>NC_142689.1:16794500-17445500 GCF_056320005.1 Nelumbo lutea | reverse complement strand
ACGGTATTAATTAAAAAATGCAAACTTTAATTTTAAGCTAAACATTTTAAAAGAAAACCTGCTCAGTCTATTATATATAAGATCATTCAGTGGCTGCAAGAAATCATGTGGCAGTTGATGCCCAAGGAGTGTAATATGCTGGAAAAATTGGTAATTCAGATTCTTAATATCAACCTATTAGCTGGTAACACTCCTAAGGTTAGCTGCTAACCTCCTGTGGGAACCCAGGTGCCAGTGGGGTGGGGGTGTTATAAGGTACGATCATGGCATAGTTTTCAAAGGCGTGAAGGTGGGGCTAGGTGACAAGGGGCACCTTGTTACCTAGGCGTCGCTTAGGCAATGGATTTTTTAAGTAAAAGTTATAAGTCCTAGGGTAGTTCCTTGGGTTCCATGGCAACTGGCAACCTTATTTCTTTAATAATTATCCATAATTTTCATAAGAAAAATATAAATTTCATGTTAGAATATAGAAAATCAACATATTCATGAGCCCCTAAGTGATTTCTTACTACTTCAATCCCTGTCCTTTTTAGTCCGCTCCTAGCTCTTCTAGTCCCCTCAACTTGAAACTGATCATTTCATCTTACTGGTGCTGTAGATTGGTCTTCTCTGTGTATGACCTAAGGCTCTTTTATCATTTCATAAAGTGTCATTGTATATTTCCACATTCCATTCCAAAATGTTTCCACCATATTTATAATTTTAACAGTATATTCATACAACATTTCTGGCATGTTTCTTATGTTAGGATGACTGACATTTCCATCAACTCTGACATTTTAAACCTTCAATATAAGAGCAATCAGACTAAAATGGGGAAAATTTGGATTTTGATATAAACTAAAGAAACAATGTACATGGATCAGTTTAAATCATTTAGAGAAGTTGAATGAACTCCTTTAATGAAGAATTTTTGCTCTGTTGATGTCTGCAATGGCTGCTTGCAGAATTAGATATAATATGGAAGGGGAAAAAAGAGGGAGATAACATGGGATCACTCAACAGGGGGCCTACAATCACTTTGGGGCGTTGAGGATTACTCACCATTCTTAATAATATAAGCTATGAGAAATTAACTGAACTTTATTCATGTGCCATTTAAAGGAGATATGATGTCTTCTGCTGTGTCCTCTTTGCAGAATATACTTCGCTTCTTATCAAGTGATCTCAGGGAAGGGACATTTCAACATTTAAATTGAATGTCATGGAACCCAGGCTCGAACAATCCAGCTTATGCCATTTGACTTTTCAAGACATAGCTTCAGTTGCTGATTTAACTGTCTAATTCCCTTTAGTCATCAGCACTTGAATAACCTATAGACCAATGTGATCTTCTCACCTCCGGGGGGGGGGGGGCAATATCCCTTGCTATTTGTATTGATGGATCAGCATGGGTATTTATTGGTAACTATAAAGGATAGGACACTACTTACTAGTAAACTGTCACCATTCCTTTTGAGTAAAAAGAATATGGAGATGGGTTTAAGCTCTCCAAGCCATTGTTAGATCCTAACTAGCATCTTCTACGTGCACAGCAACTATTTGCCAGAAAAAAGCACTGACTTGGTCCTTGTCTACTATTTGTCTGGTAATTTACTTGATTTCTCAAAGGCCTTTTCTTTTCCCTCAATCATTGTGTGCTTTTCCAGATATCGTGGTTCTCCATCATCCATCTTATCTTACCACTACATTTTATATTATATTGAAAGAATTTGGTTTTCGGATTAGGTGGATTTTCAGCTAAATGATAAAGATCATCCATTTTTCAATATCTGGATTACTATTCTTTGCCCTTGCATCTCATCCTGCTGTTTTTTGTGGTTGTCACTGATGTCGATATGTCTCCCATTCTGCAGTGGCAGGCAGGATCCAGGCAACACTCAGCCCCTGCAGGGTTTGAACCTGATAAAAGCAACTGGAGTTGGAATTGGTTGGAGAGATGGATGGCAGTCCGACCATGGGAGAACCGATTCCTTGACATTAATGTCCGAGATGGAGTGATCATCCATGAGAATGGATCAGTAGATGGAAAGAATGCCACCAAAACCCAATTTAGATCTGCTGGGAAGAAACTTACCACATCAAGCCTACAATCAAACATTCAGAAAACAGTTACATCGCACTCAGATGGTAGTGGATCTTCAAGCAAGTCTACTAGTCTGCTAGCAACATCCAACATGCTGTCAGTAAAGCCGAAGCCTAAGCCGCCTCAGGAGGAGCCAATTGAAGAAGCCAGTTCACAACCTTCTGGGGTTGGGCCACGGTCATACAGCAATCCTAAGGAAAGGCCCACACAGCAAGATGCTCAGGCCAAGAAGCGTTTGTCCCTGCCATCCAGTGGTAAGTCTTCTATACCTGGATGATCTGTTCTGTGGGTGCCTTGTCCTTTATTCTTCCATGTATAAACAACTTCATTGAAGTTAGACTGCAGTAATAGTGGCCATGGGGAATCTAGCCTTTGGCTTTTCACCTCCAAATTGGTCCTATATGGCTCAACTGGTCTATGTAGAGAACACTGATGTGGACTCCACTGCTGTGGTCCCCACTGTGTTTGTACGGCAGCATAGCATATGTTTTTTGTTAGTTGTGTCAGTGTTAGTTGGTAGTTATTTCAGTTTGTTGTTACAGCTTGCTATTTCAGCTTTTTTATTAGTTTATTTGCCATGTAAGCAATAAGGGCAATTCAGCCCTTTTACAATTAGTCAACATATATAAATATTAAGAGTGGATCGGCAGATCATTATGATTGACCCTCTCTCTCTCTTCTAAAAACCCATTGTGTGCTTCTTCCTTTCTCCCTCTCTTCTTTTCTTCTGAAATCTTTATTTTTGCTTTCGAATTCAAGACTGATTGTAGTCTTGATCGACTACTGTCTAAAAGGTACAGAACGAATTAAAAGTTCTAGAAAATTTCTGATTTCTAATACTGTGATTAGCTGAGTGGTCAACTTGATTGGTATTTTTCTGTCCCCCGATGGAAGAAACCCTTTTTGAGTTCACATTTGTTTGTGAAGCCTTGGTTTGAATTACAACAACCCGCACTCATCTATGCAGATGATTGCAGTTATTTAAATGTTGCAGACTTATGATTAAATCAGAATCATGATTCCCTTTTTTTCTTTTTTATTGTTTGTTTACTTGATTTGGTGGCACCACTAACAGGTCTTGGACCAGAAACAGCCAGACGTCCAAGTAGATCTGCCCTGAGCAGGACACCTGTGTCACAAAATACCATCAAGGAATCAAGGGTTAAGGGAAGGCATAACTCAAGCCCCACAAGTGCTGCTCCGCAGGGAGTTGAATTGCAGATTTGAATACTCACTTCGAAGGTGTTATATTCAAAAAATCAAGGTACCAACAGGAGGATCAACTGTTTTTGTCTTGGTTTGTGTATATATAATGGGGGTTCTTCTAGCTGCGAGGTGCCATAGTGTTTCATTTCTTATACTTGGTGAGGTGATATCACTGTAGCAGCAGTGTTGAGGAGACAGGTTTGTTTTTCATTCAATCCACAATAATATAGGGGGAGTTGGATTCATCTACTGTAATTATTATTTTTAACTGAAAAAGATGTATTGATGTAGCATTTATCTGTTTATTGCCCAGTTTCAGAACCTTTATCATGTATTGATGAGTGTCAGTTAAAAGTGTTGACCTCACATGCCTCATCTAATACCATCCAAACCCTACTTGTCTCAGTAATTTCCGTTGATTTAGGTGTACACTTGCTTCTGCATATATGGACCCTTGATATTCATGTGGATTTGATCTATTGGTTGTTTAAGATTAAGTAGCATTTAAGTTGTTACATTATCAATCAATGGCTGTTGGATTTTCAACCAACTATATATCTTATCACAAGAACGTGAACCTGACCTCCACAGTGTTTAGGGCCATTTACTTGCCACGTGTCATGCCCAGAGGATCAGGATCTACCAGTGAATGCATTTCTCAGAATACTTGCGACTCTCTTTTTGGGGCCCATTCAATGGCGTGTCATGCTACTTTGAGCAAGCGAAACGTGGCAAGTTATCGGTTGATCATCCTAAGGTTTCAAGCGTTCAACCATGTAGGTCAATGCCAAAGGCCCAAAGCACCTGCTTGACAATGAGTTTTTCCCCCTTTGATCATGAATTCATGATATATAAGCTCTGGACTCACTGAGATTCTCTTCTGGACGTACCTTGCATTGGCATGACACCCAGTTGAACCGAGCTTCTGAAAGAATAAACCGTAGCTGCGTGGGTCTTTCGCTGCAAATCCCACAACAAATCCAAGGAGCAAATTTGTATTGTCCACTAGCTAGAAAGCATATTTGTGTATCTACACTACACTAATCAGAGTGTGGACAAAACAAGGGTCATAGTCAGATTCGGCGGAGCATTTCTGAAAATTTATTAACCCAGAAAAGAAGTAAATAAAAGAGGCAGAGCTGATGCTACTGGGCACCTGGCCGGATGCTGGTGGATTGGTGCCTTGGTGGGTGGTGTATCTCACCCACTTTTGCTCAACTCTTATCTGATGGAAGACAAATGGGCTCTCTGTCTGTGTTTGTGAATTTGTGATACACACCAGGCGCTTTGTTAAAGCGTCCCCTAACATTGCTTGTATGTAAAACGACTAGTGATTATTTTTTGTGCTAAAATACGCACAGTGCACTTTGTGGGAAAAGCAGAGAATCCTAGGAGAATAGGCTAGGGATCCTAGTGATATTTTTGCTCTAAAGTGCAGTGAACTTATTCCATTTACTTGAACCCCCCTCTCTCTCTCTCTCTCTGCATACAAACAAAACAAAAGGATAATGTCTCCAACTAACGCCGTGAGTGTCAAGATGAGCTGATAAGTAACAAACATTCCTGTTTAGGGTTAACGGCGTTAGTTGGGGTGTTTGAATGTTTGTTACTTATCAGCTCATCTTGACAATTTGATCCAACTCTCTAGTTGCCGTCACTCACGCCGTCAACACCTCCTCTTGTCGCTTACCAAGTTACCAAGTTACCTCTCCTTTCATTCTCTCTCCTCCTCCATCACTCCGTCCCTTTTTTTAATTCCAAAACAGAGCTACTAAACACCCAACACACCCCACCCTGTTTGCTTTTCTATCACTTCTTCTCAATGCCCCTCCAAATTAATACAACAAAGCAAAAGAAGAAACCCAATTAAATTAAATTGAAAAAAATGGGGAAAGAACAAACAAACAAACAAACCCTTATTCTATTTCCTTGTGCTCTCATCAACCCTAAGGTCTAATCTCTCTCTTTCTCTCCCTATTTTGATATCGGCTATTTATTTTATTTCCTTTTTTTTATGTACATGTCTTATCTTTATTTATTTTTTCATTTCTACAAAAACCCTTGATCTCCCTTGGTTCAGAAACCGAGGAAAATAACAAAAACGAGAAGGGGAAAAAGCAAGCAAACTGCAAACCCCAATCCCTCCATTTCTTTCTAATGTCGTTCTGAGAAACCCTGTAAAAGAGATCCCCATTTGTCTCTGTTCATTCAGTTCCTCTCTCAGATTTCTATCTGACCATGTTTTCATCCCCATTTGTTCTATCATTTGCTCTCTTACTCTCCCTACCTCTGCTGTTCCTTCTCGCCCCTCGAATCCTCCCTCCCCGGCACCTCCCGATCTCTCTCCCTGACGAACTCGACGACCTTGCGCTCTTCCGCCGAGCTTCTCTCGCCGACTCCGCCTCACATTCTTCCTCTTCCTCCGCGTTCACTTTTTCTCATCTGGGCACCACCAATCCTCCGCCCAAGATCGCCTTCTTGTTCCTCACCAACTCCGACCTCTTCTTCGCTCCTCTCTGGGAGAAGTTCTTCAATGGCAACCACAATCTCTTCAACATCTACATCCACGCCGACCCATCTATCAAATTGAATCCTCCCGGCGGAGTTTTCGAAGGCCGATTCATCGCTGGGAAGAAGACCCAGCGCGCCTCCCCCACTCTAATCTCTGCTGCCCGTCGTCTCCTCGCCACCGCTCTGCTCGACGATCCCGCCAATTCCTTCTTCGCTTTGGTGTCTCAGCACTGCATCCCACTTCACTCCTTCCGCTTCGTCTACCACTCCCTCTTTGCTTCCGCTCCCGTCGAGTCATCCTCCGCCGATTCGGACACCTCCTCGACTCGGTACGATCAACCGAGGTATCCAAGCTTCATCGAAATACTATCGAAAGAGCCCGGTCTATGGGAGAGATACACGGCGAGAGGGAGAGACGTGATGATGCCAGAGGTACCCTTTGAGCAATTCCGAGTTGGGTCTCAGTTCTTTGTGCTTACGAGGCGGCACGCCTTGTTGGTGATCAGGGATCGGAAGCTGTGGAGGAAGTTCAGACTTCCGTGTCTGAAGACCGAGTCGTGTTACCCGGAGGAACATTACTTCCCAACTCTGCTTTCAATGGCGGATCCAAAGGGTTGCAGCCACTTCACGCTCACAAGAGTGAACTGGACTGGAAGTACCGGCGGGCACCCACATACGTATCGGCCAGCCGAAATATCGCCTGAGCTAATTTATAAGCTCCGTGTTTCCAATTCGACTTATTCCTATTTGTTTGCTCGGAAGTTCTCGCCGGACTGTCTGAATCCATTGTTGGAAATCGCCGACACCGTCATTTTCCGGGACTAACGCAAGCCCCAGGTAATTAACACATACACACTCACCCTTTTTCTCTATTGTGGCCATTTTTCTTGCTCCATTTTGCTCTTCGACTATCTGGTTGGGTTCATGATGAAACCGATTTGACTCGGAAGCAGGGCGAGTCGGCCCCTGTCATAGGTAACTATAAAAAATGTATTCATTGTTATCGACGATTCGGGTATTTCCGAGTCAATTTGAGTAATCCCCATTTGCTGGCTGTTTCCCTGAAATCCGGATTCGAAACTTTGCTTTGCCTGTCAAAATGGTAAGCCAGATAACGAGTCGGTAAACTCGTTTTGTCGGTGGTCTTAACGATAACGAGTCGGTTGTTCGACTGGAATCGTTCTCAACTGGGCAATGCACTTCTTCCCTTTTGCCTGTTGTGATGTGATCGTAGATTCGTAATCTCATGACGCATAGTCTGAGCATTTGTGCTGCGTACAATCTGAGTAGCGATCTGACTCGTCCGAGTTTGATTTTCTTTTGCAGGTAGAATGAGTGAAGGGAATAAACGTACGGTGGTGGAAGAGGCATGAAAAAAGGTGAAAGGCCCAAGCCCAGAGAAGAGCCCAACTTCAAACTTAAAAAAGAAGCAAAAAAGAGTTGGTCTTTTTGTTTTTGCTTTTTGTTTTTGTGTGATGTTTGTAAATACGAGTAGCGTGGGTCGTCGATGAAGAATCATCGACCGTATATACCTGATGAAAAATGCTAAATCAACGGTGGATGGTGCCCAGAGCGGAAAAGAGAGAAGCACTAAGGAGCCAAGGAGGCCCCACTGCCTTTTCTTCCCTTCTTCCTGCTCTCGTTTGGCTTTAGCTCCCCTCAATTTTCTTTTTTCTTTTTTGTTTTTCTTTTTGTTTCTTATAATGGCGCTATGTAGACATAAAGAAAGGAAAACGTATCATCGCCGATGGGAAAATGAAGGTCTGTTTGGATCTCCGTTTCACATGTCATGAGTCTTGTTTCCCTTAATTCCTGTTTTGACCATGGAATATATAATTAATACGTGCACTGATATCTTTTTTAGGGTTTCTCTGGATCTAATTTGATTCATAGATCTACAATTCCACACTGGTGGTGGTGGGTATAACTGGGCTGGAGGGCTTTCTTTATTTGATGGGCCGGATTGGTAATTATTTTAATGGGTTGATGATGAGAAAGATGATGCAGTCTTCAGTGGTTGGGTCCAAAAGAGCCATGGCTGGACCCCTTATATTAATGGGGTGTTTGGATTGTTTGGTACCTAGCTATTATTGTAGTGTAATCATTTCAATTTTGGTTTTCAATGGCATTTGAACCCACAACCACAATGGCTGGGCCGAGTTTGTTTGTAACCATGATTTGCTCTCCTACACAATTACAAACTTTGCACTTTTTGTCCCACTTGTACTTGCTGCCTTGCTGGCAGTGTAAAATTTGCATCTTAAATACTGATGCAAAATTTGCACCAACTTCCTCCTACCTCGATTCTCTTGTATAAGTGGAAATTGCATTATCTTGCTTCTTAGCGTCCTACCTCATTTCATTCACTTTCATAAAAGGTGGAACTACGCTGTTGTATTTCTTGTTTTTTTTTCTTGGACAAACAAATATGGCAAAGTGAAATCCAAGACAAAAGTAATTTAGAATTTATTCAGCCTATTTGCACTTATACATTTACATTGGTTTTAATGAAATTTGCACTGCAACCAAATGCAACGGTAGGGTTTTAGAATGCCCCCACAATTGGGTATTTTCACAAATTAATTTTTTTTTATTTTAATTAGTATATAAGTACCTTATTAATGCTACTATTAAAGGTATGAATGAGAGTGAAGCTTTTGTTTGACTAAAATACTTTTATTTTTGAATTACTACTTTTCAAATTATTTAATTTCCTCTCATTAAGTTCTGTATTTAAGGTATTAACTCCCATCATCTTTCATTGAATCCTGTTCTTAACTAAAATATCATTTTCAAATTATTTAATTTCCTATCTAATTGTGAGGGCAAAATATGTAATTTGAACCACTTCTCATTAAGTCTTATATGTAAGGTACTAATTCCCATTCTCTCACATTAAATCCTATATTTAAACTAACTTTTCTCATTAATAAGTTTTATCTTTTTTTTTTTTTTTGCTTCAAATAAATTATGTCAATTAGATCTTTTATCCAATACTTTTAGCAATATAAAATTCATGTTTTAAAATCAACTCAAAATGACACCATTTTTTATCATGGTAGTGGGTAAGTAATTCAACCAACCAAGCCAAATGGTGTCATTTTTGAGTTGGTTTTAAACATGGATTTTATGCAATATGACTGTTGCCTACTTTATACAATATAACTTTAGATACTTGGAGTCTTGGACTAAAATAGACTTACTCCACACTAACCCCACGACACCACATACAATAACTTCCCCTAAATGGATTCTAAGGCTTACGTGAGACCCACAACAAACTCAACAACCTACTAGAGGAATTATTCTCTTACCTGGTTGGGGTACTTGTGCCAAATGCATTTTTTCACTTGAAATTAAGTGTTTGAGGTTAGGGCTTAAAGATTTAACGATTTAGGGGTTCAGGGATTAGGTTTTTGGATTTAGGGTTTGGGTTTATAAGTTTAGGGTTTATGTTTAAAATTTAGGATATATGT
Organism: Nelumbo lutea; assembly: GCF_056320005.1. Taxonomy (NCBI): domain Eukaryota; kingdom Viridiplantae; phylum Streptophyta; class Magnoliopsida; order Proteales; family Nelumbonaceae; genus Nelumbo; species Nelumbo lutea. Next base: position 17,436,221 of record NC_142689.1, on the reverse strand, counting down.
GCTCGATTTATGACACCTCCATGTCCATGAACTACCCATTGCATGAACAATGCAATGGGCTAATTGGTTTTTTGTGTATTCTATGAATATTATCAAAGAAGCTGCTTTTTAGAAATTTACTTTCTAACATGACATCCTAATGCTCTCTCTCTCTCTCTCTCTCTCTCTCTCTCTCTCTCTCTTACTGTCAAAGTGGTGTTAGTGAAAATCATAAAATTATCAACAAATCGTAAATGATTCACCTTGATTCCTTTCTTCAAAATCGTTATTTCCAGTTCTTTGGATTTAAGAAGAACAAATTATCTTTCTAATAGTGCATGATAAATAGATAAGGGGATAGCGGGTTTTCTTGACAAAGACAGTCTAGATAGCCTTATCTTACATACCTTATTTTCATTAATTAAAAGAGAGAAACCAGTAGTTTCAATGCATTCCAAAATGCTATTGACACACATCAATCCGCTCAGCCCATTTGCAGTCCCTTGCATTTACACTAGTGCAATTAAAATCTACATCACGAGATTTATTAAGTGAAGGCTAAACAATAAAAACACATAAGAGTATATAATTGTTTTATACTTTTATTTTTTAAATAATTAATTCTTATTTATATTTTGGGTTCAACTACGATATATGAAATATATAATATCTGAAATTTTTTTTACCAATCAACTAGTATCATAAATGTGGTAGCCAATTAGGTGTTATTTATCAAAATTCATGGGTGGATTTTGATTGATGAAAACTCTTTAGGTACCATATCTTTCCCACATCATAGATTTTCCCTTATATTTTATATACTATTTTTAATCATTTTTTTACAATACAAAAATAATAATAATTAATTTCATCTAGGGTTGTTCATCAAATTGATGAAATCGACTAACCTGACTAACTTGAACCGAGTTGGTCGGTTTTTTAGTATTTTCAGTCAACTTTGGTTCAATAATTTCCCAACTTGACCAGGTTGGATCAGTTTTGCTTTAGCCATTTGTAAATCGAACAAAATCAAACGACCTAGCCATATATTATATTTTTAATACAAAAGTGAAAAAATTCTCATATTTCTTTGTAAAATATTTTATATCATAAATTTATTTTTTTATTTTGTTTTTTAATAATACTATTATAATTTTTAAAATTAAAATTTAATTTTTAAGTTTAAATCTTTTGAACCAACCAATCAAACCAAAAAAATGACCCAAATTGATATAATCCAAATTGTCTAGTTTTCACTAATGGTTAGTTAGCTTCGGATGACCAACCCCCCAACCTGGCCAGGTTGATTTGGTTGGCCAAACAACCTACAACAACAAAAAAAAAAAAAACACAATCCATTAACACTCTTAATTCCATCTAAATTAATAGTTTAATACATCTCTAATAAATAATAATAGTTTGATCTCCAATAATTATTAAAAATTTATTTTCAAAATACATAATTATTAAAAATATATTGATAATTAAAATACAATAAATGCTAAAAATATATTAAAATAGTCAATAAATAGTATAATATAAAATAATAGTTTAATCTCTAAAAAATATTAATCAATAAATTATAATAAAAATACAATAACTACAATAAATTAAACTTCAAAAGTTAAACAATAGTAGTTTAACCTCAAATAATTATTGAAAAGTTTATGTTAAATAAAAAACAAGAATAGATTTATACATAATAATTGAAAATATATTTATCACAAAATCAATAAATAATTGATTAAAATACAATAAATATTAAATTCAGTATATATTAATATATAATAAATATAGATCATGATTTTAAAATTATTATTAATAAATAATATTTTATTTTGAAAGTTATTTTCTAAAATTGTTAATTAATATAAGTGAAATTAGTTATTTACAATATTATTTAGTTATTTAAATAATTTCATTAATTAAATTTGAAAATATCAATTATTTATTGAATTTAATAATCCATAAAATTATAATTTATACTATTATTACATGATTTTGTTATTAATTTTGTAAAATATTAAATTATTATTAATTTGAATATTATGTTACAATTATTTTTCCAGTTTTAAGAAAATTTTTTAATTTATTACATAAGTTCATTATTTTAACTGTTTAAAATCTAGTTATGTTATATTTTGTTATTTAAAATATTTAGTTATTTGAATATTTAATAACACAAAATATTTAAAATTTTTTGTTATTTGAATTTTATTTCTAATGAAGTTATTGCATAATATTAAATATTTGTTATATGATCATTTAGCTATTTGTAATATTTTGTTATTTAAGATATTTCGTTTTTGAAATATTTAAATAATATTTTATTTTTTACTGTTAAATTTGTATTATTTGAATAACATTTAAATTGAATAATCTGAAAAACCCTAATTTATATTATTGTTAGTATATAATTTCGTGATGTATTTTATAAAAATATAAAATTGTTAATAAAATGAATATTATTAAATCAATTATAATTATTTTTTATATTTTTAATAAATATTTTAAAGTTATTGTATAATTTTTAGGATATTTAAATAATTTTAAAATTTTTTAATTCAAAATTTCTTTAGATAGATATGGATAAAAAGTGAGAAAAAGGATAAATACGAATTAGAGATAATTTAAGAGAAAGTGAAAAATAATGAAGGAGATAGTTTACGAGAAATTTTAGGAGATGATATTATTTAGGTCATTGAAAACGTTCATATGTATGTGGAAAGATAAAGATGTTAGGCAATATTTTATGGGAGGGGCCTATGCTAATCACGGGCAAAAAGCTACAAACAATTTTGTAATAATACAATGAAATAAACATGCAAGTATATATGGATGATAGGTTAGGACATGAGTATTTTGTTTCAACATGATGCAGAAGATCATAGTATAATAGTCATGCGTTAGAATAATTAAAGTGACCCAAAGAAAGAAAAAAAAAAAATAGTACATGGTGCTAGATAACAAAAAATAGGAAGAAAATAATAGTGATTGAGCCATTGCAATATATGCCCGCGATAAACGACTAGCTACTTACAGAAGGAAACTGGAAGATTAGCGTATGGTATACGTGTTTGATAGAAGTCCAGAGTCCGGTCAATAATGAAATCAAGTGGGTCCATATTATCTACCTGGCTCAGAGATGATGGATATTCCAGGTCAAGATAGTTTTCACTTTTTCACCTCAATCCTCTGCATCATATATATAGTAAAAAACCAGACAATTCTCGTTCTATTCATGGATGAGAAAGTGATCGAGATGCAGTAACGTGTCTAGCCACGTTACAGTCACAGAGACAAGCAGCGCCAGTTGTGACAGTGCATGGAGAACCACTTTTGGCTATTAAAGGAAGGACAGAACTGAAGCAGCAGGAGAAGTTCAGTGTAACAACACTCTGTAAAGAAGAATTAAAGAGACAACATTAATAATGACGACTCGACCGAACGTCCCCGGCGAACCAACTCAAACCGGAACGGCCTTGCTGGAGACAGCCACCGGCGCCATCCAATCCTTTGCACCCATCAACAAAATCCACGAACATCAATGCGCGTAAGTCTCACTTCTATCTTCCTGTATTAATTCTTTTCCTTGCTTCCTTCTTTTGGTTCTGATGATTCTAGTGGTTAATTGGCCTGTTTAATTAATTCGCAGGTTTCATTTCTATGCGTACGACATGACTCGTCAGGTGGAATCCCACCACTTCTGTTCTCACCAGAACGAGGAGATGCGGCAGTGCCTCATCTATGACAAGCCCGACGCAGAAGGCCGACTCATCGGCGTCGAATACATGATATCGGAAAACTTGTTCCTGGCGCTGCCGGACGAGGAGAAGCCGCTGTGGCACTCGCATGAGTACGAGGTAAAAAGTGGGGTGCTGTTCTTCCCCGGCGTTCCTGGTCCGGTGCAGAGAAAGGCGCTTGAAACGGTGACCGGCACCTACGGTAAGACCTTCCACTTTTGGCAGGTGGACAAGGGCGACGAGCTTCCTCTGGGTTTGCCCCAGCTGATGATGTCTCTAACCAGAGATGGCCAGCTCTACGATAGCCTTGCCCAAGGTACCTACGTCACCCCATTATTAGTCTATATAGTCTATATAGTCTTGGCCTCAACAATTTGCCCGAATACAACCCGGAAAATTTTTGGATCGGGTCAGGTTGAAATCCGGGCCAGGCTAAAATATGAACATGATCTTATAGTGTTGGGGCCTTTACCAATCATGTTAAAAATATATCTTAATCTTAGACATAAGAACGTTTTAGTAAAATGATTTGAAAAATTGACCCGACCCGATTCCAACCCAGTTAAAAGTCCGATTTGTGTTTTTGATAATGAATCGGCTATGTAACCAACTGAAAAAGTTAGGTTGGTTGGTTAGTTTTAAGAAGGGATTAGGGTTAACCGTTAGTCAGGGTGGAAAAATATGACCCTGACTCCAAGCCTAATCCAACCCTATGTTTAGGGTTAGGATAGGGTTCAATTTGGTTTTGTGGTTGGGTTAGGGCTGATTTCGACCTGATCTGACCAGGCCACTGGTCTGATCTCTTGGTGGAGAGAACTTGGGATTGGGGTGATTAGGCTTAAGAGCTTATAATTGATAAAGTCAAGCCCTACTATCAATAAAAATAATTTTTTTAACATAATTTCCAAAGTTTGTTCCTCTTCTAAACCACATTTGCCTTAACTTGCGAACTTCAATTACCACTATCACCTATTGCCGCCCACCTCCGCCTTGCCCACTAACGCCAACGCTGCCCACCTCCGTCCGCTTCAAACCAAGAAGTTGAAGATTTCTAGATCGACCCAACCTCGCAATCTTCTTCATTATGTAGAGTCTTTTAGAACTATATTTCCTCCAGAACTGATTCTTCACTTTCCAGCCCAGTCCCAGCCCCAGCCCCAGCCCCAAGATTAGTGTAATAGAGTCATACCAACAAATTGGTATTGTCGGAGGTGGGAAGGCGGTGGCGGTTCGTAAATGGTAGTCATTGAGGTTTATGGGGCTATGGCGTATGTGGTTTGGAGGAGGTTTGTGGGGTTATGGCGTATGTGGCGGTTCATAAATGGTAGTCATTGAGGTTTGTGGGGCTACGGCGTATGTGGTTTGGAGGAGGAAGTAAGGTTCAAAGTATTGTTACGTATTGGCCTGTATTAGCCGATATGTTCTTACAATGAATGTATCGAGATCTGACCGGTTCAGGGTATAGAGGAGTCTTAACCGACTTGAACTAGTTTTGAAAAAAAAAAAAAAAAAAAAAAAAAAGGTATTGAAACACTCAATACGTTCCTATCAACTATAGTCCCTTTTTATATAGTCTTGGCTTGCCTCGGACGAACTGGACGGAAGGACCCCAGCGGTGCTTGGCATAATATCAAATATTATACATTATATGTGCAATTTTATGATATTTATATACAATTTTGAAACTTAATATTTAGTATATTTAATATATAAATAATATATTGCAGTATGGGCCTTAAGTTTTTGGGTTTGGGCCGGTTGAAAATGATCACCTTTGCAATTGTGCCAGTTAACTCAATTGGGTTGCATCAGATTGAAAAGTATTAATCTAACTTAACTTTGGATTGGATTAACCCAAAACCAGAAAGCTGGATTGGGTTGCATCAGATTAAACTTTGGATTATGTTAGGATTGAAAAGTATTAATCTAACTTAACTTTGGATTGGGTTAACCCAAAACCAGAAAGCTGAATTGGGTTGCATTATGTTAAGATTGAAAAGTATTAATCTAACTTAACTTTGGATTGGGTTAAAGGTTGAAGTCTGGCCAAATATTATATAAATATATGAATATAATATAAATATATATTAATTTAAGCCCACATGTTAATGCACATGTGAAAGGAAAGATAAAAATCTAAAATTGAATTAGTGTTAGACAATGATGATAGTAAATTTATGATTCAATTTTATGCATTGGATGCGTAAGTGATTGCTTTATATGTGTTGATAACGACCTGAATTTGTGGATCTTTTAAAAACAAATAAAAAAATTTGATAACGACCTGAATTTTTTATATGTGTTGATTTGGGTGGTGTTTTGTATGGTTTTCGTTTATTTGATAATGGTTATCTTATTGTTAAATCGGTATTTATATCATCTTGTCTATATGTATCTATAGATATTTATAAAAGTTGGTCTTGATTTAGGTGTACATCAATCGTCTCAACCATGGTTTTTAAAACTGATTCAGAGACTAAACTGGTCAGGGGTTCAGTTACTGGGTCGAAAGGTCTGACCATTTGAACTGAATGGTCAGTCCATTCAAATAAAAAATAAAAGTAAAAAATAAAAAAATGGTTAAAATCGTTTGAGCAGTTCGAATGGTTAACTGCCCAGGTCAGTGGCTTGCTGAACAAAATAAACGATTTTTGAAGAAAATCTGGTTTGGGGGAAAATTGAAACCGATCACTTGACTGGTTCCTGGTTTTTCTGATCTGAATGGTTGAGCCTTTATTTACTATTTTGAAAACTATGGTCTGGTTTTGAAAACTATGGTCTCAATGGTTGAGCCTTTATTTACTATTTTGTTGATGTAGCGTCTAATGACATTTAATGGTACTTAGTTATTAATAAATGGTTTATCAAGTATTTTTCTCGAATTTAAGAACAAATTAAATATAAACATTTTTCTAATAAACAGAAGCTATATCACACATACTTGGTATATGGTGCAGACATAGAGAAGCGTTTCGGGATATGTTTCAAAACAGAGAGCGAGAACAGAGCTTACATGGCAGGACCTAAGCAAGGGATTCATCCATTGGCCAATGGTGCAGGCAAAGGGCTAATGACAAAGCTGAGGGAGACGGATTGCAAGCCAGTGGATACTGCTGCTGCTTCTGGGGTTGTTTGAGGAAACCTAAGCACCCATTCCTAATTAGGCTTGACTGGACAATAAATGGAATAAAGTCATAGTTTTTTAACTTTTTTTTTTCCACGTATAAATATATAAATATCATGTAGCTCATGGATAGGATATTGCTTTAATTTCTTAGTTTTTTTTTTATATTATTATTATGAAGCGCTATATCTTGGTTCTTAGCTTAATTGAATATTGATTTTAGGTAGAGGTGTCAATTGGGCCGGATTTTGTCTAATCTGATTTGGTTTAATATGAATTCATTACAATGGATCAGGTCTAATTCAATCGGATGAAAACTTTATACTATTTGGACCAGTTTAATTTAATTTTTGGACCATTTAATCTGTTATAATTGGTTTGGTTTCAATCGAAATCTTGTTCATTGATAGTTGTGCTCTTATATATCTTCCATGGATATTAGTTATTTTGGACCATTAAGGCTGTATTTGGAATTTATGTTAAAATGCATTTATGAACATTGAGTTTTTATCTAAAAAAAGGAGACAAGTCTTTAGAATAACAAATGCTAAGTGCTCCAATCCAAAACCGGTCCATTGGCATTTCTAATTTTAGGCACCCCTAATTTTAAGCACTACACAAGTCTCGTTGAGAAAAATTTTATTTAACAAAATTTAATAAAAGATGTTTAATAAATCATCATTAAAATATAGAATTTAAGAAAACTTAGGGCCTGTTTGGTAATGTGTTTTAAGTATAAAAAATGCCACATAAAAGCTATCTTTCATATCATGGTTTTTCAAAACCGATTGGACCGGATGGTTAGACCAAAAAACTTGGGAACTGTTTAGGCAACTGGATTCGTTTCACCTTAAAATTGTTTTTGACCAAAAACCATTGATTTAGTCGGCGGCTTGTTGACCTAGGCAATCGAACCATTGAATTCTTTATTCAGACAATGGTTTTTGGCTGTTTTTTTTTTTTGTCAGCCATCCATTCAAATTAGACTTGGAAACTGGTCTTCAGAATGGTTCTCTGTCCTTCTTATTTCATGTGAAAATCCATGCTCGGGTTTTAGAATCCTTGTTTCATATGAAAATCCATGCTGCAGGGGAGATGTGTTATAATGGGAGAAAGGAAATCAGGGCATATGGCTATTCTGCTTATAATAGAAAATGAGACAAAATGAAGGCCTAAGAGAACAATTCAAAATGACAAACCACGGTGGATCAAACCAAGAAATAATAGAAGAACCGATTTGTATATTTGTCAATATTAATAAGTGCACACATGCTTTGTACGTGGTAATTCTAGATGATGAAAATGATAGTAATAATGTATTTAAATTTTCTTATAAGCTTTATGTATTTTTTATTTTTATTTTTATTTTTATTATTAATCGGATGTATATTGAAAATACAAATTCAATTACATAAACACCTCATCCAAATGTGATAATCAAATCGAGTTGTAAATAATTCATTGATAGGTTTACTTATTTGGTTAGATTCTTTTTTTTTTATATAATATTTAATCTTTTTGGTATAATTTTTTTGTTTACTTATAAAAAAAATATAAAAATTAAATAGAGGGAATTGAATGGGGTGAAAAGTTGTAGTTTAATTTATAATTTAAACTTTATAATTAAATATGAACAAAATTCAAAAATAAGTATTTTAGTCAAAATAAAGTTCCACAATCATATTCATATTTTTAATAGTAGTGTAAATATAAAATTATAAATATGTTCAAAATTTTCTATAACTTTTTTATATTTAAATTTATAAAAATAAATATAATATATCATACTTACTTGTTAATATGATAAATATATGATATTATATATATATTTAAATATATATTTTTTACAATATATATATATATATATATATATTTTTTTTTTTTGTAAATGGATTGACGGATGTGTTTTAAGTAGTATTTCATATATATATAATACAATTAACTGAAATTAATTTGGGTGAGGGGGATAATGGGGAGAGTTGAAAAGAAATTAGATAGGCAACTGGATCATTAAAAGCCCTGGGCCTGATACCATTCCTACTTTAGTCTATCGAAAATTTTGTAAAATAATGGGGGTGGCCATTTATGATTATGTAGTGGAGTTTTCTAGAAATTAAAAAAAATATATGTAGGGGGACCAATAAATCATCCTTTTATAACTCTAATACCTGAGATCCCCAATTGTACAATAGTTGAAACATTTTAGGCAATGGGATAATGTAATTGTGGCCCAAGGATTGTTTCATTATATGAAAACCAAAAAGTTAGATAGGGGACCTTATAGCTATTAAATGAGATATTTCTTAGGCATATGATGTTTTAGAATGTGATTATTTCTTTGGGTTCTCAAATCATCATTAGGTTTTACAAATGACTAGTGCCGGTTATCAAGGTGTGCATTTTTCTCAGTCAAATTTCCCATGTTGATAGATGAAACTCTAAGGTTATGTTTGGTTTGAAGGAAAAGGTAGGAAAGTTTATATGTTTCCCTTTCTTTTTCTACTTTTCCTTCAAACCGGACATTTTGAAGCCGACATGGAGATCCTATACTTCCCCACTTGTTTGCGTTGGCCATAGAATGATTGTCTAGATTGATATTCAAGGTTAATGAAACTAATAAATTAATGGGGATCAAAATTGTGAATGGTGGGTTTTGTTACCCATGGGTTGACACTATCCAAAACAACTCGGGCCATGCCAGGCCTAGCCTTAAACCAGCACGACACAGCCTGCCCAAATAATATAATCGTTGGGGGTCTTCAATGGCTATTTTCACCTTTTTAGGGAGTTTTTTACTCAGTTACTCTTAATATAAATAGCTAGTTTAGGGGGTATTTGTGTATTTTGCCTTGGGGTTAGAAAATAACTTAAATACCCCCTAACAATTATATAATGACTAGTTTTGGGGCATTTTAGTAAAGTGATAATTAACTTTTTAAAATATCAAAATATTCCTCACAACAATTATAAACGATTGGTTTATGAGTATTTTGGTCAATTGAATAATTCCCAACCCCTATAAGCATCTTTTATAGTCTCTCACTCCCATAACACCAATTCTCATACTCTTTCACATTTTTATTTTGTTTAATCTTTTTTTATATTCTCTTGCTCCCTAGTCCCTAATTCTCAATTTTATTCAAGTTTCAACAAGAAGAAAGCTTGTTCAAATGTCTCTTAGCAATTAGGGAAGCTTAGAAGTTTCATCAGTAGAAATAATATTCTTAATGAATTAATATATAACTTCATTTCATTGGCAATTTATTTCATTCCAATTCTTACCCCTAATAAGAAAAAAATTACTATTCTCTAAAATTAAAGTATAGTTGAATTATCTCAAATTTTTAATATATTTTATCTTTCCTTATTTCTACCTATGGTGTGGAAAATTGTTCCTTGAGGATACATTTGGTAAGAGTGCAAATGTAGAACCAAACCAAATTTACACTCTCATTTGGTTTTGCATGTGTTTGCTAGGAATGCATTTCCACCACTTTTGCATTCAAAAGGGAGCAAAGTTTGCTTCCAAAATTCAAAATTGGTCAATGTTAAATAAGTTGTTATAGTCTAGAATTGTTTCTATATCCATTACAACCAAACAAGACACTTAAATTTATCAGTGCAAAATCAAAGCAATTTTGCATTTACATCAGTACATATGCTTTTTGAACTTCAAATAAATGCATCCCAAAGAATTATAAATGAGGATATTTTTTTTTCGTTCATATAACAATACAATGCATTAAAGGTAAAATAAACTTTCAAAAGCTTTTGCCAGGTGCCAACGAGCTGATCGATAAGATCTCTTACTGATTTCATGTACTACTTTCAGTTACTAAAACTGGCAGCATTAAGCTAAGGGTGGAGAAAGTAACTTAACACCGAAATACAGGGAGGGAATGAATACTTTTAACAAAAATCTACGAAGGGTAGTAAGTTAATAGGTAGAGCTAACATAAGGTCTCAGTATTTAACAAAAAATCTATGGGAGGTATAAGTATTAACCTTTCAAAACCTGGGTGGCAAGTTTGATTGGAGATAGCCCACTTAGCTCATTGATCCAATCAAAACCATCAAAAACCTTGGACTCGCTCAGTTTGCTCATTTCACCAGTTTATTGGTTCAACCACTGTTTTTAAAACCGGACTGGATCAGATGGTTGGACCAGAAAAACTAAGAACCGGTCATTTGATCGGTTCCGTTTTCTTTCAAAACTGCTTTTCCCCCAAAACCGTTGATTTTGGTCAGCAAACTGTTGAATCGGCTGATTAATTGTTTGAACCATTCGAACCGTTTAAACGGTTTTGACTGTTTTCTAATTTTTTAATTTTTTTTATTCTTTTGTCAGAACGGACCAGCTGTTTGTTCAGACTGTTCGAACCGATAATCGGACCCCCGACCGGTTCTTCATTTTTAAAAACCATGGGTTCAAAAAACATCTAGTCGAATCAAGGGATGCCATTGCCCTCATAGAATTATATATTGCTTTTTTTTTATGAGATAAAAAAAAAAATCCTTTTGGACTTTCTGTCATTTAATCTCTCTCTCTCACCACCTGTGTACCTACCCCTTCAAACATAAGCTGTTAATTTATTGAAAAAATAATAAACATAAACCCTTTAAAATATTTGACATGAATATCTAAATTGTGTACCAAACATTTATATCACCCTGTATGTGATTTTGTGAATACCATAGATCTGGTTGGTCTGCCCAACCTAAGCTAACTCTTGACTCTCCAAACACAATACCCAGAACAGTAGACAAGCAGACAACTAACAAATAAATAAAACACATATCAGAATACTTAAATCTGTCCAAACATGGTTATGATCATGTGATCTTTTTAGTTGAATCTCACAGAAGTGTTATCTCCAACTCATGTTGCAGAATTTAAACCTACTGAAAAAAATAAGACTACAAGAATGATGTATAGTTGAATGTGAATTCCAGTGGGATCCCACTTGAGAATCTCCAACAACCTCTAAATTTGACTCAATTAGCTATTAATTCTAGTGGTCTGCTCCATTAATTAAAATCTTTTATTTTGGAACATACAACCAATCTATGCAATAGATGCATGGTGATATTTAGCAAGAAAGCAGCAATGTCTAAAGGGTCTGTTTGGGAGGGCTTTCGTCATACAGCTTCTGGCATTCGGAGCTAGTCCCCATCCGAAAAGCCCAAATCAGATTTCCAAACGCTACTTGAGCGATTAAAATGTCTGGAACATGGGTGCTCACTGCTCAAGATGAGCCGCTTCTTTGTAATAATAGTTCACTCCAAATGCAGAAGCCCTCACAAAGGGGGGTATTATCCGAATCAGTGCTTTTAAAGCCGGACTGGACTGGATGGTTGGACCTGAAAACTGGGAATCGGTCCATTTGACCTTAAACCGTTTTTTGGCAAAAACTGTTGACAGCGAATTACTAACTTAGGTGGTTGAACTGTTGACCCAGACAATAATTTTTGACTTTTTTTTTGTTTTATTTTTTTGTCAGGATGGATCATTTGTTCAGACCGAATGGTTGGACCATTCGATCTGGGAACCAGTCCCCTCTGGTCCGGTTTTTAAAACCTTGATGCGGATGGTGGTATGGTATTAATTGTTTGAAAATTGAAACTACAAAGAACCCTGCCTTCAATTGCTTTTCAGTGATTCCAAAGAGGACAGAAAAATATCAGAATTGCACGAAGCATACGGTTTCCAATAAGAGACCGGATATGCTCCTCACATCTGATGCCTCACATGCACATCCTACCATGCATCGGAAACATCTCCCGTACTTATTCATTATTATTCATGCGAGATGTTCTCAATGCACTGTGGATGTGCATGTGAGGCGCCCATTTGTAAGGAGTGGATCCCGTCTTAGAAGCCACGAATTGACAGAATTACTATGAACTGTCTGGATCAGTATAGTATGAAAGAGAGAGGGAGAGAGACGATAAAAGGTGATGGGATGTGCGTGTGAGGTGCCTGTGAGGCGCCATTTGTGAGGAGCAGATGTGATCTCCAATAAAAGCCAATAGCTTTGGTGTCTTTAAGTTCAAAAGAAAAGCAAGAATAATACTCAACAAAAAAAAAAAAAAAAAAAAAACAGAAAAGCAAGAATTGGTTTAGGAAGAGCTGTTTTGCACTTTTGCTTTTATTTTTTATTTCTAAAAGTTTATTCAATCACGCCCAGGTTTTTTTCATTTTAATATTAAAAAACAACTTTTTTTTATTTTCGCCTTTTAAAACCAACTTTTAAAAATATTTCACCTACATTTCAGAACTTCAAAAGAAAGAAAAAAGAAAATCTTTCCAACCACCTTTTTGTAAATAACACAGGTGTGAAGACAAGGTGGACTGTGGAGTGCATGTGAGACCCACTAGCCATCCATGGAAAGCCTCTATTTACCCAGGTTTGATCCTGTTTGTCCGCCATGGGAATGATACCAAGTCACCAAGGCTGTGTTTGGCATCATTTCTGTGCATTTCTGATGAGGGGTTGTAGGGATGATCATGGGTTGGGATGGGCTTTGCTCATAGGCCAGGTTAGACTTTAGGCCTAAGTCATTAATTAAATTTTATAAAATATAATATTTTATATTATACTATATAAATAATATAGTACAGGCTGGACTGGGCTGGGCCCGTGGGCCGAATCAGGCTTTGGGGTGGGCTGGAAATGGTCACCCCTACTCACTAGTCCACCCTAAAATTAAATATGTTGTTTCAAGGGGGCTTTGCCCTTGTACTTCTTCAGGTGTGAAGGCACTCTTTTTCATGCACAAAGGTAAAATCCATTCGCATAAATAAATCAATTAATACATCTCCATTGAAATAATAGAATTAATAAAAACGGGAGAGGACCAAATATGGGTTCTACTTCTACTTAAGGTACAACCATATTTAGCAAGGCAATGAACACTAAGTTCAAAACCTTATATTATACGTATTTGGTAGGAGTATAAATACAAATATATATAGTGTAAAACCTTATGTTTTGTATTATTTGTATGTATTTATATTATACGTATTTGTATTTGTATGTATTTATATTATATGTATTTACATTATACGTATTATTTGTATTTGGTTGGAGGACATGCCTCCTACCACCTCCTCATTTTTAGATTTAAGCCTAAGTTCTTAATCCTAAACCTTAAAATCTAAACTCTAAACCCCTAAACCCTAAATCCTAAATTCTAAATTTTACATTCTTAAACTCTAAACCCTAAACCAATAAATCTTTACATAAACTCTAAAATTAGTGAATGAAATGGCAATGGTAGGACGCATGTTTTCCAAGGTCTTTCACTTCTAATGTTGCATAAACCAAATCATTAATTCATCTTTAGTAAAAGCCTGGAAAGTAAAAAAAAAAAAAAAAGTTTACATGAATTCAAAAAATCGACTTCCCAGTGAAACTATTGTAAGCAATGTTTTTAAAAAAATATGGAATTGGAACTGTTTTGACCACCGGTTTTTAGGTCGATAGTTTGAATGCTCGGTTTGAAAACAAAAAATTAAAATAAAAAGGGCCAAAAACAGTTGAACGGGTTGATGATTTGACTGTCCGGGTCAATGAGTCATTGACCAATTCAATGGTTTTTAGTCAAGAACCGAGTGGGGGGTAAAATAGAACCGGCTGTCTGAATGATTCCCAAATCGAACGGTCTCTGTCCGGGCCAATGAGTCATTTTCTGATTCAATAATTTTGGCCAAGGACTGGGTTTAGGGTAAAATGGAACCGATTGCCTAAACGGTTCCCGGGCTGAACGATCTACCAGCCCAAGTCAATATATCATTTTCCAATTCAATAATTTTTGACCAAACACCAGATTTGAGATAAAACAGAACCAATTGTCTAAATGTTTCCTAGGCTGAACGGTCCGGCCGTACTAATCAACTTCAAATGCAATTCAGTTAATGCAACTCGATATATCACCGCATAAGCCCTCCCAAACAGGCTTGAAGTTTTTGCCTGAAAGCTTTTTCTTTGATCTTGAGGAGTTCTAACTACATTATATTATAACCATTCTAGTTTTCCATCTTCCAATTTTACTTTTTCCTTTATAGGCATGCTTCAACCAAATTTCTTATCTTCCATTTAAAATATCAGTCTTTGCATTTCACCGTTCTTATCAATTTACAACCAACCAACTTCTCTTTCCAGTTTGACAATGAAAACAACATGTGGTTGTTAAACTAATACGTAGAATTGAAAAGTCTACAATGATGTTAACCTTGAACCAACCACCAAGAAAACGGGAACCAGTCAACTACCAAGAATGATGTTAGCTTGAACCAAAGTCCAAACTATCACATAGGATAGCCTAATTGTAGTAGTGGACCAGTCACAATACACCAAGTCAGTTCCATACGCATTAGACCCATGTATCAGGATGACGTGGCATATTGTGATTGGCCCATTAAAGGATTTGAAGTTGCATTCACTCACCCAATTCACCCACCTACATATCATCCCAATTTCCCACACTCACCTTATATTGGAAGTTACCCCTCTGAAATTGAAATTGATGAAAGTTTTGAATCAGAAATGCAAAGGTTTTGTATTGAAACTCAGCCCTAGTAGATTCTGAATCCAATTATATGAATTATTTACAAAAAAAAAAAAACTTCCTTTAATCCTCTCCTCAAAGAGAATCGGGATCTTCTCTGCCAATAAAATACATGAGACTGGGACCTGTCATGTATGAGATGTGCGGTGTGAGATCATGTTGGTAGGTTGTTGGAATCTCCTAAGGTAAAATTTTCAGTAAAATCAACCTACCATGTAGCATGTAATAGATGTCATGTTGTCTTAACTCAAGCTCAGTGGAAAGAACTTTGGATCCTCAGAATCCCCCAAAAATTAAACATTTCATTTGAAAATGTTGCCACAAGAGCAGTGTCAACAGTTTTATCTGGTAGAGGTATTGGGTCTAATGGAAATTGCCATTTCTGTGGTTTGGGGGTAGATTAAATAAGAGTGGGACTTCAGTCCAATCCTTTGCAGAATGGTGGAGCCAGTGGACAGCCCAGTTAGATGCTATTTCTAATTCTACTCGGACTGACTTGGAGTTGTCAGATATTCTGTTATGGATGGTGTGGAAGGCTAGAAATGATTTTGTCTTTGATGGAATTATCCCCAATGATGCTCTCACCCTCTTATCTGCTAACAGGTTGATGAAGGAAGTTCAGAAAGCTTCCAGAAAGAATCGGAACTCTTCAACTCCTAAAACAAATAAAAGCAATTTTTTGGGACCATTTTGTACAGCTTTTACAGATGGTGGGTTTTCAAAGGATGGTTCAAGTGGTTTTAGTTTGTAAAAGATGATTCTAGTTCTCTTTTAATTGCAAACTGTGGACCTTGTAAAGCTAAATCTGCTTATATAAGCTGCTGAACTAGTAGCTATTTGTGAATGTAGTATGTGGGCCACCAGCAGAGGTTTCTCAAACCTTTTGATCTACTATGACTCCAGGACACTAGTATCTACTTTAAATCAGAGATCTTTTGAAAGCCCTCCGGAGACTTGGCCTCTGCTATCAGATTTTTATAATATTGCAGGTTCATTTAGGCTATGTTTGGTTTGAAGGAAAAGGTAGGGAAAGGAAGGGAAAGACAGGGAAACTTATACAAGGTTTCCTTACCTTTCCCTACTTTTTCCTTCAAACCAAACATAGTCTTATTGGATTAACAGGACTGTTAACAATAAGATAAAAGCAACTATTCTGTTTAATTCTATTTGGTCAATTTTGTTTTTTATATTGGGGTGATTTTTTGAAATAAACAACCAAGGGCCCATGCTCTTAAACATTTTCCACTCAGTTTTAAATGATCATCTTATTACTTTTAGATGGCAAAACAAAACACTTCTTAGTGAAAGGCCAATTAAATAAATAGTTTGCAAACTATAGGGGTGTTTTAGTAAAATGAATACTATAGGATAGGTTTAAGTAAATCCATGAAAACTATTGGGGGTGTTATAGGAAATGACCCTTTCTATTAACATTCACGGAATCCTATTTTTGAATAGAATACCCATATTTATGAATTTGGTCACTTTCTAATTGCGAGGACACAAAATGTAATTTGAACTACTACATTTCTCCTCCTTCAATTCCCTCTCGTTAAGTCTTATATTTAGGATATTAATTACGATTCTTTCATTGAATCATATAATAATTAATCAAACAATAATTGTTTTTATTGATGCTAAATATAAAATACAAATTTAAAACCAGCTCAAAAATGACTTGTTTTCCTATTTGGAGGCGAGTGAATAATTCAACATTTTGGGTTAAACGTGTCAATCATTGATGTCAAAATTAAATAATAACAAAAATATAAAAAATACAAAAAATTTATAGAAAAAACTTGGGCACATCTCTACTATCATATATTCATCATATTAAACAAAAATAAGTGTGACAAATAAGAATAAATTTTATAAAGATAGAAATATAAAAAAATATAAAAAATTTTAAAAATATATTATTTAATATCAGCATCATCATTATCAAAAATTGCCATGTCCAAAACACACGCATTAGTTTATACATATTTGTCAAATGGAAGGAGGTGCATTGTTGGTTGAGAATAAATCATCCACCTTAACACATGGTGTTGTTTTTACCATCAATTTCAAAACCATTTCCGTAAGCCAAAAACTTTGGGCAACCAAAGTCAAAAGTGGTCAAGTATCATTGCGGGAGCATAGTTATTCAAGTCCCAAGCAAAGATGAAAACTTTAAGTTGCGAAGATCAAAGAGACAGAAAGAGATTAGAATATGCAAGTTCCAAAGCAGTACTCGAAGGAAAATGGGAGTTGAAGGAATACGGAGGATACATAAGAATAACAGAAAGAGATTATGGAAGGACAATCTACTTTTTTTGTCTTACAAACTACCGTACAAACTTTTCTTCTCAATTTTTTGTTTGGTAAAGCCAGAAATTGTGCTATATAAGCCAAGGGGTAGTACAATTCCAAACATCACAAAAACAAATAAAGGCAAGATTTCGGCGCAACCTAGAAACACTTATGCTATGTGTAGTTTGAAGAAAAAACCAGGGAAAGAGAGGAAAAAGTAGGGAAACCTATACAAGGTTTCTATAAGTTTCCCTACCTTTCCCTACGTTTTACTTCAAACCAAACACAATCCTAAGAAAGACTTATTAATTAAAGGCAGCATGCGTCAACAGGTTACTTACTTGATTGGCTTCACTAAAAGCATGACCATATCTGACTCCACGGTCCATGGGGATGCACAAATGATGACACTCATCAATCACAATCTTCAGTCTACACGGGGACCCACCACCTTCTTAAACAACCGATAATAAGCTTGTCTCTTTTGATGACGACCGGTTCCTAAAGTTAAAGGTGATATTGTGAGCTTCCCAACACACTTCTGCAAGATTAATGATGGTAATAAGGGGTGAGAAAAAAACCGAAAAATCTGTTAATAGAATTGGTTGGTTTGATTTTGGTTAATCATTTAAAAAATAGGCGGTTAATTGAATCGATTGATATATATTTTTATATAATATTATATATATATTATTTTTTATTTTTATTTTTAAATCTAATAAAAACGTTTGATAGTTTAAGAGTGTTTAGACTGCCGAATTGAGAGCTACGACTTTCGGGTGGCGAACAACCTTCCAGACAATCTAAGTCGTCTGAGTTCTAACACCTACTGCGCAGGCCTTTCTTTCCCTCTCTCTCGGATTCTCCCTCTCTCTCAGTCTCTCTTACAGCTTTCTCTCTCTCGCCTCTCGGTGTCTCTTTGAGCTTTCTCTCTCTCGCCTCTCAGTCTCTCTCTAAACTCTCTTTCTCTCTCTTGCCTCTTAGACTCTCTTTGGATTCTGGCCTTTGGTGCTCCGCCCTCCTATCAGTTCAGCCACCATCAGCACGCCATCTAAGTATTTTGGGTTGAGTTCTTGTACTCTTTTTGTAAGGGGGTATGCCAATGGCAATTATGTAAATAGTAGTACGCATGTACAGTATTTTGATGTATTATTCTATCACTCCCCCAAAAGCTTAACGTACTCTTTGAGGGGAGGGTAGGTAGTCGAGTGAGCTCATAAGCGTGTAAAGGTTAAGCACGAGATCCCCTCGACACTGTACTGTGTGCTTGTGCTTACCACTGATTAATGCAATACAAGTGGCCTTTTGTCTAATTTGTGTGCACTCTTGTTTCCTTTTGTGTGTTGTTGCTTGCATTTGTAGGCTTTCTCGACCCCAATCGAGCGCCGCACGGGGCGCCGTCGAATAGCCCCGTGATAGTTGGTATCAGAGCCACGTTGACACTAGCGGTTGTCAAGCCCAATGAGTCCTTGTCGTGCCCCGCAACAACACTAGCCCGATGAAGAATCATGACACGCAAGAGGAGATCCAAGAAGGGATCTCACGGGTTTATTATGAGGACGAGCCTAGAGATAGCTCTCCCAAAGACACAGGCGTCAACTCAAAGCATAGCAAGCGTGACAAGTCAGTTGACAAGCTTGTGACCATGGACAAGCGCATCATGCACTGTGAAGCAGTGGTTGGAGAAACTCGTGACCGCGTGGACGAGCTTCAACTCAACCTTAAGACCGTAGCTTCGGTCGTGGAAAGATTGGAGGACCAGTCCGGTGATAGCTCCAACAAGCCAGACAACCCACTAGAAGACCTAGTGAAGTGCCTACAGATCCAGCTCGAAGATTTGAAGGGCGAAGTTACCCTTCTGAAGAGGCTGATGGCCAATACAGCCAGCACACCTGCTGCTCCAGCCCCTCCAAAGATCAAAGTCCGCGAGCCTACCTCATATGCAGGGACCCGCAATGCTCGGGAGCTTGACAACTTCCTGTGGCAAATGGAACAATATTTCACCGCTGTCGAACTTGTTGAGGAGGCGGGCAAGGTGCGTACAGTTGTTATGTATCTTACTGATGTTGCTATGTTATGGTGGTGCAGGAGATGTGTTGATGCGGAGCGAGGATTATGCTCCATTAATACCTGGTCTGTGTTCAAAAGCGAGATAAAGCGCCAGTTCTATCCAGAGAACGTGGAGTACCAAGCCCGTCGGAAGCTCAAAAACCTAAAACACACGGGCTCATTGCATGAGTACGTGAAGGAGTTCTCCGCACTATCTCTCGAGATCACGGACATGTCAGATAAGGACATGCTCTTCAACTTCATGGACGGCCTACAACAATGGGCCGAGCTTGAACTCCAGAGACGAGGTGTGAAGGACCTCGCCACAGCCATGGCCGTTGCTGAACAACTGGTAGACAATAGACGACCAAGCAAAGACGGCCCCAAACCCAACTCATATCAAGGCGTAGGGAAGGTTGGAGGTGATAGGAAACCTTACTACGCGCCCAAGGGAGACTCTGGGCCAAGTAAACCTAACACTATGAAGCTCTACAGGAGACCCGAAAGAGACTCTGGTTACAGGGGTGGCCAGTTTGTGAAGAGAACACCTCCGGCACCATGCTTCATCTGTGAAGGAAAACATTGGACTAAGGATTGTCCTAGTCGGGGGAAGCTCAATGCCTTGCTCGCAAAGCTTAGTGATGATGAGCATAGCGAGGAGGAGAAGGAACCAGGGGAGAGAAGAATGGGGGCTCTACGAAGACTCAATGCAATGAAGAAGAAGACGAGCCTGCAGGGAGCATGGAAGTTCAAGCCGAAGGGACTGATGTATGTAGACATTCACTTGAATGGTAAGCCAACAAGAGCCATGGTGGATACAGGTGCTACCCACAACTTTATCTCTATGGAGGAGGCATCCCGAGTAGAACTTGCACCTACCAAGGAAGTCGGATGGTTGAAGGCTGTGAAATCTAATGCCAAACCCATACAAGGTGTAGCTCATGGGGTGGTCTTGCAACTTGGTGACTGGGAAGGGACGATAGACATCTCTGTCGTGCCCATGGATGATTTTCAGGTTGTTCTCGGCATGGACTTCTTAACTCAAGTAAAGGCGGTGCCCATGCCTTTCCTCAACAAAGTGTGCATATTCGAAGATCAGACCCCTTGCATGGTTCCAGTTGTGCCAGAGACCACGTCCACCCCCAAGATGCTCTCAGCATTGCAACTCAAGGATGGAGTGTGGAAAGGACATGCCACTTACCTAGCCACATTGGTGGACTCCGACCTGCCTGACCCACCAACCGGGCATATCCCGCCAACGATTGCTATGGCACTAGAAGAATTTCAGGATGTCATGCCTCCCACATTGCCAAAGAAGCTTCCCCCAAGGAGAGAAGTTGATCACAAGATTGAGTTGGAGCCTAGAACCAAACCACTGGCACACCCACCATACAGAATGTATCCTCCTGAGTTGGCCGAGCTACGAAGGCAGTTGAATGAGTTGTTGGATGCTGGATTGATTCGGCCTTCTAAGGCCCCTTTTGGAGCACCAGTCCTGTTTCAAAAGAAGCATGATGGATCTCTTCGGCTCTGTATTGACTACCGAGCTCTCAACAAGCTCACCATCAAGAACAAATATCCCATACCTTTGGTGGCCGACCTCTTTGACCAGCTCAGTAGGGCCAAGTACTTCACCAAGCTAGACCTGAGGTCGGGGTACTATCAAGTGCGCATAGCTGAAGGAGATGAACACAAAACAGCTTGTGTTACACGATATGGGTCCTTCGAATTTCGAGTCATGCCCTTTGGGCTCACCAATGCTCCAACCACCTTTTGTACATTGATGAACAGAATATTTCTTCCCTACCTAGACCAGTTTGTGGTTGTGTATATTGATGACATTGTAATTTACAGTAGAACCTTGGAGGAACATGTTGACCACCTCCGTACTGTTTTCCAGGTCTTGCGGGACAACAATCTGTTTGTTAAGAAGGAGAAATGTTCTTTCGCCACAGAAGAGGTGGCCTTCCTCAGACATATAATCCAAGCAGGCACAATCAGCATGGATCCAACTAAAGCCAAAGCCATTCAAGATTGGGCACCGCCCACCAGGGTCACCAAACTTCGCTCCTTCCTTGGCCTCGTGAACTACTATCGAAGATTCATCTCTGGTTTCTCAGCACGAGCCACTGCCCTCACCAACTTACTGAAGAAGACTAGTATGTGGACTTGGAGTGAATGTTGCCAAACAACTTTTGATGACTTGAAGAGAGCTGTCTCAGCAGAACCTGTCCTCGACTTGCCTGATCCAAGCAAGCCGTATGAGCTACACACAAATGCTTCTGATTTTGCCATTGGTGGGGTCTTGATGCAAAAAGGACATCCCATCGTCTTTGAAAGCTGCAAGTTGAATGATACAGAGAGGAGGTACACTATGCAAGAGAAGGAGATGACAACCATCGTCCACTGCCTCCGCACATGGCGACACTACCTGCTTGGCCCCAAGTTCGTGGTCAAGACTGACAACATAGCTACTAGTTATTTTCAGTCATAGAAGAAGCTGAGCCTTAAGCAAGCTCGATGGCAAGATTTCTTAGCGGAGTTTGACATGACTCTAGAGTACAAGCCAAGGCCGATGAACAGGGTTGCTGATGCACTTAGCAGGAAGGCCGAGCTTGCAGCACTATCCACAGGTGAAAGTCCCTCTCAAAGCCAGATCAGACTGGACATCATTAAGAGCATCAAGGAAGGACTCTAGAAGGACCCCATCGCTCAGAGCCTATTGACAACGGCTCGTGAAGGGAAGACTAGGCGGTTTTGGGTTGAAGAAGGCCTTCTTTTGACAAAGGGAGGGCGGATATTTGTACCGAGAGTTGAAGACTTGAGGAAGACTCTCCTACGTGAATGTCATGAAAGCTTATGGGCAGGACACCCCGGGTGGCAACGTACCTTGGCACTTCTACAACATGCCTACTATTGACCTCATATGGAGCAAGATGTTCGAGAATACACAAGGACATGCCTAATTTGCCAGCAAGACAAGCCTAAGCGTGCCAAGCCTCTTGGACTCCTACAACCTCTTCCAACTCCCTCACAACCTTGGGAGAGTGTTTCCATGGACTTCATCAGCGGTCTTCCTAAAGTGGGAGACTATGCATCCATCATTGTTGTTGTTGATAGATTTTCCAAGTATGTCGCTTTCACCCCAGCACCAAGGCACCTTTCAGCTGAAGACACGGCATACCTTTTCTTCAAGCACGTGGTGAAATATTGGGGAGTCCCACAAAACATTGTTAGTGATCGAGATCCCCGATTCACTAGTGCTTTCTGGACAGAACTATTCAAGCTTCTTGGCTCGAACTTGAACTTCTCCAGCAGTAGCCATCCAGAGTCAGATGGGCAGACAGAGAGAATGAATTCCCTCCTTGAAGAGTACCTCCGCCATTTTGTATCAGCTACACAGAAGAATTGGGTTCGATTGCTGGACATTGCACAATTCTCTGTCAACTCACAAAAGAGCTCCTCCACCAATCAAAGTCCTTTTGAAGTCATCACCGGCCAACTACCAAGATGTCCGCACAGCATCGTCAATGACCATCAAGGAAGAAGCCCTCGAGCCTTCACTTTCACCAGGGAATGGAAAGAATGCCTTGACATTACTCGAGCCTCCCTAGAGAAAGCCTCCAGAAGAATGAAGAAATGGGCCGATTTGGGTAGACGGCCCGAGAACTTCCAAATAGGTGACCTGGCCTTAGTAAAACTCCATACCCATTGCCTTAGGTTCTTTCGAAGAGTACACCCCGGGCTTGTGAGAAAATATGAGGGACATTGCAAAATAATAGCCAAAGTAGGAACTTCAACCTACAGACTCAAATTACCCCCCTGGCTAAAAGTACACCCTGTCTTTCATGTAAGCCAACTTAAACCCTACCATGCCGACAGCCAAGATACCTCCCGAAACCAAAGTCAACGCCCACACCCATCCTACCAACCACCCAAAAACCGATCCCTTGACTCCATCCTCAACCATAGGTTGTCCCAATCCTCCCAAACATCAGAATGGGAGTACCTGGTGAAATGGAAGGGACCTGCAAAAGAAGACACATGGGAGCTAGCAGAAGGCCTCATTCCGTTCGCAGAGAAGCTGGACAAGTACCTGAGGAAGAATCTTCGAGGATGAAGATTGAATTGAGTGGGGGAGATTGTGACGGTTCAGCCACCATCAACGCCATCAGCACGTCATCTAAGTGTTTTGGGTTGGGTCCTTGTACTCTTTTTGTAAGGGGGTATGCCAATGGCAATTATGTAAATAGTAGTATGCATGTACAATATTTTGATGTATTATTCAGTCACTCCCCCAAAAACTTAATGTACTCTTTGAGGGGAGGTAGGTAGTCGAGTGAGCTCATAAGCGTGTAAAGGTTAAGCACGAGATCCCCTCGACACTGTACTGTGTGCTTGTGCTTACCACTGATTAATGCAATACAAGTGGCCTTTTGTCTAATTTGTGTGCACTCTTGTTTCCTTTTGTGTGTTGTTGCTTGCATTTGTAGGCTTTCTCGACCCCAATCGAGCGTCGCACAGGGCGCCGTCGACTAGCTCCGTGACACTCCGATCGGTTCACCGACGGCCTACGACACTGGTGATCCGCGATATTGGTGGCTCGGCTACGGATTAGAGACTAATGCATCTCGACGACACTGGCAATCCCAGTTACTGTGTTTTTCCTTTTTTTTTTTTTAATTTTAAGGGTACATAATAACCAAAAAACCGAACTGTGGTTAACTAGTCGACTAGTTAACTGGTTGTATCGGTTTGGTTTCTATTCGGTTAAATGTAAAAATTGAACCTATCAGTTCGATCCAGAAAATTACCCCATGGTTCGGTTAATCGAACCGTGAGCACCCCTAGTGGTAACACCTAGACCTGTTCATGGTTTGAGCTGGGTTTGGGCCAAACTTTGCCTCTTTATAAACAGAAAATTATGAGGCTTGAGCCCAAGCCTAGCCTTATATAAAGCCGGAAGCCCAACTTTGATAGGTATTATTTTTAGAGCTTGAGTCCGAGCCCGTGGGCTTAAAATTTTGTCCAAGCCCAATTTAAGATAGGTCAGGTCGAGCTAGCCCATCAAGCTACCTGACCCATAAACAAGTCTAGTAACACCAAATCAATAGGCTTTAAGATTCAAAACTTGATCATGATGATTTCTAGCAATACTAAGTTATACATGAGCTATTGGGGTCATGAGAGACATCAAAATTAATTTTAGTGGCTCAAGACCAAATCAACCCCCAACAACGTCTCACAACATATCTCCGCCGTGTATTGGAAACATCTTCCGATAATGACATCATTATTTATGGTATTATCATCATAAAATGGCAGATATGCTGTGCGATATTGTAGGGGACAGTTTTGTCGGAGGCTGATTTGAACTCCATTTATTAATTGATTGATCATCCATATTATTAAAGTTGTCTTTAAGATCCACAAAAAAAAAAAAAAAAGGAAAAAATAGAGTTTTTTCAAGCAAAATAGGTGGGGTCATCATCTTATATTTAAATGATTCAAGTTATTAGATTTAAATTCATAATTTCTCAACCTTTTCATTTAATATTTGAATATATAATAAATAATATAAAAAGTAATATTTATAAAATTTAAATTATAATATGATAAACTTTGAACAATATGTTAATATATTATAATAATCTACATATTAAATTATTCAATTTAATCAATAAATATAATAAAAGTTTTAAATTATATTATTATTATTGAAAAACAATTTTTTAAAGAATATATTTCATTTTTTTAAAAAGGAGAATAAAATAGGTTACACGGTAGACCCTAGAACCGACCGAACCATGTTCACACTTACTCTACATTTACGCTTTTCGCTGCTTGTTTCGTAAATCCAAAAGACAGTATTATTTGCTGCTCTTGAGCCGTGATTTAGTAATAACGCTCCATTTAATGATTTAATCTGGAGCGTCCGATTCCCTCCGGGTAATGCATCCGGTGAGGTAAACCGTAAACCGTACATTATGATGATTATATTCTAACCTAACGGCTTTAAAATAATCCTCTACTGCAGCGTGCGTGCTTCATTGTTCATTCTTTCAAAATAAACGCAGCCGGTGAGGACGGCGGTATACTGCTGTTACTTTCCTCTCTGCACAGCAGAAGAAGAGGAGAAGAAAGAGAAGAAGAAGAAAGAAGAAGAAGAAGAAAGAAGAAGAAGAAGAAGTTATTCGAGATAAAGATGTCGATGATGGAGATGATGCTGATGTTGGTGATGGTGATGATGATGATGATGATGCATGTTGATGCTAGCGACACGAATCGGGCTTTTCAGCCGTGCTCGGACACGAAGATACAGAGATCGGACGGTTTCACTTTTGGGATCGCTTTCGCTTCGAGGAGGTCGTTTTTCTACAATAGTTCACAGCAGCTCTCTCCATGCGACAGACGCCTGGGTCTCTCATCATCAAGCTCTCAGCTCGCGGTTTTCAGGCCCAAGGTGGATGAAATTTCTCTGCTCACCATCAACACCACATCCTTCTTCCCGGTACGCATTTTAGGGTTTATTTCCTTCTCAATAGGATAAGTTTATGTTCTATGGTTTCGATTATGCAATTCGTGGAATCTGAATTTTGGACTTCTTGCTAGGTTTCGTCAAATTAGTTCGCTGCTTAGACCGACGTTTGCAAATTTTGATATTTTTCGTTATTTTGTTGTTATTATGGTTTTTGCTTTGATAAGTGTAGGTTTGCAAATGTAGATAGTGAATTCATTAGGGTTATTGACTTTGAATAGAACATCCAAAGTACAATGAATTTAAGTAAATGGTGAGTTGTTGACTTTGATTGGAGCATTTAAACTTTTAGTGACGCAACGCGATAATCCCGGACTGGTGATGATCAAGTTAATGTGGCATAAGAGGTCTGCTTCACTTAGTGTTAGGTAGAACTGTAGAAATGCTCTGTGAATAAGAGATAATTTGATCCCTTGGATGGGTTTGTAAGGGGAATCTGATAGCTACTCAATGAAGATCGACAATGCCCGTTCATATGATCATATTACTCCATGTAAGACTAACAGTAAATTTGATTGCCTCTTTGTTTGCTTGCATGCTTTAAATTTTGTAGTTCTGTAACATTGGGAGATGGCTATTAAAGTAGTGAGTATCTTGATTTCTGGCTATTGGCTAATGGTTTGTGGACATGTTTGGTTTGTTTAATTGCTAAAATTCTAACGAGTGGATATATGGGTTTGGTTGAATTCTCTCAATCTCATTGCATGTGTATCTTTTTACAAGGAGATAAAGAACCTTAACCCCTTGTTGGAGGGAGGGGAGGGGGGAGATTGATGGGGATTTTCATTAAGTGGATCTCAAGGATAAGGAGCCTATGAATGAGTCGGAGGAAGAAGATTAAGAGGAAGTTCAGATATATCAAATACATCACCTTGGAGTATTAGTAGTGGTTGATCCGGTTCATCAGAAAGTGCGGGTGGAGAAGTCACTGGGGCCCAAGGATTACTTCTGTACTTTGTTGTCCCTAAGGATCATGTTATAATCCCCTTTACTTCTTTATTGAATATTGTTCATATAAAATGTTTCTAGTTTTGAGGGGAATTTGAGAAATTTTGACAATCATGACACTCAAGGCAGAGGAATTGAATGGGTTTCAAGTGAACTTGTCCTATCTTCTGACAATCAGTTGTTGCTCAACCCTCAATCTTTAAGAAAGTGCTACGGTGTAGTCTATTATCTTGCAAAACAGTAAGAGAAAAATTCCAGTTATGTCTTATTAACAGAAACATGCCAAGTAAGAAGGTATGGGCATTTGAAGATATACATGATTTACATTGAAAATAGCACTCATATGATAAGCCTGTATATCCCTTTCAGACGTTTTTCTTCATGAACACATGGATTGATATTAACTGCCTGGTAAAAGGTCATGGGCAGTGTTTGACTTGAGGCTGGTTGCATTATTCCCATATCATCCAGCACCAGAAATGGTTGAGGGTTGGTTGACAACGGTTTACTTTTTCTATCAGCTTCTTGTATAGGTATCCTCAAAAGTGAAACTCCACAGGCAAGTCACTGGGAAGTATCAATCCAATTAGTGCTGGGAGTAAAAGGCAGTGGAAAGTGGCAACTAGTTCAACTAGTTTTTGAGAATAATCAACACTCATGCGGAGAATAATGAAAATTAATTCCTGAAAGGTCCTAACTGCTAAATTTGAAAGTGATAATAAGGAATGAATATTCACAAGGGTCTGTCTTGTGAGACATGAAAGATTGATATTCTCCTTCTCAGAAAAATGAACCGGGTTTGTTTGTTTGTTTTCTTGGGGCATGGTCAGATAGATGGATTTTTCTTGAAGATGCTTCATAGTCTTGCATCAGTTTTACAAGTCTCATCATTTTCTTTTTCTCCTTTAGCTACTATTATTTTCATGCAGTTTTCTCTATATTTTCAAGGATTCTTAGCATCATGGACCTTGTCCAAAACCATAAGACAACAAAACATGAAAAAGGATTTTTTCTTTTTTGCAAATATAGGGGGTTAATAGGTGTGAAGTCTTGTCCTTTTATTGTTATAAGAGGCCTGTAGTGCTAGCATCTGCTGTTTTGAAAGATAAATGTTACTGTCAACTAGAGCCAATGGATACATATGTGCATTGGCTGGTGCTTATTAGATTTTATAAACTCGTGTTGCAACAAGTTATTATTTTCAACTGATTCCCTGATGCAAAAAGGAAGACCAATTGCTTATTTGAGCCAAGAACTCCATGGCAAGAATCTCTTTCTACCTACATACAAAAAGGAGTTAGTTAGCCATCATTGTTGCTTTCCAAAATTGGTGCTATTACTTGATTGGACAACATTTTATCATCAAAACAGTCCAAAGAAGCCTTAAGTTTCTGTTGAACCAGAGCCCAGAGGGTTGTAACCCCAGCTCAATGGAGGTGGCTAACCAAGCTAATGGGGTTCGGTTATGTAGTAGAATACAAGAGGGGTAGAGAAAATGATGATATCGATGCCTTGTCATGATGGGGAGATGTTGAAATGTTGGCTATATCCATTGCTAAGCCTAATGGATAGGCAAGGTAGGGGTAGCGAAATATTGGCTTATCCATCTGCTCATATACTCTGTGCTTTTTTAATGAAAACTGTTTTTTTTTTCAAAAAAAAAAAAAAGTAAGGGAAGAAAGTCTAACTGATCCCTATCTACAACACATTAAGACACACAACTAGAAGATAACACCTTATGGTATCAAGATATCAAGCTAAGGATGGATTACTTTGGCCTCTAAGGAAGAATCCTATTGGGCCCTACTTCTTGTATGAGGACTCTTTTTAATGAACACCATGAATCACCTTTAGCATGACACTCAGGATACCATAAAACACTTCTCTGAATTAGAGATGCCTATTATTGGCTTGGAATCAAGAAAGATGTGATGGATTGGGTGAGGGAATGTGATGTCTACCAATGCAATAAGGCTGAAAATGTACCTTTACCTAACAACTATACGTGCAGCGATAATGTCAGCATGAAGCTGCCTGTAATATTTGTATCCTAAAGTTGATATGCAAACAAGTTGTAGAGGAAGGATTACTAGATGTGGAGCCGCCTATTGTTGAAACATTGAAGCTTTATTCTAAGCATGTGAAAGAAGTGCCTGAAGATGTTATCCAAGCACTTGAGGAATAACTTTAATCAAAACAGTAATGATGAGATTGGTAGTTGAGTTCCCCAAAGATTTCAATTTCTTCTTCCTTATGGTTCCTAGTATAGAATGCATAGATCATGAGATCATGAATTGGAACAAATTTTGATTCTTCCTTGCCTGAAAACATGGTTATGTTTTTTTCCTTTTTTTTCCCGGAACTGGGGGAGATGATGCAAATAAGGATGCAAGGAAAGGATCAATTGAGAAATAATTTTCCAACTCCTACACTAGTTTCAGAATTTTTGGAAATGGTGATATTAATATTTTTTTTGTAGATTTTTAAATTCATTATCTAGTTTGTGGATGTCTTAGGAATAAAGTTATTAAGATTTCTAGCAACATAATATTATTAGTAAATTAGAATTACTATTTGTGATGATTTTGGACTTACTATTTATAGCAATCCCCATATTTATTATTATAACAAAATCATAATTTATTATTTTTAATAATTTCTTTTTTTCTATATTAAGTTAGTTTTAACATATTATAGAGCCAACTCTTTTGCTCTTCTCACTCATTCCACAGTTCCACTACAGCCATCACTTCTGCCCTCAATGAATCACCAACTCCAATTGGCCCTGAATACAAAGCAACAGCATTACCATTTTCATCCCTAAAGGCCCCTCCTACTCCTGATTGCACTGGGTTTCTTTCCCAAAGTGTTGCTATCAAGTTAAGCTTAATGAAGTCTTTCTGTGGTTGTGTCCACGGAAAAAAAAAGAAGAAAAAGCTCTCTCCATTGAAGTCTTAGTTGCAGAAGTGTCTGCTACCTCTCTCCATCAGTGTTTTAAAAGGCATGGGAGGCGTATGCCTGGAGGTGCGCCTTGAGGTGAGGTGCTCCCAAAATGCCCTGAGGCGTATGCTAGAGGCGCAGATACCTCTGAGGCGTACACCTCTTGTGCTTTTTTCATGAGGTGTGCTAGAGGCGTATGCCTCATGCGCCTCATGCACATCTGATATAAAAAGACAAAAAAAAAAAGAAAAAAAAGAATGGAAAGGAAAGGAAAAAGAAAGAGAAGAAAAAAGAGAAAAGGGAAGGGAAGGGAAGAAAAAATAAGGGGAAAGGAAGTGGTTTGCTCCCCAGACCCCCTCGCCCCCTTTTCGATGCAGTCCAATTTGTTTTTTTAGAGTTAGGGGGGTCTTGCTCCCGCTCCGGCTCCGCTTCGATAAGACCCCTCCCCCCTTCAACTAATGTTATGCATCTTTATTATTCTTAATATAAAATATTTTTATTAAAAATAAAGAAAAATGAGATCCCCCCTTCCTCTTCTTTCTCCTCCCAACCCCCACGTCTTAAGGAGGCTTACGCTTCTTGCATTCTGAACTACGACGCCTCATGCCTCTAGGTAGTGGAACGCCTCGCGTCACGCCTCCACGATTTAAAACGTTGCTCTCCATTAAGTATTTCATTGACTGAAAATGAAGAAAAAGCTTCCAAAGTTTTAACCCATTGGGCAATCCTCACTTAAAAAAAGAAACAAGTGAGGGGGAAAAGGAGAAAAATTCCTAGCAATAACCAAAATTTACCAGTTTAAAAAAAAAAAAAGAAAAACAGAATTTTCCAAGCCAGACTTTCTTTTATCAAATCAAAAGAATGCTATTCGAGAAATCCTACAGAAGGATTTCTTGATCTTCAAAGATGCCAAAACTCAGGGAGGATGAAATGCTAGTCTCTTAAATATGTTGGGAACATTTTCAGGAAAGTAATGGAACCTTTGTCATTGATTGTATACTTGTTTTGTTGATTACAAGAAAAAAAAAACTGTTTTGCATTGGAAATATTTTCAGGAAAAGCATGGAACCTTTGCCATTGATCGCAATTTGCGTATTTGTTTTGTTGATTAAAGGTGCATGAGGCTTGCCCCTTGAGGTTCATGCCTAGAAGGTATAATGCACATGGGTCACACTTCGAGTGCCTTTGTCAATTCTGTATATAACACATTAATTGTAGTTACAGTTTACGTCACAAGAATGGATTAAAGAATAATTATAAAATCTCAATGTGCTTAGTTTTGAATTTTACGTATATTTAGGGTTTTGAACACCCATTTGAGGTATCGATTTACATTCAGTAGTATCCTAATTGTCTGGAAGGATTTGAATGAAATCTTTATACCTCTGTTTAGTCCTTGTTTATATGATGAATTCATCTTTACATTCTTTTATAAATTTTTCTGTAGTTCTATACTTTTATCATTTTTGTTCATGTCATTTTTTCCTACCTCATGCATTAGAAGATCCTAATATCTCATCTCACACCTCTATGCAAACACTGGTTTATGGTTTGTCAGGAGAATTATGGCTACATGGTTGCATTTGCGGGGAGGAAATATGCAGCAAGATCTCCCCCTGCTTTTGTTGCAAACAGTACCTATATGGTAACCAGCTTTACTCTGGTAAGTAGATCATTACATCAGACCTGGGTTGGTATGAATTCAAAATCACGTTTTCTTCTTATTTCTTTTCTATTTTTTGATGGATAACTATTAACTCTAAATTTTATTATACAACAAGAAAATAAATTACATAAGTCGGTATCTTTCCCATTGTGAATGCAGGTTCTCGAATTTCAGAAGGGTAGGCTGCAGAACTTGTACTGGAAGAGAGATGGATGTGCTTCGTGCTCAGGAAAGTCTAATTTTGTCTGCCTCAACAAACAAGACTGTGCAATCGGAACGAATAGTTGTAAAGGCCGAGGTGGGTCTGCAGATTGCAGCTTAGGAATACAGCTAGCTTTCTCAGGCACAGACAAGCATGAAGCTGTGCTCAATTCATGGTATGAAGTGAAAAATCTTCGTCAGTATTCCCTCTATGGCCTGTATTCAAACCTCAGGGATTCTCTCACCAGCCAGTTCAACAACTTCTTCTAATTGAATTACATTTTCTTCTTCATTTGTCTTGTCCTCATCCTCGTTGTAACGATCAATTTGTGTAAATTTACACTTGTGAATGTCAATTCTTACTGTGAAGTAGCTTAAAGAATGGCCGGGTTAAGACTGTGCATGCATACGAACAGGTGAGGTCTATCCCAATCCCATCGAGGTTGTCAGTGATAAAATTATACTTTGAGATATCAAAAGAAAGTATCGGTCAGTATCGAGAGCTTTTTTTTTTTTTTCTTTTTGTAAATTAGGTCCAGAGGGGGCCAGTTTAAGGTCTATCCATTCTCTGAAGGTTCAAAAATTGGATATGATATGCCCCGTATCAGGCGTATTGTTGGATACTTTTTTTTAATTTCTTTGAACCTTGCTCTGAACCAGCCAAGACCCCGAAACACTCTCTGCAATGGCATATTAGGAGGCTCCTCATATATATTGGCCGATAATAGTTCAACACATATTGAAATTCCAAACCTTGGTTGATACTTGGTGCTCCATAGGTGGCAAAATGGGTTCAACCCATTCTAGCAAAGATTGAGGAAGAAGTAAGCATCTAGGTGCGGCTCTCAGGAGCATGCCCCATGACAAGTGTGGGAGATTTTCCATTGCATGTTGAGATGTGGGTTTGCTGTGTGGGGTGTCGATCAAAACTTGGAAAGATAATATTATTAATGCTATGTACGAGAACATAAAATATATTGTTATTCAAACAGGATGGACAAAAGTCGAGAAAGAAAGAATAAAGTAACTTATATTCGTGCAGAAAAGTGCCTAGTAATACTAATGAGAGGGAGAGAGAGAGAGAAAGGAATACATCGTTTATTAAAGAAAAAGAAAATCTGAAGTTGGATAAAGCAATTAGGCTGGATAGTGGTAACCTTAAAAAAATCGGAAGTTGGCTAAAGCATGTTCTTCCTGGCTTCATCACTCTGGAACCTGCGGCTACGGGGTTGCAGTGGGTAACCAAAGATGGTGTGGAGAGACAGAATCTGTCCCGCAGTGAGAATATTGACTTTAAGAACACTTGAATAATGATGGAAAGGAAGTGTGCCCGAAAGAGAACAATAAAAGAGAGTGACGATAATCCAATCTAGAGGATTCAAAAGATTGGTTGACCAATATGGGCTAATTGACATGAATAGTTTGAGGTAGTAAATTCAAGTCGAGATCCTAACAAATGATCGAGGCTTCTTTATCCAAATGCGTATTTATAGAACTTACCTTTCCTTGTATGGACCATATTCCTCTTTTTCTCTATCTTCCCCTCCTAACACTCAAGCAGAGGCCTAAGCCGTTTACATTTGGGGGGTGTTCTTGTTTTGAATTTGGAGAGGAGAGAAAGTTTGTTAATGGGATTTTGCTTTCCATTAGCCAAAAATCCTATGTTTTTTTTTTTTTTTCATTTCTATGTGGGGATTAGAGAAAGTTAATTTTCCTGCGTAAGTGATACCCATTTCCTAGGTGGATAAATAACTTTCCCACATAGGGAGAAAGTTGTCAACATTTGGATAGAACAAAAATGTCATTTCTAATAATTGATTTCTATGGCTAAAATGATCATTGCCTTATTTACCTGAGAAATAAAAGAACATAGGTAAATGCACTTACTTGGGTAAGTGTTTCTCAAGAAAAACTTACCCAGATAATTGTATTTACCCAGGTAAGTAACTTACCAAAAAGCGAATGGGGTCTTGAAGGAATGTGGAGAACGTGTAATTTATTTGAAAATATTATAAAAAAAATCTTAGGAAGTTGAGGTTACTTGGGTCAAGAGGAGTTCAATTTTTGAAAAAAAAAAAAGTTAACTACAAAGCGACTGTTTGGCATCGTTGCCGTTTCTTGGAGCAACAACGCCACATCAGTGCCACATAGGAAAAAACAGTGCTCTAGGAAACAACCATCTGTTTGGAACCATTTTTTTCATAGAAAACGGTGCTCCAAACTGCACCTTGGAAATCGGGAAGGCATGGCTTGGAGCAATGCCAAATTTGGTGTTTCTTGGAGCTGCAACTCATTAATGCCAACAGGGCAATGATGTGGCACTGGATAATGGGTAGAAGTGCATAAAACGTTTCTTAGAGCATTGGTACCAAACAAAAAAAAGTTGTTGCTCCAGGAAACGTTCTACCTAGCAGCAACGATTCCAAACAAAAATATGCACCATTTTCTCCAACCCACACATCATGCAACTGTAGCATCGATGCCAAACATAAACATAGTTAATGAAATAAAGAAATGGAATGTAAAAAAAAATGGAAATATTCATGACAAAAAAATACATAAGTTTGGAAAAGTTAAAGGAGGTGCAAGATAGACTCTATCTATGGATGACGGTACACTCCTCCATGAAAGTGGTGTTACAGAAACAGCTTAACATTATTCTCTAACAGGAATAGGCTCACTGCGCCCAGAAAGTGAGACTAAATGAGATTAACTTGGAGACAAGAACAATAAGTACTTTCACACAATGGCAACGATAAGAAAAAATAAAAATAAGGCCCCATTTGGTTCGCAGGAATAAGGTTCTGGGATCGGATTTGGAATGGGCTATTCCAATTCTAACTGTTTGGTTGAGCAGAACTAGAATTCCATTTCGGCTATTCCCATTCCTGCTGGAATGGCATTCCCCCATTTGTGTTTGAGGGAATGGTTGTACCCTGCCCCTCCCTTGGGAATGAAATTTCATTCTTGCTGATTCCAATTTTTATTTTCATTCTTGTTTGAACCAAACAGACTATGAGAATATACCATTCTGATTCCGATTCTGATTTCGACTGCAAACCAAATGGATGCTAAAATCTTCAAAATTAAGGATCATAAAAGAGTTTAATTCGGACCAGAAACATCATGGAAATAAAAGAAAGATTTGCTCTATTCTTGAAAACAGATTCCACACTCTGGGTAAAAGGCATATGAATGAAGTCACTAACCTTATCTGCCCGTGCATCGTAGAGGAACAAAATGAAAGAAGAGATGTTTTGTAAGAAGAATATATGGGAAGCTCTAAATTGAATGCATGGTTTAAAAGTCTGAGTCCAGATGGGCTGAATGTTTCCTTCCTTTAAAAAACATTAGGTCATTATCCAGATTCTATTGAAAAAGTGAAAACCCATAATTGGTTGATGATTTTAGGTCAATTAACTTTTGTAACATGATATACAAATTTGTTGTCAAAAATCTTGTTAATGGAGTTAAGCAGCCTCTCTTTGAGACATGGTATCCTCGTATCTAAGTGTGTTTGTGCCCCATAAAAATATCGTGGATGGTATTCTAATTGTGCATGAAATGTTTAATAAAATAAGAAAAAAAAGGGATGAGGAATGATATTGTGGCATGCAAGATTGATATGGAAAAAGCTTATGATAGATTAGAATGAGATTTCATTAAAAAGTCATGGACTTAATGAGAAATGCATTCAACTTGTCATGAAATGCGCCACCATTGCTTCATATCAAGTCCTCATATATGGTTCACAAACAAGAACTTTTAAATTAACCATCTAGCAGGATTTATCAATTTGTTAAGAAGTCCCCATCTCCTATCTTTTTGCTTTATGTGAGGAAGCTTTGATGTGAATGTTTTGCATTGATCATGTTAATAGAATGAGAATATAGGGTGTAAGGCCAGAAGAGATGGTCCTTACGTCCTATCATTCCTATCCTCCAATTTGCCGATGACCATCTATCTACTTTTTGTAGAAACCTCCCTTCATGCAGCTTAGAAGATAAAATACATTATTGAGAAGCTTTCTAGGGTTTTGGGAAAATGCCCAAACTTGAAAAAAAAATGTCACTTTAAGTGCTCTATGTTACAAAAATATTCTCCCAAAAGTTCTCAAATTTTCGTTGGAAAATAAAAAGAGAAATACTTAGGCGCCACAATCATTGATGAGAGGGTTGGTGGACATTCTTTTAAAAAGGTGGTGGAGAAGGTTGAAAGAAATTAAGTGGATGGAAACCAATGTTTTTAAAACTGAACCGGACAATGAATGATTCAAGGGTTTGGTTTCCGAGTCGAATGGTCCAATTGTTCGAATCAAATGGATAGCCCATTCTGACAAAAAATAAAAATAAAAAAATAAAAATGGCCAAAAAACGTTGGATGATTCAAATGGTTCGAACTGTTCGACCATCCGGGTCAGTGGTTTGCTGACCAAATCAACGGTGTTTGGCCAAAATGGTATTCTGGGGTAAAACAGAACACGCTCTAGCCAGAAAAGCTAACCTTCTCAAACCGACAGTTAATATAATGCCCACCTTCTTGATAATTGCATTTAAAATTCCCACTAAAACCTTGGACAATATTGATAAAATGCAAAAAAAAAGAAGAGAAAATGAATAGAAAAAAAAAAAAAACCTCCCCACTTTTAAAGTGGGATAAAGTATGTAGCTCTATAGAATAAAGGTAAATTGGATTAAAAAAACTTTAGTGGTTTAATCGAGCTTGTCTTGCAAAATTAGGTTGAAAAATTTTTACTCAATTTGATAACCCATGGGTTAAGGGCATGAAGGGTAAATATATTAGAAACAATAACTTTTGGGAAATCGATCCCCACAATAATGCCTCTTGGGCCTGGAGAATTCTCAATCAACGCAATATATTTCCATAAGGTCAAATTTGAAGAATTGGCATTGGGAAGTTGGTTAATATCTGTAAAGATAATTAGATCGGGAGGGTTCTCTTATTAATTTTGTGGGTGAAGTTGAGTAACTAGGATCAGCTAAATGCATTAACCGTGTAGTGGGTTCTGGAACCAATGAACACGAGTTCACAGTAAAATGTTGAATGATTGTGGGCTCTATGTATTTTATGACTGGTGTAGAGTGTTATTATTGATTCCACAACCTTCTGAACAACTAATCAGCTGAACCTATGTTGAAGTTGAGTTTTGAGATAAAAATATTATGGTAAAATCCCTAATCTCTCTTAATATCAAAGAATGGGATTGCAGATATTTGAATGACTTGGGTGATGTTTGGCATTGATGTTGATTCTTCCTTACTGATTTTTGCGGCTTTGAGTCTGTCATGTAAGTCAATTTCTGTGGCTTTGAATCTGTTTGGTAATGATTCTCAAGGGCCGATTTTTCCTTGTTCGATGCTATGTCATCCTAAAAAAAAAAATCGAAATCAGATAGAACTCAGGAAATCCTCAGAAAGGGTGATTCCTGAAAAGGGTGGATTTCAAGAATTGATTTTTGGCCGCTTTCTTGAAAATCATTAAAATCAGCCAAACATCACCTTGTTACCTCCTGAAGTTCTGTTAAAAATCAAGGCCATTTTTCTCCCTCCATTGGATAAACAAGACAAACTTTTTGTGGAAGCTAAATCCAAGGGGAGAGTTCTAATCTGCATACAAGATTGCAAAAGGTTTGGAAAAATCCTCTATGTGAACTCTAGAGAAGAGGATCATGTGGAAACTGAACTTCCCACCTAAACTCAAATGCTTCACCTAATAATTAGCGAGTGTCTTCCTTCTAAACCTTTGTTATCTAGAAAGGAAATGAATGTTTGTTGTGATTGTTGCTTTTGTGGAGACTTGGAAGGTTGCACTCATATCTTCTCAAAATGTGAATTAGCTAATGATGCATATGAATCATGTCAATCTGGGTCAAAGAGATGAGAACACGTCTATGAGGGAGTGGTGGAAAAAAATTGTGAAATTGATAATGAGATACAGGGCAACTTGCTCTTGTGTAGCTCATCCTCCCTCTTCACAAAAAACAAAAAAGAGCTCTTTCTTAAAAAGAATGATCCTCTTAGGTTAGATGGGCCTATAAAAGTCAAAATGGACCTCCATTTGGGTCCAAGTCTTAGTATATCTGAGCCATGGCCCACGAAATGTTGTGAAACAATTTTTTTTTTTTTTGTATTCTACCCCTTTTTCCCCAAAATGCTAGTTGTGGGATTCAATTCCGTGTCAATGCTGGAACAAACTAGTTAATACACCAATGATTCAGCCCTTGGTTGGTTAGTAAACCAGCAAAACGGGGTTTGCTTGAAGCAGAAAAAACAAAAAACTATCTCCTCATCGTGGAGAGGAATGCCAATTTAATATTTTCCACATTTAAAACCCCCAATCTCCTAGTATTTTGACTATTGGTGACTTTGGATATGATATGCACAATATAATGCGATATGTATTGATATTTTAAACCTTACTTGGTAGGCTGAAAGTAAACACTCCTAAATGACTCGATTTCAAAAACTAGACTTTGAGATTGCCCTTAAAATACCCTTATGAACACTGAGTTTTTAATTGCAAAATCGAGATATGTCCTTAAAATAAGAAATGCCAAATGCAGCCAAAGCATCTCTTTGGATGATTTGATTGGCTTAAAGAAAATCGTTGTTGCTCCAAATGTTGAGTGTTCCTTTAGTCCTTAAATTATTCTTCTCATATAGTGAATGTATATGGAAGCAAGCGTACTCTTAGAGGAGGAGCCTGCAAGCAAAAATTCTTCTCATATAGCATCCAGCTGCACATTGAAAATATCTCCCGTATATTCATGTTAAATTCATGAGATATTAGCAATACAGGGCGAGATTTCCATGCAACTTTTGCTTGCTGCAGAAGATCCCATCATCAGGAAGAGAAGGGTAGGACCAAAACCATTAAGTGGGTCAAATGGATTCCACCTAAACATAGAATTAACAAAAAAAATTTTATGCCTCCTAGAGAGAGAGAGAGAGAGAAGCTAATTAGGTTAACCTGTGCAACTCTTTCCTCACCTACTAAAAGAAATAATGGAGAGAGTTGTTGGACTTGGAGCATCCGTCTAGTTGTTAGCTTGTCATTTTCAGCTCTTCTATTACTTTTGATGAATTATCAGTGAACAAATAGGATTATCTAAAATTCCCCTTTAGTAGGTGTTTGGAACGCATAAATCTGTTTCTGAAGAAACACTCACTGTTTGGTTGGGTTTTTTCCTGAATAAAGTTTTTTCAGGCCATACCTTGGAAACCGGAAAAACACCATTTTTTTTATGTTTTTCTGTTTTTCTACTGCTGCTAGCAACGGTGGCATTGAAAAATACCTCTTTGGCAGCAATGGCATAAAAAATAACGTTTTCTGAGAAAATAGCATACCCCTGTCAGAGATCTATTGTTAAGAGAATAACGATTTTTGTAAATTTACAATACTGCCACTTTCTTTGACTTGCCATGAATGAAAACTGTGAAATGATCATGGTTTTCAAAATTGGACTGGACCGGACGGTTGGATCGGAAAAACCAGGAACCGGTCATTTTAATCTAAAACTGGGATTTCTCAAAAAACCGTTGATTTTGGTTAGTAAACCGCTGACCAAGGGCAGTTAACCGTTTGAACAGTTTTGACCTTTTTTTTGTCAGAATAGGCCAACTGTTCGACTTTCAACGCGGTAACCGGACTCCTGACCGTTTCAGTCTCCAAGTCGGTTTTAAAAACCATAGAAATGATGAAATTTATTATACCCCTCAATTTGAGATTTGGGAGTTGATCTCTTTGTCCAAACGGGCTTGGGACCTTTGAGTTGGAGGATGGATATAAGTTTTTTTTTTTTACCTACTTTCTTCTTTGAGCAATTATTTAACAGAAAATCAGGGTTAGTTTGGTCATTAAAAACACTTAATAGCCTAGCTCTGAACAACTTCCGTTAGTGGCTACTAACGGTGACATGCCGGAAGGTAAGTTTTGTATAACAAAAATTCTCTGACAATGAAGGCCTCTAAAGGTTTTTAAAAATCAGGTTAATATTAAAGAGAAGTGGGAAAATGATCCCAAAGGGAATTTTAGTTAATAACCCAAACAGGAA
The DNA here is from genome assembly GCF_056320005.1 of Nelumbo lutea. Classification (NCBI taxonomy): domain Eukaryota; kingdom Viridiplantae; phylum Streptophyta; class Magnoliopsida; order Proteales; family Nelumbonaceae; genus Nelumbo; species Nelumbo lutea. The sequence continues at coordinate 17,396,096 of NC_142689.1, read as the reverse complement.
AAAAACATTTTTTTTATGACAGTTCTAGAAAAATTCAATCTGGACTGTTCAGGAATATTATAGGTCTTCATATCATATGCTCAACATTTGTTTTTTTTTTTTTAATTTTACCTTGTATCCAAACTCCTTAATAAACAAATATATGAGATTATTCAGAGCTACAAATGAATTGGATATTGAACCTACCCAATTCGAATCCAAACCATGCGGGATCTGAATATCTGATTGATAAATCTAAACAAATTTGAACGTATGATTAATTTTGTAATGGATGTAGGGCCAACCAGGCCCAACTGATGCATCATTTCTTCCTCCAAAATAGAGACAAAAGGGAGGAGAGAAGCAAGGCTCATAGTGATCCTTGGCATGTTAGGGTCCAATTCAATTATTTGTATAAATATCTCTGAGCAAAACCTATGGTGCATCTCTTGTCCCATGTAGCAGAAGACGTGATTGGTTGAACGCGATGGTTAGTATACGTTATTAAAGATGAAAATACACTTTGTGAAATGCAAATCAATAAAAAAATAAATAAATTTTAACATAATTGGTTGAGATTTGGATTTATCGTGCAACCAATATTAATGCATACACCTTAATTGAACTCATATCTTTCTTATCTAAAGGGTTTAGGAGTCGTTTTCTTCAGGATTTCATTGGAGACCTGAAATTCTAAAGTGGCTTTTGAACAAAAATCCTGAAGATCAGAACATCCTGACAGACTAGAAATAAGGTTCAAAATATCACAGTGCATTGATTTACAGATTAATCGATACACTGCTTCCTCAGACTATTTCAGTGGCTTTTAAACATTATAAGAGAATATATCATACCCATAAAAAAAAAAAAAAGTTTCAATTGATCAAAACTCTTCATATGCAATTTTTTCATATCATGAGTATTTGACACTTAGAATCTGAAACCCTAAAACCACCCAACATGTACTTGTCTTCAATCTTCTTAGCATCTCAGATTTGTAAGAAAGAGGGATTTGTTGGTTGTTTTACTCTAGATTGACTTGATCTTCCACAAAACACTTGAAAATTAAACTCTCCAAGGATCTTCTATTTTACCTTGGTGAGACTTGTTATCAAATGGCCCTTCCAAGTTCCAAGGAAAGATTAAACCCTTTTTTCCCCTCAAGTCAAAGTGCTCCAAACAGTAGCATAAGCTGGTGAAAGTGGAATTGGGATCTCCACCTCACAGAATGCTCTTCACACCGACCTCACAGCCATACCCCACCAGATCCGGACTTGTGAAAGTGAGGAACTGGAGATTGATCGAAACAGATTGCCACCGATTCCAGCCAGCAAACTACAGGATCTCTTTTCCTGTTTCTTTCCCTCTTTCGATTTTGAGTTCTGGAACCAAGTCACTGGGTCGAATGGATCGGAGCCCAATTCACAGAACGTGCTGTGGAAATGGTAGCGTTTGGAATTGATTATGACCTTATGGGGTTTTTCCGTTCTCTTCTGATTTTGAAGCTCCCATCTGTCATTTTCTTCTGATGTGAATCGTTCCCAATCCACAAAAAGAAAAAGTAGAAAGCAAAGCACCTGCAAGCTTGCAGATGGACAACTGCATAACACAGCAGTCTTTTATATTATCTTGCTACCGAGTCAAAACTAGAAGTCCAAACACTAGCCATTGTAATTAAGTCACAACACCAAACAAATATCAGCATTAAGCACAACCAAACTTTATTGTCTTTTAAAACTCATAAACTTGAACATACCAAATGGGGCTCTTAACTGGTTCAGTTTTCTTCTGTTTTTTTTTTTTTTTTTTACAATACATAAAGGACCCCAGCACTCTTGACAGCCCTGAGACACAGACAGCCTTGAGTTGACAGGGGCCTCAATGCAGAGAAAGCCAAGAATGAATTGCCTTCTGATAACAACCAAATGGCGGTAGGGACCATCCCTCGACCAGAACCTGTTGCAGTAACCACAAACAGCAATGCAACAGAGCTCCTCCATTCAGTTGAGGCAAGGATGGGATTGTTCATGTGGAATACACAGCTGTTGAGCTTCCTGCCTACATCTTATCAGAGCCCAAACAAGCCGATGGTAAAACACAAACAACCCCATTTTTATCCTTGCATTCAAACTTTAAGGTCACAACAGCCATCTGCTGCTGCAACCCACTTGCTGGGTATTCCCATACCCTGCCCACTATCAACAATATTTGAATGGAAAGCAGATGGATGGAGACGATCAATGTGAAAGCGATCGAAATTTCCTCTAGAGTACAAACTAGTCACCTCCAACCCTGCACCAACGGATGCCTCTCTTGATGTGTTTGCATTCGCACTTTCAGATTGCAGAACTTCAGAGGTTGGAGACCCAGAAGACTGACCATTGCTTGCTTTGCCTGTGTCATTCGTACCCTTTTGACTATTTGTAGTCTTTGTGTTCAGGAAGCGACCACCACATCCCCTTGCTCGACGCATTGCATGAAGATGGCGTGATTCATGCAGATATGGCTGTGGAGCACAAGATCAGTAAGATTAATATGGCTGGAGGAGTCATTTTATGGTACATAGTTAAGATATCTCAGTCCACCAAGATCATGGTGGCTGCATTACCCAAACCAACTACACTATCACTGTCTTCAACATTCAGGATAACTATATTGGTAAATAATCCAGAAAGGAGTCAAATAACTCAGATAGTTAGGATGATCTAATCATAACAACCTAAGATATAATGTGGGTCAGAAACCAGTTTGTGACAAAGGTGGGTAGAATTGTTCTTTTCTTAAGGAAGTGGCATTCTACCACAAAAGATGGTTGATTTTCTTCTTGCAACTTTCAGAAATGAAGATGCGCTTTCCTTGGTTCAGTTGAGTGCGGTACCTTCCGAACTTTGATCAACTTATTCTCCATCTCTGCCTTTGCACGAGACTGCCTACGCCTAATGATTCCATGGTACTGCTTTGCATTCACATAGATGGGTCCATCTTCTGTCATATTCAATGGCAACATCACCCGTCCCTGATTCATCTTGAAATTGAAAAACCTGAATCAGCTTCCATGCCTAGGCTTTACACTCTAGTTGATATCACTTTCATCAGTAAAAGCTACAACTATTGATCTGCTAACATACTACAAAGTTGCCATTTATCTCCCAAAACATAATACAAGGTTGAAAGGAGAATTTAGGACCAAAACCTTATTATAAAGAAAGAAAGTGAACCACATGACAAAGGGAAAGGAATACTCAGTAGTCAACAAGACTGCCCAAACAAGTGTACCATCAAGTCTTCAGATATATACACATATACATAAATAAAGAGATCTCCTAACAGTTCCATGAACCATGCATATATTTTTTCTAGAAAAAAAATGAATACATAAGCCATTACGAGTTAACAGAATAACATTTGAAAACTATTTACCTGGATATATTTATGTGCCTAGCTTACCAGTATTGTATCTGGTACTAATTGGATTTAATATAGGATATTGCATGGATATTTCTACATGTACTTTTTAGCATTAATACTTTCATAATATGTAAAATGGTAAATTTTAACAAATTATACCACAAAAATATCTGCACATTTTAGAAATTTAATTAAATTGGCCAGATATAAGTATTGAGAAGTGACATTTAGCTTCAAAAGCTAGTAATATAGCATGAGACACCTGTACCCAAATCTATGTCCACGTCCATATCCGTATCTGGGCATAATAGTTTGATTTTTCTTTTTTTTTTTTTTTTTTGTGGGGGGGATGGGTAACAGTGAAAACAATTTTATTAATTGGAATTGAGGTAATTAAAATGGTAAAGTGCCTTCCACCCCTTTAGGTTCGTTAATCTCAGCTAACCCTGCATAGTTTACGCAGTCCCTCTATTTGATACAATACCAAAGAACATTTGATTCCCGTTAACCATTTAGCCCCTCCATCTGCTAAGGAGTTGGCTGACCTTGCATCATAGTTTGAGAATAATAAGCCCATATTCTTTCTATGTATGCAGTAATGCTTTGTCAGTCTTAGTATTGTGTCAACATGAGAGTGCTAAGCATGTGTCAGCTTGGTATCCATGTATCATAATTTTGGGTCCATAAAATAGGAGCCTTTAATTCTGTCCTACATCAATCTACCATATTTTGTTTCTTTTTTTAATTATATTATGTTTACTACAGCTGGAAATTAAAAATTCAAAATGCAAGACAAAACAGAGTAATTTACTGGTGGAACTGTGGAAGCCGAACCAGTGCTACATGGATAAACAATATTTTTTAGTATAGCTTTAGAAAATGTCAACCAAGAAGACTGTCATAAGTTCACAATTGTACTATATACTTAACAGAATAGTCTCATCATATAGAATCTATCATTTCCCATCTTTTAATTATCTTTTTAGTATGGCTTTAAATGGAGAAATCTAAATTCGAAGATTTCCAAGTTGTAAAACTGACAAAGTGAACAATTTACAAGAGAAAGCTTGTAAAAAGATGTGCAAAATATTTTAAGAAATTCTTATTCTAGAGTTGCCAAATATTCTTTTGAAATTACTAGGAAAAAACTGGGGAAATGTCATATTAATACACTGCTTCAGCTAATTTTCACATATTACTAATTTACATAAAATGTTAGTGAATTTTTGTTTTATCACTTTTGAGCATACATAGAGCACACCACAATTCTGCAATGAAATGAATGAATTAATCCATATGTATATTACTATTAAAAGTTCAAATGATGTTTAGATTCTAGAATATTCTTGACTAAAATACCCCTATTGTTGAATTTGGTCCCTCTTTATTATAAGTAGGGGTGCAAATGGATTGGATCCCGATCCAATCTGAGATCTGATCCTATTTGGTTGAATTCAGATCACCCCTGTTCGGATCTTCAGATCAGATCAGATTCGGATCACCCCCTATCCAATCCGGTAGATGTTATATATTTATAAATATAAATATAATACATATATATGTCATTTATTTATTTATAAATATATTATTTATATTATATTTTTTAAAATTTTTATATTATTTATTTTTTTATAAACAACACACATATATATATGATGAAAATAATTAAAAACACTTGTATTTTTTGTTTTTATTTATTTAAATTGGTATATTTTATTTTATTTTTAATACTTTATTAACTTTAAAGAAAACAAGTCGGATCAGATCAGATCCGAAGATCTGACTTACCGATAGGATTCGAATTCAAATCGAGACATATCAGATCTGATCAGATCGGATCTGTTTCTGGCATGAACAGTGCCTTATCGGATTTGGATATACCCTGATTTGAATCCGATCTGATCCGTTTGCATCCCTAATTATAAGGGCAAAAAACATAATTTGAACTACTACTTATACTAAACCCATTCCATTCCCTCTTATCAAGTCCTATATTTAAGGTATTAACTGATTTTCCTTTTTCTCAACAATCACTTCTTTCCAAATGAACCATACAAGTAGTAGACATAAATAAATTCCTAAACAATGATAAGAACTAGAAGAAAGGAGGAAACTAACCACTGTCTGAGATCCATAAGTTGTAAAGATTCCATAACATTGATCCATATAAGGATAATTTGCACAAGCCTGAAGATTGACAATACAGATATGTCAAAAAAAAAATCCACAAGTATATCAGTACATAAAAACCCAAACAACAACAAGTTACATAAAAAAACAGTCAAGTACTATCAAGATTGTCAAGAATAAATCAAGTCGGTCAAAGGCCAAGGAAAGGGAAAAGGAACCTTACCATTGGTTGACCAAGTCCTAATTCAACACGCACTTGATAATCAGGTGGGAATGATTGTCGAGTAATGGTTGATGGAATTTGCTGAGGCTTGCTCCCCTTCCCGGAATCCCTGCTATCACCTGAATGATAAGCTTTTCAACTGATCAGTTAACATTCAAATCGGAGACCTCATATATAGAAATTTCTTTTTTTAGTTGAACATATACAGAAAATTGTGTACACAGAAGACCATAGTTCCTAGAAAAGAAAAATAAAAGCAGAAAAAAGAAGTATTATGTAGGAGAAGGTCCTACCAAATGGAGACAGGAAATGCACCAAAAAATGTCATGAGAAAAAAGTATTGCATGTGGGAAGTAGGTTTCCTTGTATATATGGTATATAGGACCCCTGGACATTAATGAAAGCATGTGTTTTCTTCTTCCTTTGGTTGTGATGCATTATGAGAAAATTGGATAAGATTAAATTAATCAAACAATGTGTACATCTAGAAACAGTAAAAATATCCTGGTCTTCTGCTCAAATATTAGGACAGGTAAAACCTAAGAAGAAATGTTCCAACCACTAGGCAGAATGCTTTTGCTATTCCACTATTCTTAAGAGAAAACCAAGAAAAATTAGTGGCACCCAACAAAGAATATAATAAACAGAATTTTCAAATCACTATCAGAGTACCAATTTGTAGATGTCATACTGAATTCAACACCTTCTGTTGTGGGAATATTGAAGCTACTGAATTCGCCACTCATGGAATAAGTAAAAAGACTATACAATAAGTGCATTGCATCTTATAGGATATTAGTGTTTCCTCCTTTCTATCTTTTTATGGACTCCTAAACAATAGGGAAACACAACTTAATAACTAATATTTCATGTGCAAAGCAGTTCAGGTATTTCTGCCAGTAAGTCACTTTTCTTTTTGGAAAAGAGGGATATTCATAAAATAAAGTAAAAGGAAGCAACATAACAGACAACAAGAACACATACCACAAGAAACCAAACAAGAAAATCAATGGAGTCAAGTTTAAAGGGTGCTCAAACAACTTTTGAACTGGACCATACAAAATTCACTACAATTGAAATGGTGCTCCGTCTTCTCCAACATTGTAGATCATAGCAACATCTGGTATACCCCACCTTCTAGAAAAGATATATCAGAAATTATTTTATGTTTTTGAGAACTGGCTTGAACCAAAGGTTCTGATCACGAGTACTAGCAAACTAGTACCATTTTCCAAATAGCAAACTAAAACAAGAAAATGATGCGAGAGACTAGAAGAAACCATAATATTATCAAGATAAAGGCCACAAGATATTGTAAGGCCCATCCATCCCATAGACCCGATGTGCAGTTGGGAGTTTTCTTACTGCATGCAGCTTTACACTTTGAGTCCCACAGGTCTGTCTATATGATGAGTTATTGTTGACAAATCCTAGAAGAAACCTTACCTCGAACATTTGAAAACAATGACTAACACGAGTCCACCATTTCCTTATATTTCCCGTTAATACTAGAGGAAGAAAACACAATAGAAATTCATTATGAAGACTGGTCAAACATGCTAGAACAGAGAAGGAAAATAAACATCGATAATAGAAGATAATTATACAATTTTATGCCATTGTTGGATTTGCTTACTGAACCCAATTATCTAAGGTAATCGACAACATCAATATGCCACCCAAACAGAAATATTACTAAGCTTCATTCATGTCATAAGGAGCATTAAGGGGAAGATTACCAGGAAAGATGGTGAAATGAGCAGTACTATAGCTGTCCTTTCCTTGTCCATGGTCTGTACCAAGCTGAGCTTGTGGAGGAGCAGCTGTAAGTTGGTTTCCACCACTAGGATTGTCCAAAGAGAAAGACTTCAATTGACCAAATGACTCGCCGTAGGGCGGTTGTGATCCAAGGGAACTCCACCAGGGAACTGAAGCAATTGGAGACAACTGAGAAGCAGAATTGTGGGCAATTCCTCCATGTTCTTTGAAGCAAAGAGTTTGCATCCTGAATTTCCTCGAGAGAAAATCCGAACTATTGTTTTGCAGGGTAAAATTACTTTCCTGGTTCAACCTAATAACCTGCAACCAGAAGCTCTCTTGTAAGTTAACCAAAATGATTCCAAATAAAAACCCATAAAAAAACAGGGTATTTCAGGAAGCAAATTGTGGATAATCTTCAATAAGAAAAATCATTTGAAATCAGTCAGAGTGTGATACGACCAAAAAAAACAGTGAGAGCATTCAAACTAAGGAACGCCAGTTGAGAAATTAAACAAAGAATAAATTCACATATCCATAAATCAGTAGAAAGTATCACAAAAAAGAAGCAAAATTCTAGAATATTTATATAACCTTACGGTTCAACATACAAAACCCATTTCAAACATACAGATAGAAATACCGAGCGAGTGAGCGAACGAGAGAGAGAGAGATCAAAATTTGCATGAACCCACTTTACTAAAGAAACCTTCAATCCATTAGATAAAAAGAAGGGAAGCCCAAATGGAAAAAATAACCCAGCACAAACCAGAAACTCAAAAGAAGAAGAAGAAGACAAAACAAGTACATCGGTAAAGTAGGTAACCAGAGACTCTAATAAGACACAAGATCATCTACTGCCTCTACGTCTGCACCTCCATAAGAGAAAGAGAGAATACCCACATTTCAGAAGGCGAAGCAGCTCCGAATTCTAAGCATAAGCCATAACGAGAGAAGCCCCATTTGACAGGAGACCTGTCGGTATAATATCAAGCCGAGGGGAAAGAGAGAAGACGACCCAAGAGAGAGAGAAAAGAAAAAGAGAGAGAGAGGACAGAAGCGATAAATGCTAGAAAGTGTAATGGAACTACACGGCAGCAGCCAATGAACCTAAGCTTTCATGCAAGCCTTTATATTATGTGCAGTAATAATAAATTATTGCCAATACAATGGCTGATCCTCCTTTTGATTATTTGTTTACTCCCAGGGCGTTTGTTTAATCCAAGTTGGATTCTAAAACTAGTATTGTTCATTTTTCTGCAGAAATTAATTAATTGCTAATTGTAATGTTGGAGAATATGGGGATGTAGGAAATGGCCAAACAAAACAACCCATAACTGTCTATATCCTATACACAGTAAATGTCACCCAGAAAAGAATAGAAATAAACAAGCAAATGACTGTAAAGGGATGACTGAAGGTCTATGATTCCATTGAACCATGGCTATGCCCTCCCTAGGTTGGTTCACTGCCAGCTAATTGAGTAGATGGGGATTTAATTTGCTTGCCTCGGCTCATCTCAGCTCATCCCCTCTTGTTTGGTTGGGTTAAGGTTCACTTGGGATGTGAGTACTGATAAGCTTGTACTGAACTACTGATCTCGTTGGGGTCCAAATTTGCAGATTCATACAACCTATCAAAGCCCACAAATGGTTTTGGGTCCCATGGTTTCCCACAAGTGCATAATCAGATGCATCCCTTCCTCCTTGACATTATAGCTTTTTCAATTAGTTTTGCCAAAAATTGGATTACAAAATTCACTGTAATCATTCAATTTTTAAGGAGCTGTTAAGTCCCAATGTCAAACGTTTTGTATGGCATTCGTCTTGAATAAACTAGAAAATTGGTTGAAATGTATTTTTTGACAGTTAGTGCCATTAAATGCCATTAGGCATATAGTGAATACATGCCTTAGTGTTGGGGGAACATTAAAAATAAGCTCCTTCTAACAGAAGGCTTTCACATAAATCAAGACAAACGTTTATTTGATAAATGATTTAATTAAACAGCATTCCAAAACTTTATTGAAAAAATGCCTATGTAAAACTAAGTTGATGCCGTTTTTCAGATAAATAGCAACCGAACCAAACACCATCTAAAATTTAAATATACTCAAATGGTTTGTTTTAAAGCTTAACAAAAGAATTCCATAGGGTGTTCATTAATGTATAAGGTTTTGTTTTTTGAAACCAAAGAAAAAACACTGCCACATCAGTAAAATCATTTTTTTGACATGATTGTTTCTGTTTTGAAAAACAAAATCCTGCATATTGGCAAGAATTCCCTTAATTAATGTACGAAACAGAGGACTAAGGTCTGAGGGGATATTCTTCAATATGAATGGTTTTGTTTTGAAAAACAAAAATAACTTCCATAACAGAAAAAAAAATTGATATTATGATAAGATTATGCTCATCTTTTAAAGCCAATGGTCTAATTGGATTGACATTTTCTAGGATGTTGATAACTTTTGGGGTCTACATCCATCCATGGGTCCTGTGCAGTGTTAGAGAAACATAAAACAGGAAAGAAACGATATATTGAATAACCCCATTCCAATATGGCTTCTCTTCCGAGAAAATCATTGGAAATAACATTCAAAGAATTTCTTTTAAACATTCAAAGAAATTAAAAGACATCAGTACAACTATAATGCAGCAAATTTTTCAAAAAAAAAAAAAAAAACTGAATTCATACACACATACAATACAACTATATTATATTTATAAAAGGACTAAGTAAACTGTTCAAAATATCAAAATATAGCAGTGTGTATCGACCAATATGGGTTATTTCAATTGTTTTTAGGGGTTTTTATGGTTTCATTTTTTATGTGACATGATGCATGTCCAAGTTATTAAACCAAAATAATAATAAAAAAAAAATGTTTCAATCAGAAGAATTTTTCCATGGAAAATTGTGTTTTGAGAGTATCAATACTTTTAACTTCATTCAGTCAACGTTGACAGCTTCTCTTTCTTCATCATCTTGCCTCAAGGCCTCTTCAAAGCCTTTTTAGATGCTGATATTTAAAAAAAATATATATAAAGGATAAATTACAGATAGCCACCCTGTATTTATAGGGAGTAATACTTGCTTCATGAATTTTGTTTTGTGACAAAGACATCCAAATTTCTATGTTCCATCACTTTACCCCCTGACCAGCAAAGTTATTGATGAAAGTAAAATTACTAAATTGTTCATTCATTGGAAATTCTATGAACCAACAACAAATATCAAAATGATGAAAATAATCATTCCAAATCAGGCATTATTGATAAATTAATTAGTTTCAAGGTGTTCTCAAGATGAACTGTGTTGAAAGAAAGTTGAGAGAAATAAGTGAAAGCTAGGATTTTATGGGAAAAAAAAACTAAGTCAAAAAGGGCAAAATGCTATCATAAAATAACACAAGGATAGTCCAGAGTTTTAGAAATCTCTAAAGAAATATTCCATGAAATTAACTAATAAAATGTAATGGCAAGGGCAAAGTGTTAGAATCCAAAAGTTCAAAGAGCTAAGTGTCATGATTAGACCTGTTCATGGGCCGGGTAGCCTGATGGCCCGGCCCGGCCCACACCCCGGTCGGGCTTGGTCATGTAATTAGACCCACGGGCCTGACCTCGGGCCTAACACAGTAAGCCCGATTGTGTTTCAGGCCGGGCTCGGGATTTGTCAAAAAAGCCCGGCCCAGCCCGACTCAATATTATATATTTTATAAAATACATAATATGTATTTTATATATATATAAAATATATAAATAATAAAATATTTATTAAAATATATATATATATATTTATAATTTAATATATACATTTTTTATTTTTTTCTTTATAATTTCTCTCTCTCTTTCTCTCTATCTCTATTCAACCGCTTCAGCAATAGTAACAGCATGGGCTAAATTCGGGTTCGGGCCCAGGCCCGGGCATTGGACTTTTTATGAGGGTCGGGCTCGGGCCTTAGAAAAATTTGTTAATATAGAGTGAAAGTCCAACCCGAGCCCGGCCCAGCCCGGCCCGGCCCATGAAGAGGTCTAATCATGACTAGTGGTTACCCCTAATTACTTGATGGTAGCTGTCTATAATTTATCCAAAATTAATAAAAAAAACATGACAATAATGTTATTATTAATTATCTCATCCACATTAATTGCAAAATGAAAACTTTTAGTGCCCATTAAAATAGTGCTAACTTCTGAACTGTTATGTCCCACTACCTCATTAAAAACATATTCAATCTTCTCTTGATCAAATATGACATTAATTATCATTACTAGATACAAAGCATTTTTAACAAATGTTTTAAAAATGAACCTAGAAATGGATCAAATTTCTATCTAAGTGGCAGGTCAACGGTTCACCCTCTCTACTTGGCAACCACTTCACTTATCACTGGTTCTCTTAGATGAAAGTGTAAAATTACATTTTTTACCCTAATGCTTGTTCGACCAAAATACTTAAAAAACAAAAGAAATAACCGAATTTTAAATTTAAATAAAAAATAATTATAAATAAAGTAGACATTAATAAGAAAAATAAAAGAAAATAATAAACTAAAATAGAAATTAAAGGAAGACAACAGAAAATAAAAATAAAATAAAATAAACAATGAAACTATTTCTCTATTATTGTCTATTTTATTTTTATTTTTATTTTTGCTATATATTCTGCTTTGCTTTTTTTTCTGTTTTTATATTACCTTTTGTTTCTTTTTGGAATAAAACAATGTGGGAGAAGGGTTTTATTTCTAAAAGCGTAATATTAGACTTTCTATGGATATTTCTAGAATAAAAAACCATAACCAAATGAATATAAAAACTGTTACAAAATTCTAACTGGAAGTGCATTAAGTGGAGCAGTTGCAAAGTAGAGGGGTGTCTTAATATGCAAACTATAGGGTAGGTCCTAGTATTTATGTGAATCTATAGGGGTGTCTTAGTAAACGGCTCTAATAAAAATATAAAAAATAAATAGATAAAATATAGAAAAACAGCATCCTCTAATACCATATATTTATCATATAAAAAAAAGTGTGACAAATGAAATTATTGTTATTAATAATGGAAATTGGTCAAAATGCAAAAGCGGTCCAAATAGTTGATTTTTGATTGTGGAGTAGATTGCCCCAAGATTTGATCCCGTATAACATCCCTACTTAGTGATTTTGGGTTGACAAAATGACAACTAAATACAAACGGGTTTGATATATTTCATGAATCACATTCATTCGGAGTAGTGTATGTGTGATTAGGGTTATCAATGGATTTAACCCTTTAACCTCTTTTTGATCCGATTAAGATCCGAATCTAATTAAATTATAAAGTTTACGATTAATAAATTCAATATTTTATAATATTTTATATGATATCAATAAACAATTATGATATCAAAAGGAAAACTTATAACCAATCAATTAGTATCATATAAGTGATAACCAATCAAATTGTATTTATTAAAAGTACCAGTGAGTGTGGGTTTTCCCAATATATTATCCATTAACATGATTAAAAATGAAAAAAAAAATCTAATTTTTCCCTCTTTTTCTTGACTACAACTAAATTTGTAATAGGAGGCCATTTTTGGATTCATGAATAAATGTAATGGCATTCAGATAATTCATGAAATGGATATCCAAAGGACGAATGTACTTGTACCACATAGACTATCCAAAGTAGGAAAAGGTTTATCGTCGTCATCATCATCTAAGCTTTGTCCCAATCATGAGTTAGGCTACATGAATCCTATTTCATCTTTATGAGAAGTTTAAGTCATGTATAAAAGGTTTGCCATATAGACTATAGAGAGAGAGTAACATAATAAGAATTAGGAATATGAGTTGAAAGAAGGTCCTTTATTTATGGGTAGGAATGGCAATGGGGAACTGGAAATCCCAGCCCCATCCCTGTCTTCACGGAGAACAAGGATCCCTGAGCCCCACCCTACCCTACCCTGCCCCTTGTTGGCCAGAATGATTTCATTCACATTTTGGATTAGATTTAAACTTGTCTGGACCAATTGAGTCTCAATTTGAATTCAGACGAAAAGATACCATTTGCAATCTTACCTACCAGTGTTTATGACTAATGATCCCCTTGTTGCCCATGTTTAGTATTACTCGCCTTCTTTTCATTATAAATGCCTCAATGGTGGTTGGTGGATATTTATGCCTTTTAACCTAAGGTTTAGAAATTTTCTTGCGGTGAATGAATGTTGTTTTTAATGGATGGGGGGGGGGGAATAATTTAGGCCCATTCCATCCTAATCATTAATCACAAAGTTGCTATAGGGGTGTTTGATGGAAATGTTGTGGATCATTTGATTTTGATGCATGCCACAATATCATGTTTTCGTATAACCAAGGTTTAAAGTATTGATACATTCAATATCCACGAATAGGCATATCGGGTGTTTTGATGTTTAATAACGTTTTGTAGTTTTTTTATTTTTTTTAGAATTGCTTCAGAGGGTTGGCTTTAGGCATGTCTACCTTTTGAAACCATTTAAGATCCGAAACATCGCTTATTTAAGGTATTGGAAACCTAACGATACAATACAATACAATACAATATGCCTAAAATGAGGCATTTCATGTCCGAAATTTTGAACCTCAGGTATAACTTAGTTTAAATCATACTAAAGCGTAGATTAAAAGACTGTGCATTCAATCATTCTTATAAAGTTTTACAATACATATTGGCCAATACAGACCGATACATAATAGTATTTTGAACCTTGTACCACAGTGCATTCAATCATTCTTATAAAGTTTTACAATAAATGACTAAAAGGGTGTTCGGTACAATGAATATATTGTGGACATGACCGTTTTAGTCTTGTCCACGATAGAATGCGATGTTCTATTTTGTGTGGATTGTCCTCGTCCACAAAATAGCATGGACAGGAATGAGCCACACCCTAATTTATCCTCCACAATATTTTCAAGATAATATTATAATAACTTTTCTAAACATTGAACCATTTTCTGTTAATCAAAATGGTTTTATAGACATTTTATTCTTTAACAATTGACATAAATGACAAATATATTTATTAGTAATTATATATATATTTGTTTTATTTTATCCATTATTATTTTATATTTTTATTATTATTCTAATTTATTTTTTACTTAAATTATGATTTTTTGTTCATGATTAATTATGTAAATTATCTCATAAGTTGTACGTGAAACATGTAGAATCAATAGGTTTAGTGTGGATTAGTCCATGCCACATAGTATTTTGTTGAAAACTTTATTGACAATGCATCCAAACCAATCCATACCATTAAATAGAATGCATGACAGAAGTGTGGTGTGGTTTCAAGCCCACCACACTTTATCTTATCCATAATACCAAACATTTCCTTAAAATCAAGAACAACCACTATATTTTGACTTCTATTATAACCAAAAACCAATGTTACTTTTATTTGTCTTTTTACTAGGGTTTCTCATGAGGGCAGATTTGGCCCTCTAATGACATTATGACGCCCGGCACTTACAGACAGCCTGACACTTATAGGCAACTCACTACATGCAGCTCGTCACAAGCAGTTTGCCACCATGCAGCACTTACAGGTAACCACCACAGGCAGCTCACCATCATGTAGCCAAGCAACTTAGACAATTCGGCATTGCACAGGCAGCTCACCACTAGGCAGCTCGCCACCAAGCAGTTCTCCATCATGTGACAACCCCGAGAAACTCACCACCATATCCCGTGTTTTATGGGATTGTGACTTGTAACGGTTGTATTAGCTCACCCACTCCCCGATTTAGGCAAAAATGGGCAACATTACCGGTTGGTGGCTTTATGCCCACCTAACACGAAAGCAGGTCCCATCACAGCGGGAATCTAGGAACTGCTTCATCAAACCCACGAGGACTCCAGTATATAAAGACCTAACCCCCTAGGGGCAAAGGTAGAAGGAAAAGAGGCGAGAAAATGAGGTGTTCTCGCATGTCCCTCAGCTCCCGCCGCCTACAAAGATGAGTAGATCATCTTCAGCTCGGGAGTAGCCAGTTCAGTTCCCGTCATCGCTGGTAGCCAGATCAGTTCCTACAGGGAGCATCTGGGTTGCGCTACACTAGGGAGCTCAACTTTAGCCTCTGAGTCACCGACCACTTGGGAGCAGACGAGGTGACGAGGTACTTAGCCAAAAAAACTGATACATGGCCAAAAATTGATTCATCAATTGGCGTCGTCTATGGGAACACGCTACAAAAAGCTAAGTTCTCATCCTACCAAAGCTAAATTCTCATCCTACAAAAAGCTAAGTCCTCTTCTCCCAGAAATCTAAGTCCTCACTTCTTAGAAACTGAAGCTCTCGCTTTATAGTTTCCTTTTTTTTATGAACTCAAAGACTGTGCAGGGAGCTAACAGACTAAGCAGCTCTACCAACTTTACTTTCAATTCAGATAAAACATCACCAGTCCTCTTCGTGAGGTCCCCTCTACAAAGACGAGCTCTTCATGACTTCCACAGGAGTTGGCAGCCAATAGACTACATGGGTGCCCTTGCTGATCGAGCCTTATAAGGCTCCCGTGCGAGCTGGGGACCTAAAGTTAGTGGTACTGCCCCCGAAGGTTGAGTTCTTGTAGCTTTTTGTAGGAGTGGGTGATCGGCATCACGAGGCTGATGCAGCGCAGTCATAGCTCTAAGGCGCCCACCCGGAGGCCTGGCGGCCTGGCCCAAGCGTGACCTGGCAACTTGGCATAGGCCCGACCTGGCGACCTAGCGACTTGCAAGACGTTCTCGTTGGCGAATTTGACATGCATATCCAAACACTCCCACGATCCTTGGAAGTTGGCCCACGTGTCAAGCGATCTGGAAGGTGGTCAACAGGCATGGCGGTTACCTCCAAGAATCTTGAACCACTTAGACAATCTCGCAGAAATCTTGGATATGGTGCGTGAAGCCCACGCCGAACGATGCTTGTATAAAGGCATCAACCCCAGAAGCAAGTAAGCAAGTTCTAGCTCTTAAACTGTGATTTTTAGCTCGCAGTCTACTATGAGAGTACTAACTTAGCCATCGGAGTGACCTCACCGGATTAGCCACCCCGGGTCCTCTAACATTTAGTTCCTTGCAGGTCTCTAAAGAGCAACGAAGCTCATCAATCCAGCTCGGCACCTGGTCAGCCTGGCGCCTCACAAGCAGCCCTGCACTTGGTCAGCTCGGCACCTCACAGGCAGTTCGACACCTGGTCAGCCCAACACCTCACAGGTAGCTCGGCACCTGGTCATCCCTACACCTCATAGGCAGCTCGGCACCTGGTCAGCCCAGCACCTCATAGGCAGCTCGGCACTTGGTCAGCCTAGCACCTCACAGGCAGAGACCTCAACACTACATAAGACCCAGTCGCCTCTTTGGCATGGGCAAAGTCCAGGAGTGGACTACGAGTCGCTTCCAAAACCTAAGGGCTACAATACTACACATAAGACCCAGTCACCTCTTCAGCATGGGCAAAGTCCAGGAGTGGACTACAAGTCGCTCCCAAAGCCTAAGGGCTACAATACTACATAAGACCTAGTCCCCTCTTCGGTATGGGCAAAGTCCAGGAGTGGACTACGAGTCGCTCCCAAAGCCTAAGGGCTACAATACTGCACAAGACCTAGTCGCCTCATCGGCATGGGAAAAGTCAAGGAGAGTGGACTACAAGTCGCTCCCAGAGCCTAAGGGCTAAAGTACCGAACTGGTAGAGACCTCGACACCTTACGGGCAACTCGCTTCCAAGCAGCTCCCAGAGCCTAAGAAACTGAATTAGCGCTTACGAGCTCGTCGAGTTACAGGCCAAAAGGAGAAATCTATTACCTTTGCCGAGTTACTTTCAGCCCAGAAGTGGGGGCAAATGATGAGGGCGGATTTGACCCTCCAATGATACTATGACACCTGGCACTTACAGGTAGCTCGCCACAAGCAGCTTGCCACCATGCAGCACTTACAGGCAACCCGCCACAGGCAGCTCACCATCATGTAGCCTAGCAACTTAGACAATTCGGCACTGCACAGGCAGCTCGCCACCAAGCATCTTGCCACTAGGCAGCTCGCCATCATGTGACAACCCCGAGAAGCTCACCACCGTACCCCACGTTTTACGGGATTGTGACTTGTAACGGTTGTATTAACTCACCCACTCCCTGGTTTAGGCGAAAATGGGCAACTTTACCGGTTGGTGGCTTTACACCCACCTAAAACAAAAGCAGGTCCCATCACAGCAGGAATCCAGGAATTTTTCCACCAAACCCACGAGAACTCCAGTATATAAAGACCTAACCCCACAGGGGCAAAGGTAGAAGGAAAAGAGGCAAGAAAATGAGGTGTTCTCGCAGGTCCCTCAGCTCCCGCCGCCTACAAAGATGAGCAGATCATCTTCAGCTCGGGAGTAGCCAGTTCAGTTCCCGTCGTCGCTGGTAGCCATATCAATTCCTGTAGGGAGCATCTGGGCTGCGCTACACTAGGGAGCTCTACTTCAGCCTCTAAGTCACCGGCCACTTGGGAGCTGACAAGGTGACGAGATACTTAGCCAAAAAAGCTGATACATGACCAAAAATTGATTCATCAGTTTCATCTTGTTTGTAAAAAATAATATGTGCCCAAATCAAATTATTATTATTATTATTATTATTATTATTATTATTATTACTATTATTATTATTATGAGATAATGGTTATAAGAACATATTACGGAGGTCAATAAATTTTATCCACTTTTTGTGATAATAAAATGTGTTTCTTTTTTTTTTACCATTTTGGTTATCTTAAAATTGAAGTGGCATTTCAAATGAAAGGAAAGGAAAGGAAAAGTAAGAAAACCTTTACAATTTTCCTGTCTTTCCCTTGCCTTTTCCTTTCAAACCAAATAGCCTAAATAGCTCTCCCTTCTCTGTTTTTTCACTTTTCAGATTATAAATACTTTCTGTCTTGTGTATCTAACGCTAACTACCGTACTGGCAGTGTTGCATACAATTGCTTTAAATATCGTAAATTGGGTACATTTGGATGCCCCCACATGACCTATTAGCAACTCTAAGCACATTCAGATAATCAAGTTGTCCCACCGAATGCCATAGTTGGAACTGTTCTCCTCTGTCCTCTCATCTCATATGTTGGGTCCCACAACCACATCTCACTTATTTAAACATTTGGAGCCCACCATCGGATGGGCCCACTAGTAGGTCCTAAAACCCTAAAATTTCTCTACAAATGGCACACCTATATTACTCCATAAGTTTTATAGACTTGGCCCCAAGATATTTCCAATAATATCTCCCTTTATTAAATGTATAGTAGAAGAGTTCCTTCCCATGTCTCCAAAATATAAACTATAAAGTGCTATTATTTCTAGCACAAATTTCTGATGCATGCTTGATTTTAGGGTTTGGCTTGTCCTGTGGGAATATATATTGGCCAAGACATTGGTTGACAGCTTGACATGATTAAGACCCGTTTGGGAGGAATTGCTTTACTCTTATTATTAATGCTTAATTTGGAAAGAGTACAATACAAATATGTAATGGTGCAAACCTATATACAATATTTGTAAATCTTGCATTTTTACAGTTCATATTTATATTTACACTCTTTCCAAATTAAGCCTAAAGAGGAAACTGTCTGATTCATAATAACGTTAAAATCATCTTATCAGAAGTACGAAATTCTCCAAAAATAAGGAGGCGTGGTCTTATCATCTACCATTAATTGAACCATTTTGACATTTTTCTCTTTCTTCTTAAGCCTATTACTAGTTGAGGGATGAGGCATATTGTATTTGCCATCCCACTTTATCTATACCATTAATAAAAGAGTTAATAGCTCCATTTTTTTTGACTTTTTATTCTAAGCAACATATAATATGCATAAAAAAGGAGCATATATGTCATTTATTCACTTTAAAAATTGCCCACTTATAACAGTTAAGAAACAGTCTACTTATAGCCGTTCAAAAACTATCCATAAATTGTAGACCTGTTCATGGGCTGGGTAGCCCGATGGCCCGGTCGGCTTGGTCATGTAATTAGGCCCGTAGGCCTGACCTCAGGCCTAACACAGTAAGCCCGACTATGTTTCGGGCCAGGCTTAGGATTTGTCAAAAAACCCCGGCCCGGCCCGACTCAGCATTATATATTTTATAATATTTATAATATGTATTTTATATATTATATAAAATATATAAATAATATAATATTTATTAAAATATATATTTATAATTTAATATATACATTTTTTATTCTTTTCTTTATAATCTCTCTCTCTATTCAGCCGCTAACGGTATGGGCTAAATTTCGAGCTCGGGCCCAGGCCCGGGCTTCGGGCTTTCTATGAGGACCAGGCATGGGCCCAAGTTGTAGGCACGATGGTCGGGCCGGGCTCGGGCTCGGGCCTTAGAAAATTCTGTTAATACAAAGTGAAAGCCCGGCCCAGCCCATAAACAAGTATTGAATTATAAATAATTTTGTTTTGGAGATACTATCACGTGCAAATGCACATATATCTTTACTATTACCCAGTAAATGGTTGAATAATAACTAATTCTGGCTTTCTGCATTTTTCACTCAATATTGCTTATAAACTAAAAACTATGAAACCCCGACTTATGGCACAGTTGTTGGATTCTCATTAGTATCCCTCCAAAATAGGAGGCATGGGATCAAACATGAATACACCATGAATCTCCGTGGTATGGTTAATGAACTTCACATGCACCTTATTCTGTCCCTATCCCCTCCTTTACTACATTTAATGCAAATAAAATACACGGTTGAAACCCTCCCAAACGGCCAATAAGAAGCCATTCACATTAAAAAAAGGGTTCAACTATGATATAGGAAAGATATAATATCCGAAAAACTTCTAACCAGTCAATTGGAATTATAAATGTGATAACCAATTAAGTGTTATTTATCAAAATTCATAGATGAATTTTAATTGGTCAAAACTCTTTCTATACCATATCTTTTACACATCATAGATTTTCCTTAAAAAATCTAAAAAAAAAAACTGATTATAGCGGAGACCTGGAATCAAATCCTACCTTCACCCGGATTGGAGCAGTCTAAGGGATTTTGGGATGGCTACAACCTGTTGTATAACACATTACCTAAAAAACCATAGATTCTAGATCTAATTACCAAAAAATACAAACTGTAGCTCAGCTAGACACCACAATAAAAGCTATTTAGATCAACTCATTGACATCCCTGGTCCTACATGTTCCAATCTCATAGACATTTTATGTTGCATAGGGGACCAATAATGCAGTTACAGATTTATTTGAACAAATGTTGCAGATTTGGACTGTACCAAACAGTTGGCAGGTCACCCCCAGTGACCAGTGATCTTTCTCATTAATGAATGGTTTTTATGGTTGGAATGAAACTAGCCGGCCGACTAGCCAATAAAACCTGACCTAGTGTCCCTTCTCAAGGAGGCCGGATCTGCTCATAACTAAAAGAAATGTTCCAACACGTTCCAATATGATCGGTGTGGTACGATGAGTCTCAGTTTCAAGGTGAGATGTGTGGACACAGAACATGTTTGTACAGTTTTTATTGTGAGTATATCCCAATCCTTTTCGGAGGGGATGAAGCGTACTGGTTTTTTAAGGCGGGCTCCATGCAAATAATTTAGGGGTTTTTATTGTTCAGTTTATCCCAACAAATCCTATTTCCACCATACAGTTGAGTGTCAATTTAGAATTGATGTCGGTTAGGATTAGTGTTACAGATGGGGGTATTTGAAATTTTTACAATAATTTATAAGCCATGCATGGTGAAAAAGATCACAGTTCACAGGAATCCAAATCTGCCATTAGTCATTTAAAGGGCTATCTACTTCAAGTTCTTTGAATTGGAGTGTTTCAAAGCAGCTGAACCAATTTATCTGAATCATCATCTCAGCGAGATAGGATTGGCTGAATGTAATGGCTGTTTAGCAAGCTATGGAACCCATGATTAAGTGCCCCCCTCCCCCACCCACCAACACTGGATCACCTGCCAACAAAACACATTCTAACCCTCTATCAACATCATCTCACACTGTACATCTCATACATGGTGGGTCCTGATCTCAAATTCAGATTCCGGTGTTAGATCAAGTTGATAAAGGATTGGAATGTGTTTTATTGGTAGAAGATCCCAACTCTCCACCCATCAGTCATAAAATACATATAGCCCACAACCATTCAATCTCTCACTTAACATTTACTGCTAGTAAGAGACATTTTCACTGGTTCCACAACCTACTATACAGCCATTGCACTCAGGCATTCAGCTAATGCCAACTTGGACACAGCCTAACTACCCTTTGGAGAAGAGAGATAAAAAAGGTGGGCTGTCCTTAGAGTCCTAGATCATAGACCAGATCTGCTCCTCACACCTGACGCCTCACAGAGACTTCATATACACATTGTATCATGCATTGGGAATATCTCCCATACTTATTAATTATAATTCACGGGAGATGTTCTCAATACACGGTGGATGTACCTGTGAGGTACCCATTTGTGAGGAGCAGATCCCATCACCCTAGATCGAGGTATAGCCACTGGGGACCGAAAGTGGGGTTGGGCCACCGCCCACTTAGTATGTCTCTTCTTTTATCCCTCATAAAGCATTCATTGATCCTATCTGTTTGATAAAATGATCCAATTGATCTTACCTCTGGTAATGTGACTGGAACCTCACGAGTCCTACTTTTTGTCGAAGGCGCTGACACCATGTGCCATGAGTCCATGACGTGGAGTTCTTTTACGTCACACAGCTACAGTCACTCCGTTTATAGCTAGCCTCCTATGTTGGACATATTAAATGGCATTAACACCATGTGCCATGAGTCCATGACGTGGAGTTCTTTTACGTCACACAGCTACAGTCACTCCGTTTATAGCTAGCCTCCTATGTTGGACATATTAAATGGCATTAACACCGTCGTGTTTGGTTGGGAGTAAGGACCACCATGTTTTTGATTTGGCTAATTGGCTTCTGCTCCAATTTCTCACTCTCTCCTTTCACCAATTTTTGGTGGGAGAGTTTGTGCCCCACACCCCATTTGAAAGATCTCAGACTGAGACACGACAAGCAATAATCCTCCCTTCTATGGCTGTCAATGCACGCTAGGCTGCCAAGGCATAAGGCTGTCAGTGGTCCAGGCCAACCCAGAAAGGCAGCAACCCATTCAGTCGGCCCTATTTCTTAGGGTTTGGGTTTGCATTTTGCGCCTCAATTATCAATAGGGTCCGTTCTGGGTTTGCATTTTGAGTTTTGATTATAATAAGTTGGGGATCAGGTTTGCATATTTCAGTTAGGTTAGGACTTAGGGTTCGAATAATTTCATAAAAAATTACTAGAAAGCGACTTATGTGATGTACAGATTGGTGTCAAAATGCTCCGTCCATATGACTAGATTCGGTCTTTCCAATTAAAAAAAAGCACTGAAATGGTTGTGGGCAAATTTAAATAGGTCTTGCTGCCTTATCGAATCTAGATTAGGGTTCATATTTACAGTTATGATTATAATAGGATTGGGTTCAGTAAAGTTTTACATGTTTCGGTTAGATCAAGGTTTGAACTGATCATGAAGGTAGTATAATATATGAGATACTTTGACAAGATAATGCAAGTTTATTTACAAACCCAATAGATAGGATCTATGTGCTTTTTTTTTGTGGGTTTCGGATTGGGTTCAGACCAGATCCGACCAATTAAGAACCATGCCAAGGCAGGGAGTGAGCAACTTGACTAGCCTCTTGAGATAGTTGGAAAGGAGGAGCTCAATTGTCTAAGTCTATCTTCAAATCCTAAGCTCACTCACCCATGTATGGGTTAAAAATCTAAAGCAAAACATCACAAAAAATAACATTTTGTACCTAATTTTTGTAACTAGAAAAGAATTCATATTATGTTACATATTACAAGAAGATAACATGTTTTTTTGGAAATTAGGGGGTTCTGCTAGGCGTCAACCCATCTTTAATTTGACTTTTCATTTCAAGGTATCCAAAAAAAGAGAGAAGAAAATAAAATTATGGGCCTTTGTCTGGCAGTTGTTATCCAAGAATGAACCAACCAGATGCCAGGCATAGCCTAAAGCTAAGAGCGCAAATCTAGGTGCAATTAATAAACCAAGTGGGGCAGTCATTTTGGGTCTCAAGAAGAGTTTAAGTGCAATTACAGGCGTCAAATGGCTTAACTAGATGACCTACATGGTTTATTTATTCCACTCTAGCCCGTGCCTAATGCCAACCAAGCAACCTTATCGTCTTGAGATGATTTCCTGTCATGCTGTTCCATGGGGGAGCAAAAAGACTGACTTCTCATAGAATTTGGGCTTTGTTATGTGTAGTGAAGCATCAATTTACACCAAAGCAAATGCTAGCACAAACTGCTTAATATGCATCAATAAAAATAAGGTAAGTGGCGTGGCTAAGCATCAAAACACCCTTAATAGACACATACATATTAAACTAAGGCATTAGGAATAATACCCATTTAGCCTTTCTCTCATATGAGCTGGGATCTACTGTAAACAATTGATGCTGTAAGTCAATGTTGTCTTGTCTATTGGACAGCTGTTTGGAGTGGTCGGAATTTAGGGCTCATGCACAAATTCAGGGGACATTGCTATACAACACAGATAAGCAACAAATTCCTTTGCTGGCTGGTTTTGCAACTGCATTTGGTTTGGTTACATGTTGGTACAATTATAGGTTAAGGCTTTATTCTAAATTTTTAAAATAAAAACTAATTATTTAAGTTCACCCATAATCAATTCAGTTAAGAAAGTGAATGTATAATATGGGCATCTTTTTAATACCATCTCACAGGGTTCATCTATTTTATTCATCAAATTGAAGTTATATATGTATCTATATATGTATGTATATAAATATATACAAATTATATTATTGGTGAAAACAGTATTTTAAATCTGACCCGGAGGTTGAATTGTTTTTCCTATTTAAATCATCTGGCTCAATGAATGAACACATGGTATCGTCGATATAAAAATTTCAAAAACTAAAATAATGCAAATTAAAAGACCAATAACCACTCAACTGTCAATACATCAAATGGGTCAGTGGTTCAACCATTATAGTTGATGAATTGTTAACCAAGTCAAGTTTTTGTAACATATATAGCAGGTTGGTTGGATGTTGACCCAAACTGTGACCGATTCATCGCTGGGTCAAACAGATCGAAAACATTGGACGTAGTTCAATCTTGTTAATGACTTTTATGTAGTGCTTGATAGATCAGAGGGGCCCATTATTTCATGCAATTCTAACTCCATGAAACCCAAGTTTCTTTTCTTAGAACTAAACAAAAGAAAAAGTCCAATGTGAACAACCACTATAAGTAGGCCGATCTATTAAATTCCATCACTCAAACTTTAGAGATAATTTTAGCACCACCATGACACCAACATGCAAGGACAGAGTTTGATCCTAGAGACAATATTGACCACATTGCACCGAGTTCATTCCTTATTGGAACAAAATTTGATCTGAAAGACTGTTGTTGCAGTACACCTTGGTTTCAATTAATCTTAGTGTCAAAACCCCAGATACCTTTAAATCACCTCCTATTGTATATACCATGGTTTTAAACAACAACATGGAAATGGAACCATTTTGGCCATAGGTTTTTGGGATGATGGTTCGATCATCTGGTTTCTACGGATGACTTATTTTGATAAAAATTTTAAAAAATATTTAAAAATAAAAAAAAGCCAAAAATCATTGAATAAATTGATAATTCAAATGTCCGAATTAACGAATTGTTGACTGATTTAATGGTTTTTGGCTAAAAATCAGGTCTGGGGTAAAATGAAATTGATTGACTGAACAATTTCTGGGCTGAACTGTCTGAGTTAACGGCAATTCAAAAACCATGATATTTACATTATTCTCTATCTCAGTCTATTATTTTACACCTTCTAGCTAGCACCCTGAATTAAGGCACCCATCACTGCTTCAAATAAAGATTATTCAACAACCTAGTGGTCCTCCATCTTAACTGAGAGTGGATTGGCTTCTCTTAAAACTGTATGCAACAATTGAGATATCAGTTCTCTCTACCAATTAAAAAAAAAAAAAGGAAAGAAAGAAAAGGAAAGAAATTGAGATAGTAGTTTTCACACAAAACCCAACTTCTAATAAGTTCATATTTATATGTTAATCAACCATTTCCCCTTGGAAATCCCTACATATTCAGTGATTTCATTGAAGTTATTGACCCATTACTTGCCATATATATGTATATACTATTGTTAATTAATTATACTTAAAACATGATTAGACAAGCATTAATGTGTGGGGCTAGTGGCCCAGTTTTTGTTCAACCACCAGGACTGAGTCCCTTGATATTAACTTTCATTTAAAGTCAGTCAGCCTACCTAAGCAATGTCTCTTAGAAAATATCAAAATAATGATATATTATTAATATAGAACTATATAGTGTTATTTCATGGATTTTTTGTCCAATAATTTATGAATATATTTAATGGCCAAAGGTTTGTCCAACACAACAAAACCTATATATCAACATCAGGGATCATAAGTCACTCATAAAAGCTTTTCCCCTTTTTCAGTTAGAGACTTGAATTGAAAAGATACCCATGAATCAACCTGCTTTTAATATAGTACTACTATATATGTATAATGCAACATTTCATCCAAACCATACCAAATTGTGTGTACCTTTAGTCCCTCAAGTTCTAGTTTTCTTTTGAAGCCATGATCAATTCATTGAGAGTTTTAACCATGTTTTGCTAATTGATGCCCTTTAGTGTGATCCCCACCATGCCTAGTATTCTTTAAGAAAATTCACGTGGTCTACCATTCTAATCACTTGTGTGCCACTCTTCTCTTATCCCCTTTTGCCTCTATCCCTTTTTTTTATGTTTAAAGATCTAAGCTTTGGTTGAGAATGATTGTAGAGGGACAAGAAAATAATTCTCTTTTTATCTGGCAGTTGGGAATTGTGACAGGAGAGGAGGATGGAAAAGCAGGTCATTGGTTAATTGTTGAAAGGTGAAGATGGAAATATCAGGTCCATGTTTGAGGTGACAACTTTAGGCTGGAAAAGGAGTGAAAACCATGTCTGACCACGTATAGACACGATTCCTCTCTGTCAAATATCAATGGCAGTCTCTACAAATATATAAGATGAATAGGATTCATTTGGGGACTTGGAGATTGTAAAGATGTGTGTTTATGTATATAGGGTTAAGTAGGCTGCAACCCAATGCAGAATTAGTAGTCCACTCTACAAACCATATCCTGCCCGTAAATTTGACATCAATTCACGGTCAGAATTCATCCCCTTATACAGTGAGGCTACAAAATTTGAGTTTCAAGTCCGATTTAGATTAAGGTTGTTCTGTATCAAACCTGATCTATTGACATAATACCATTGAAACATTTATAAATAATGTTCAAAGTATCAATACTCTTGACATGAAAAGTTAATTACCATATCGAAGAGTTTACATCAATAGGTTGAATAGTGGAGAATTCACATCAGTTACTAACATATAAATTAACAATCGAAATTATCAAACTCTTATAGTATAGCATATCGAAGACCCCGCAAATGATACATACCATACAATACACAATAATTTATATGGATATTTTGAATTTTGTTTATAAAATTATATATAGCAGAAAGAGAGAGAGATCATATATATTGTCTTAATTAAGGCAATAACAAGCTATTCCCATCTTGATTAAAATACTCCAAATTTAACTATTTTATTACATTGTTACACTAACAAATAAGTTTTCAAAGTAAGGGTGGATGAAATGGCCATGGCACTAAGTAAGTGGATTAGCATCCTTATAAACAATAGTGGATTTTAGACATTGTGCTGATGTACAAGGATCAACTCACATATCATGAGATTATGGGACTTAAAAATAGAATTTTTAATCCAAACTAGTATCTCTTTAAATATTTTGTTTGTGATGGAGGGACCAACAAGAAAGTGGAAGCTCCCTTTTTGTTTATAGTAATAGTGATCTTGGTATCCAATGTCTCATCTATTTGGTAGGTTAGATGAAGACAGGACATCTCACCTTCTGGAGGCTGGAATATTGGATGAGTATGACAGTCTGATTTGATAATAAGTGTGCTTTTGGGCTCACTGCTTATTTCAATTTGATGATTGTTAGAAGCCTTTTTATGTGAACCTTAAAGAAGGGAATGTCATAAATTAAGGGCCCGTTTGAGTGTGAATTGATATTCAACAGAGGTGATTCAGCTGCTTTGAAGTGCTCCGAAGGAACTATTCAAAGAAATTGAAGAAGACAGCCTCACAGCCCTTCAAATGACCAACTGATAATTGATTTGGGCTGTTCAGATTTTTACCAAATATATAATTTATAGGCTGTTCACATGGACCCCACCTCGAAAATCCAGCCCTCCCAAATGGGAATTGATTTAATTGCTACTACAGCCATACTGGAGGATATATGCTCAAGGACAGGATTGCCTTATCTCCAATTAATTTACTATTCTCTTCTTCTAATATAGCTGGTTGGGAACTGCCTTGAGCCCAGCACATGGACAGGAAATGAATTTGTCATCTAAGATAGGATTGATTTCTGTAATGAACATTACTTAAATGCTTGAAATGATTTAATTAATTAATTATCAGATCATTGAAATAACTCCATTTAATTTGATCAACTTGCATTGATTGAAGTTATGACCTTTCACAGCATTTGAAATGAACTGATTATTCTGGAAGATGCTCAATGACAGGTCCACTCTATCTCTTATTTGTTTTTAATATTTCTAATATAGCCAGTTGGGGTCTGTCTTAACCCTAGCCTTTTTTGTGGTCAGGAAACGAACTCGTCACATAAGAATTGAATGCTGAAATAATAAAGTTAAATTCACTTATATTTAAATTACCATGTCTTTGAAATAACTCCATTTTAAATTAATCAACTAGTGGAGTCAAATGTTAGAAAATCTAAACTAAAATGATTTCATCTCCAAGCGGTTTCCAAACACACTCAGAAAAGTATCATATCATGGGAAGCTTGATTTGAGCAAGGATGGCTTATTTAATTAAGAGAAGAGACATCATCCATTAATTTATCATCTTAGGGCTTTTTATTTATAATGATAAAATCTCGAGCTGACAAGTGTGAGAATATGGGTTTGAGTGTAAGAGTAGTAACTTTATGAAAAAGTGAAAAGTCATATGTATGCATAGAGTCCGCCGGCCCTTCCTAAGACGCCGGCCGGGACCACCCACTGGGTAATGGTATTACCAACCCAAAAAACAAGAAAAAAAAAAACTTTGGGCAATGGTCTTTTTATAAAGTTTAAAGCTAAGGCTCTGCTTGGGTGGCCAACTTGGATTTATCCAAAATCCCACTACCAGGGCTACTTTTAGGCCTTTTACAACAAGGAGAGTGCTCCTGAACACTTGTCAAGTGTGAAACTGAGTTAAGGAAGGAAACGCTGTGTTTAGGTTTTTGTAGAACTAGCAGTTTTGATATATATATGCAAATGGGCCCTACAGTCATAATAACTATAGTGGGCCAGCAGTGTCCAATTTCACCTACTTATGGACAAAGCAGAGAACATAGTGACCAACCTGTTTCGACCTGGGCTTAGCCCTAGGCCAACAAGCCAACCAGACCTAAAATTAATAGGGAGCAACCTATTATGTGCAAGAAGCTTCAAAACCGTCCAGATTGCTTTTCCCAAACAGTCAAAGTTTTTCTCAAGATCATGCATGTGTTCATTCTTCATCTTTTACATTTTGCTTTTATCTGGGAACTGGGGTCCTATTACGATACAGTGAAAGGTTTTTCACTCATGGCATTAGCTTAAAATTGACCCACTCAATTTTAGGGGTGATCTTTTTCAGCCCAAACCAGAAATTTTGGGCTTATATGTGTTTGTTATTTTATGTTATATTTTT
Organism: Nelumbo lutea; assembly: GCF_056320005.1. NCBI lineage: Eukaryota > Viridiplantae > Streptophyta > Magnoliopsida > Proteales > Nelumbonaceae > Nelumbo > Nelumbo lutea. The sequence continues at coordinate 17,366,654 of NC_142689.1, read as the reverse complement.
ATATATAAATTATATAATAATATGACACTTATATATATAATTTATATTATACTGGTGTTGGTGTAGGTGCATATGTGGGAAATAGGGGTGGATTCAAGTCGAATATTTGGCTATTCGAGTTTGACTCGCAGGAATGGTATCTGGTTCAAGCTTGAGCTCAATTCAAGCTAGAGATTTTAGTTCGAGCTTGGCTCAGTTCATAGCTTGCAAGTTCGAGCTCGATTATAAGCCTAATGTTTTTTAAGAAGATAAAAATTATATGTATAAAATTTTTCTTTTATTTTTTTAGACAAAAATTAAGAATTATAGAAATTATTTACTATTATACATAAAAAAAATAAAATTATTATATTAATAAAATTATTTATTATATGTATGTATGTATATAATAAAATTTATTTATTTAATGCTAGGCTCACGAGCCTCATGAGCCAAACTTTACTAGACTTGAGCTTGGTTCGATTAGCAAACGAACCTATATATTGGATTTGAATTTGACTCAAAATTTGGCTTAAACCGAGTTGAGCCAAGCTCGAATAACTTGTAAAAGGCTCGGCTTGTGGCCACCCCAATGTAAAAGATGAATGAGTATAAAAGAAAATCATTATACAGATATCAAAAAATATATATGATATGTATAGAAACCAAGGCAAGTATCTACTCTATCTATTTATCTATTTATATATAGCCCAAGCCCTTATACAGATACAAAGCCCAACCCGGGATGTTCCCAATGCACACCCACCAGTGGGTGTAAAGAGGATTCTATTAGGAAATCCGAATTTGACAAAACTAGACCCGTCAATGGACAGCAAACTCCGTCCATATTCCATGGATTGATTCTGTGTCTGAATTCTGGACTAATAATAATAATCAGGTCAGGACCAAATTCATCATATCCCCAACTTAAGGAAGGAAATTTTCCCCATTTTTCAGATCTTATGAAAATATATATTAAAAGGTAGAGATGGAAAAACACTCTCCCCGTTGATAGGAACGGGCACGGAGATGGAGATGGGGACCGTCCCGCTCCCATTCCTACCCAAAATGATAAGGACCTGATCCCAATCAATCAAACTATATGTATGTGTATAATTGGGCCAAGTAAGGAGCTTCTCTACACCACCAACCCTATTACCATCCATTGCATATTGGCCATTTTGGATTTGCTAAGCCTTCTCAACATCCTTCACCTTGTATTGGTGATTTTCCTAAAAAGAATAATTAATTGTTCAAGGTTAACTTTTTTTTAAAAAAAAGCTTCTTCCAAGATGACTTATTATTACACATGGCAAATTCTTTGGGGCTTAAATTTGATCCCCAAACAGAAGATGATTAGACAAACACAAGCAGTGTTTTAGGCATGAAAATAAAATCCCATGTATGAGATCCCTTGGTCATTAGGGAAGCTTTAGACAACTAGACAAGCCTTCTAGTCGGATCCTTTTTGTGATTTTCTGTAATCAACCAAGGAATTCTAGATGTGAAACATTAGTTTGGAGCTCAAAGCAAGTCTTTAGAGTGATTTTTCATGCCTTTGATTTGTGGAAAAATAGTAGGCCCAAAATCATAGGCAGAGCTACATTGTCATTAGGGTAAGCAATTGAACCCTTTTGGTTTCTAAAATTATTGAGGTGTTATTCACAATTTATGTTAGATTTAGATTTTTTTTTAATTGATCCACTCAAATAAAAATTGTAGTAGGGTCAATTTGAAATATATAAAAGGGAAAATTCTCGATTAGTGCCTTGTACTTTGGGTCTAGTGTCATTTTAGTCCCTGAATTTTAAAATGCATCAATTCAATACCTAAACTTTTAAAACGTGGCAATCCAGTACTTGTCATTAACTAGCTATTAACCTGCCGTTAAATGGCATTTGAAAAAGTCACAAATGCCCTTCAAGTGTTATTTAATTTTCTTTATCAACCATTTAAATGTTGACAAAAAATTAACAGTCCCAAATTTTTGTCTTTTCCATTCAAGAAAGTTGGGGTCATGTTTGAGTTGACATTCTGGTGACCCTTTATTAAATAGAAGAGTCAAGGATTCGAGACTGTTAATTTTTTATCAATGTTTGGATGATTGGTAAAGAAAATTAGATGACACTCGAATGACATTTGTGTCTTTTTCAAATGCTAATCAACGGATAATTAACAGCTAGTTAACAGCAAGTACTGGTTTGTCATGTTTTAGAAGTTCGGGTACTGAATTGTCACATTTTAAAGTTTGAGAACCAAAATAATACCAGGCCCAAATTACAAGATACAAATTGGGAATTTTCATTTTGATCCACTAAAGTAAAGCCACTAAATTTCATTAAAAAACATGGGATACCTCTTATAATTTTAAAAAGTGAAAGATGGTTTTAATAAAATAACCAACTTGATTAAAAGGTTAAAACAAAAGCTAGCTTTTTGCGTAAAATAATCCGAAGACTACATTACCAAACACCAGGTATAGATCAAAACCGGGTCTAACCCAATTTGCCTTTTTCTATCATGTATATCTTCAATCTGAACTTTATCATTTTCCATGTTTATTATTAAATTACAAGGTCAAAATAAAATCCCAGTCTCCAGGAAAGGATTTATCGAATCAGACCTAATAAACTGATTGGTAGTAGGGTTGGTTCTGGGATGCATTGCTTACAGTTACAGACCCTACGCTGGGTCTGGACTGATGAGACCAAGTACAGGTAGACAGCTATGCCCATTTTCTTATCAGAAAGGAACTGGGTCAAGCCCAACTTAGGACAGATCCGACCCATTGACAGCTCTGTGTGAACCCCATTTTAGAACCCCACCAATGGAATTATGGATACGGGTCTCAATTTAACTTCAAACAAAGGCCAGTGGCTACGAAACATGGATGGTAGCTGCATTGGGGTCCATTTCAAAAAATAATTACCATATCCAGCTTTTTGTCCTCTACATTCTCTAATTGCTGACGTGAGTGTACCAAATTTCTCTCTTTGTGAAATAAATTTCCTACTTTAATTTCTTTTTTTTAAAAGAAACTTCCTATTTTTATTCAAAATTAAGATAACTGAAGGAAGATATTTTCTCCATCCTGGACTCTCAGTCCTCTTTAACACTATATCCAAATTTCACTAAAGTGGTAACCAAATCAAGTGGGTTTTCATCAGAATTCACAGGGGGCTTGATTGATCAAATTCTTTTCGATACCATTTCTTTCTGGCATCATAGTTTTTCCGATTAATATTCAGATATTGAAATGTAACAACTAATTAAACTAAAAATGATTAAATATTACATATTAATAAAATGAAATGACTTTGATATCATATATCATGAATAAAATGAATTGAAAATAACGTATGACACTCAAACTTATGACTCTTTAATAAACATGCAACGTTCATGCCAATTTTATTAATAGATACAAAATAAATTTTAAATATATATATATATATATATATATATATATATATATATATATATACATGCATATATTGATATTTATTTAAATAAAAATGGGTAATTGAATAGGGGTGGATTAATATTCAATCCAATTATAAATGAATTTGAATTAAATTCAGATCAGCCTTAATCTGATTACATTTGAATTCGGCCAAATGGATACTGTCTGAGGACAAAGACTTGATGGTCATTTATCATCAAACCAACCTCAGACGGGTTGGATAGAAAATAATAAATGAGAAAAATAACCTCAATTCAACAAAGAATTACTCCAACCAAATGGAGTAGAGTTGCATAATAGCAAGTAGATCGCTTCATGGGCCGGGTTTGAGTTTGGTTTTACCAACATTCTAATGAACCCAGCCCAAAGCCTAGCCCGTGAACAGGGCTAATAGCAAGGGACAGAACAAAAATTACAGTATAGCATATAACTGAACAGAACAAGAACAAACATTCTGTAAATAATCATTCCTCTTGTTCAGCCATTAGACCCGGAGAACAACCTCCCAAACAAGAGCCCATACCCTTTTGAATTAGTTGGCTAAGGCATTAAATTGAGTTCACATTTCCGTCCCACAACGCCCCACAGCACATCTCCGCCATATATTGAGAACATCTCTCGATGATGACATCATCGGGAGTGGTATTATCATCAGTAGATGTTCCCAATACATGGCGGGAATGTGCTATGAGACATTGGGGCGGCCCCTTGTGGGGCGGAGATGTGGTCTCCATTAAATTAACCAATATAGGGGTCCACCAAGGACCATATATAACATTTATTAGACAAGTCTACTACAAGTATTTTATCACCACCTCAACCAATGCCCCTTTCAGTCTTTTTAGCTCTTCCAAAGCCCACAAGTTGCATCAAATTATTTCTTTATTGAAGCAATAGGCCATTTCTTATGTACATGCTTAAACCACCTGGAGACTGGATCTTCTCCTCACAGAGCAGTACACCTCAAACGGACTTCACAGCCTCATCCCACCTAGAGTTCAACTATGAGATCAAAAAAAAATTATAACCAATCAACTGGTAACATAAAAATGGTAATCAATCAGGTGATATTCATCAAAATTCACAGGGATTTTGATTGGTCAAAGCACTTCTAGTACCATATCTTTCCAGCATCATACATTTACCATTAAAGGGGTGTTCTTTTTTCGGATTTTGAGAGGGGAAAGTTGGTCAATGGGATTTTGATTCCCATTGACTAAGAAACCCATGTTATTTTTTTCAGATTTATGTGGGGACTAGCGAAAGTTTATTTTCTTGGGAAAATAACTTTCTTCTAGATGAGTAAATAACTTTCTCACATAGGGGAAAAGTTGTCAATACTTGAATGGAACAAAAATACCCTTCAAATAATAGATTTTTATGGTTAAAATGGTAATTACCTTATTAAATGGAAAATAAAAGAACATGACTAAATGCACTTACCCGGATAAGTAACTTACCCAAAAATGACCAGGGCCTACTTCTAATGTTGCAAGTTGACTTGCTCTAGAATAGTTGAATTTCCTCCTACCGAAGGTTTTGTGAAGCTGGCAAGCTGCTGAATATGAACGGATCTTCACGGGGCAACCCGGGCCTGGGAGGTCGAGGGGGCATGGTTAACGATGGTTTAGGGTTCTTCTTGGCAGGTTTCACCAACTCCTATATGGTGTTTGCTCCTCTTTTTCAGGTGGAAACTCAAGCTCTCCAGGATGGCTTGATCCTTGTAGATAGCTCTCAATAATAATGTACAAACATTACTATTGAGAGTGATAACAAGTACGTGGTGACCTTTCAAAAAATGTCCGTGGTGGTTGGGAGGTTTACTACATCCATCAAATCGTCAATAAGCTAACCTATAATTTGAATGGAGGGTTTGTTAGTGGGAACGGGAAAGGGTTTTGTATCTTGGTTTTAGGCAAGGTGGGCTACGTCTAGAAAACATACCATACTGCTCTAGAACCTTGTCAATCACAACATCTCTCATATTGTGAACCTTGTCAATCACCTTTTTATTCTATATATAAAAACCATACCATACTGCTCTAGAAAACATAATTCTGTGTTTAGTTCTAGAAAACATATGCATCACTAGACCTGTTCATGGGCCAGGTGACCGGGCCCCCGGACGGGCTTGAACATGGTTATAGGCCCGTGGGTTTAAATTCGGGCCAAAAAGCCCGACTCGCAATAAATTCAAATCGGCTCGGGTTTTGTCAAAATAGCCCAGCCCGGCCCGACCTAATATTAGACTTAAAGTGAGTAATGTGATTATGTCCATTTGAATAAATTTTTTGATTTAAAAATGTAAAACTGTGTTTTAAAATATAAAAGAAAGGGGAAAAAACCATCTTGTAGGCCCATTGTTCATTTAAATAGGAAAAAAACTATCTTAATTTTTAATTTTAATTTGAATTGGGAAAATTGTTTTTTTTATTAGGCCGGGCTTTGGGCTCAGGCTCAGGCTTTGGGCTTTTTATCAAGACCAGGCTCAGGCCCAAGTTATAGGCCCGTTGGTCAGGCCAGGCTCGAGCTCGGGCCTTGCATATTTCCCTTAATGACAAGTGAAAGCCCGACTCGAGCCCGGCCCATGAACAAGTCTATGCATCACTAGGGGTGGTCACAAGCCAAGCCTTTCATGAGCTATTCAAATTTGGCTCGTGAAAAGCTCGACTCAACTCAGTTTAAACCGAGCTTTGAGCCAAATTTGAGCATATATAGGCTCGTTTGCTAGTCGAGCCGAGCTCGAGCCTAGTGAAACTCGGCTCTTGAGGCTCGCAATCCTAGTATTAAATAAAGAGTTTTTATTATATATATACATACATATAAATATATATATTATGAATAATTTTATTATACATAATAATATTTTTATTTTTCATGTATAATATTAAATAATTCTTATAATTCTTATTTTTTTGTCTAAAAAATAATTGTTTACATATAATTTTTATTTTTCAAAAAAAAAATTGGCTTATAGTCGAGCTCGAGCTCAAGTCTCTAGCTCGAATTGAGCTCGAGCTTGAGCCTGATACTATTCTTGCCTGCAAAGTTCAAATAGCCAAGTATTCGGCTAGGCTCGGCTCGAATCCACCCCTATGCATCATTATATTTTGAAATGTTGTAACTCATAAGGCCATGATGGACAGGATGATGGGAGGAGCAGAATGAATGTGAGTTAAATGTTTTTTTCTTTTTAAAAAATATGAAAAAGCATATTTTATCTGTAAATGTATGTATAATCTTTTAAAACATGCATATTTATAAATATATGATATTCATATAGTAGAGAAAATATACTAAAAATCAATCACACTGATTTTTTTTTTGATCATCTGAATTACTTGCATATTATAATTTTATAAAAATTGGCTTTTTTTTGTATCTTTGCAAGCACCTGTTTAATATGATTTTGTTGAAAATACAAAATCAAAACTATAATATTTATGTTTCCTAAATACCATAAGATGCAGCCTAGGTTAAACTTGACCTATTATACAGCCACAACACCAATCTAGAATGAATAAAATTATGTACAAATTTAGGAGTTCAGATTAGCTGCACTTGATGGCTGTGTAACCAATAGCAACGCCCCATGTCAGCCACAAAGTGCATATGCCACACAATCACTCGATCTCTCATTTTGCATGATGTGATGTGGAGCGTTATTATTGGTCGCACATCCCCTAACACAGCCATCACGTTTACCAAATCAGAGTTCAAAATTTTAATCTGAGGTCAAAATTTAGAGGTTAGACGATTAAACAATATATATCATAGTCTAATTTGAGTGAAAATCACAGAGGTTATTACTGGTTGATGTGGAGCGTTATTATTATTGGTTAAATAATTGGCCCCTAACACAGCCCCTGAAACCGTAGCTTGTAACCAGTAGGTGTTTGGCACCGGTGCTGGGAACATCACACCATTTTCTCATAAAAATGGAATTGAGCATATGGAATTATAATACTTTTTATTTGAAACTAGTGATGCCATATAGGCATTTTTTAAGAAAACAGCACTGGTTTTGTTTGGTAACAGTGATGGCAACAAAATTTTCAACATTGATCTATATTATCCAATATCCAGGTTGATACCATATTATTAAACTGCTGGCAAGTAGCAATGCACTGTTTTCTCAGAAAACATTAAATTTGATGTTACTTCATACCACACTTTCCCAATTTCCAAGACATGGTCTGAAGCAACATTTTTCTGAAAAAAATGATACCAAACAAGAGAACGTTGTTTGAAGCACCTCTTTCTCTGATGTGGCACCGTTTCTCAAAAAATGGCATCGATGCCAAACACTCTCTAAGATGCAGCCTGCAGGCACCACCCTGCCTTCACTGGATCTATTCCTGCTCATCTAATTGAGCTGGCCTCCTTTGATCTTGTTAATCACATAGATGGGACAACTTTCTGTTTTGGGTGTTCATTCTATGAAAACACATTAACCTCTATCCCCTTACCCAAGACACTCTCAAAACAGAAGCTTAAACCTTATTAATACAAGAAGGATTGGAAACAAATCTGTGAACAGACATTTAGCACTAAACCTGGCTTCATCATATTTTGCCTGTACAAAGCTTTGACTGGGCTCTCACTACCGTATCGTCCAGGACAGTCACATATGCAGCTCAACATTATGATCTATGAGATGTAATTGGTGAAGATCCTGTCAAGGCTCAAGGTAGTAAAATAGCTCAGTTTGGAAAGAATACAAATACAAAGATGTACGGTGCAAACACATACAAAGATAATACAAATTATAAGGTTTTGCACCCTACATATTTGCATTTTTACTCCTTGAAAATTCTCTCTGCATATCTTTCAGAAGTTACAATAAAAATGTGTTGGCCATGCCAAGGAATCTAAACTTGGACACAAGTAAATGACATGATAGGTAATTTTTTTATCAATTTCCTTGAGGCTATGTTTGGTTTAAAGGAAAAAGTAGGAAAAGGAAGGGAAAGGTAGGGAATCCTTTACAAGCCTTGTATGGGTTTCCTACCTTTCCTTTCCTTTCCCTACTTTTTCCTTCAAACCAAACAGCCTTAGCAACTTCAAATTGCTCTCTGATCAAAATGTGAAAAATACATGGAACAATTGCAACAAGATCAATTTGGTGGCATGATTGTTGTGCAAGTGAGGCTCAACCAGAGCTTTGATCTTTTCAACCAATAGGACTGTCTTCAGTACCTTTTTTATCATAAAATATCTTGCTCAAAGTTATTTGCATAGCCTTGGGCATTTTTCCATGGTAATTGACTTTTTGACACAAACGGTATCCTTCATGCACAATGGCACTTTCATGAAACAACGTTGCTGATGCCAAAATAGACAGTCTTTTGCTGAAAGGCATTTATGGCGTAATCAATCTGAAACTGACCAGAATGAAATTTAAATCGAAGGCCATAACCAAAACCAAATCCAGACCCTGGTTTGCCATGTCTAAGAGCAGGATTTCCTGGATGACACAAGTGAACAAAATGTTAGTATTCACTATTCACTATTCTTTTGCATTGAAAACTTCGTTTTACACCCCATTTAACTTCTTTTAATGTAAATGACAAGGAAAGCAAAGTTTTCATTGTAAAGGAGGCAAAAATATAGCTCAAACATTTCAGCATGAAATGTTTTCATTTCATTTTACATTTTTAAAAAACAAAGCCAAAAGAAAAATGTTCATTACATAAGACATTTCCATTGTTAAATTATGACAGTAACATTATTTAGATTGGTAAAAGGAGAAGTTGAAACATAATCATCTAAGCCTTGTCCGTCCCAACTGTATGCGGTCAGCTACATGAATCCTGTTTTTCAATTCCATTCTGGTCGGTGTCATATCCACTGTTAAATTATGAGCACTTAAACCTACATCCTTTTCAATCTGCCCCTAGCTCTTCTAGCCCCTTTAATTTGTAATAGATCACTTCTTATAGGTGCTAAGATGGTCATCTCTGCATGTGACAAAATTATATCATAGTCTACTTTCTCTCATTTTATCACCTAGGAGCTACTCCTAGGTTCTTTGAATGATTTCATTTCTATCCTTGTCCTTTCTAGTTTTTCCATTCACCCATATCAATATTTGCATTTATACTACACTCATTTATCGGATATGTTTCATGACTTTCCAACACTATCCATACAACATTTGTGACCTTACAACTGTTTTCCATTTAGCCTAATTAGTATTTGCCTATCACATAAAACTCCAAATGCACCCCTCCGTTTTTCCCATCCTACTCTAATTCTATGGGAGATGTCTCCCTTATTATAAATTATTGAACCAAGGTAACAGAAAAGCTCACATTGAGTTATCTCTTGGTCTCCAATCCCAAATGTACCCTGATTTGCACTCCTATTATTGTTAAACCTACATTGCATATATTTTGTTTTAAATTTTTAATCTTATTCTAAAATCTCTTGTTTCTAAGGAATTTGTACATAAATGTAATTTTGCATTTAACCCGTCATTAGTTTTAGTCTATGTTTGGTCAATTCATTCATGATTAGTGCAAATAAATAAGGATTAAGTGCTAAACCTTGGTGAAGACCCATTGTTACTATAAAATCTCATCTCTCCCAAAGTACTACCACCCTCATACATATCCTTAAATAGGTTTGTGCACTTATTTGGAACTCCTTTCTTTTCCAAAACCCACCATATTATCTCTCTAGTTACTCCATCATATGCTTTCTCTAGATCAATTAATACCACATGAAGATCTCTCTGCTTCTTTCTAAATTTTTATATCAATCATCCTAATAGAAAGATGGCTTCCATGGTTGATCTCCCCGGCATAAACCCAAATTGGTTTTCTATTTACTTTTTTCATGTCATAATATTTGCTCAATTATTCTCGACCAAAGTTTCACAGTATGGATGATAAGCTTAACCCCACATAATTATTACAACCTTGTATATTGCCTTTGTTTTTTAAATATAGGTACCATAGTGCTCTTTCTCCATTCATCCGACATCTTTGTTTTAATCATCTTATTAAATAGTTTAGTTAGCCAATAGTTTAGTCCCATTTGGATCTTAACCAACCTTTATGACCCCAATAAGGCAATAACTACAAAGAAAATAATGAAATGTGGGAGGAGTTGTATGCAATTCAAGGGTTATGGGATGGTCCTTGGTGCTTGGGAGAGGACTTAAATGTTATAATATTCTCTGAGGAAACTAGTAACCCACATCAATCGATTACAATCAGCATGAGGGAGTACAATGGTTTTATTGAAGACTGTGAGTTGAAGGAAATTCCACTCCAGCAAGCTAGGTTCACCTGGTCTAATCATCAAGAAAATCCTCTTTGATCTAAACTGGATAGATTTCTTTGCAACTTAGCCTGGGAGAATATTGGGAAGATTTGGCTTCTAGGGCTATGCATAGGGTCAATTTTTATCACTGTCCTATTAAAACGGGTTTGGGATCATTTGCTAATGGACCTGGAATATTGTCTGCTGTTCTTGCATTCTTTGAGAATCATCTTCTTCACTTCAATCATGATCCCCCTCCTCCATCTTGTTGCCAGCAGAAACTTTCCCTTGTCCTTCTTCTCCATTTCCTTCTTCAAGTAAACTCACCTCCAGAATTTACAGTCTCAACCAAAAAGAAAAAAGAACAATAAAGATCAATGGTTGATACTGAATGATACTGATAGATTTACAAAAGATTTCCCTTTGTCATTTACTATAACAGCAATAGTTTTCCTTTCTAATTTCTCAATCATTCTTTGGTGGACTGCAAGCTGTGTACCTGCTTCTCCATCTCTATGCATCATCATCAATCACCCAAATCAGGTCTTCACCCCGAAAATCCCACCACCAAATTTAAAATTTGTAGGCCTTACATGTTCTACATCAACATTGAACATGAAATCTGTCATAAAGAGACAAGATATGGAGATAGAGATAGAAAGAAATAGAGAGATGGGTTTCAGATACAGAACATTTAATGGGTGAAAATGGAGAATGAGAGGAGAGAGTAGGAATACAAAAAGAATAAGATAAATTGCAAGGATCGTGAAATAGGGAGTTGAACTCTCCTTTTTATGTAGGGTAATAGATACATGTCTATATACCTATAAAATGAAAATATGCCAACGGTATGTTCAAACCTAAGAATAAGTGCAATTGAAGAACTATCAAATATAATACAACTAACCAGGTACATGGTGACCGGAGCCCAAGTCTGTGCCACAGTCCACGAAAATAGTACCTTCCAACACCTTATTCTGAGTAAAAAAAAAAAAAAAAAAGATAATGAAGTTTTAGTACTTGCATTATTTTTATTTTCCATTTTCTCATTCTTTTCAAATTGCAACTGCAAAAGATGATAGCTTCATAACACTAGCAGATATAAAATTATGATTTAGTAGAGAGCATTCAAGCATATCAATGAAGTAACATCAACAACAGTAATAGAAAATAATCACTGATAACAAGAAAACTCCCCATATTCTTTATGGGTTTCATCCGAAGTAGCCAGTTTATAAATCATAGTGACCTTACAACAAACATTAAATTGCAGGAATGACTATCAAAAATATAAATAAACCACCCCCAGCATGTCAGTGACAGAGCTCCTCCTTTATAAGAAAGAATATATAATATAGGAACTGCATTCATTAAGATATCCTAATTGCACAAGGCCCAACAACTTCATTGGATTTCAAATTCAATAAAAATTCATATGCTTTGTAACCAAGGTTCATTGGATATATATCGGACGTGTCGTATCGTATCTTTGGGGGTCTGATACACTTGTTTACAGGTGTTTCGGGACCCAACTCTTTTTTAATAAGAAATGGGCTTAAATATCTTCCCAAAAACTAAATTTTGAAAAAAAAAGAAACTAAAAAAAATATTTCTGTGTATCTAAGTACCGATACGCCTCTGCCGATACACAGAAGCGTATCGATACTTTGAACCATGTTTGTAACAAGAAAAGTACCCTAAAGAAACCCAGAGTCCCATAGGACCAAACCTGGGACACAGTACCCTAAAAATGCATGCATTTAATCAAAATGTTTACTGTAAAATGGCATCCTTTCAGTATTTGTAACACTTCTTTTCTTTCTTCCCTTTTTTCTTGATAATTAAGTCAGAAATTTTTATCAAGTAGAAAAGAGGTTGACCCCTACTACTAGGGAGGCCTAATAGCAGGGAAAAGAGAGTAGTGTGATACAAGATAAAAACAAGAAAAAATACAAAAAATACATTCATGATAGATGTTCTGCCCCAAGGTTTGGTGCCCCAAAACAAAGACCTAGTCTCCCAACCCCAACAATGGCAAGTGAATCCGTCAAAGCATTTATAGATCAAGGACCCACCTGAACAAGGTGTTCAGAAGGGTAGCAATGGATTTTGCCTCTCTTAGAGCAAATATGAGAGCACGAGGACCTTCCCTTGTTGAGACCATCCATCAATTACTACCTGGCAATTCCCCTTTTTTATGGATAACTTGAAGATTTTATTGATTATAAAAAACTGTTGTACAGAAAAGTGTGCCTAGCACCCCTTTGAGTGTGGGCCATCCCCTGCTGCTGTCCATCCCCTTTGTCCCCCATAAATAACTAGGGGGGACATTCCCCAAAACAGCCGATCCCTTTGTGCTCCTTGTTTGGCTAGCTCATCAGCTAGCCTGATTGCTGATCATTGAATGCAGAAGAAGCTCATGCTTGATTGCCTAGCCAGGTACCTTACTTCTCTAATCATATGTAGGGATTGCTAAGGCCCTAGACTATTTTTCTGAAACCATCCAACCACTCCAATGGGTACAGAGTAAATTGTCATTATGAACCTATTGGCATCCCTATATACTCCTCCAATACCTGAAGCTCCTCAGTTCCCCAAACTACAGCCATGAAATACAGCTTGAGAGTATTGGGAGGAGGGGGACTAAAGTGTGGCTATGATGCTTTGATGCTTTGATGCTTTGAGCTGTGGATGACAAAGGGATGACTTGTCATTCTCTAATAATGTTATTTGTCAAGAATGGTGCATAGATCTTGAAGGTTTTCACCCAATGGGCCACCTTTACATCAATGTTTTCAATTAAGGCTTCCTATGATTGGATGGTTTCCCTGAAGGTTCTTGCATTTCTTTCTTCCAAAACTGTCCAAAAGATTCCTGCTTTTGTACATCTCAAAAAGATTTTTTCTCTCCTTTATAAAAGAGGTCAAGAAAATGCTTCTGTAGGTGAGGCCCACCTATACACTAGGGTCTAGACAATCAAGTATAATTCCAATGGGCCTATTGAGAAGTACAAAGCTAGATTGGTTGTAAGGGGCCATGCATAGATATACGGTGTAAAATACTTGACCTTTGCTCCAGTGGCCAAAAGCAAATTCTACGAACCTTGTACAGATCTAAATATTGATTTTCCACTTGCAAAAGAAATTTGCATTTATCAAACTGTCAATATTTGCCATATAGAAAAAGAGAAGTGTGCCTCTGTTGTAATTTAATTTTGAAAAGTTCCCTTCCTAAACCAACAAATGATTTCTAAAAGCTCTTATTCAATTAGGCTAAATACAATAAACATATAAAAATTAAACAACCCATGGATGATATGGTTCAACTGTTCAAGGATGAAAGTTCAACGGCCCCCTGGTATCTTGATAGATCTGATCACTAGTAGGGTCCCCCATTCACTGCATACAGAGAAAACAAAAATGAGCATTCTCTATGGATGATATGGTTCAAGGATGGACACCTATTGTTTTTGTACAATTTTCAGTTATCTCTTCCAATTATAGACAGGTTTCTTTTCAGAGATTTCCCTCCCCTAAAAATAATGATGGCTGATCCTTGAGAAATATGAGTCCATCAGGCATAGACAGAACATCATGCAAAAAGGAGAGATATTATTAGCTTATTTAGGCTCTGTTGGATCTAGACGCTCATTTTGTATACGTTTCGAAGTCTAACTTCAAGACCTCAGGCTCATGACATCCGCTGGACCACAGAAGGCAGATAAGAATGATTAACAGATCCATATAATCCTGTTTAGAGATGGATGTAAGTTAATGCCAATTTTTCAATATTCTTCTCTAATTAAAGACAGCTACTTTTCAACTTGATGGCAAGGGAGCCCATGGTGACAACAATTCCACACTATTATTATTTTTTTCTGCTAATTCCACATCGTTATTGTTAGAACTATTTTTTTGAAAATCATAATTATATCATAAATCATAGAAAAGGTTGCATTGGATCGAATCATTAATCATATCAAAAATCGTAAGTATTTTATTTTAAATTTGTAAAAAACAATATGGTAAAATTTTATACATATATGAGTTATTTTCCACTAATTTTTAAGTTGAAACCACCATATGTTTAATTAGTATAACAGACTTTACCACTTATACACTTGAACAGTAAGATGACATAATCAAATTTGACAAGAAAGTAAATTAGCTCATATATAATAGTTCCTTGGACTGCACGTTCAGGTGGGTCCCAAGGATTTCCAATTGCTTGGATGATACTCTAGCAAGGACAGAGGTGACGAGCAAAATCTACTATGAGGAAATCCTGGGCATGGGAGACTTGGGAGTGAATTGTAATGTCTCAATCAGATAATAATTAGTTTGATCAGGTAAAGGCTGTTTTGCATTTATACCATGCTATGTGATTTTATGGATAGTATGTATCCTCTCATAATTCAGATCCTTCATTCTCCCTCTTCTTCCCACCATGTCCACCCAAGTAGGATGTTCTCCCTTTTTATTTTTTTGATGAATAACAGACTCCTTCCCGTCCTACACCATTAATACAACTATAACTGTATTGATTAAAAACAAAAGGAAAAAAAAAATGGTTCCTTAACTTATATGTGATTGAGAAAAAAAAGGAAAAAAAAAAACAATAAGGTTTCTAAATAGGCTTTTAATAACCCAGTAAATCTTATTCAGTACAGGTTTTGAAACAAAAGTCCCTTGAAAAATTATATAAAATAAAGAAACAATGAAGTAGAAAAGTAGGTTCCGGTTGAGTTGATTCAAATGATAAAACACATGAATCATATAAATTGTAAGATTCATGATTCAAATCAAAAGATTCAAACAGTAATTGCAGGATACTTTTAGAAAAAGGATTTAGGCATGAGGTTCGAATACAAACAGTTCGGGATTCAAAAATCAAATCATGAACTATACAGAAATCATAAAATTTTGACAAATTATGATTATATTAGAACCAATTTAGTTCATGCCATGGTTATCAGCTACAAAAGAAACATGTCTGAGCAGGGAATGTCTTTTGAAGAAGGATAATAGGCTTAGTTTTATTTTGCAATTTGGCCAACATTGAACTGACTTCAGGTCTTCGGCAATACTTGAGTAACTTGACCCAAGAACAGGCAAGTTGCCTGCATAAGCAACTTAGCATGTAACGTGAGAAACAGTAAGGTCCTCAAGAAAGGGGGCAAAATTAGTACATACCAAAGGGAATGTGAGTCCATTGTTCACAACCAGACATGATCTCCCAGACCCAACTGCACCTTCTCCATAACCACGAACGCTACCAAGGCCCCCAATTGCAAATGCTTGATAAGGAGCCATGTCCCCCACAATGGAACCACCTGTCAGGCTGTTGAAGGAAAAGGTCAGAGTGATGATAACAAGGAATCGACAGGAACCAAGCACAAGTCATTTCCAAATATTCCAAAATAGAAATGTCATTCACCTAGTCAAGAAAAATGCAGGCCCTACTTTAAGTCCCTTTGATGCAACAAATTTGAATCGGTTGAAAATTAGCCACCTAGATAGAACAGGCATTCCTTGTTCTATTTGAAGACTCAACTGAACCACATAACAACAAAGTTAATGAATTACAAATGTCTTATCCTTGATTTTAGAATATAAGATTAACATACAAGTGGAAAAAAAAATCACAAGTTCTAGATGGATGGTACAGATATTTTACTTGAGAGAAACTGCTCTCATTTGCCTTGGCATAATGGGACTCCTGCTTCAGAACCACCATATTATCATGAGGACCACCACTGCATAAAAGGCATTTCAAACAGAAAAAAGATAAAATCAGTTCTTCAGCTTAATTTCAAGATTGACAAATAACTGCAAGCCAGAATTACCTGCAAGTCACTGGAAACCCATCAATGTCTCTGCTTATGGAACGACCATCGTCATTGATTGGACGTACATGCTGATCGAAATTACAATGGATAAATTAAATTAACAGCTAGAATCCGGTATTGAACCTGAAAGGCTGAAACCGGAAAATTTTTCTTTCTTTTCTTTTTTTTTTTTTTTTTGGATCGGTGCTGAAACAGGAAAAGTTGAGAGTTGTAACAAGTGAAACCCACCTCAAACTTTATGCTGGTTGTGCTGCTCCAATTGGAACTTGCGGGCTCATTCAGATCAACCCCTGCCGAGAAACGGCACAGATTGACACCACCACTTCCCGAGCGAGAAAAGTTGTCAATGGGCAGGCCATGGACCCCAATCTCGGGTGAAATTGAATGCTGTATACACCAAATATTCCTATTAGACACAAAACGATCTCTCCCAATCACAATATAGTAGCTCCAAATTCCCCAATTTGCCTGTAATTGCCTATAACCAAAAGAGTAAACGTCATCCGTAAAAAGAAAAAGAAAAGATATAGAGACAAACCTGAATGACAAAGGACTGTTGAGCCAGCCATTCGGGTCTTGGCCTCCTATAAGCTATCAAAATATTGGAATCATAAAGCCCCTTATCCCAGGAAACGTCAAGCTTCTCACTTCCGCCAAACAAATTGGGGTGTTTGATGCAAAGACTACAACGAACAGAACAAACTCAGAACATCAAAAACTGAAAAAGACGATAATCGAACGACTCATCTTCAAATAAGATCAACAGAAACCAATACCGTACCTCCCAATAATCAATGAAAGCGGATTTCCATTGTCCCTGAAGAAAACCAAATTCTCTGTGAAATATCGCAACTTGCAACAAATATAACCAAACTGCACATAGCTTGGGAATGAGATAAAAAACCTGAGAGGAGGAAGCATCAACGCTGCACATAGCTTGTGAGTGAAATCAACGTTCACATCTATCTTGGCTGTGGAGCAGAGACAATGGCGTCAAAACAACAAATGGTTAAAAGAGAAGAAAATAGGGACTTTTGGTTGTGGGTTTCGATTTTTCTGTATTTCAATTACAAAGAAGTACTAACCTTTGCCAGCATGGATGCTCTTCTGAGCTCCCATCCCATCACTTGAGCAACCATTAAACGGAACTTGAACTTTGAAAATCTTCAATGCTCAAGCCAATTCCGAATGGATAGACGAAGAGTATACGAACGAACAAATTAATAGAGATGGGCTCTCTGTTGGTTGAGCAGAGAGAGAGGGAGAGATGGTTTGTCAGGCTAAAACAAACAAATGGTGATTATGCCTTGCGTGGAGAGTGAGAACAGAGTAAACTTGTCATTCGGGCAAGAACTAAGGAGTGAGGAGTGAGGAAGAGGGGGAACCCTCAACCCAGAGCCTTTTTATAAGTTTCTACTCGCTTCCTTCACATGCAAAGGAAACGTATCCAATGTGGTGCACATGAAATTGAGCACCCATTATCCACCACTAGATGGACGGTGGATCTCAGCAGGGCCCATCATGATCACCCACTTTCCATGTTTGAACTGGGGTGTTCTAAGTTCTAACAACATAGTTGGTTATGATTCATGGTTGATTTTGATTTTGTCTTTTTCATTCAAATCAGTTTTACTAAATGCAATATAAATGTATATATGAGCATAAATATTTAAATTGAATCGAATTACATGGACAAAATGACTTTTACTAAATGCAATATAAATGCATATGAGCATAAATTCAGATTACATGGATCACATAGGTGAATCTATTTGCAGCCTTATATAAAATCTAGTGTAGTTTTTAAAAGCAAAAAACAAAAAACAAAAAAAAAAACATGGTAAAATCAAGGAAGGTGGGGTGTAGTGTGGGGCGCAGATGTAAATGTAATCTCTATATTCCTTTCAAAAGAGCAAGAAGAAGAGAGGGACAGAAGGTGTGAGGTTGGAACACAACGATCTCTCCATATTCCTCCAAGGCAATTCAACGATCCAATGGAAGTCAGGAGTGCAATCAGGGGACATCAAAAATGTTTTATTACTCACACTCAAAGAAGACCACGAAATATATGTTTGGCACCCTTTTCTGATGTGTGGGTTAGAATTTAAAAGCACTTTAAGAAATGTTGCAGTTAGATAGGACATTTTCTGGAGGAATAGTAACGTTTTTTGTTTGATATCAAGGCTTTAGGAAACGTTTTCAACACTCGTATCCATCACTTCCACCTTACATTCATATTGGCAACAAAGAGCTGAAGTTTCAAATTCGGCATTACTTCAAACCATGACTTTACGATTTCTAAGGTGTGACTTAAAGTATTATTTTTTATGGAAAAATAATTCTAAACAAACACCCATTTTCTGAAGTATCATTTTTTCCTACATGACACTAATGTGATACCATTTTCTGAAGCAACGGCAATGATGCCAAAATGTATTGTCTTTCTCGATGCAACAGGCAGAGCCCTCACTCGCTGGGTCTAGTTTTGTTTGTCTTGTTTTTTCAATCTCCCTGTTATATCATAAAAATTAAATGTACGATGATAAGATGCTTCGCACCAAGAATTTGGAATTTCAATCCAACTAGCCAAAAGGGAAAAGGGCTAGAGCCTAGAGGTCCATATCCATACATATACAAAAAGACTACAAACTAAAAACATTAGCTTAAGTGATGATTACATAACTACATAAATGCACATAATAAATCTAGTCAAAAGTGTAACGCAAATTTACTTGCATTGATGCAAAATTAATGGGCACCTCACAAACACATCCACCGTTTATTTAAAACATCTCCCCTGAATAATAATTAATATGTACAGAAGATGTTCCCAATGCATATAAGGATGTACGTGTGAGGCGCATACAAGGCACCAGGTGTGAGAAGCAGATCCAGTCTCGCAAAAATATGGTACTCCAAATGATTTTGGTGTAAATTCTAATTTATTTTTCTTTCAATTTTTATTTAATATAAAGTAAGAGAAGACGCAAAGCAGAACAAAGTAAATCCAAAACAAAATTAAACAAAAAACTGCAATCTTTTCATTTGCACTCCATACATGATACATGTACCAGTGCAAATAAAAGTGGACTGCCACCAAACGCAGCCTAACAGTTGTTGATGCCGGTGTAGTTAACAATCCACAACCACAAGTGATTTAGCTGTGAATAATCCTCAATAATAAGATTGCCTCAAGACAAGCAAACAAGGATTGGATTCTTGCAACATTGCACCAGTTTGGAACCGATTATTAAATCGCTGTAAAAGAGAGTATTTGTCCTGAATCGGTGAATATAGCGTAATGGTGAATTGGTGGTCCAAAGCATCAATACGGTGCAGCCCTTATTGACTGAGATCATGATAAACAACGGTCATCCACTAGTCCCCCTCGGTAGCCAGAGTATCAGTGTCCAACCCAACAGTCATCAAAACTCAGAACTCGCGAGGAAGTGACGTCTTAACACAAGAAAACCGCATGTAAAAGATTAACTCATCAATAAGAACGAAAATCATCCAAAACTAAAAATTCAAGTGAAAACTACGAGGTCAAACAAGTTTAACAAATATGAAAGGAAAGAAAGAAAACAAAACTCTCTAATCTGAATGTTCCATCCTGTCAAATCAACAGATGTTACTACTTAGTCAAACAAGCTGAAGCCCATGTCATCATCAGACTCCTCTGCCGGCTCCTCTTTCTTCTCCTCCACAGGAGCAGCAGCTGGGGCCCCACCAGAAGGTGCTGCAGCAAGAGGGGCGGCAGCAACTGCAAACTTTGAAGGGTCCTGCAGATTATAATTTGTTTATGCCAATATAAGTAACCTCTAGGATGTATAAACAGAAGAAGGAACATAAAAGTTCAACATTGAGGATGGACGAGATTAATCTGGCTATAATATTAGAAAGTAGCGTAACTAACAAACCTTCAAGTATTCTTTCACTTGTTCTGCCTGAGGATAAGAGTACTCTGTGGCAACTGCAATAGCAAGAACATTTTTGTATGCATTAACGAACATGTGTGGTGCTGCTGCAAGGGTTGGGTACGAAACTGCCAGTGAGAGTGCTGTCACCATAGATACTCCTGATACAAACTTCTCCATGAGGTCATCTTCTGTGAGATCCAACACTTCTGGACTGAAAACAGACCCATTGTCATATACAGACAAAATGTTTAATCCATATGAGAATGGTCTGATCCCCAGCTTCGCCAAAAGAGCAGCCTCGGAAGATCCAACCTTCTCTCCCTTCTTTATCAGCTCAACGGGTGTGATAATCTCAACAGTACCTTTGTTAATCTTGGTGGGAATGTTGAGAACCTGCAATGCATAAACTATAAAGTGTTATAACCAAGAAAGAAATGCAAAGGGGGGGATCGCATTTATGTGACAGGATATAAACCTGGAAGAAGGAAGTCTGAGATGGGTCCAACCCAGTATTTCCAGGAGGCACAACGACATCAATTGGAGCAACCAGACCAACACGGGCAGGAGCTCCAACCTGTTTATAACAAGAAAGAATTATTTCATCAACAATCTTCTAAGATCATATACAGATGTGGAATCATCCAATCGTTGATTCTAAACTAAGATATCTTTGAGAATCAAAAAATGAAAAGGCTTTTAAATAGATATGGAACACTGTTTCATATGAGACAAATAAAGCAAACCTTTGGCAGAGTAAATGCCCCCCCTGTTAAATTCACATGCAATAATTCTATTTTTCAAAATACAAGACGGTGAAATTGGATTTTAGAAACCATATGGTTTACATTAGAAGCCTAACAATGAAGGTTTTACCAAGTCTCCACCCGGTGTTGATTCAAAACAATAGATTTCAGTGAGAAACAGGTACTTGATTTAAGAAAATACATGCTGCATAGAATATATCGCATACAATTAAAAGGATTCCATCTGTTGAGGTACAAGTTCAAGAAAGACTCTCATTTTAATTTGCATGAGTTCCCAAAAAAGTTACTGCAAGCAAAACACAAATTTTCCGGAAGGGTGCCAAATGCACACAACCCAAAATACATGCAAACATACAGCCTTCGAAATACAAAATCCTGGCATCGCATCTTAATAATTTGATTGTCGTTCCAAGTCATTTGACAAGGCAATACAAGCCTAGAATAAACGAGGAACAAATTTTGAAAAAGGCCACTACTGCATAAATCTTCAGTTCAATTCAACAAGATGGATATGGTAAAATACTTAAGAAACAACATTTTGCACGGTCCGAAAAATATTTTAGAAGAACCCCGATATCCTGGCAGGCCATAAATTGCTGCTACAAACCCCATATATTCCTCAGTGATACAACTAAATAAGTAAGAGACCACTTTAATATTAAAATAACTTGTTCCTATTTTGGATGCTTGATTGGTAGATTTTCAGCATCATGACTTTTGTTTGTTGGGTCTCTACAGGCATTTTCATTACAAATCTTACAAACATGTATTTCCATTTTCTTCCCTCTACATGCCCTCCATCTTAGACTGCGTTTCAATGGTAGTAATACAATTAACCAAACAATATCCAGCCCACAACTAAGTATAAACCAATACTCGAATCTTTAAAGAAACAAAATAAGGCACATGTTCTTCACTTTAGATTTAATATTAGGCGGTGTTTCATCACAGACAATTACCTCATTCAAACAAAACAAGCATATCAACTCTATACATCATAGATTGATGCTCAGCAAACGAGAAAAAGAGAACATCAAACCTTGTATTTAGCCACTTCCTCAGACACTTCCTTCAAATCTCCCTTGGTGAAAATAAGACCCACATTTCCCTGTTAAAAATAAAAAAAAAAAAGAGAGAGAGAGAAACATTAATCGATCATCATAAAAACCCTAGAATCCGAAGACAGAATAACAAAACGGAGAAAAAGACAATCTCAAAACGTACCACCAACAGGGGGATGAGGTTCAAAAACGCTTTATTGCCGGTCTTCTCGGCGTGAAGCCGGATCGACCTCTTCATCATGGTATTCTTACCCATAAGGACAACGGAATCACCACGTAGCCCCTTACGGATGTTCTGCAACTGATTCGACCCAACATTGTCAGCCGACGCAACGAGGATCTGAGTGTACTCGTCGAGAAGCTGGCAGAGCTTCTGATCGTATGCGGCCTTCTTCTCAGTCTTGGAAGGCTTCACCGCCATTACACTGTTTTTGAGTTTCAGAGAAAGATAGAAGAAAACCCTAGAATTGAAGAAGGAGGACCAAGACGACGCGAGAGCTCGCCAAGGCGGACGAACAAAAAGTCTCTTTAACCTCGCTAGGGCTTCTTCTTCCACGCCTTGGAACTTATAAAACCCTAAAAGGGTTTCTATATCTGTACTGCCCCTGGGTTTTGTTATAATGACTTAAATATCCCTCACTTTTGAAAATGATTTGAAGTAGGGTTTTCTTACAATTTCCAAGTTACAACAGGATAGGACAGGTAGCATGTGAATGTGATAACAAGTGATTGTTATAATATTTTTAAAATATCCCTCTATTATCTCCATATCCTCCGTTTCTCCTTCGGCCCTCCGTTTATCAGAATGTTGATGTTAAATAATTGAGTGGTGGTTCAAATAATCCCTACCGAAATGCAGAATCGAGCCCTTATATTACCACCTACCTTCGAGAATAATTAACATGTTGCAGTAAATACCAAAAAAAAATGAAGAAAATAAAATACCAATTCTAACTTCCAACCAAATTCAACCAAAATGTGGTAGTGGCCGTTAGGGGAATAAGTAGGGCTTTTCATAACAAGACCCAAACGGATCAATCTGGTCCGATTCGATTTGAGTTGGCCGGTTTTTCTTTGGCATCAGTTGGTTTCAAGTAAAAAAAAAAAAAAAACATAAACTGATGGTTCGGTTCAGTTTATATATATATATATATATGATATATTTCAGTTTTATTATATATATTTTAGATAAATATAATATATATATTTGTGGAGCTTTCTTTCAGAAATATACATATTATATATAAAATTTCTGATATATAAAATATCAATTTTAATCCATCAAATCATTTTTAATTTGTAGGCATCCAGCCTTTGCTTTTTTAGACTTGAATCCTTTACCGTTCATACCGAGATAATCATTCACAAAATCGATCTAAACCGACCCAACCCGATTCAAACCGATCAGGTCGATTTTACTTAGTATTGGGTTGGTTTCGATTTCATTTTTAGGTAAACCGACCAGGTCTGGTCGGTTGAAACCAACCCAACCCGACCCGTGAACGGCCCTAGGAATAAACAAGACAAGTCGATTCATGAGTTATTCGAGATTGTCTCACTAAATATTCAAAGTCAGCTCGAAGATTTTCAAGTTAAGTAGTTAGTCGAGTCGGTTTGAGCTCCATAGTATTCGGCTCAAGTAGCTCACAAGCCTGATCGAGCTTCTAATAAAATATTTTCAGTCTTTTTATTTATAATACATATAAATATTAATTATTTGATAATAATTTATTTATAATATAAATAAATAAATTTATAATCAAGGTTTATAATATTTTTATTTTTAATATTTTAAATATTAAATTATTTGTATTTTTTAATAACAAATTATTTATAATTGATTTGAATAGCTTTCAACTATCGACTCACTCTAAACATTATCTCATGTATTCTTGGGCCTAGTCCAATATAAAATTTATTTCAATTCCATACAAAGATTTTCGAACAATTAATTTATTTACAAACAGAGAATTTCCTATAAATAGTATAAGAGACTGATTACGCCCTTATAACTTAGTGGTAGAGCGTCAGTCTCGTAAACTGAAGGCCTGTAAGTGCTTGTCCCCCACCCCAAGGGATGTTCTCAATCGTTTTTTAAAACGTTCTCAATATGTCTCTTGCACCAAAATAATTATAATTAACAGAAAAAAAAAGCGAAATGCCAATTGGAAGTGTAAAATGAATTTCATAAAAAACCATCTGATTGATCACCACTTTTATTATACGCGTTGACTAATTAAAAAAAAAAAAGTTGGATATCATGTCTTTCCGATATTTTAACCCCAATTTGAAATAATAGATATTTTTAAAATAAAATAAAGTAAATAAATTAGAATATAAAAAAGGAGGATGACATTAAATATTGGACGGAGATAAGACTCTCGAGAGTCCCGGATCTGTATGTTGGATCTGTATAGTTAGGAAGATTTTTTTTTTTTTGTTTTGTTTTTCTTTTTGGATTAGGAATTTGTTTTTGAGTTTTGGGGAGCAATGAATTCCATCATTTGTATATAAATATCATAAGGTATCAATGGGAAAAGCACCCCTTTTGGCTTCCAAAGTTTTTCTCATGGTATCAAAGTAAGGTTACGCTGCAAAGCCACATTCTGCAGATCAGTAGCGATAGCAACGTTGCTGAGAGCATCGCCACATTCGCTCGGCGCCAATAGCATGGGGTCTGTGTTCTAAGCGGTATCAAAACGGTTGCTATTCGTTGCGCAACCAATGATTGATGGGTGCCATCACTACAGCAGTGGCATAGAGGAAACGCTCACTGTTAGGGGAACAGTGTTATAGTACTGTTACTACTTGTTCTCTCTCTCTCTCTCTCTCTCTCTCTCTCTCTCTCTCTCTCTCTCTCTCTCTCTATATATATATATATATATATATATATTTCTTCGTGTTGATTCTATCGTTCGTTTTGCTAATTAAAATTTCCAATGGGAAACCTTAGGAGGATACTCGATATTGTACCTTCTTTACTCATTAAGTGGCCATCAAAGCATAAATTTTCTTCCAACTGCGGTGATTCCAAATGGTTATTCCCTTTCCTTTCCCAAAGGATTGGAACAGTGTGTAAGTCACAATATTCAATAGCATCAGCAGCCGAAGCTCCAAGTTCGTTCTTGCCAATCGACGATTCAGAGGATAATCAAAAACTACAGTGGTGATCCGCTTGTTCGTGGGTCGTGTTTCTTCTTGTTTCTTTAAGAATTCAATATTATTGCTGACAAGTCTTGCTGATCAATCACCATGGCTGCCAACAACGATAGGAACGGTGATAGCTCGAGTAAGCCTGTTGGACACTCTAGTGGATGTGGCCAAGGTACGGCAAAGGCTCATACTACTCAGTCATCAGCAGGGAGTGAGGTAGCTGCTAATGCAGTTGTGACTGACGAAGACAGAACCGGACTGAACGGGCTTAATGACGAGCAATGGCAGGCTCTTGTAAGCATGCTTAATGCTTACAAAACCAGGACTAATGAAAAACTCTCTGGTAAGAATTACTCCACTGAATGGATTGTTGACTCTGGGGCGTCACATCTCATGACAAGGAATTTAAATGTGCTCGTCGACACCTATGATGTTGCACCTTGCCCTGTTAGTTTACCCAACAGTGCCCACACCGAGGCCATGAAAGAATGCACTGTTGACACAGATTGTATTGTGACATTTATTAATAAGTTGTGTGTGATACAGGACCGTGTCTCGAGGACTCTGATTGGTAAGGGTGAACAACTTGATGGTGTCTATGTCTTCAAGGGTGTGGCGTCGATTCGTGCTTACAAGACAGATGGAATTGGATCTTGCAATTTGTGGCATCAGAGATTGGGACACCCTTCTTATCAAACGGTTTGTTTGCTTCTTAATATCAATAATAGTAAGAACAAAACCTGTGATGTTTGTTTAAAGGCAAAGCAAACTAGAGATGTTTTTATTCAAAGCGGCGATAAAGCGACCGATTGTTTTGCATTGATTCATTGTGACTTATGGGGTGCTTATAGAGTACCTGCATCTTGCGGTGTTGTATATTTTTTTACATTTGTTGATGATTGTTCTCGAGAAGTTTGGATCTATTTGTTGGCAGAAAAAAGTGAAGTTGGTCGAACACTCAAAAATTTATGTGCAATGATTGAATGACAATTTAATAAGAAGGTTAAGGTGGTGAGAAGTGATAATGGAACATAGTTTAAATCCTTGAAATCATATTTTGACGAGCAAGGGATTTTATTTCAGACTTCCTTTGTTGGAACACCACAACAAAATGGTCGTGTGGAGAGAAAGCATCGTCATATCTTGAATGTGGCCAAAGCACTCAGGTTTCAAGCACATCTTTCGATCAATTTCTGGGGTGAGTGTGTTTTGACCGCAGGGTATTTGATTAACCGTACACCTTCGACCCTTATTGGTGGTAAAACACCTTACGAGATGTTGTTTGGACAAAGTCCTTCTTATAAATATCTCAAAGTTTTTGGTTGCTTGTGTTTTTCGCATACTCGGGACCGTGACAAATTTGTCGCTAGGATTAGAAAATGTGTCTTTGTTGGGTATCCTTTTGGGAAAAAGGGATGTAAATTATACGATCTTGACTATGGTGATTACTTCGTCTCATGAGACGTGATGTTTAGTGAGGTCAAGTTTCCCTTTGCCACTCCGGAACATCAACCCTTAGTAACCAGTCCTCCCGTAGCCAAAAAAAATGTTGGATTGCCTTCGGCCACTCCTCCTGACATGGTATCTGAATCACCTCATATAGAAGTCAGGGGGAGCAACACGATCAATGAAGAAGGACATCAGAATACGGATAATGATGAGGAGGCAAGTCCTCTTGATGAGACAAGGAGCCATACAGATTGCATAAATAATGAAACTCCAACTGCTCCTCAACCCACCACGGAATTATTAGGCCGCAGACATCGAGAAAAACGGCCCCCCAGCTATTTACAGGACTTTGTCACACACTATGCTCGTCGTTTAGACCCCTCCGTTGTTTCTCTCGCATCATCTCAGTCCTTAGGTACTCCTTATCCCATAACTCATTATGTGACGTATCATAATTTTTCTGTGAAACACAAACATTTCTTGGCAGTTGTTACTGCAGGCCGAGAACCTACTCTTTTCTTTGAGGCAATGACTGATGCTCGGTGGCACAAGGCTATGCACCAAGAGATACAGGCTTTGGAAGTCGATGGGACATGGACCTTGGAAGACCTCCCACATGGAAAAAAGGCAATCAGGTGTAAATGGGTATACAAAATCAAGTACAACTTTGATGGATCCATTGAAAGATTTAAAGCACGGTTGGTAGTCCTGGGCAACAATCAAGTTGAAGGTCTTGATTACAACGAGACCTTTGCCCCCGTGGCTAAAATGGTCACAGTTTGAACCTTCTTAGCAGTTGTTGCGGCCCAACATTGGGAATTGCATCAGATGGATGTCCACAATGCTTTTTTGCATGGTGATATCCATGAGGAGGTCTATATGAAACCTCCTCCAGGTTTTCCGGCCTCTGGGACTGGAAAGGTATGCAAACTCCATAAATCTTTATATGGTCTGTGGCAAGCCCCCCGAAATTGGTTCTCTAAGTTAGGTGCTACCTTGAAACTTTTGGGTTTGATCAATCCTTTTCCGATTATTCCTTATTTACATATCGCAAGAATGGGCTTGTCTTTCACGTCCTGGTTTATGTTGATGACTTAATCGTTGGTGAGAATAATCCGAAGTATATGAACAGTATACTCCAGAGTATATCGCAAGAATGGGCTTGTCTTTCACAAATTTAAACTGTATATGAACCGGTGTTTTCACATGAAGGACTTGGGTGTTCTTAAATATTTTTTGGGCATCGAAGTGACTCGCAGATCATCGGGGATATTTCTTTGTCAAAGAAAATATGCACTTGATATTATTATAGAAACTGGATTATTGGGGTCCAAACCTACTCCCTTTCCTATTACTCAGAATCATAAACTTACCCTTGCTGACAGAGCACTCCTGGATGATCCTGAACGATATCGACGTCTTATGGGCCGGTTGATGATTTATTTAACCACTACATGGCTGGAGCTCAGTTATTGCATCCATGTCCTGGCTCAATTTATGCAGTGTCCTCGTGTTGATCATTGGGATGTGGCACTACGCGTGGTTCGTTATCTGAAAAGACGTCATTGTCAAGAAATATTTTTGCACTCTGATAGTGATATGCAATTGTATGCCTATTGTGATTCCGACTATGCGAGTTGTCCTCTAACTCGTCGCTCTCTTATTGGGTATTTTGTCATGTTAGGACATTCTCCCATCCCTTGAAAGACTAAGAAACAACATACCATCTCCAGTTCCTCTATCGAGGCTGAATATCGGTTAATGGCTACTACCCGTTGCGAGCCGAAGTGACTAAAAGGTCTGCTATCGTCTTTGGGTATATCTCATCCTCAGCCTATACGATTGTTTTGTGACAATCAAGTTGCTCTGCACATTGCCGCAAACCCTGTTTTCCATGAGCGAACCAAACATATTGAAGTTGAACGTAATTTCATTTGCAATGAGCTCCAAACCGGCATTATTGCACCTGCCTATGTATGTACTGGTGAACAACTTGCCGACATTTTCACCAAGGCTCTCGGGCAAAAATAGTTTGATTCTTTCCTTCCCAAGTTGGGCATTCGCAATCCTCATGCACCACTTTGAGGGGGAGTATTGGACGGAGATAAGACTCGCGAGAGTCCAAGATCTGTATAGTTAGGAAGTTTTTTTTTTTTTTTGATTAGGAATTTGTTTTTAGAAAGTTTTGAAGAGCAAGGAAGCCCATCGTTTGTATATAAATATCATAAGGTATCAATGGAAAAAACACCCCTTTTGGCTTTCGAAGTTTTTCCTGGTAAATAAAAATAAAAATAAAATAGACAACTTTTAAAATACTAGTTTGCATCGATCACAACCAAATAATAACCTTAAATTTATGAATACAAAACTGAAATGAATTTGCATCCATCTACTGAAATAAATTTTCATCACACCAATGTATTCTCTTTTTGCATTCTTGCCTTCCACAACTTTTAAAATACCCATCACAACCAAATAATAACCTTAAATTTATGAATACAAAACTGAAATGGATTTGTATCCATCTACTGAAATAAATTTTCATCACACCAATGTATTCTCTTTTTGCATTCTTGCCTTCCACAGCCTGAAAAGCAAACTTTGCTCCCATTTTAAATGAAAAAACGATGGAAAAATCAATTTTACTTTCATATTTCGTACAAAAAATGCATTTTCACCAAGCACCTACAAAACCAATCCAAAGTGTAAATTCACTTCAATTCTGTATTAGCATTCTTAGCATAATATGTACAAATGTCTCAATGATGCAATGTTAATGGGCATCACCTCGATCCAACCCCAACCCAAAACCTGATTAAACCTGACCCAACCCAAATCATACAGGATCGAGTCAGTGCGCCACTTAACCCTACCCACACCGACATCCCTTAGTAGGGTTTCATTCAATGCGGTAGGTTTAGAGACCCATTAATCAAATAAGTGGACTACAGCTATAGTACAGTAAAAACAAAATGGAATTGGATCAAATAAACAAAGAAAAAATGTAACAAGTAAGATTTCCCACTAATTTGGTGGGCAAACCAAATGGGTCAAATATATATATATATATATCTATATTTTTTGGTTGGGTCCTGGCTGCAGACCCGGACCCGACCCACCCCATTGACAACACTATATATACCAGCACCCACAACAATAACGTTCTTTGGTATTAAACGTTGGTTGGAAAGAGAAGTAGCTAGTCACACTCTTTGTGAAGATTGTATATGAGAGGAGGATGAGCAGACATGAGTGCATGCCTTCAGTACGTGTGTGTAATGTGTATATATATAATGATAATGGAAAGCAATCTAGTCATCCACTTCCAGCATTGAGTGCAGATACTATGAAAATCTTCTTCTTCACAAACTATGCCTTGGTTCTTCTCTTGCTCTTCATCCTGCCCATCTCATCCCTTGTTTCAGGCAGAAAGCACGTCTATATCATGAACAGACTAGGGAATGGGCAGAGTATGAACGTGCATTGCCAGTCCGGCGACGACGACCTCGGCAACCAGGTTATGGCAGATGGTGATGAATTTGGGTGGGCGTTCTCTACCAACACCCTCGGAACAACGCTGTTCTACTGTGATGTGAACTGGTTCAAGAATGACTGGTTTCACTTTGATGCCTATTCTCATGAGCGCGACTGGTCGAGGTGCCGGTCGGAATGCCGGTGGAGGGTTTCAGAAGACGGATTATATCTTCATAACCAGAAGAATGGTGAATGGGAGGCAATGCCACTTCTGAGAGCTTAAGATAGAGTGAGAAGCAGAGCCTGAGCACAATGATGTGAAGTCTTTTAATTTGATTTCTTCTATTTGTGTTTAATTCTAGCGATAATAGTGATGAGTTTAAATCAGATACAGCCTTTCATCATGTCTTCTGCAATTGAAACTAAAACTGTGGGCCCGTTTGGTAGATTTTTCCGTGTGGTTTTTTGGTCGTTTAGAAGATCGATTTTTTGTCTATTTTCATTTGGTGTAAAAAAAATCTAACTACCAAAAGACGAAACTCGAAAACTTTGAAGCTTCTCTCATCTTTTACATTTTAATCATGCACGATAAAACGCAACTTACTTTGGGCTTATCAGATCTTCATGTTTACATGTCAGCCAAAAAGGCGCACCAAACAGGCCCACTATTAATTGGGTTCTCTTGTTGCAGTAACAGAGCTTCTTGATTTTCAGCCAACAGTCTAGTATTGGGATTTGAATTGTTCAAGCATATGCCTATGAACAACTAGACCTCAAAAGTATGAGACTTGAGAGAATCGTTCATACCTCATAACCATCTGGTTATAACCCTCAAAAGTAAGGATAACGTTAATTCAAGCACCTCGTTATAAACCGCAAGCTTCTGCATTTGCTGACAAAGGTGAGTAGGCGATGAATCCACCGCTATGCTACTCCAACTCTCAGTATTTTTCATCACCATTAAAGAACTTGAAACCAATCAAACAATCAAGCCAAAACCGAACGGCAACCACGGATACAACGATGAATGAGAAAACAATGAACAACAAGAAGAAAAATATAAGAGAAAAGGCATGTTTCTCGACTGGAGATCCAACACTATCTTGAAATGCGAAGAGACAAAATCGACAATACAGGGATGGCATCTCCGGCACTGGCATCTCACTGCCTATTTCCCCGGCACCGGCTAGCATCTTCATCCGCCCCCTTCCCATCTTCGTTCTACAATACGGGGACAGTGGATTCAGTCTCAACAAAACATGGGACTGGCGCGTATTGTTGGAGGTGGGTGGTGGCTGCGCGTGGATGGCGGTTTGGGCAGCAACAGCCGCCATGGAGGGGGGTGTTTCACTGTCTGTTTCGCCGCCGTAACTGTTTGGAGACGAGCTCCACTACTCTGTCTTTGCATTTTTCTGTTTTTTTAGGCAGCAGCAGCAGCCGGAGACGAGTTGATTCACAATCATCGGCAGGAAAGGAAGATGTGCTATATGATGTAGAGACAAGCTGTGTATTTCGCCGTCAGAAGTGTTTGGAGATGAACTCCACTACTCCGAATTTGCATTTTCTGTTTTTTTATTAAATATCTTGCTTTCGAAACCGCTTCTGGGTTCGTTCGGTTGCAGCATGTTCAGCATGAGTAACTGAAGATTTTTGTATAAATGGAATGTGGTGGATTCAAATTGTTATATCTGAATTGTTGGGGCTGCCGGATATGGGTAGCAGATTGTCCTCTTTTCTCTGTTTTACTTTGAAATTTTGAAGAAAAATACAGGGTAAAATAGTCTTTTTCTTCTTTCCGTATTTCTACCCAATATTCAGCGCCACACCAAATTTAGCGTTCCTGCAAGTCATGCTTTCCCGATTTTCAGGCATGGCTTAGAGTATGATTTTATATGAAAAAATGGTTTCAAGAGATGGTTGTTTCCTTCAGCACTGTTTTTTCCTATGTGGCGCTGATGCGGCATTGTTGCCGGCAATGATGCCAAACAGCCTCAATGATAGTTTAAGAAATTTGTCATTTTCAATTAAAATGAATAAGGAAAATATCACATAAATGATGAATATATGCGTACATAGCTAAAAACATAACAAAAAACCGCTAGTTAGCTAGTTGGTGGACTTGCAAACCAATTGTAAACAGAAATTCATAGGAATTGGAATAAGAATGAACTATTAAAATAGGAACTAAAACTAGTTGGAATGGAATTTCATTCCCAAGGAGGGGAGGAAATGGCCATTCCCTTAAGGTTGTGTTTGGAAACAATGCAAATAAGTGTCAATGCAAATATGTAGAGTGTAAAATAGTTTATATAAATTGCAAAATCGGGTTAGTTTTGCACTGACAAATGTATCTTCTTACCAAATAGACTTTTAGCCGTAATGGATGCAAATATGAATTCCAATAAAGCATATGTTTTTTCTTTTTTTTTTTATCAAAGCCCACTAGAATGCAAATTTACTTCTTTTTTATTATGTACATTTACATCTTATTATCGATGTAAATATATATTGGTTTGTCATTTGTTAATGCATAAATATAATGTTGTCAAACACATGCAAAAGTAAACCAGAGTGCAAAGTTACACTGAATTGGGATTTACACTCCATTTGCATTGTTTCCAAATGAAGCCTAGATGAGGGAATGCCATTCTACCACGAATGGGTATGACATTCTAGTTCCACTTAACCAAACAATTGGAATCTAAAGGGCATTTTCATTTCAATTCAAACCCCTATACTTGTAAACCAAACAAGCCCTTAGCCTTTTTCATGTTTTCACCAAAAGATAGCTTGCTAAAATAAGCACTTATTCTTTGCTTTTTGGCCAAACACAAATAAATACTTTTTTGTCACTTATTGTGTGATCCCATCACTTAAAATGCATTTATTTTAAGAGTTCCCAAACAGGCGCTTAAAGTGTAATTAGGCTTGATGGCTTTTCCCAATGTACAGTTGTAGTGTCGTGTGGGTAGGAGATCTAAATTCATGAAAAAACCATTGCATGAAAGCCTCTCCAATCCCAAATGGGCACATCTTTTGCTAATGCAAATCTCTCTCTCTCTCTCTATATATATATATATACACACACACATACACACACACACACACACACACACACACACACACATATATATATATATATATATATATATATTAAATGAAGGCTTTTAGGCTACAAACTCCACCATCCGGACATGTGGCTTTTTCAAATTAGACACATGTCATTTTTTGAAAAATTGTTGTTAAAACCCACAACTCATTACCACCATTCAGATGAAGGGAAGGGAGATCCATCATATGGATGGTTGAACCATTTGTCTCCAAGGTTTAGGGCATAACTGGAAAATGGTTCGATTCAGGGTTTCAAGCAAATTCACACTACACGTACTTCAGGTTTTACCCTAACAGCTGAGACAAGCGACTCCAACCGACTTGGTAGCACATTAGTCTTAGCCTTGGTAGGATAAACCTCCCCAGGTCTATCAAACAACCGTGAATGTTCTAAATTAACACGAGTCTCATTAGTGTCTAGTTTAAGGGTATCACACAGAAACGCACCATAATTACATGAATCAACTATGTACTTGATTCATTTACAATAAATGTCAATAAGTTAATCAATCTAATTGGAGCTAAGAGCATACACTGTCTAATAGACACACGACCTTCTCATTTTTTTGGGAAAACTAGACACGTGACATTTTCTAAAAAGTTGATGCTAAAACCCACAACCCACTATCACCATTTTCAATTCATTCCTAAAAAATGCAAAAGTCATTATCCATTCCACAACCGCTTTTGCCTATATTCTCTCAATATCAATTAACCATTAACCCTCTACGTATCATAACAAAAGAAGACTATTCATATTTTAACAATTATTGAAAATATATTTTTTATAATAAACATATTTTTTAAATTTAATAATTATTTAAAATATTAATAAATATAAACTAAACTACTGATTCCATAATGTAAATTTAACATTATTGGTTCCATGTCAACACGTCACTCCTTTCTCCCCCACCCTTTTCCTAAATTCTCAAAATTTTTAATTTTATTTATTTTTTAATCCACGTAATAACAATGAAGTCCAATGACGCGCAAGAGGCGTTTGGACTTATGAAGCATCTCCCGCCAGGGTATTCCAAACATCTCTCTCACTCAGTTTGGTCTCAAGCTATCATTGTTTCCCATACTATCATCCTATTCCGGCGATCAAGCTCCACAATAAACTCGGTTTTCTCTCAAGCTATCATCCCATTATATTTTGTTCCTACAATCAATCTCCACTATGTCTTCTCTTTCAAATCTTTGTTTGGGTTCTTCAACAATCAAGCTCTTCGGGGAATCGGTTTTGTAACTGGTTAACTGATGTGATGCGACTTATAGACAATATTTTCATTGTTGTTTTGGACGTCAAAACAGGGCTTCCACCCTTCTTCTTCTTGATGGCAGGGGGTCTGGATGTTAAAATAGTTTGGTTTTGCAGTTAATGGACTTAGGGTTTCAGGTATTCATTAGAAAGATGTAGGCCAACTTATCAAGATTGCCATGGAAAAAGGATGAGTAGCAAGGCTTGAATTAAACATTGACCTGTAAATATTAAACAAGATTGCTTGCTATCATTAGACTTTTCCTCTGTCCAGCGTGTTATTAATTAGAACCTAACTTAGTATATAAGCATTTTCACCGTAATGGTGTTTTGGAAATTTGCATACTTAAAATGCAACCTTGCCATCAACACAGCTCATAGCCTCAAACTCCATAAGATGGGATACCTCTTATAATTTTGGAAATTTGCATACTTAAATTATGTGTATGTATGGTTGGTGGGCATAAGCATATTTGGATCCAAGCGGCAATGAAAAAATGGTAAAACACTAGGATTTACTTAAGATTTGCTTATTTTAGCATTTCTTTATTTGTTTGTATTTTGAATTCTCTTCCTTCTTTCCTCCCCCTCTTTATATGCTTCCTTGATGGGATCTTTACTGTCATGCAAGATATGAGACCTTTAGTTCTTTACTGACATTCAATGCTTTATAGAATAAGATCTTTCCTTCTTTCATTCTTTTCTCCCTCTCTTTTCAGTTTCAGAAAATTTATGAGATGGGTTATGTCTCTAATGTAGCTTTATCATTATTCTTTTATACATAAGGAAATTGTAGAAATTCAACAACTGTTTTTTATCTAATGAATTAATTTAGATTGTGTTGAAACAAGAAGTTATGGCAGAAAAGAAAATGAAAGTAGTAGATATTGAATTTAAAAAGCTTTTCAGGCTGAGAGATGATCAATTTGGGTTTCTGGTTGAGCAACCTGGGTATTTCTCAAATCTTCTCATAGTCTACAATCTTTTGGTCAATTAAATAATAACAATGAATAAAAGATGATGATCTGAATATAAAACTTCTAACCCTTTTAGTCTAATCTCTGTTATCAAGTTCAACATATTGTTAAGTTGTTAACATGTAATTGACAATTTACTATTTTTAGGAGAAGACGATTAGCCATCCAAATTTTGAATAAAAACACTTTATTTAGCAGTAATTACAAAGGTTAGAGCCATAGTGATAAAGAGCATAATAGTAATGAAAGAGAAGGAAACATCTAATTCATTACCATTATAAGAGGGACATCCATCTCTTGCCTTTTCAGCATCTCTTCATACACCCCTTTCTCTTTCTGTCTCTATCTTTCTCCTCACCGAACCGAAGTGAACACACTAAGAAAGAGAAGGAAAGTAGAGCAAGGAGATAAGAGAGAAAAAGCAGTAGAACACACTCACTATCACACGACACAACCCAAATAATTATTTATAAATAAATTATAAATGGGAAAACCTCCTAAGTATGCTTTCATATATCTTTTATCTTCTTTAACCTATATGCTTGCTGTTGTAATTGGGTTTTAATTTCTTTGAACTTTTAAATGCTTTGGGGTTTAATATTTTTCTTTTTAAATAAACAAGTGCCTTTTTCCCTTGGAGATTAATTGGAGACTTCTTGACAATAATGTTTATTTAAGTAGAGCAAAATGTCATTTAGTTTTGTAGTATTTTATTAGGCAAGAAGGGTTTTGTGCTCTTTTTTTTTTTAACTATTTATCAGAATATATCTTCTAGTTATTTATTTCTTACCTGGGATTGTGCAATGCTATTGTAGAAAGTCTAAATTTTAGCAATATTCAAGTTTTCTAGAAAGTTTCCGTATTGTTTTCTTATAGTTTTAATTGAATTGAAAGCACGAAGTATAAAATGAAAAGTAACATTTGTTTTAGCTTTTTATATATCTAAGAAAAACTTATACCTTTTTTATATTAAATAAGGGCTACTGGCACCAAACCGTGCACCAAAACGGGTCATCTCCACTTACCCATTTTCGAAAAATTGTCCAAACCATATAGACCCAATCCATGGCTTGGGTTGAAAGATATTTATTTTGATAATAATCGTAGTAAGGGTTTCTAGCATATAAGGGTAACTTTTGGGGTTTAATATCAATAAAGGTAATGTATTTAATTTTTTTTTTTCAAAAATAGGTTAATTTTTTAAAAATAATATCAATAAAGGGCAAAAAAACTCTTCTTCTTCTTCTTCTTGCCATTTGTTCACCAGAGCTGCCGTCCGCCACCACCTCTACCTTGCCGAAGGCGGAGGCAGAGGTGGGCGGAGGCAGTAGCGGGCAACGGCTTTGATGAACAAATGGCAAGAAGAAGAAGATGATCAGTGTTTTTTCCCTTTATTGATATTATTTTTAAAAAGTTAACCTATTTTTTAAACTTTTTTAAATATATTACTTTTATTGATATTAAGCCCCAAAAGTTGCCCTTATATGCTATTACCCCTAATAGTAACAACAATAATTATAATAACAATAGTAATAATAATGAAAAAGTAATATAATAAAATATATAATTCAGATATTTATTAAAACGTTCTACAATATCAATTTATTTTAATATCTCCAGTAATTAATTAGTTATTTTATTATTTTTATTGCCTTTAAAATTAACAAAAATGCAAAAATTAAATTAATTTTAACTGAAACTAATTTTCTACTAAAAATTAATTTTAACACTAATATTTTTTAATTTAAAAAATTAAAATTTCAGTAATTTTTGAAAATAATTTTGAGATACTTATTAAACATATTTAGTAATATCGAATTATTTAAATATTATCGGAAATAATTAAAAAGAATTTGAGATACTTATAAAATAATATTCAATTTATTGATATTTTCATTAATTAGTTATTTTAGTATTTATTATTTATTTGAATGTATCCATTAATTATTTATTAACTTTAAAGTTACTGAAAATGCAAAAAAAAACTGAAATCATTTTTCCACTAAATGTTAGTGAAATAGATTTAGTAATATTGAAAATTGATATTTTTTCAGAATGTTAAAAATCAATTTCAGTAATTTTTGAAAAATTTCAGCAATTTATTAAAACATTTCAACAGTAATTGAGAATTATTTTCAGATGCTTATTAATGTTTCAGTAATTATTGAAAAATTTCAATATTTTTTTTGTGGAAATTAATTTCAGTAAAAATAAATTACATATAATAATTGAAAACGATTTAATATATTTTTGAAACATAGTTATTGATTTTCAGTGATTTGATTTATGTATTTTTATGAAATGATCAATCAATATTTGTTAAGGGTTAATTAATTATTCGGATCAATAATTACTGAAAAATTAATAATTAAAAATTATTGAAAAATTACTGATTGTGGTCCATTTCTGTATTTAGTGATATCAATTGATTATGTTGCTTAAATTGTGGTGAAATTATCTCTTGATTTTGAATTATTTGTATATTTTTCCGTGAATGGCACGGGTTCCTGCTAGTAGCTCAATTAACGTTGAAGTCCTCTCAGGCGCAGTGCACTACTAGGAGGGCTTTTGCTCAACGGCTTTTGGATTTGCGAGATCGATGGACCCGAGTCCCTAGCCAGTTTTGGTGAAAATCTCAAAATCCAGATGGGCCAAACACGACGGTTAAAAGCAAAAATAAAAACATGGCTTCCCAAATTGAAGCTTCTCTCATTGACTTCTCCAAAAGTCCGAAGTAGCTGCTAGCTCATCAGAAGCAGTTCAACCAACGCTTCGACCCTCTCAAAATGGGCCATCACCTAGCTCAGCCAAATGATGGCTTTCCCATGGAGTGACGCAACCAAAGCTTCAGCCCTCAATCGAAACATTCAGTTAAAGCAACTTTAGCTATTATCAAGCAGCGTAACGGCCTGCCGCCTGAAAGTACATGGAATTGCTTTTATATTATAGTGCAAAATTGATTGATAGCGGGTTAATCGCTTTTAGCATATCTCAACCGTCCATCACCAGGCTTCCGACCACAGCAAAAAAAAAAAAAAACAGCAGAGAAGGGAACACAAAACCTCGGTAAGACTCTGAACCGGAGAACAGGGAGCTCCAGAGGCAGATATTGGATAGAGATAGCTTTCAAAGCGGAAGCAGAGAAGAGGGAACTCTCTGCATCTCCCGAGTCTGTTGTCTAGGAGGTTCGGAGGATTGTTGTTTTTCGTGCAGAAGACATGGGGAAGAACGAGAAAACTGGGTTAGGGCGAGCACTGGTGAAGCACCACAACCAAATGGTCCAGCAGTCCAAAGAGAAGGGCCGTTTCTACAGAAACCAACAAAAACGAGTTCTCGAATCGGTCACGGATGTGAACGACATCGATGCCGTCATCGAACAGGCCGAAGAGGCCCTGCGTATCTTCTCTGTCGACAATCCTGTGCCTAACCTTCTCATCGATTTGTTAGCCCAAATCCCTTTTCTCCTATGTTTTTGCCCTTATGATACTTATTCCTTTCTGGTATTCGTCATTTGCTTCTTGTGTTCGAATATAATTGAAGCATAATAATTGTATCTGAATCGGGACCCAAGTTCAGTTCTGAATGATAGTTTTTTTTTTTTTCTTTTAATGCTAATTATGCATATTGGTTGTGATCAGGGATGGGAGCGCTGAAGCAAGCGGCATGACGCCGGAGGAACGGAGAAAGCAACGGAAGAAAGAGGAGGCGTTGCACGCTAGCAGCCTTCGAGTACCTCGCAGGCATGATTTTTTTTTTTTTTTTATTTCGGATTCTTCGCAGAAACTTGACAAATGATAACAAGCTAAATAAGTCTCAACTTATCAATAGGCCACTGTGGAATGCTGGGATGTCTGTGGAAGAGCTTGATAAAAATGAAAGGCAGGCTTTCTTAATTTGGCGGAGAAGCCTTGCGAGGTCAGCTCTTGGATTTTGCTGAATCCTTATTTTATTTCTTTTTGGTTGCCTAGAAATTGATGTTGTACTTACTTTGGTCAGTTACCCTTCTTCTCCTCCCCCCTCCATAATCCATGTTGTAGTTTTTCTTCATGAAAAGGAAGAAGTTGCGAATATTTTAAGCTTAAAGTTGATAGTCTGCATTCTGCAAGGATAATACGGGGAATAAGATTATTCATGGTTAATTACAATATGTATTCTAACTTCAGCACCCCCCCCCCCCCCCCCCCCAAAAAAAAAAAAAAAAAAAAGGAACAGTAATAATGGTAACTGGTCGGCTAAAATGTCTCTCTATTATCTTTTCTTTTTTCTTTTTTATCAATAACAAGAAAGTTTCATTAAGATTTGAACTTTAAATACAGAAAAGGGGAGATAATACATTTTACATCAATGTCCTTTGTCACTTGAACTTTCTCTTTTCACTGCTGTAATTCCAAAGCTCATTATTGTCTTCCTTTAACCAGCCCACTACTATCTCAGAATCTCCTTCTATGACCAGTTTACTGGTATTCAGCATTTTAGCACTTTCCACTCCTTCCAAAGCCACCAGTACCTCTGCCCTAAGAGAGTCACCTATTTCAATTGGGCCTGAAAAC
This sequence comes from Nelumbo lutea, assembly GCF_056320005.1. Lineage (NCBI taxonomy): Eukaryota > Viridiplantae > Streptophyta > Magnoliopsida > Proteales > Nelumbonaceae > Nelumbo > Nelumbo lutea. The sequence goes on along the minus strand of NC_142689.1, from coordinate 17,326,372 downwards.
AGAGCTATTACATTCCCTTGCTCATTCCTTAGTACTCCCCCAATGCCCGAGGGCTATCGATTTCCAATACTACTAAATTCAGCTTGATAAAGCCACAAGGGGGAGGGTTCCAAGTTGGACTTGAGGCTTCTTATCTAGGACTGAACTCACAATCTCTTTCTAGTTTCTTAGCAAATCCAAAATAAAAAATTCCGTGAACAAATCCAAAGATTTCAGCCAGTGTACCACCCTACGTAGATCAATTCTAGAATATTTTCTAGGCTTCTCTCATTGTATGAAAAAATTCTTGAGTTTCTTTATTTCCATATAGTCCAACAAATAGCAGCCCTTACACACCTATACATAATCCTTCCTCTTTTTCGTTGGCCAACTCAAAGAAGAAGTAAACAATATTTGCACATTCAGTGGGGGATTCCACCGGCACCCAAACAAAGAAGTAAACCATTCCCAAATACTTTTTGTAAATTGGCAAGAAAGTAAACCAGATTCACCATTAGCCTTACAAAGAATACACCAGTGAGCTTTGAAGCAAATCACCCGTGTTGGATCTTTTCAAGAAAGCTTCCCAAGAAAAACTCCCAACTTTTGGTGGGATAAGTTGACACCAAACTTCTTTAATAAGGAAAGACAAGCCAGAAGGAGCAATTGATTGTGTTAAGGCTTTGAAAAAGGAGTCCCAAATGAATGATCCCGAAGGTGAGGGGGTCCAAATTCTGCTATTTAGCTTTGTAGGATCTAGGAAAACCCCTTCAAGGATGCCCAAAAGTGTCAAAGTGCTATACCAATTCTATGTCCTTGATTGCTCTTCTCAAACCTAAGTTCCAACCAAACCCAACACTTGAGTTAGATGGTACAAGGAAAGTGGAAATAGGCTATTTTTAAAGTTAGAGACAACAAACAAAGATGGAAATTGGTCTTTCAAAGGAGATCCCAACCCAACTTGTTCCTAAAACTTAATAAGGTTGTATGAGTGCAAGTCATACCTGATCAAAGGTGAAAATAAAGGCAGGACAACTTGGATGGCTTTCCAAGGTGATGCTCTTGTAGTCCTAGCCAGAATCCCAGGATCTGCAAGCCCTTGAATACTAGCTACTACCTTAGCCCATAGCTTTTCTTTTTCTATTGGGAACCTCTACAACCACATACCCAACAACGCTGAGTTTCTCTTTTGGATATTCCCAATGTCAAGACCTCCAAACTTCTTACTTCTATTCACCATCTCTTAACCAACTCTATGCTCCTTTTCCTCATCCTCGGTTCCCAAGGAAAGTCTCTCATCAGTTTTTCCAACTTGCTAGCTAACCCTGTTGGGATCTTGAAAACGACAAAAAATAAATAGTCAAGTTAGCTAGTGTAGACCTAATCAGGGTGATTCTCCCTCCTAGAAATAGATAAATTTTCTTCCAAGAGGCAAGTCTCTTTTCAAATCTCCACCTCTGGATTCTAAAAACTTTCTTTATTAGAATTATCTCCTAGGGTCAGACCTAGGTAATTCAAAGGCCAATTAGATACTACACATTCTTGAATGTTCACCTTTAGATTTGACATTTGCTCAAAAAGTTGTATTGCAAGTTTCTTCAAGTTCTAATCCAGCTCAAATATCCCCTTCATAGAAAAGTATCATATCATTTGCAAACTTCAAGTGAGTGAGTGGTATGTCCTCCCTGCCCATTCTCCATCCTCTTACTAAATTCCTAGAATCTGCTCTAAAAATTAGTCTCCATGGGACTTTTGCAACCAAGGTAAACAGAAAAGGAGAAAGGGAGTCACCTTGTCTTGTTCCTCTCGAGGTTAGGAAAAAACCCACCACTGTCCTATATTACCAATATAGAGTAATAACAAGTCCTAACACACTATATCGCCCATTTGTACCATTCATTTCCCAACCCAAAATTAACAATCACTTCCAGCAAAAAAGACTAATCTACCAGATCATAAGCTTTTTCTAAATCCAACTTGCACACCGCTCCCTTTTCCCTGACTTATTGAAATCCTCTACACTTTCATTTGCTATTAGAATTTGATCAGTTGTCTACCTGCCCTTCACAAAAGCTCCTTGGTTATGTGCTATAAGGGTAGGGAGCACCAATGTTTTAAAACGCAGAGGCATGTCGTGAGACATTCCAGTACCTAAAGGCATGAGGTGTAGTTCAAAACATAGAGGCATAAGCTTCCCTTAAGAGGAGGAAGAAGGAAGAAGAGGAAGGAGGATCTCGTTTTTCCTTTTTTTTTTTTTCATAAAAATCTTTTATATTAAGAAGAGTGAAGATGCATGGCACTGGTTGAGGGGGGGTTGATTTTATAATAATGGGTGGTTGGCATTCTCATTACTATTTAAACAAATGATGGTGTCTGAGGGGAGATAAGCCTTGTTTTCTATGTTAGATAATCTCACCATTGTTGTTTATCTTAAAATTAGCTTCTCAACAAATTCTTTGATTTTATGTGGGGTAGGGCCATCCCATAAGAACTTCATGGAAAAGGATATGAGGAATACACCAAAAGGAGAGTTAACAAGGGATAAAGCCTCATTACCCTATGGAAGATTTTCTTTTTATTTGTAAGAAATGAATTTTATTGTGTTATGATGCATTACAACATAGTTTTAAATCCATTATTTTATTATAAGGTAATTTATTTGTTCAGGCTTGAGGAAAATGAGAATCTTGTCCTTACTCCTTTTGAGAAGAATCTTGATATCTGGAGACAGCTATGGCGGGTGCTTGAACGAAGTGATTTGGTAAGCTCATATGCTTTTTCAGTGTTTGGTAGTAATAATTTCAATTCCTTCACCTCATTTAAAAAAAAAAAGAATCAATTCACCTGAAAATGGTTCCCTTTTTCTTTTTCTGTTCTAAAATGCTCTACAGTTGTGAAAATATATGTACCTCAAAATATTCGTTTGAGCATTCCATGCTTACTTACTTTTGCATGTTGGCTGATTGCCTAGTGAGGATGGGGGCGAATAGGAGGGAATTGGAATGGGGTACTCTGGGTCCAGGGGCAACACTATTTGAAGCGTTAGTAACCTGATTTTGGGCTAATTGTCAGCTGTTATCTGTCATGTTATCCACCTCCAATTTATTAGGAGTGGTGGGTATTTGTATATAATTTCATAATCAAACAACAAAATTAGTTATTCATGATAAAAAAGTTAACCTTTTGCTGTCACCGCGTGATGAAGGTGGCAGGTGTACCTTATGGTCTGCAAGATGCGTGCATCCTTTTTTTTGTTTCATTTTTTTCCTTCTATTGGGAGGTGTTTGTAGAATCATCTATTGGATTTTTGGCCATAGTTGTCAAGGTGACAAAGCCCCCATGGAGGGCCACCTTGCTTAACCGCCTGCCTATTTTGTACATGTTACTATGAAAAACTTTTATATTCTTTATTGTTTGGTATTATAATAATTAAATAGATATTTTTAAACTAAAATATTTGTTTGTGGGCTAAGCAAGTAAACTCAGCACCATAGAAGTACAGATTTGCATTCAGGGAGATTGATTCTCTTGCTAAGAGATTTAGCTCTACTTTTGGATGGATTAAAAGGACAGGGAATGGACTGGCAGATACTCTAGCAAAACAAACAGTTGATAGACCTACTCTATTTTGGGCTAAATTGTAGCTAGCTGTATCACAACAGTGGGATGTTGATCTACATAATCTAGGTTTGTTTGTATATTGTAATACTCTAGAGTGCAGAGTAGACAAAGAAACTGTAATCTGTTTTTCAGTTTAATAAAAAGCTAAATTCTCTTTTGCTGATAAAAAATATTTGTTTGTGGGTTCATATACTAGTTTATTTTTATTATTTTCTTATTTGTTAGGGTTCAATCAAGGTTCAAAATTCGATATGATACACCCCGTATTGAGCATATCGTATTGTATCACTACCAGCAAACCCCTGATATGCAAAATAAAGGCCTTTTGGGGTTTTGGCTACTTTTAGGTGGTAGGCAGGCCTTAGACCAACCCCATGACTAATTTTGAAAGAAAACAAAAAACTAAAAAATAAAATGGTTCTGTAGTGTCAAAACACCTGAAACACTAGTTTGTGTATATCGTGTATACCAATACTTTAAACCTTGGGTCCATCAACACACATGTTGGTATATGCTGTCTTGAACCTTCAAAGAGTTCTAAACCTGAACCAATAAGCAAGAGCTTAAAATTTTGTCCAATCAGCACATTCTTATCTTTTGCCGTCATCATCGTCATTTTTTTCACCATTTTCTTCTTCTTCCACCATTTTTTTCTTTTCCTAGGACAAAAGTAAGGGATCGGTGCCTATATTTTCTGAAATTTCTTTCTTTCTTCTTTTTCTTCTCATAAAGTATGTTGATTTTCTATGTTTTAATATGAAACTTATACTTTTTTTTATGATGTTCATAGATACTATCAACAAAAGATAGTTGCTGGTTGCTATGGGAACCTAGGGAATTATCCTAGGTTTCATGGTTCTACGTAAACAATTCCATTGTTTAGGCGACTAGACAACAAGGTGCCCCCCATCTTAGGATTCTTGTCCACCACTCTACCTTCAAACTACCTGTCAAGGTTGCAAATCAGATTGAAAAGCTTATGAAGATTTTCTTTGGGAATTGGGAGATTCAAAAAAGGACCATCTAATGAAGTGGTAAGTAGTTTTGAGGAAAAGGGAACATGGGGGCTTAGACATTGGTAATATTAGGTTAAGAAACTTAACCTTGTTGGGGAAGTGATTATGGAGATTCCCCCTAGAGCAGGATGGTTTGTGGCACTTGATGATAGTAAATATTCACGGTATGGCAGCAAATGGATGGGATGCTGGTATCAACGCTAGGCCTTCTCACATCAACTTCTCCCCTTGGAAAGCCATTGTTAGAGTCCTACTTGCCTTTCGACCTTTCTTCAGGTATGATGCGTGATCAGGTAACAAAGGTATGTGAGGATGTTTGCATTTGGAACACTCCCCTTAAGGATAGGTTTCCAGTAATGTATTCTCTTTATTAAATAAGTTCAAGGTTATTTCCTCCTTTCATGTGTTTGAGGGTTCATGGGATTTGGGCCTGAGGAGAGGGTTGAGGGACATAGAAGTAGCTTTTGCAGATGAATTGTTCTCTCTTTTAAGTTTAGTTTTCCTAGATCAGTCTTGCCTGGATAATAGAATTTGGTCAGAGTCCTCATGTTTCTGCTCTTGCTCTTTGTTTTTCAAATTTTTACTTCAATCTGTTATTGTGCCTGTTTCTTTTCTTGCTAATGAAGTGTGGTGTGCTCTTATTCCACCAAAGGTTAGGGGTTTCTACTAGGAAGTGGTTCTCCAAAAGATCAATACTTTGGACCAATTTGAATCATTAAACATTCATTGGTAGAATACTCGATTCAACTTCAGTTTCATCCATGAACATGAAGCTCAAAATGTCCTAAGCTGTTCACTAAAAGAGAGAAGTCATTTGGTCTGACCACTTTAAAGTTTAAACGACTCCTTGGCCTTGGGCTATGTTTTTTTATTAAGGAATATGAGTGTTAGCTTACATTGGCTGGGCAGGTCAGCAAATTATATGGCTGATTATCTTGCTAAACAAGGGGTTTTAAGGGAACATCTGTATTGGGCTACCTTGTGATTTTTATCTCTAGTGCTCTGTGTTCTTCACAATTTCAAGGGAGGTTGCACCTCATGCCTCTTTGTGGGATGCTTGTAACACTTCTCATCTTTTTTCAATAAAATTCCTCTTCAGAAGTTCAAATTGGTGCCTTTCCCCACATGTCTGAAGCCTTTGCTTGAGGAGTTGTGAGACAATGACTCATTTGTTCATCTCCTGTGCTTTTGTTTCTTATATTTGGGAATGGTTCTTTCTCTTTGGTTGTTGGTGGAATCCTCCCTTGTGTGTGTTAAACCTTTTTGACTCTAGTTTCTTCCAACAACCAAAGAAGAGGGGTGGAGTGATGTGGAGAGCAAGAGCATCTGTCCTATGGTCAGTTTGGGATGAGGGGAATAACAAGATTCTCTTTGGTTGCAGCTGTCCTATCTTTTGTTGACTTTGTGAGATTGAATTTTGATGGAAGCTCTCTAGGTAACCTAGGTTCCTTAGGAATTGGGGGTATCTTCAGAGATGAGGAAGGAAGAGTTTTGGCTCTTTACTCAGGCCCAATCAGGGTGGGAGATTCTTTAAGGGCAAAAGTAAAGGCCTTACTCCAAGGTTTCAGACTGGCAAAACGGTGGAGAATGCAACAGTTAGAAGTGGATGGATATTCCAAGCTGGTAATAGGTTGGATGCAAGCAAGAAGTTTGGGAATGTGGTCCTTCAGACAATTGCTAAGAGAAATTATGAGCTTAGCAAGGGAGCCTGAGGTGCATTTTAGATGGGCAAGAAGATAAGCAAATGGAATGGCCGGTGCTTTAGCTAAGCAAGGAGTCAATAGGGTGGCTTTGTTTGGGCTTGTTTGTAAGAATGACTATGCCTATGGGTTCTCCATCTATTCTTTGGGTGGTGACAGTTGTCCTCTTTGTTTAATGTTTGCAATGAAAGTTATGGTTTCCTATAAAAATAAGGTGCCAAATTTGTGTAAATTGATTAAAATCATAAAATGACAATAATGATATAGGATGCATGATGACCTTTGAAAAATGTAGCAAGTGAAAGTCCAATATAGTTGTTATTAAGACTACAAGATTAGGAGTGCCTTATGTACAGAATTATTTGTAAGTTGTAAAATTTAAAAATTGTAATATCAGTAACTAGGTTGCAAGTTTGCAGCAGGTTTGATTTGAATGACATACATGTAATATGCTGAATTCACTTGACAATGTTGTCTTTTCCTTTTCTTGCAGAATCTTTATTTTATCTAAAATTCTTTTAGATATATTTTGCTATTTGTTATCTATAGATACTGATTTCATGTATCCTCTTCCAGCTCGTAATGGTTGTTGATGCACGTGATCCACTATTCTATCGCTGCCCAGATCTTGAGGTATTCATTTTTTTTTTCTTTGTTGCAAAATTTTGGTTATATTAAAGTCAGTAACATGATAGGGTGGTGATGCCCATGACTATTTTCCTCTAACTGAAATAGTGGGCATGTTGTAGCATATATAAACCATGCAGTATCAAAGAAAAATTGAATCACACATTGTTTGAAACTTTTAAATGCCATTTGCTTTTTCTGGATTTCTATTTATGTAACTAGTGTTGCCTTTTGGTTAACTTGTTGGCTCTGGATGTCATACTTTATGTAGCACATCCAAAGTTCTTCTGTCCTGCATAATCACTGCAATTCATATTTTCCTAGGTGGATATCAATTCTTAGATAGATTGAGGAAATTTGGAGTTCATTGTCAAATTGTGGGTAGAAAATCTTAAATAAATTTGTCAGAAATTGTATCCTACCAATTACTTTAGGCAATCTCTGTTATAAGAAATCAATAAGTATAGGTGCATATGCATACAAATGCAAGATGTATTGGTGACAAAATGGGATAATGCCTCCTCAAGAGCACTCAAATGGGGACACAAATTATGGTATATCATTGTTCCATTTGACACAACCAAGACATCATCAAACTCAGACTCAGAAGGTGAAGCAATTCTGCAGACGTAGGCTCCCTTTCTTTCTGATAGCAAAAAGCCTGGAATCTCCAAGGAAGAGTTTATGCTGAAAGAATTTCTGAGAGGAACACTCAATCACCCCTAATAAACCCAATCTGTGCTATAACAGAGAGCAAGAGCATGATTTTGATGATGAAACTGATTGGGAGGAACTAAGGCTCAGTTTGGAAGGAGTACAAATGCAAATGTACAAATACAAGTAAAATAATACAAATACAGGGTTTTGCGCTCTACAAATTTGTATTCGTACTCCAACCAAATGCAGCCTAAGGGATTTATATGAAGAAAAAGTAAACCTACCATTAAGTATCGTAAGTGTGGACTCAACAAAAGGTTGCAAGATTGTGGACTTAGAGCAGCTTGGAACAAAGCTCCTTTTCGAAGAACAATTTGGTACAGAAATCCTGGAGCTGAAGGAAACACGAGTAGAAGAAACTACTGCTGACTGTGGGGCATCTCTGGAGGAAACTCAGGGAGAGGAAAATGTAGGAATCGGTCAAATGCAAGAATATGGTGTCTATAAATGGGACGAAGAGGATCACAACAAGCCAAGCATAGGAACGCCTGAGGAACAAGAACTGTTAGCTATTCAGGTCGATCAAGAAAAGGAACTCGACCACCCAGAGCTTAACATTGGGAAAGCTTGTACTAGTCTAGTTCAGGGAGAAGTTTTTTCCCTCATGTTCCTCTCCTCTCTCTTTTCCTTTGGTATTTATTCTACTTGACCTGATGCTAATTACTCTCCTGCTGACTTTGCAGATCCAACTGTTGGTGTCACACCTGATGCGAGCTCTAACCTTATTGGCTTAGAAAAGAGAGAAAGAGTTGAAGTGACAGTGGTGGAGGAGGAGATTATGGACTTTGTATTTGGACATTTAGCAAGCTTAGTTGAACTGGAGGAGAAGAATGAGAAAAGGTTAGAAGTGCATGGGATTCTCTTAGAACTAGAAGGGAAATAGGAGACTGATGGCCTAATTAAAGAGAGGAGAAAAAAGCAGTGATCAAACAAAGAAGAAGGGGAAGAAACCTAAGAGATCAAAAGAAGAACCTATCAAACTGAAAGTCTATCATAGGAAGGGAGTGGAAGGCAGGTAATAAAGAAAGAAAGAGAAGGATGAGGGAGGTTAAAAAACTAGCTTGTGGGGTATCACATGATAAGGATGAGATTTGAAAGAGGGAGAAAAAGAGGGGAGATCAGTAGGTTGGGGAAGGAATTTAGGGCTTCTATAACAATTTGCAATGAAGATTCTCTGTTGGAATGTAAGGGGTTTAGGTAGTTCAAATAAAAGGAGAATTGTCAGGAATGTGGTAAGAAAAGAGAGACCAAATATATAAATGCTACAAGAAGCAAAGTTCTTAGAGGTGGATAGATAGATAAGAAGTATCTGGAGTTGTAGAGATTTGAGCTGGACTTCTGCCCCCTTTTGGGGTGTTTTATGGGGGATTCTTACAGTGTGGAAAAATGAAGAGGTGGAGTGTCAAGAGGAGTTGATTGGGCGATTTTCATTTTCAATAAAAGCAAAGAAAGTCGGTGACAGAAGAGAATGGGTTTTAACAAATGTCTATGGCCTTAACTCATACAGAGATAGTAGTAGGGCCTTGGTGTCTTGGGGAAGACTTCAATTTTATAAGATTAAAAAATGAGGCAAATAACCTGAACTAAACCAACCACAAGCATGAGAAAGTTCAATACCCTGGTGGAATCTCTAGAATTAAAAGATCCCCTATTAATTTCCTCTTTTACTTGGTCAAACTTTTAGGAAAACCAAATATGCTCCATGATAGATGGATTTCTTTTATTAGTAGATTGGGAGGAGCTTTGGGGAAATTTAATTCTGAAAGCTCTACATGGGGTAATCTCTAATCATTGTCCTCTATGCCTTGATCAGGAAACTCCTCTAGGGATCCTTCAGATTTAAAAATATGTTGCTGGAGAACCCAAAATTCATTGAACAAATAAAGGGTTGGTGAGAAGAGAGTGGAATCAATGTGAGAAATAAAGGGGTGAGATTTAATAAGAAACTAAAGAGATTGAAAGAAAGGATCAAGGAATGGAATAAATAAGATTTTGGGAGACTAGAAGAATCAAAAGAGAGAATTGCTAAAAGGATAGAAGCAAAGTTCAAAATTTCGATATGATATGCCTTGTATTGGACGTATCGTATCGTATTGGTGGCATTTTAGTGGTTCAGATAAGTCCTGTTCAAAGAGAAAGAGAAACAAGAAAGCTGTTGAACTAGAGATACTAAACCCTCCTAGTCAACCATAATCTCTATTATATTAAAATAAGGGTACAAAGTAAAATATACCCCTACTTAAGTATGGGACAAGAAAAATAAAAAACAAAACAGAATTGCCACATCACTACACTACTTAAACTATAATGAAAAGACTAAGTTACCCTTACTCGACCAACTCTAACAAGTGGCTTCACAATACGCCTATTTAAAGGTGTTTTGGGAACCACTCTTTTTTTAATAAAAAATATGGTTAAAAATATGCCCCAAAACCAAATTTTGGAAAAAGAAACTAAAAAAATATATAAAAGTGCATTAATTTAAGTACCGATATGCCCTTGCCAATACACATGGGCGTATCAATATTTTGAACCTTAGATAGAGGAGCTAGATTAGAAAGAAGCTAGAAGGGAGATTAGTGTGGAGGAAAGAATAGAAAGATGGAACATGAATGTTATTTTTCAGTGGGTGGGTAGAACAGCTAACACCATAGCGGATAGGTTAGCTAAACAAGGGGTATCAAGGGAACAGTTTTTCTGGGCAGGTTTGTAAATTTTTTGTTACTAGTCTAAGGTAGTACATTGTTGCTATTGTGGAGAGGTACCAGCTCATGCCCCTCCTTTGGGAATGCTGTATCGTAATATCTTATTGTTTTTTTGAATAAAATTCAATCATTTATCAAAAAAAAAAAAAAGAATAGAAAGATGGAGTCTAAAGGTGGAATTAGAAGGGATCTTAAGAAAGGAGGAAATCTCTTGGAGACAAAAATCGAGATGCAAATGGTTGATGGATAGAGAGGGCAATACAAAATCCTTCCACTCATTGGAAAATAGAAGAAGGAAGAACCTAATCTCTAGCATTGAGGTTGAAGGTCTGGTGGTAGATGGGGAGGATGAAATTGTTAAGAACTTTGTGGACCATTTTAAATCAATCTTTACCACCATAAGAAATAAACACTTTGATTTGGGGGATTTGGATTGGAATATAGTGCCTGAGACACAAGTGGCTTTTTTAGAAAGGAATTTCACTGTAGAAGAGGTTCATGTATCAATTTCCTCAATGGAAAGATCTAAAGCTTGTGGCCTTTTTTCAATATTGTTGGGAGATAATAAAAGGTGATCTAGCCGTGGTGTTTTCTGAATTGCACGGGAAAGGGAAAATTTCACAAGCATCAAATGCTATCTTCCTGGCCCTAGTGCCTAAAAAGAAAGAGGCTAAAACTCTGAAAGACTACAGACCTATAAGTCTCATAGGAAACCTTTATAAGATCATTGTTGAAGTTTTGGTAGGTAGGTTAAAAACTATTTTGCTCTCAGTAATCTCTCAAAATCATGGAGCCCTTGTGGAAGGGAGACAAATTATAGACCAAATCCTAGTTGCAAATGAGTGTGTGGCTGAAAAAAAAAGGAAATATGGGGAGAGGGCCTAATTTGCAAGTTAGTTTTGAAAAAAAAAAGCCTATGTTATGGTGAATTGGTAATTTCTTCTTGTCTTTTGGAAAAGTTTGTCTTGAGAGAGATATGGAGAAAGTGGATTAAAGGGTGCATTTCTCAATTTTGATAAGTGGAGTAGCCAAAGATTTCTTCCCACCAAAAAGCAGTTTAAGACTGGGAGATCCCATTTCCCCTTTCCTGGTTACCTTTGTTGAATTTTTTAGCAAACTGATTATCAAAGTTGATCTATAAAATCAGATTAGAGGTTGGAGGATTGGAAGGAATGAAATTGGTGTTACCCATCTACAATTTGTAGATGACACAATCATTTTCTCTAAGGACTGTGATGAATCTTGTGTAAGAAACTTAAAAGCTTTAGTAGATGTGTTCCAAAGGATCTCAATGTTGAAAGTGAACTGGGGTAAGAGTTGTGTGGCAGGAATTAACATGGAAGAATAAGAAATTCAATTGGTGGCAAAAGTACTAGGGTGTGAGATTAAAAATTAACCTCTAGAGCAAAGATCAAAATTTTGATACAATACACCTTGTACCAGGCATATCATATCGTATCTTTGGGGTCTCAATACACCTGTTTACAGGTGTTTCGGGAACCCTCTTTTAAAAAAAAATGCACATATATATATGCATAAAACCTCCCCAAAAAACAAATTTTGAAAAAAAAAACAAAAAAAAATATAAAACCACATGCTTTTTAGTACTGATACGCCTTTGCCGATACTCAAGGGCGTATCGATACTTTGAACCTTGCTTGGGGGTAATCCAAAAGCTTTCTGCTTTTGGAAACCGGTGGTAGAGAGATTTGCAAAAAAAAAAAAAAATTAGCCTCATGGAAAAGAAGCTATCTATCCATGAGAGGATGATTCACTTTGATTAAATCCACCTTAGCCAACCTGCCTGCCTATTACTTCTCCACCTTTAGAATACCGGCTAAGATAGTAAGGCAACTAGAAAAGTTTGAGGGACTTCCTATAGGAACTAGGTGAAGGGAAAAAAGACCACTTGTAAAATGGAAACAAGTGTGCAAACTAAAAGACTTGGGAGGACTTGTCATTAGAAACTTGATCAAAAGAAATACAACCCTCCTAGGAAAGTGGATTTGGAGATTTCCCATAGAAGGAGATAGGCTGCAATGGTTTTTGGAAGCATTCATGGTGTGGCAAAAATGGTTGGGATAGAAAGCTGGCACCTCATACTTCATCAAAATCCCCATGGCACCTGATTTGATGTGGATTGTGGGGAGAGAGTCTTATTTTGGGAGGATCTTTGGATTGGGACTAATCCCTCAAATTGCAATTTCCTGCACTCTACTCTTTATCCAATTACAAGGCTGAACCTGTTTCTAAATTTGGCCTGCCTTTGTAAAATGGGTTAAATTGGGATTTTGGTTTTAGAAGAAGCCTGAGGGATAGTGAGTGTGACTCCCTTGTTCTCCTACTCACAAAATTAGAAAATGTCTTTGGATCAAAACATCTCAGGTGGTGGTAGAGTTTAGGCTCCCTTGCGTGATGGCATTTTCACTTCAATTTTTTTAACCTTCTTGTTCCATTCGAGCCTATGGGGGGTGAACTGCTCGATAAGAGAAATTTGGTGCAAACCTATCCCTCTTAAAGTACAAGCTTTGTGTTGGAAGTGTTTCTCACATGTGTTTCCTTTGTAAGGAGAGTGGTGAGCCTCTTCCTCATTCATTATTCTCCTGTTCCTTTGTATCTTGTATTTGGGAATATTTTTGCTCTCTTTTTGGTTGCAGATGGGTTCCCCTGCAGGATGTGGTAGGTATGTTCAACTCCAGCTTCTTGAGGCAACAAAAAGAGAGGAAGGATTATGTTGAGGGCAGTAAGAACAGCAGTTGTGTGGACCATTTGGGAAGGAGATCAAAGAATCTTCAGTGAGTGGAGTAAATCTAAGGAGGAACTGATTGAAGCCATAACAGTTAGTACAACACATTGGGTAAAGACTTCATTCCTCTTCCATGAATTCTTGGGAGTTGGAAAGGCCTTTAGAGATGGATCGGTGGGCTATCCTAGCCATATATGTTCAGGAACTATTGGAAATGGGGACTCTTTAAGGGCTGAATGGATAGCAGTCTTGCATGGCCTAAGGATTGGAAGATCATTTACCTTCAGAAAGATCATTTACCTAAGGATTGAAGGGGTAAAGTCTTTTGGCAATCAGTGCCTCATGCAGTAATGTGGGGCGTTTGGGATGAAAGAAACACCTGTATCTTTGGCAATAAAAGCAGAACCTTGGAGGAGTTAATCTCAGATATTACCTATCTTTGCATCCTTTGGTCGGTGAATTCAGATCTATTTAAAGGACTTTCAGTCAATGATATTATCAGAAATATTCACCCCTTTCTGTTTCTGCCTCATCCTCAGCAAACTCCCTTGAGGCATCCCGTTTCCATCAGTGAAGGTGTGATAACCCTTAATTTTGACGGTTGTGCCTTAGGCAATCCGGGATTTGCAGGTATTGGTGGTACAGTAAGGGACGAAAGGGGCAATATCTTCCGGACTTTTAGTGGCCCAATCAGTTGGGCCGACTCCACAAAGGCTGAAGTGATGGCTGCTCTCACCGGAATCAGGATAATTAAGAATTTGGGTATTCAGAATTTGATCATTGCAGGTGATTCAGCAACTACAATAAAATGGTTAAGAGACAAAAAAGGGGGCCCTTGGAGACTTTATCACTATCTGACTGAAGTTTGTGATTCTTTGGATGGATTGAATGTTAACTTAGTTTGGATTTCTAGGGAATACAATCATACTGCAGATGGCCTAGCTAAATTTGGTGTGTATTTGGAACATCTGTATAGCGACAAGCTTCCTCCTTTGTAACTTGCAGGGGTCCCCCCCCCCCAACCCCCCTTTTATTCTCAATAAATCTTGGTTAAATTTTCTCAAAAAATAAAAATTGAAGGGGACTCAAAGGTGGTTGTAGGATAGTTAAAAGGTAGCAGCAATGAACCATGGCAATATACAAATGCCATGGTAGAGATTAGAAACATGGCAAGAGGAGTGATGACCATTGCTTATTTGGGTACATAGATCAGCTAATGCCTTGGATGATGCTTTGGCCTAGAATGGAGTCAATAGGGAAATTTTTTCTGGGGACTACTGTAAAAACAAAAAACATGAACAGCTAAAGAGTGGATTAGGTAGCAGTGACAATTTGTAAAAAGAAGGCTGCCTTGGTGGATTTGTATCTAATTCTATTATATTTCAATTGATAAAGTTTCACAGTTTCTGATAAAAAAATCTGGCATTCTTAGAGGGAGATACAACATTGAGTGGTAGAGGTGAAATAGAGGGAAAAGAAGACTTAATCTAATTTTTGCAACTATGGAACTTGGTCTCAAGTCAATAGGTGGTGCTTTGGCATTTCAAAAAGTGGAAAAATTATTACTTATCAGTCTAGAAGTGGAGGATTTAGGAAGCAAGTCATTGGACATAGGTATATCCAAATACACATTTGGTCTTGCTTGTAATGGGAGTTCCTAAGATCAATTAAGAATTCTCACTGGTAGATGTGCATTTCCTAACTGCTGTCATTAGTTATTACTTAGAGAGTGCTCTTGGCTTCAAATTTCTGACAGTTTTTGATTTTGGACCTGGGGACCATTTGATAACTGCTGAAGTGGCTGAAACATATGACTTATTGCATTATATTTTAGGGAAAATTCCTGATTAGTACCCTGTACTTTGGGCCTAGTGCCACTTTGGTCACTGAACTTTCAAAATGTGCCAATCCAGTACCTGCCGTTAACCAGCCGTTAAGTGGAATATGAAAAGACACAAATGGCCTTCAAGTGTCATCTAATTTTCTTTATCAATCATCTGCTAAAATCAGAACCAACCGTCAATTTTTTCATCCCTTTTAATTTTTCCCTTTAAGCGATAATCAACCAAATAGCAAACTGAACAAGAATTATCTGTTGAGAAGAGAGAGAGAGAGGGGGCGGGGGGAAGGGTCCAAGTGTGACTGTCAAATCTATTATAAGTATTTTTTTTTTGTCTCACGACTAAATCAGGAGGGTGGTTGATCTCCATGCTGATCTTTCGAGCTCCTTTACCAAATCAGTTTAAGCTTCATCCGATGGGGATTCATGTGAGACATTGAAACAGGATGGGAAGCCAGGGCACAAAAGAATTAGGCCCGACTAGGAGCTGGAATCTTGGGCACACTGCATGGCTACGCTTCACAAACTCTCTGTACTAATTCTTTTACACCATGGGAATGAAGAAATTTTCAATATCAACGCAAGTAGATTGGATTATGTAACTCCTATTATCTATACTGGGGATTTACTTGACACAGTTATCATTAGAAAAAAAAAAAAACACAAGAATGATCTGGAGCAATTCCAACTGGCAGAGAGCTTGAGCTCTGTTTCATCTTCTTGAGGAAGAAGATGATGAACAGTGTGTTTTATTTCCAAGGGTAATTTTGACATTTTCAGAATTCTTAAATCGCACATGAGGTCACGTGATATACATAACTGACGGTCCATTCACGGCAGGTACTAGATTGGCATGCTTTGAAAGTTCGGGTACTGAATTGTCACATTTTAAAGTTCAGGGACCAAAGTGGCATTAGGCCCAAAGTACAGGTTACTAATTGGGAATTTTCCCTATATTTTATTGGATAACATAATTAAATAATAGAATATTTAAAGGTATTGTGGCTGTTATAGATTTTACCATTACACCAAGTAATGGCCTCTAAAACGAAATCAGAAATTAGTTCATTTAATGATGCTTAAGGGGTGGAACATTTGGCAGATGGACAAAAATTGTGAGGTAATCTATTTTAGGATTCAAAGGAAATGCTAGGAGCACACCTTAAGTAGATTATTTTAGGCTTACTCACCTGGAAGTAGGGGAGAGATCAGAGAGCAATGAATTTATCTTCTTTCATTGGATCTTACTATTTTGTGCAGCTGCACAGGGTTGCATGTGTGATTTTATGAATGAGACACTTGGTTAAGTGCTAATTTTTACTTGTTAAATTTATAATTCATTTATTTACTATTGGATAATTGTATGAACACAAATTTACTTCAAGTATGCATTTATTTCTATGACACAAGTTTACTTCAAGTATGCATTTATTTCTATGCAAAGAAAGGTGGAAAATAAAGTTTTTGCTTGAAAAGGCAAAAAAATGTTTGGTATCTTAAACATCATTTTGTTTGACATATTAGGCATATGCACAAGAGATTGATGAGCACAAAAGGACATTGCTGCTTGTTAACAAGGCGGATCTTTTACCATTTACTGTCAGGTTTGAATTTCCTTTTCTGTGCTCTCCTGATACAGAAGTTCTTTCTCAATATTGGTTTTGAAGTCTCATGATCTTCTCTAACTATGCATCACAGAGAGAAATGGGCAAAATATTTCCGCGATAATGGTATTCTCTTCCTGTTCTGGTCAGCAAAAGCTGCTTCAGCAGCACTGGAAGATAAAAAATTAACTGGTCTCTGGGAGAAGGAAAATGCCTCTCAGAAATCAGATAATGATGATACCAAGATCTATGGCAGGGATGAACTTCTGGTCCAGTTGCAGCATGAAGCAGAGGCTATAGTTATAGCTAGAAAGGGCTCAGGTCTAAGTCTGACTCACACTCTCAGTGGAAGCAGTGCAGGCAACTCAGCATCTAAACACGTTGTTGTGGGATTTGTTGGTTACCCTAATGTTGGGAAAAGCTCGACAATTAATGCATTGGTGGGATCAAAACGAACTGGTGTTACCTCAACTCCAGGGAAGACAAAACATTTCCAGACGTTGATAATATCTGATGAGCTGACCCTGTGCGACTGCCCTGGGTTGGTATTCCCATCTTTCTCAAGCTCTAGATATGAGATGATTGCCTCGGGAGTTTTGCCAGTTGATCGCATGACTGAACATAGAGAAGCTGTACAGGTTGTAGCCAACCGTGTTCCCAGACATGTCATAGAGAGTGTCTACAATATCACTCTGCCCAAACCCAAACCCTATGAACCACAATCTAGACCTCCTCTCGCTGTAGAACTACTGAGGGTCTACTGCTCCTCTCGTGGATACGTAGGTTCCAGTGGGCTGCCTGACGAAACCAGGGCTGCCAGACAAATTTTGAAGGACTATATTGATGGAAGGCTTCCCCACTTTGAAATGCCTCCTGGAATGTCCAATGATGATGATGGGGTGTTGGATATTGCACAATCCATCTCTTCTGCTGCAGATGAATTGGACTCATCTGATTCTGAGGGTGAGCCAGAGATTGAAGATTCAAGCACGCCCAATCTTGAGCATGTTCTGGACGACCTCGACTCATTTGATATAAACAATGGTTTAACTTCCACCAAGACTGCTGCTTCCAAGACGAAACCAGCGACTGCATCTCATAAGCATCATAAGAAGCCTCAAAGAAGAAAAGACCGATCATGGAGGGTTGAAAACGATGGCGGTGATGGAATGCCGGTTGCAAGAGTCTTTCAGAAACCAGTGAATATGGGGCCCTTGAGGGCCCAATAAGTCGCTCCCAAATTTAAGGGTTGGATCTGCTCATCAGGTTCTTGATTACGAAGTTGAGGTTGAGGTTTGCTTCCTAAATTGCGTATCATCAAGAAGAAGAGAAAGCCTTTTTATTAATGGTTGCAGGTTTAGTATAAATGCAGCCACACCACTATAGAATGTGAATGTAGTTTACAGCAACGAATTTGAAGGTGATTGTTACAAGCTTTTTTCCATTGTTTGATAGCATAAACAAATCCTAAGGTATTTTTTATGATGTTGCATTAAAATCAAGCTACAAAAAGATCAGGAGATCAAGTGCATGGAAATAAACTAATTGAGAGGGTTCAAAAGAGGAGAAAACTTGTTGAATCATTAACCAATACGTTATATAGTTTTTCTAGTCTGGTTTTTCTTTGCATATAAAATGCTAGATGGCCTGCTAGGCAAGGATTTGGGAAAGGGTTTAAAAGAGGAGAATGCTTTGTTGACTCCATAACCCAAGTTCAAGTCTTAACCTAAGGTAAGAGCAAGATATGTTGTCAATTTATGAAAACTTAAGCTATGTTTTAAGTCTTTTCTCCTCAAGGCTCAGGTAAGAACATACCTCTCTAGTTGGGGATTAGAGTAATCAAAGAATGAGGGTAACCAAACGATTGTTGTAAAATGGTTATTATAGATTTACGGGCGTATAATTGCTACTTTATACTGAAAAATGGGAATGAAAATTCATGACCAGGGTTGTGTATGCATCATTGCCGCTTCTACTATAAAAGTTTGGGATTTGTCAATACAATTTTTTGATAAAATGGGCTATTTATAAAATATTAAATGCTGCTACCATTGTCACCTCATGAATTTTTACTATAAATGCTGATACCAATCTAATGCATACGTTTTTCGGAAAAGTACAAACAGTTCCAATGTAGATTTTGAACTCCACTGCAGAGCTATAAACATTCAAATTGTCAAAAACCCTTACTTTATACACCAGTGCCCCCCATGAATTGACATCAATTTCGACTTGACACCCATCCAACTGTATTTTGGGTCTATAAATTCTGACCCTGGGCTGAACCGTCATTCTCCCTGCATTTTTTTAGTAGATGTGATAAGATAGATAAATTCCAAAGGTTTCAGTTTAAAGCAACAATGATACCCAATACAGCCCAATCATTGACTGATTTTACTAATTACTTCTTCCTTTCATAAATACAAGTGTAAGAGCTGCAAGTTAAAAAAGATAAAAAGATAAAAGCAAGGTTCAAAATTTGGACCCAATGTGCCCCATATTGGGTGTTTCATATCATATTGGTAGGTTGGCGATATTCTTAACAAGGGATCTTTTAAGAATTCGGTTATTTTCAGGGGGTAGGCAGCCTAATACCGACCTCTGACTTATTTTTGAAAAAATAAAAAATAAAAAGAAGATGCGTAAAGTTCAAAGTGTCAATGCATCACTTTTGTTGTATTATTGGGTATTTGAAATTGAGATTAAATTGATCTCGTTGATGTTTTCATTTCTTTAGCCAGAATTTGCCAAGAACATTGCTCGGCCTGACATGAGGATGTGGTTAATCACTTATTATACTTTGGTTCGAAGTAAAAGAGTAGGTTCGGGCTTAACTTTTGTCAAAATTTGAATGAAAGTGGCCCGAAATTTAAGCCTAGAGAGTGTAAAATGTTTATGAACTGTATTAGAAACACGACATGTGAACAGTTCTATTCAGAAGGCACCGGAAGAGCAAGAAATAATAATATTAATAATAAAATAAAAACAATAGATGGACTCGTTTCTAATTTTTTTCCTGAAATGTTCTGATTAAATGTTCAAAATATAAAAATAAGGCCAGAACTTTGAATTTTCAACAACCCAATAGCTTTCTACATGGCAAGATGATCTGGGTCCCATTCTACATGCTCACTTTGTACTCTGTAGCCTGGACGTGCTCACTTACTATTTGGGTTCAGCTTTATATACCAAAACAGAACCACCCATATAGTATCCCCTTATTTTGATAGATTCCCCTACTGTTACTATTCTTAACTGTGTAAACCAATAAAAATTTATGATGTGAGGAATCAATAAAAACTTTTCACCCAATATTTAAAAAAAAAAAAAAACCTTTAATAGAAACTAGGAAGAACCCCATATCCAAGGTCTTTGTTACAACCAGCTTGAGACTTACCAGCAGACTAGTAGGTATCTATAAATTAGGATTTATCGATACAGGCCAATATGCCGGATGGAGCGTATTGGTCTATATCATTGGGTGTTTCATTTTTATTTTTTATTTTCTAAATCTGTTCAAGGGGGTTGGTTTAAGGCATGTCTACCCCTGAAACAGGTCAAACCCTGAAACCAATTTAAAACTAACATATCGGTGATGGGTCAGTACGTTGCAAAATTTTGATCCTTGGTTTAGTTAAGAAAACACATATAGTCCATGTTTTTCTTTTAAGAATCAATTTATTTAACCAGATTGTTTAAGTTTATCTTTCTAACTCAAAACAAGAAAAAATTTCACATTGTAAAATATAAGGGACGTTTTACAACATGAACCGTTTTTCTTGTTGCCATAAACAAATTAAAACAAATTGGTTTGAAAACAGATTGTTTCTCAAAATAAAAACACAAAAAAATATGTTTTTGATTGTATATATGTAATTTTTTTCAAAATTGCAACCAGAAACGTATTTTTGAATTCCTGGTTTCAAAACGTGTTTTTATCTGATTATTTCTATAAAATATATAATTTTTGTATTACAAAATTTGTTTTTATTTAAAAAAACGTTCTTCTGATGGTTCCAAAAACATATATAAATAAAAAGAATTTATCTTTGAGTTTAAGAACATAGTTTTTGTTTTTTTACTGATGTGACGATACACATACTCCATAAAAAAAAATGGTACAGGTCTAGCGATACAAATGGATATAAATAAAGATTAAATGATTTCGTTAGATGCAGTAGCCAAACACCCGATTCAAATGGATATAAATAATAAATGGTACAGGTCAGAAGGGTCAGCTTATCCCTTGCTGGATTTCCATTCACTACTGCTAAATTCCAAATCCGTTTTTATCTTCTTCACTCGTCCACAGTCTTCCTTCTACATGTCTAGCGAAACCCAGTTTCCGAAAAATTGCTTCTAATGGCCATGGCTGCAACAGCTACTGCTTCGACATCGGCTTCAATAGTTCGCCTCCACAACCGACTCACCAATCTCTCGTCCTTCGACCACCACCTTTTCGTCACCGTTGCCATTGCAGGAGCAGCAATAACAAGGAAACATCAAACCCAAATCCTCAAATTCAAAGCCCAAAACCCTCACCTGCCTCTTCTGTCACTCCGCTCTCCCTCTCACCTCTGCTATGCTTCCTCTGCCTTTGAGAGCTTCGAAGACCCGGAAGAAAATGAAGCCATCGCTGATGATGAAGAAGGACATGACGAACGGGCATATGCGAAAGAAAGGAGATTATACGTGGGGAATTTGCCTTTCTCCATGAATTCTTCTCACCTTGCAGAGGTCTTTAGTGAGGCTGGTCAAGTTGATGCTGTAGAGGTATTAGCCTTTAATTACTCTAACCCTTTTCGTCTCTTTCGTTTTCTTCAAATGTACCCAGAAAAATATAACTTACTTGTCTCAATCTCTTATTTTTCTCTTTTGAATTTGTAGATTATTTATGATCGAGTGACGGACAGGAGCAGAGGATTCGCATTTGTGACGATGGGCAGCGCTCAAGATGCCAAAGAGGCTATCAGAATGTTTGATGGTTCTGTAAGTATCAGAAATCAGAATCTAAGTTTGAACAGAGAGAAAATGGAACTGATAGAGCTATAAATTTAATTTTACATGCCTTATGAATACTTCACACCCTTTAAAACTATATCTAGGAAGTCGAGAGATGATTTTTAGTATATTTTTCTCATCTAACAAGTACCTATTGAATCAACTGTAACTTACGAAATAATTGTGGAATAGTTGCATCAAGACGATAGAATGTGAGCATGGAAATTGTAGTCTGAATCCAGGGTGTTCCATATGTTTGTTTCATTAAATAAAATTTATTTGTTCAATTGTTTAGTTCATTGAATTGGACTTCATTTTTTGATTACTTAGAAGATCTTTGAAGTGGGTACTGTCAAATGGCAGCCACCAAGCTCTTCATAGATGCTATCATTGAATCTTGATGCAGAGAATCCTTAGAAAAACTGAGAGATAATGTTGTTGTGTTGTTGTTTGTTATTGTCACCATTGTTGGTGGTGGTGGTTTGGGGTCCCAGCAAGTAGGGGGCAGAAGTGTAAAGGTGAATTTTCCGGAAGTTCCACGAGGAGGTGAGAGGGAGGTGATGGGTCCAAAGATCCGCAACAGTTACAGGGGCTTCATTGACAGCGCCCACAAAATTTATGCAGGAAACCTCAGTTGGGGCCTCGCTTCTCAGGGACTGAAAGATGCCTTTGCTGATCAGCCTGGCCTACTGAGTGCCAAAGTCATCTTTGAAAGAGACTCTGGAAGATCCAGGGGGTTTGGGTTTGTCACTTTTGCTTCTGCAGAAGAAGCACAATCTGCCCTGGAATCCATGGATGGTGTGGTAAGTTTTACTTGGTACAGTAATTGAAATTGAAGCATTTATGTTTTTCTTTCTAAGTGGTTGTGCTTGTGCATGTTGACATGCAATTAGGAAGTGGAAGGGAGGCCCCTACGATTGAATATGGCTGCAGAAAGAGCTAGTCCTGCTTCACCCCTAACACCAGAGAGCAGAACAGAGGTTCCCCTTAATAGTGAAATGCAATCCAGCATCAGCGCCTACTGAGCAAATGATGTCAGAAGATGAAGTGTTTTTTCTATGCTCCTCAATGATAGTGAGAAGAACAATAACAGAGTTAATGTCTTAATTTTGACTTGCATTTTTTGGCTCTTGAGGGCCTTTTGAAATTCATGTTTACTGATGGAAAGTGCTATTATCAGATGACCATTTTGAGCTTGAACATTCTTAGTTCAATTTAACTCAGTGAGAGTGATATGGCTAATGCTGGGTCCATGGAGCTAGTCAGAGTGATAGCAACAGGACCATTCAAGGTGTTGCAAAATAATCTATTGCCTTCTGCTTTGTCATCCAGATCTTTGATCCTATCTGTTTGTTTATGAGAAGTAATATGAAATGGTTCCACTTTATATGAAAAAGAATGAAGATAGAAGGGTTAGTTGTTTGGGAGTGAGGTGGGAAGCAAGATGATGTGGTCCCATTTTATATAAGAGAGAAGTGAGGTAGGAGGAAGGTGACATCCTGTTCACATTTGCACTGCAAACAAACAGAGCCTGTGGAGTTTTAAAGAAATAAAAGATCTGCTATCAATTATTCAATCACTGCCATCAAACATCAATTAGTATGCATTAATATAAGCAAAATTTAGCATGTTGTGTTTCAAACCTTCTTGTCAGGTGGGTGGAGGCAAACTTAATTTAAACAACACCCCCATATTGTGTTATTCCATAGCATTTCGGTATATCATCATCATCATCATCATCAAAGCCTTTTACTCGCTAGAGAAATCAGAATATCAAAAGAAAAAAGAAAAAAAAAACATTATAACAGAACACTACCAAAAACAATATACCATTTCTCTTTGCATTTGGAGTTCCATCTTTACCACCATCTGGGCTGCATGATCACATCTCCTGCTTGAAAAGAGAGAAAAAAAAGAGAGAAACGTTTATTCTTGAATCTTTACCAAACATTAGGGCTTAAGAGTTAATGACATTTTTCAAATGAAGCTTTCTGCATATAGAAGCTCCTTACTGCTAAACTTTTGAAATTTGAGGGAAGCAAGCATCACTTGATAACAACACCATAGTTTTTATCACATCTCTAAACTAATATGCTATGTGATATTGTCACCTCCAAAAAGAGGTTTCAGGGTATTGATCAATTCACTAGAATCTTTCAACTTTGGTATCAAATTCTTCCTGATCTCCAATATATATGGGTTAGGCTGCACAGTATTAAAACAAAAAGATCATGCCTAACTTTCCAAATGCATTGAACTGTTTTCCTACAATTAGAGAAAATTTTCCAACTTTCTTGTTTGCAATTGAATTCTTTGTTTTAGCCAATTCTTCATTTATCTGCTAAAACTCAAATTGTTTTGACCCCCTATCTTTGTGCTGGAAGGACCTCCTCCAAACTACACTACCCTAGGGAAATCACAACTAAATAGAACATGTCTACAGTTTATGGTTCATTGTTACAAATAGGATAAATTTGATTATATATACTTCAAATGCATCATAATTCACCTGTGTCCTAACTCCTAAGGATATCTATTCTTTATCAAAATTTGCTTTAGAGAACACAAAACTGACATTTATAAAAAAAATGGTGTAAAAGCATTAGATGATATCTAGATAACCTAAGGGATACAATTTTATTTACAAAATCAGTGATCAAAGAAAAGGAAATTGAACATAAAGTAGAAAAAAGTTAGGGGAAGGGATCCCCTTGCCTTTGACTAAGGGTATGTTAAATTGTTTTCCTTTAGAATTTTACTAATGATAATTCTGTACAACATAATGGGGACACATGCTGCATAATCTGTTGCATCTAATGCCTCCTAGACTATTCAAGGGTGGTCCTTAAGGCTGTGTTTGGTTTGAAGGAAAAAATAGGGAAACCTTTAGAAACCTTATATATGTTTTCCTATGTTTCCCTTCCTTTCCCTACCTTTTCCTTCAAACCAAACATAGCCTAATAGTTTGGTCAATAAAATCAAAGTTGTTTGTAAATAGAACAATTTAAACAATATCTTAATAGCTCATAAGATCATCCACCAGATGAAAAATAATATAGAGGAAGAAATGAATAGCTATAAAATTGACCACTAACAAAGTATATGATAAGGGAAAGGGAAAATTCTGCAAAGTACCGTGACCCTTTATCATTATCTTAAATGTGGATCAATCACCTCATAAAAAATTATCTACATTTGATGGGCTAACAAAGATCTTTTCAACTTCTTGATCTTTTGACCTATTGCCTATTACCTATAATCATTTGTTCTATTTCTAGCTTGTTGCAATATGAATATAGCTACTTTTCTATCACCCTATCTCAACTAATTATTTTAGGATTTAGAACCGGAATCAAAATCCATCAGAATTGGAATCAGAATGGTCTATTCCTCCTGTCTATTTGGTTCAGACAGGAATCAAAATCAGAATCGAAATATATTTTTAATAATAATAATAATAATAATTCATCTTACTTGCGATTTTGTGTCATAATTTCAAGTTACATAATCTTCTCATCATCTTCATGATATAATCAAAAGTACTTGTATATATATATTTCTTTCTAAAGAATGTGTATTAAATGCATGTTCAATCTAAAATTCTTTTTATACATTTTGTTCGTTTGAATCAGAAATATAGTTGATAAATAAAATTTTATGATACGTTTATATATAACAATAGGTCGCCATGTAAATAAGTATGTATATTGTCGTGTTTCCATCATTTGATCTTTCTTTTTTTTTTTTTTCTTGTAAAATTGGTTTATGGTTTGAACTGTTGCAAATGTTGTCTAATATGGATGAGAAAAAAAATTACAAACCTTTGCTTAAATTGTTTCTTTTCTTTTTTAAATGTTGTAAGTTCTAGTTGATAATTCAGTTGTTCTTGTTATATGTCATCTTTTACTGATTTTGCACTCATCTATTTATTTCCTACAATAGAGAGACTATTGCAAGAGGCAATGGAGAACTCTCCTGGAAAAATCAAGAAAAACAATAAACGTAAGATCCCAAGTGATCAACCGAGAGAAGGCTGCTTCACTGTCCAGACCATTGTTAGCTAGCCAATCCGCTCCATGGTTATCTTCCCAAAACATGTTTTTGGGCTCAGTTTGGAAGGAGTACAAATACAAATATGTAGAGTGTAAAATTTTGTATTTTGTATTATTTTTTATCTATTTGTACTGTACGTATTTGTATTTGTACTCCTTTAAAATGGAGCCCATTGTACTCCATCAAACGAATAAGATCACAATCAATGCTTTTACAATTACAATATTGTATGAGAGAGGTGCATTTCCACAAGGGGGTTGAACTTCACCTTTGAGAACTTTGATCACAACTTTGTTGATTAATTTTTTTCGTGCCCAAGAGACTGCTTTTGGTGCTATGTGATCTACGAACTCTTTTTGTTTCAAGTGTTTTTCTTTGAACCATTTGGACCCAAATATTATTATTCTCATTTAGGATTTTCCGTCCTAGATTTATTAAATTTGCATAATTTACTTGATTCGTTTTTCTTTTTTCTAGACTACCATATTTTTAATGTCAATTTTTTGAATTTTGGTTTTTGTCCTGAGGCTTCCATAAAAT
The DNA here is from genome assembly GCF_056320005.1 of Nelumbo lutea. Taxonomy (NCBI): domain Eukaryota; kingdom Viridiplantae; phylum Streptophyta; class Magnoliopsida; order Proteales; family Nelumbonaceae; genus Nelumbo; species Nelumbo lutea. Next base: position 17,300,223 of record NC_142689.1, on the reverse strand, counting down.
TATATATATAACCTCTATGTTAGCTTTAGCAAAATTTTTCTGGAAGTTTTGATCACTTAATTTGCATTTTCACTCATTGCCTAATAAGGGTGCAATTGAGTAAAGCTCTAGAATTCAAGCTCAAGTTCAATTTAGCTCAATTCGAGTTCAATTTTTATCAAGTTTGAATCTTAGGGTAAGCTTGATTAATTATTTGTGATGAGGGCATATTTGGCCTTCCACTAACATCATGACACATGGCATTTTAGAACAGTTGGATGACACCCTGACACCACTTAAGTGATGATTTGCCTTACCCAAAATGATGGAGTCTCAACTGGTGACTCACCTCTAGAGACTTGCCTTCGCCACCGACCTGGCGACCTACCTTTGATGACTTGGTGACCTGCCTCCTCTACCGACCTAGTGACCTGCCTCTGTCGCTAACCTAGCGACCTGCCTCCACCACTGACCTGGAAACTTGCCTCCTCCACCGACCTGGCAACCTGCCTCCACTGCCGACCTGACGACCTGTCTTCGTCCCTGACTTGGTGGAAACCTATCTGGCGATCTCATCCACAACTCAGGGTGGCTAGTAGCACCTCGTCTAGGACTAACATGTGGTACCTCGTTAGTACTAGCCGAAGTGACCTCGACATGAGGAGCGACCTCCTTCGAGGGCTTGTTGACTTGATTGAGGTCTAGGTGGCGACTTATGAGATGTGCTCGCTGACTAATTTTGCATGCATCCCATCACTCCCGAGTCTCTCGGAAGTTGGCTCCCACACCGAATGTTCCGGAGGAAACTGAATAAGGCGCAAAGACTAGTCTACGTGCACGACTACCTCTACCTTCGAGGACTTTGGACCATTTAGGCACGTCTTCCCGGAGATATCAGATGCAGTGCTTGAAGCCCATGCCAAACAATGCCTATATAAGGGAATGACCTCCCACCTCAAAAGGTACATGCGCAATTTAGCTCTCTCTCTCTCTCTATCTCTCTCTCTCTTGCTCGCTCACTTTTAGCTTTTTCAAAAATCTCCAGCTCGCTAACTTAAGCATCAAAGTGCCCACCCCGGGTAAAGCAACTCGGGCAACAGATCGCCCCAATAAACTATACAACTCATCATTATTCAGCTTGACATCCGACTTACCTTCTAACTAGGAGTTGTTCAGCTAGACATCCAAGCCACCTTCCAGCTAGGAATTGTTTAAGTAGGCATCCAAGCCACCAGCTAGGAACTATTCATCTAGGCGTCCGAGCCACCTTCTAGCTAGGAATTGTTCAGCTAGGCATCCGAGTCACTTGCTAGTTGGGAGCTTTCAAAACGCACATCATCAATTTGAACTTAATCTATATCAATAAAATGTTGGGATAAAAGCTTATGAATTTGGCTTGATTATAGAGAGAGAGAGAGAGAGAGAGAGAGAGAGAGAGAGAGAGAGAGAGAGAGAGAGAGAGAGAGAGATATAAAAATATATTTTATAATATATTATGAAAATATATTTTTATATTCTATATAATTTATAATGTATGTTATGACATCCCATGGCAATAGGCATGTAACATTTTATATTAAAAAATAAATATAGAAAACACATGTATATTGACACATTGGAAGTTCTCGTATCAAGTGTGACAAAACAACACATCATAACCAAATACTTATTTGTTACTTTTACCTTCAAAAGCTTATTTTAAAAGCAATATCTGTATAATAAAAACAACTTCTTGCTTTTGTAGTTCAAAAAACACAAAAAACAAGCCTATCCAAACATAACTTTAGTTACGGTTAAGGTTCTTCATACACCGTCAGTGTATCAATATAACGAGTGACGCTCCCCTATCTAATTCTACCATCACTTCGTCCCTACGAGCTGCGACCATACATAAAAGGAAAAAAAAGGCGCGCTGCGACCATACGTAAAAGGAAAAAAAGGCGCGAATTTACTCATCTCTCTCTCTCTCTCTCTCTCTCTCTCTTCTTGCAACCGAAGTCGGATTCCATTTCTTCCTCCCTCCCTCCCTTCCTCTGCCTGTCCGTTTGTCGCAACTCTCTCTCTCTCTATCCCTCACCACAACAAACTAGGCTTTGGCATACAGATTCTGCCAGCGGTATTCGGTGTCCATCGTCATCCATAGCTTTCCATCGGTGGTTTCGTTCGACTATGATTTAGGTTGTTTTTTGTTCAAACTTCGAGGTTGTGGCTTTTGGGTGTTCGGCAAAGGAGTTATTCCCCTTTGGTCAACTCTTAGCTTTCTTTTTTATTTTTTTATTTTTTTATTTTTTTTATTTTTTATATTTCTAATTAATGAATTAACAGCAGAAGATGGAATCTAGAATGCTTATAGTGGTATTTTTTCTTTGACGGTTAAACATGAACTTTGTCCATGAAAGGTGGGTTTTACATTGAATGTGTAAATTTTATTCATTAAAAAGAAGGCTTATTCAGTACCAAACTATGGTGTCAGATTGTTGGGAGTGTTTCATAGAAGATTATGATGATTCCATGAGCAAGGTTACAAAACTAGCTCTATCTCAACCAAAGGAGATTTCCGCCTTGTTATCTAGGATTGAAGGTGGTTAAAAAGAAAACATATTTTGGAGCATCATCTCCTTTGCGGTGTGCTGGGTATTTGGAAGGAAAGGAACGAGCATATTTTGAAGATAAAATATGATCAAGAAATACACTAGTGGATGATACTGGTTCATTGATCATGGAGTGGGTACTAGTACATTCATAATTCAAAGAGTCAAGGGGAACGATTTTGGAATAATTTATGGGTAACTTCGGATTTATTGTTGGGGGGGGGGATGTTTTGTTATTTTGATTGGTATGTTATAACCTGTTTGGTGGAAGCTCTTCACCAATAGTTGAAACCTTTCTTCTTTTAACGAAAATTTCTCTTTACTATAAAAAAATTGACAATATACACTTGATTTTTCAGAAATAATGACATAATTTTTTGTAGATGGGGCAAGAAGTTTTGATTGTTTGTGCACTATATGCGGATGATTTTGAGATATTGGGTGAAGGTTTAAATCATAAAGTTTAGCAATTAAGAAAAATTCCATAAATTTGAAACCAAAGGTCATTAAACCATTCTAACTCTTGTTTATAACAATAAGAAAGAAGTAGTGCTCATGCATTCAGAAGGAAAAAGTTTTAGCATAAATTTTATCCTACCTTTTGGAAAGAGCACAGTTTTCTTTCTATCCAAATTGAGACAAGTAAGCTGAAATTTAAAAATAAAAAAGTATTCACAAGTGTAAATGTTCTAGTGAGTTTATGCTTTAAGAAGGAAAATTCTAATAATTAAAAAAATAGGGAGGGGAGAACCACTAAATCTGTAAACATGTGTAGCATTGCATGTCTTCTCAATTTTGTTTCTTATTTTGTATGTTGTTCATTGCTATGAGGATTGGTTTCAAGGCTCAGTTGTTGTAGAGGGGTTACATGGCGGTGGTGCTATATATGCTTAAAGGTGCTTCTGCTCTTCTTATCCTTGCTCCCTCATTCTCTCAGCCTTTTTGTGATTTGCTCTTGCCACTTGATCTTTAATGAATTACTTTTGTTAACTGTTGAAAGAACATTATTTTGGGTGTACATGGGTGACAGTGTAGTTAAGTAATTCCATCTTAGAATAAGGACACTCTAGTCATAAAAAGGGCATACTTGTAATTCTATCCATTATTTAAAGTTAATATTAAGCTGGACTGACTGCTAAGAGGAGATTAAGACATTCTAATCTCTCTCAAAACAGTTTAGTGGTTTTCTCTTCTCCTCTCTCTCTCTCTCTCTTTCTTTCTTTCTCTTTTCAACATTGTTTTTTGTTCTTTAGTACCTCTGTAATACCATATTTTGCATGGTATCAGAGCAGGAGACGCGAAAGAGATTTGTTAGGGCTTCTTTTCATAGTCGATCTACCTAGGATTTCTTTTGGAGGGTTGGTACTCACTGCTTGTTAGGGGGCACTATGGACTTACCAACTTACTAACTCTCCAAGTTGGCCAGCTTCTGCTGCAATAATGTGTCAAACCAGAATATATATAACAACATTTTTTTTTTGAAAAGGTAAGATAAATTTATTAAAACGGACAGGCTTGAGGGACTCCCACTACAAACACCAGATTGATTGAGTTCTCAATAGATGAGTTACATTTGAGTTTCTGAATTCAGGAGTGACTGAGATCCAAGAAAGCAGTTTACCAACAGCCAGCTGAACTATATCCTCGGCCCCTCTCACTTTTTGATTAAAAATTCTGTTGTTTCTCTCAGACCAAATGGCCTAAACCACAGCTGCTGGAATAGTGGACCAAACCACCTTCCCTCTTTTCTTCAAATTACTGATTTTCCAGCAGCATAGTAACTGCTTAGTTGAATTAGGCATGACCCAACAAATCCCCACCATCTTCAAGAAGTGATGCCACACCTGAGCAGCAAAAGGCAATGAATGCATAAATGGTCCGTAGTTTCCAGACAGGAAAATTAACTTTAGAGGGGCAGGTAGGGTTCCAAATCTGTTTTGCAGGGAAACCTTCCACTGCTACTATGCTAACAAGCCTATTAGCCATTGCTTTGACTGAAAAAACACCATCCTTGGACCAAGTCCAAATCCACTGGTCATCCTGATTATGATCGACAATTTGAGCCTGTAGAGTTTCCAACGGATTTGAAGCTTCTTGGATTTCCCAGTCAAAAAGACCTCTTCTGAACTGAGGAGCCCAAACCACTTTATTACCCAAAACTTAGTAAGTTTCAGCAACCGAGACATCCTGGTTGGAGGCACACTGGAAGATAAGAGGGAATTCTTCTGCCAAGGAATGGTTCAAACACCAATGATCTTTCCAAAACTTAATTCTGTCCCCTTTACCAACTTTGAGGCTGATTTCCCCATAAAACAAGGGAGCAACTTTCATGATATTTTCCACAAGGAATAACTCCAGTCAGGAGGGGGAGTTTTAGTTTTCCAGTTACCCCACTCGACCCCAAATTTAGATGCAAGTAGACTTCTCCACCAAGCACTTCTTTCGGTTGCAAATCTCCAGATCCATTTACACAGCAGAGTTGAATTTGTCACCTTGATTCTTCTCAGACCAAGAACCCCTTGCTCCTTAGGAAGACAGATTTGGTTCCAATTCAGAAGGTGGATTTTCCTTTCTTCCTCCCAACCCCTCCACAAAAAGTTTTTTTGGAGAGTCTCTATTTTCCTAGCCACTTTATTTGGGATAGGGAAAAGGGACAGGAAGTATTTGGGGAGATTAGAGAGAGTACTTTTTAGAAGGGTCGTTCTACCACCAAAAGAGAGGTACTTAGCCTTCCAAGATGACAACTTCTTTTCCAATCTTTCAATAATTGGATCCTATATGGCATTAGAGGAACCTTTAGCTCCCAATGGAAGGTCCAGATACTTTACCGGAAGCTGCTCCACTTGGCTAGTCAAAACAGTAGCAAAATCTTCGAGGTTAGGGACATCACCCACTAGGATGACTTGACTTTTGTTAAGGTTGACTTTCAGACCTGTGACAACTTCAAACCAACTGAGGATCCCAAGCAGATTATCCCACTGATCAAGAGAAGCATCTAAAAAGCATAAGGCGTCATCCATGAACTGAAGGATGTTCACTTTTTCACCCCCTGGGGAAATTGCAAACCCTTCCCACACACTAGAAGCTGCTGCCTTCTGACTAAATAGAGTAAGGATCTCTGCAATACAAATGAATAGAAGGGGATAGAGGGGGTCTCCCTGCCTTAACCCTCTAGAGCCTTCAAAAAAGCCTGCAGATTGACCATTAATCAGAATAGAAAATTTGGGGGAAGAAACACAAGCTTTCATCCAATTCCTCCACTTTTGCCCAAAGTTCATCTTTTCCAAGACTTCGTCTAAACAATTCCAATTAACATGGTCATAGGCTTTTTCAATATCCAGTTTATAAACCAAACCTAGACATCCCTCTCTCATCTTTGAATCCAACAACTCATTTTCAATAAGAATTGAGTCAATCATTTGCCTACCCGGCACAAAAGCACTTTGATTTTTTGAGATCACACTGTCTAAAACCCCTTTCATCCTTTCAGCTAAGACCTTGGCCAAAATCTTGTAAAAGTTATTCAGAAGGCTAATTGGTCTGAAATCTTTGACACGTACAGCCCCTTCAATCTTAGGAATGAGAGTGATAAAGACATTATTCAGGCTCTTTTGAAGGGAGACATTAGAATGGAATGACTGGAAGGCATTTAAGATATCTTGCTTCACACAATCCTAGCACTGAAATTCATATATCAGGGAACATAAACCAGAATTCATATACCTCATTAGTTAACAACCAAAGATATTTGGATAAGAGAAAGGTGAGGCCTTGGTTTTTGAAGCTGATGAGTCTCTTTCTTAATCAGTGTAAGCTGAAATTTGAACAGATGGTCTGCCAGTAAATGTTTACTGCATAAATTCCAACCCAAGGAGTGAATACAAATTTCTCATGGTGAAAACAGAATCAGTTCATGAAATGAAAATCTAAATCAATCCATTAACAACCCTGTTAAAAATCCAACCAAGGCTGAAAAGGCTAGCATGAAAAGCTAGCTTCTATCTCTCAACTCACAAGATAAAAGAGTAGCACAAAAATCTATTTTCCACAAGATTCACCACAAAAATCTATTACTCCACAAGCTCTAACAAGTTCCAAGGTTATCCATTGGTTGAAATCCTGTGATCTTTTTAAGGATTTCTCAGTTGAAGACATTGAAGTTGGGGTATTGTGGCATCTACTACTACTTCCAAAGCTATGATACAGGAAGTTTGGTCCCCACCAGCACAACAAAGGGTGAAATTGAACTTTGATGGAAGCTCTATTAGGTAATCCAGGCCCATCTGGTATAGGAGGTGTTTTTAGAGATAATGAAGGCAAGATAATGGCTTTGTTTTCAGGTCCAATAGGAGTTGAAGATTCCTTAAGAGCGGAAATCTTGGCACTACATCAAGGTGTAAAACTGGCCAAACAATTGGGGCTACAACAGATTGAGATAGAGGGAGACTCCAAGTTGGTAATTGGGTGGATGCAATCAGGGCAGCTGGGAATTTGGCAATATAGACAGCTGATAAGAGAAATTCTTAGCATAACAAGGGAGGTGGGTGTTTGGTTCAAGTGGGTAAGGAGATCAGCAAATGGTTTTGCTGACGCCCTAGCAAAACAAGGGACTCTAAGGGAGAGTCTTTATTGGGCGGTGCTGTAATGTTTGATGTTTATTGGATCAACCTTTTTTGATAAGGGTTGAATTCTGTATTTCAGTTTAATTTATCTCTAATGAAAGTTATCGTTTCTGATAAAAAAAAGTTCCAAGAGTGACTCGCAAATCCACATCCCCAATCCTAGAGGAGTGTTTCTGATGAAGGTAGATTATCTACAACATGGTTCCTGGGTAAGTACTAATAGCACTCTAGTATCGAGCTCAAAGCTTTGTCTCTAAGATTACAAGATAGATCCATAAATCCATCAAGGAGTTAGTTGCAAAAGGGCAAAGGCTATTTGAATCAATATGAATGAGTTGGATAGTGGTGTTATTTGAAGCAATCGTGGAGCTTATAACGAGTTCAAACAAAGTACACTTCTAAACCCAAGCTGACATATTACTAAGATCTTGTCTCCTCTGTTTTCCTCTTTTTTTGTTTTTGTTTTTCTATATATATTTTTTATAGATACTCTGTTTTCCTCTTAGTTCTTCCATTTAAGAATTAACTGATCAATCCTTTTCTTTTTTCTTTTTTTTTTATCTCCTTGGTAAACTTTCATGCTTATCAATTTGGATGACTTAAATTCAAACCATTACAGTCCTAGGACTAAACCAAACTTGCTCACTCTCCTTCAACCCATTGCAGTCCTAGAACCAAACTAAAGCCACTCATTCTTCCTCAACTCATTGCAATGTAGAACCGGCCCAAATCTTCCCATTCTCCCTAAACCCATTGTAGACTTGAAACCTCCCCAAACCACTCCACTCTCACCCAGTCTTCTGTTTACCCTGGAACCAACCCAAACTGGCTCTCTTTCACGGTTTCACCCAATCTCCTATTCTCCTTCTACCCTAGTACCAACCTAGAGAAGTTCACTTTCACCTAGACCCATATTTTTACTCTTGAAACTTCAATATTTTTCATTTATTTTTTAGTCCTTCAAATTTTCTTTCATCCTTTTTACCTCAAACAAATGGGACAAGGAGGGACAGAGAGAGTTAATTACATAAATGAACTTTTGGCATTCACAATTTCATATTCAATTGAAATTTTGGTAAAGATAGATCTCTCTTATTTCTAATGTTATAATGTGTTTATGTTTTAGGTTATAAAGGTGTTGATACGTTGTTGTAAAATTGCACTGCACTAACAGCTATAAGAATGTGAGTTTCTCACCCTTTATATGAATACTCAATTTGTTCTTTGTTTAACTTGACTTTTTTTAAGTTGCTACACAATCATTTATGATTTTTAGGTCACATAAAAGGATTAGGTATATGGTTTTGATTGATGCTGAAGAAGTGGAAACTCAACATCAACCACAAGTTATGCAACAACAATCTCAACCCCAAACACAACGTTTCCAACAACAGTCCCAATCCCAACCACAAGCTACTCATAATGAAATACGTACTAAGAACTCTCAACCAAAGAGAGCCCGGGCCCTACATTATGTAAGAATTTACTTAAAATTGATTCCTCCAAACGTGTAAAGGTGGATTTTAATGAAATGTTGCAACCTGTTGGAGATTTCGGATGTAGCTTTGGTCAATTTATAGGGACCCTTGCAAGAAATGGGGTAAAACTACCCATTGATGTAAGCGATTGGAGAAAGGTGCCTCCAACAGCTAAGGAAGACTGTTGGAATTTTGCAAAGGTATTACAATTTCTTAATACTTTTTATTGTTTAGACTAACATAATATATGGTCTTTACTTGTAACCATGATCTGTTGTAGCAAACATTTGATATTCCTAAAGAAAGCAAAAATTGGTTTTTGAAGAACTTGGGTATCAAATGAAAAACATGGAAGTATCGAGTGACAAAGAAATATGAAAGCAACACAAATAATGAAAAGCCTCTTGGTGATTCACGTGTTAATATTGAGCAATTATCTAATTTCGCTTCTCAGTGGAATTTTGAAAAAGGGAAGGTGCCAATATTATTTAGTGGATTCTTTCTACATTTAGACATTTGTATTAGAACTTATTGTTATAAATTTCATTGACTTATTATTATTATTATTATTATTATTATTATAAATCTCATTGTTACAAAACCTTAGTGCTAAAGACAAAAGCATTTGGGAAAAGCTACAGTTAAACTAAAAAGATTACTCCTATAACAGTACTTTCGACAGATACGAGTTAAAAAATTATATGGGATGGAAGGAATGAGGACTGGTTTAAGAGGAAAGTTGTGAAAGTGAAAACAAAGGTTAAGGATTGGGAAGAAGTATTGCAAATCTTATTGGAGACGCTTCAACCAAAAGAGAAAATCACCCTCATCCCATTTGAAAAGAATAAGGCAATACTTGACATGGCCGAACTTCAGAATGTGAGAAGAATCCTTGAAACCAAACATGGCCAGATTGCAGTGGAAAATTGGTCGCCCTCTCGTAACGAACTGAATATCTCACAGAAGACCATAGTTATCAAGATTTTGGGTTTACCCTTCAACCTTTGGCAGGAGCACATATTCCATAAGATAGCAATGGCCTGTGGTGGGGTCTTGGAAGGTTTTTGCATGCAAAACCTTCAAGTAGCAAAGATTAAAGTTGCGGGTGGAAGATTGGAAAAAATCCCAAGAAGCCTAGACATCTTCGTGGATGACTGTTGGAGAAAGGTGTGGTTGGCATTGGAAGTTGAAGCAAGGCTGTGGAATAGTTCGAAGGTAGAAGAAGATGATGATGTGGACTGTTGGAGGCCATGTGGCGAGAGCTGGGTGGACCATCCGAAAGTTCAAGTTGGTTGAGCGTTTATGGAAGCTGAAAAGTCGGGCAATAGATTAAAAGAGACTACTTGGCCATTTAAGGGAGATTTTTTGAAAAAAATGCGAATGGGATCCAACGGCCCAAAAGAAATCCTATGTTGAGGTGCTGCAATCGAAAAAGGGCCACCTCGCGCTACTTTTAGACTCTGAACCTTTCGAAATTGAATTGCTCTTCTCTGAAGATGTTGGTACGGAGATTATGGAGATACATGATTCGGGGGCTGGTAACTTTATTGCTAGACCTGTTCATGGACCCGGCCCCCGGACGAGTTTGAACATGTTTATAGGCCCACGGGCTTAACCTGAAGGGATAGGATATCCATCACATGGATGCCCAAAGAATGCGGAATAAGAGGCGAATTTCAAAAAAAAATTTCTCTCCCTTCAACTGGGAATCGAATTCCCCATTTAAGGTTATGTATTCACTTAGCCTTCCAAACTGTTGCCCCGTTGGGCTTCCTTGTATGGCGTGGGACCCAAACATTGATCTACACATCAGTCACATGGGTTCAGCTCAGCCTTTGTCACAAGGCATGGCCGAAAACACTGTTGAGGACAGTGCACCCCCTGAAACCCATCTCATGGGCTCTATGGGCCCAACACTTACCCTAAGTGGTCCCTGGGCCAAGCCACCTTGTAACACCCATGGACTGTGGGTAGATGCAAGATTAGCCCATCAGGTATCATCCTCAATGGTTTTACACTTAATCTCTCAGCCCATAATGATCATACACTGCCCGACAAAAGAGGACCTCTCCCTCGGCTGCAAGGAACAGTGTTGCACTCTCTGCTTATATGGATCCTGGGAATTAAAACATTCTTGCAAACATTTTAGAAACCATAATATATATACTTTTATATCTCATATAAAATATATTTTGCAAAAACAAATCTCAACGATTGAAATCGGTTGCCGACAGTCTTGGTTTCCATCAGTGAGAGTGCATCCCTGATCATTACCTTTGTCCGACAAAGGGGCTGATCCTGTCACTATGATCACCGACTTAGATGAATTCTCAAACAGTCCCAACATACCCAGGTTTTGACCCCCGCTAAGGATCTCACTGAATGGTATATCAAAAACAGCCCAATCCGACACCTAGTGCAGTATCACAATCGAGTCTAGGGGTTGGGTGTAACTTTCCAGTTTTGCCCATCAATCTCTAAGGTCTAGGGCAATATTGAAAATCTGGTTCAGTTCAAAGATTCAATTAATCCTACACTGTATGTGCCTAGGGTCTTACCCTGGCAGCTGAGACAGGCCACCCCAACCGATTTGGTGGCACCACAGTGTCAGCCTTGTCAGGATAGGTCTCCCCAGACCGACCCACTGGCTGTGAACATTCTAAACTAACACGAGTCTCATTAAGTGTCCAGTTTAAGGGTATTATACAGAAACATACCAAGGGAACATGAATCAAATATGCACTTTTATTCATTTACAATAAACTCATAAAGTACATCATCTTGATTGAAGCTAAGGGCATATAAAACTGTCTAACATAAACTCGGGCCAAAAAGCCCGGCCCCCAATAAATTCAAGCTGGGCTCGAGTTTTGTCAAAATAGTCCGGCCCGAGACCGGCCCGACCCGACCTAAAATTAAACTTAAAATGGGTTATGTGATTATGTCCATTTGAATAAATTTTTTGATTTAAGAATGTAAAACTGTTTTAAAACGTAAAAGAAAGGGAAAAAAAACATCTTGTAGGCCCATTGTTCATTTAAATAGGAAAAAAAAACCATATGAATTTTTAATTCTAATTTGAATAGGGAAAATTGTAATTTTTTTTATTAGGTCGGGCTTCGGGCTCGGGCTCAAGGTTTGGGCTTTTTATCAGGGCCGGGCTCGGGCCCAAGTTATAGGCCTGTTGGTCGGGCCGGGCTCGGGCTCGGGCTCGGGCTCGGGCCTAGCATATTTCCATTAATGATGAGTAAAAGCCCGGCCCGGCCTGACCCATGAACAGGTCTACTTACTGCGGAAAGTGGAAGGCCTATAGGAGATTCTCAGAGAGAGAAGAAAATAGATACAAATCAAGAACAAAGACAGGGTGGCAGTTTTCTGGAGACGAGTTTCCATAGCAAACCGACTTTGGAACCACTTGAGGAACAACTCCCCCCAGTTGCACAGGTGGACACTGTACCTGAACTTGAACCATTTGGGTTTGTCTTTGGTGGAATTGCTGAAATCTAGATTCAAGATCAGAGAGTCTCTTCCCTCCTTCCTCTCAATCCAGTTCTTTCTTCACCCCCACTTTTCTATCAAAACTCATTTGTTTTTTATCCTTGTAGTAACCTTCAACCTTTGGATTTTGCAGTTCCAGTTGTTGAAACGTCACCGGTAGCGGATAATGACCCATGTGCAATAGAAAAAAGAGGGGGTGGTGGAAAAGACAATGAGGAGAAATTGCTTAATGTGATGGTTTTGGAAAAGGATGAGGGGGGAAATGAAGTTATTGCAAGCACCCAAGAGAAGGAAAAGGAAGACTACCGTTTGGATGAGGGAGAAGAAGGTTGTAGAGAGGTACCCAAAGTAAAAGGAGAGGAACAAAAAGAAGCCAAAAGGAAGTTCGCCAAAGGAGTGGTCTATCTTAGAAAGGGGGTAGAAGATGATAATAAAAGAAAGAGAAAAATGAAGGAGGTGGAAAGGCTAGCTTGTGGTGTGTCCTATGAGAAGACTGTAAATAGGAAAAGGGAGAAGAAAAGAGGAGAATAGGATTTGGGGTTGAACTAGGGTCGGGGAAAAAAGAGTGAAATGAAAGTGCTTTGCTGGAATGTAAGAGGTTTAAGAAGTGCAAAGAAAAGGAAAATCATCAGGAATGTGATAAGAAAGGAGAGACCGGTTATAGTCATGTTACAAGAGACAACTTTCGGACTTGGATAGAAGGTGGATAAGAAGTATCTGGAGTTGCAGGGGTCTAAGTTGGTCTTTTGCCCCATCGTGGGGTGCCTCGGGTGGAATCCTTACAATGTGGAAGAATGAGGAAGTTGACTATCAGGAGGAACTAATAGGTCAGTACTCGTATTAATAAAAGCCAAGAGGATGAGTGATGGAAGGGAGTGGGTATTGACTAATGTGTATGGACCGAATTCATATAGAGAGAGGAACTCATTCTGGTAAGAGCTAGCTACAATCAGAGGCATATGGGAGGTTCCGTGGTGTTTGGGTGGGGATTTCAATGTAATAAGATATACAAATGAGACAAACAACCCCAACCAACCCTTAACATCTAGCATGAAACACTTCAATTCCCTGATTGAGTCCCTAGAACTAAAAGAGCTTACCTCGTTACAAGCCTCTTTCACCTAGTCAAATCTCCAAGAAAATCAAGTGTGCTCAAAACTGGATAGATTCCTGTACTCCATTGATTGGGAAGAGCTATGGGGCACTTCGACACTAAAAGCCCTACCTAGAGTGACTTCTGACCATTGCCCTTTAAGCCTTTACCAAGAAAGTCTTATTGGTGGCCCCACACCTTTTAGATTTGAAAACATGTGGCTAGAAGTTCCAAACTTTTTGCAAAGGGTAAAAGAATGGTGGTCAGAGGATGTGATTAGGGCTAGAAACAAAGTGGTGAGATTCTCTAAGAAACTGAAAAAATTGAAGGAAAAGGTCAATGAGTGGAACAAAGAGGAATTTGGAAAACTTGAGGTCATAAAGGAGGATTTAACTAGGAAAATAGAGGAAGTGGACCAAAAGGAGGCTAGGAAAGAGTGTGGGGTGGAGGATAGAATAGAAAGATGGAACTTAAAAGTGCAATTGGAAGAGATTCCAAGAAAAGAAGAGATTTCTTGGAGGCAAAAATCTAGATGTAAATGGCTTTTGGAAGGGGATGGAAATACCAGTTTTTTCCACTCTCTAGCAAATGGGAGAAGACGGAAAAACCAAATTTCCAGTATAGAGGTGGATGGAAGAGTGATAACTGCAAAAGAGGAAATTGAAAGATGCTTTGTGGATCACTTCAAGTCAATCCTAGCATCCTCTGATGAAAACATGGCAGAATTGGGAGATTTACAGTGGGACAGAGTGCCAACATCCGAAGTTAACCTCCTAGAAAGAGCCTTAACTATTGAGGAGATACATGAAGCAATATTCTCGATGGATAGATCTAAAGCACTAGGGCCAGATGGATTTTCAATGGCTTTCTATCAGGATTGTTGGGAAGTTTTGAAAGATGAATTAATGGATGTATTTGTGGAGTTCTATCAAGAAGGGAAATTATCGCCTGGAGCAAATGAAACTTTTGTTGCTTTAGTGCCAAAAAAGGAGGCCAAAACCCCAAAGGATTACAGGCCAATAAGTCTTGTGGGTAGCTTGTATATAATCATTGCTAAAGTCATGGCTGGTAGGTTGAAGACTGTACTGCCCTATATTATCTCTCAGAACCAAGGAGTTTTGGTAGAGGGGAGACAAATTGTGGATCAAATTTTAGTGGCAGATGAGTTTGTGGCAGCTAAGAGAAAACAAGGTGACAAAGGTTTGATTTGTAAATTGGACCTTGAAAAAACTTATGATATGGTGGATTGGTCCTTCCTGTTGAATTTAATGGAAAAGATGGGGCTAGGTGAAAGATGGAGGATGTGGATTAAAGAATGTATTAGCTCAGCACATTTTTCTGTTCTGATGAATGGGGTAGCAAAGGATTTCTTCCAGGCTAAAAGAGGACTAAGACAGATCACCAAAGCTGATCAAGAAAACAAGTTTAAAGGTTGGAGAATGGATAGATCAGAAGTGGTGGTGTCTCATTTGCAATTTGTTGATGACATAATTATTTTCTGTGAAAGCTGTAATGAAGCTAGTTTAAGGAATTTGAAAAGATTGGTTGATGAATTTCAGCAGGCCTCCAAATTGAAAGTCAATTAGGGAAAAAGTTGTGTAGTCGGAATCAACATTGAAGGGGGGGATATCCAAGCCATGGCAAATCTGTTAGGTTGTGAAGTGAAAAAATGGCCTCTGGAATACTTAGGAATGCTCTTGGGTGGGAATCCGAAAGCTGAAAGCTTTTGGAAACCAGTAGTAGAGAGGTTCATGAAGAAGTTGGCAATGTGGAAGAGATTATATTTCCTTGGGGGGAAGAATCACCTTGATAAAATCAACCCTTGCAAACCTTCCCACTTACTTCCTTTCCACCTTTAAGATCTCGGTGAAAATAGCTAGGAAATTGGAGAAGATTATGAGGGACTTTTTGTGGGAGCCAGGTGAAGAAAAGAAAGATCATTTAGTGAAATGGGAGCAAGCTTGTTACCCTAAGGACCAGGGTGGATTAGGTATAGGGAACCTAATAAAGAGAAACAAGGCCCTCCTAGGGAAATGGCTATGGAGATTCCCTTGTGAGGAAGAAAGGTTGTGGCACAGGGTCATTAAAAGCTTACATGGTGATGCAGATAACGGCTGGGATGCAAAATTAGCCCCCAATGCAGCTCGATCCTCTCCTTGGAAAGCAATCTTTGAGGTATATCCGACTTTTCTTCAATTTATCAGGTTTGATGTTGGTTGTGGCAACAAAGTTTTATTCTGGGAAGACCTTTGGGTTGGGGATGTGCCTCTTATGTTCAATTTCCCAGGCCTCTACTCTTTATCAAACTATAAAAACAAACCTGTTGCTAGGTTTGGTGTGCTTTCAGAATCAGGGATCTCTTGGGATTTTGGCTTTAGAAGAGGGTTGAGGGAAAATGAGTGTGAGTCTCTAGTGTCGTTGATTTCAACACTTGAGAGGGTCTACTTGGACCAATCTATAGCTGATTGTAGAGTGTGGTCCCTAACTTCTGATGGTTTATTTTCCTGTGCATCTTTCTTTGGTTTGCTCACTCATATTAACCCTATGGGAGTGAACTTCCCAGTGAGAGAAATTTGGACTAAACCGATCCCTCCAAAAGTACAAGCTTTCTGTTGGGAAGTGTTCCTAGAAAAGGTAAACACTTGTGATGTGCTACAGAAAAGGAGGCCAAACAATTGCCTCTCTCTTCATGTGTGTGTCCTTTGTTTGGGATGTGGTGAAACTCTAACCCACTTACAATTATCCTGCTCTTTTGCTTCTGGTATTTGGAATGTTGTTTGTTCTCTCTTTGGATGCAGATGGGCTCCCCCACAGGATGTGGTAAGTCTATTCAGCCCCTCTTTCCTGTGTCAATGGAAGAAAAGGGGAAAATGTATATGGAAGGTAATGAGAGCAGCTACAGTATGGACTATTTGGGAGGAAATAAACCTAAGAATCTTTTCAGGAAAAAGCAAAACAATGGAGGAAGTTATTGAAGCCATAAAAATCAGAACTGCACATTGGGTGAAGACCATGGAGATATTTAGAAACTACTCCACGAATGAGATACTAAGGAATTGGGCTGAAATAGCACAAACAGATGTACCCAAAGTTCTTGTAAGCATGGAATGGAAGCCACCAGCACGGAACAAACTAAAGCTGAATTTCGATGGGAGTTCTCTTGGCAACCCTGGAAGGGCAGGCATAGGGGGTGTGTTTAGAAATTATTTGGGTGTGGTGGTGGCACTCTACTCTGGACCAATAGGTTATGGTGATTCAATACAGGCTGAATCTCTAGCCCTACTTCAAGGTCTAAAGATGGCTGAGCAGATAGGAACAACAGACTTAGAAATTGAAGGAGACTCTCTATTGGTCATCTCTTGGGCCAAAAACATCACAGCAGCACCTTGGAAGCTCAAGTTTATTTTCCGAGAAATTGACACACTTGCAAGGAAGTTCAACTCTCAGTTTGGTTGGGTTAAAAGGGATGCAAATGGAATGGCGGATACCCTAGCAAAACAAGGGGCAAATAGATCTTCATTGTATTGGGCAGAATTGTAACTGATTGCTGGAGATTGCAATTTCCTATGCAATCTTTAGCTATTGTATCTTAATCTCTCTGTTATTAATGAAAAATTTTTACTGATCAAAAAAAAAAAAAAGCTACAGTTAGTCCATTGTGTAGGCACACAGTCTTTTTCTAGGGTCTGCCATGATGAGGTTTGCTAGGTAATTTCGTATTTACTTTTGCAAGTGTTCATTGTAGTTTGTAGTAATTTATTTTTTTCATGCAAGGATAGGAGAAATCTATGACTCGAGCAGAATTATTTGTTAAGACCCATACACGAAAGGATGGGAAGGTTGTGAATAAAGGCATCTGAGGAAGTCATTGTAAGTATTTATATTCATTTTTTAGAATATGGTTCTAAAATTTTATCTTCATGTGTAGGTTAATTTTTACCTTTTTGCTTTTAATAAATAATATTGTATGCTTAAATTACCTTGTTTTCTATTATAGACACGGGTAAAACAAGTTATGTCTTCTCAAGCTTTGGAGTCTTCATCACAAGCAACCTCTATTGCTGCAAAAGATGATGTTCTTAGTCAAGTACTTGGAGAAGAGCGTCGTGGACATGTTCATGGTTTAGTGTTTGGACCAGCTCCAACATCTTTATGGGGTCCAACCACCAAGCATCAAAATACACAATTGGTTGCTGAGAACAAAGAACTCAAGGAAAAGATTAACTCATTAACTGGCAAATATAATGACTTGGATGAAAACTTGAAGAAGGTTATAGAGATGTTGCATAATAGAGGAGAGGTAAAATATTATGATCTAAAATTAAATTAAATATTTATAATTTCTTCAAAAGTGTCAAGTTTATTCAGCAGCATTAGTAATTCATTTGCTGTAGGGTTCAACCAATGCTACATTCATAAATTCGCCAGAAAGTATGCACTCCTCTGAAGCAAGCCACATGGTTGAGAACCTTGGTCTTGTGGTGATGTCTCAACACATTAGCTTTGACAATAGAGTATTATATATTGGAGGACACTAGTTTGTTAATATCAAATGATTACCTTTTGGAATTTATAATTTTTTGTTGAATAATTGGTTTCTATTTTGATGATGGAATGGAGGAGAATGTTTGTGCATGAGATGAGAAGTTGGGGGATGCAATTCATAGTTAGGATGGATGTAAATATGTGAATATAGAAATGTTCTCTTTCTTTACAGGTTAACTCTTTCTTTAACCCCTCTCCTCACCCTTAACCTAGCCATTTCTGCCCTTTAAAACCACCAGTTTACTGCTACAAATCATAGTAGTTAAAGCCTTAAAACAACTTTTGACCTTCATTTTACTGATGTAATCTATGGTAGAGAACCAGGCCCAAAACTTCCTTGTTTGTCTCAATGCCCTATGGCAAATTATAACTCATTGCACTTCCAATACCTCTCACTTTTACTTCTTTTTTCCATGAACCCTAGTCCATAGCGGTCCAAAATTCCTATTAAACCTTCCATCCCTTGGCTAAAATTTGCAGTCTTTGGTAGCTCTGGAACCACCCTATTATAGCTTTTTTAGCTGTTGTAAAATGCAGCCCAAAACCGTCCATTTTTGTTACTAAGTCTGTGTTTGGTTGCAATGCAAATAAATTTGCACTGATGCAAAACTGTGGCAAAGCAAATGATTTGAGTTTAAATTCTGGTCTATTTTTGTTTCAAATTTTAGAGTAATTTGTTTGATTGCATTACAAATGAAGTAAATTAAGACATGAAGTAGAATAAAGTAAAATCCAAAACAAAATTAAATGAGTATTTGCATTTTTTTTTCATTTGCACTCCCATGCATTTGTACTAGTGCAAATAAAATTGCACTGCAACCAAACACAGCCTAAGGCTCAGTTTGAGGAGAGTACAAATAAAAATATGTACAGCGCAAAACCTTGTATGTTATTTTTCTTAACCTTGTATTTGCACTTCCCAAACTGAGCCTAAGACTTAGTTTGGGAACCGTACAAATATGAATGTGTAAGTCCAAATACAAGGTTTTGCACTGTACATATTTGTATTTGTGCCCTTCGCAAACTGAGCCTAATGCATTGCTTGCTGTGAATTACCGCAGAACATCAACCTTTTTAGCCCCCTTGAAATCTTAAAAGTCATCTTTTGACTGCCAATTCACTATTGAAACACCTAATATGCATGTTTATGCTTATCAGGCGTATTGATACTTTGAACCTTTCCTATGACTTACCACCCTTTGGTTGCAAGTTTTTTTTTTTTTTGATGAATCCCTTTGGTTGCAAGTTTTTTTTTTTTTTGATGAATCCCTTTGGTTGCAAGTTTTTTTTTTTTTTGATGAATCCCTTTGGTTGCAAGTTTTTTTTTGATGAATTCCTTTGGTTGCAAGTTACAGCTCATACCATGCACCCCTTTCTTTGTTGTACATCATAGCAAATAGCATAATCCCAATTCATTTTAGCTCTATTTCAATCCATGGTTATGCTGTAAATCATAGTCACTTAAGCTATTATGAAATGATGTAGTACATGGTCTTTACATGAAATATTCGGAAAACTTTAGTAGTCCAAATCCATTGCTGAATTTCCACATAACTCATAGTTTAAATAGGAGGTGTAGAAAACACTGATGTGGGCCCCATTGTAGTGGTCCCCACTATGTTCGTGGGACAGTATGTGTAGTTATTTGTTTCAGTTATAGTAGTGTCAGTTTGAATCAATTTGTTAATTCATTTGTTATTTATTATGTAAGTACTAAGGGCAGATGTGTCCTTTCCATTATGTACTAAACATAACCTATAAATAATAAGAAAGTGGCAGCGGCAAATCTGTCAAAATCTGTCCCTCCTTTCAACCACTTGTGTTTTCCTATTTCTCTTCTATTCTCTCTCATTTCTCTCACTTTTCTTCTGTTTTGTAAACCTAAAACCTATTAGGATTCAAGACTGATTACAGTCTTGATCTTCTACTTGGTATCAGAGCCTATCTAGGGCTTCTCATGTGTGTCTAGTCCAGCCGATCACATGAGGACTAGCTAGGGTTGGAAGCTTTGAAGAAGTATTCGGTGGCTGAATCTTGGAGATTACCAGGAGAGGTTCGTAGCAGTTGAAGACTTGTCGCGGCTTGTAGAGAGTTGGTAATCGGGAAGAAGCAGTGAATGTTAGGGTTCAGGTAATCCTAAAGACAGTAAACTGAAGTACATACGTAAGTTTTTTTTTTTTTTTAATTGAGTTTCAGAGACTGTAATCAGTCGAGATAGGTTGGACCTATCTAGAAGGAGGGGCCGAACTGCGTTCAAGTTTGTTTCTAGGGTTTGACTTGTCGAATTGTGTTTAAGTTTGTTTCTAGGGTTTGATTGTTGGGCCGATCCCCCCCTCTCAGAGGTGATTAGTTTTTAGGGTTTCATATTGCCCTACGACAAGTCCCACTTGTGCGGACTGCTTGGAGAGTGTAGCTGAGCACTTATTTCAGACCTACAATTGAAACCGTAATTTTGCTCTCGCAGCAATGGGCCCCACAGTAGTGATTTTAGAAAATAGCATCTCAGATTGACAGGCTGCCTGGTACTGTGCATGCCGATTGATTTCAGATCAGATTTGAGTTGATTCCTTGCATATGCTGTGATAGGCGATTGATTTCAGATCAAATTTGGGTTGGTTTCAGACTAGATTTCGGATCAGATCAGATTTGTGTTGGTTTCGGATCAGATTTCAGACCTGCTTGTTTGACTCTGTTTTCTGGTATAGTGGCTCTAATAGTTTGTAGCCACTGAATCTTGATCAAAGATGGAGTTTAAGGGTCATGGAGAAAGTAGTTTTGGAAACCATAGTTATGGTAGTATATCTAAAACTGGGTATCGGATTACAACTATGAGATTTGATGGGTCAAATTATTTGGAGTGGGCTCAATCAGCCATGATGACTATTTGAGGAAGGGAAAAATCGGGTTACCTCTTGGGAGATGTGAAAGAACCTTCCAATGAGGACCCAACATACACCAAGTGGGTTCAAGAGAACTATTTGGTTATGGCATGACTTTGTAATTCTATGCAGTCACATATAAGCCGAAATTACTTGTGGGCAAAGACAGCCAAAGAGATAAGGGATGTTGTGAAAGAAACATATTCCCAACCTCTTAATGTTGCCAGAGCCTATGAACTGAAGTGTGAGGTGAACATCCTTAAACAAGGAGAGAAGTCAGTTTTTGTCTACTTCTCTACCTTGAAATCCTTGTGGCATGAGATTGACCATTTAGAGACCCTTGAGTGGGAGAGTCCCAAAGATGCACAGACTCACAGAAGACAAGTCGAGACGAATAGGGTATTTGAGTTTCTGGCTAGTTTGAATTCAGAATATGACATTGTGCGACAACAGATATTGACAAGAGATAGTGTGACCCTTTCTCAAGCATATTCCCTGGTGCATAGTGAAGAGACCAGGAGGAAAGTCATGATGCAGCCTCAGCCCTCTTTCCTAGCCTTGACAGCTATTAAACCTAAGCCAGCGGGTGACTCAAAAAGGGACCGGAAGAAGGAAGATAAACGGGATCTGGTATGTGAACATTGCAAGAAACCCAAGCACACAAAAGATATTTGTTGGAAGCTACATCATCACTTGGTCCTGACAAAACTAAGAAATAAGAAGGGTAATGCTCATGTGGCCGTGAACACTGATTCAACATCCTCATCAGGCACATCCCTAGAGACTTTAGTTGTTGTTCGGGCTGCCCTCATACAGTTGGAAAAGGAAGTTGGGAGTTCAGCTCAGCCATCTCAGTCACCATCAGCTCCTGCCACATCCGCATTTGCACATTCAGGTACTCGAGTCTCAGCTTACCATGCTTCAGCTCTAGGTAATACTGACCACTATTGGGTAATAGATTCAGGTGCATTTGACCATATGACTAGTTTGCCATCTTTGTTCACTTCTTATCACTTGTCCTCTGCCCGAAATAGAGTATCCATTGCTGATGACTATCTTTTTCCCATTTCGGGCAAGGGGGACATCAAGCTATCGGATACTATCTCTTTATCTTATGTCTTGCATGTTCTTAAGCTTGATATTAATATGCTTTCAGTTAGTAGTATTACCAAACACATGAACTGTTCAGTAACCTTTTTCCCTGACTGTTGTGTTTTTCAGGATTTGGAGACGATGAAGGTGATTGGGACTGGCTGTGAGATGAATGAGATCTATCTGCTTGGAGAGAGTTCTCGTTGGGAGGAGTCAGTGGATAAGAAGTCTTTTGTTTCCCAGTCTGTGAGTTCGGTTATGCCAATAAGTCTTTGAAGAGTCTGTTTCCTACTTTATTTGAGTCTGTTGAGTTATCAAAGTTGAGGTGTGAGAGTTGTGAGTTTGCCAAACATTGTAGAACCTCTTATTCTTTAAGTAATAAAAGGAGTAATTCCTCTTTTGACATTGTGCATACTGATGTTTGGGGGCCATATCATATCTCTTCTATGGGTGGGTACAAATATTTTCTACTGTTTGCTGATGACCATACCCGTTTTTCTTGGGTCTATCTTATGCGTTCTCGAGATGAGGTTCCTGCTCTGACCCAAAACTTTCATAAGATGATTCTCACTCAGTTTGGGACCAAAATCAAAGTCCTTAGATCTGATAATGCAAAAGAATACTTTGCTCAGCCCCTTCTACCTTCTTAGCCATGGAGTTATTCACCAGAGCACTTGCCCTTATACATCACAGCAGAACGGTGTTGCCGAAAGGAAGAATAGGCATATCTTGGAAGTGGCCCGAAGCATTATGTTTACCTCCAATGCACCTATTCACTTCTGGGGTGATGCTACCTTCACGACAGTTTATCTCATTAATCGAGTTCCTTCCCAGATTCTTGATATGAGAACCCCATTTTCCCTTCTATACCAAGACGAGGAGTTGTTCATTGTTCCCCTTAAAACCTTTGCTTGTACCTGTTTCGTTCAGCTTTTCGGGCCTCATCATTCCAAGTTTAAACCTAAGGCCTCCAAATGCATTTTCATTAATCGAGTTCCTTCCCAGATTCTTGATATGAGAACCCCATTTTCCATTCTATACCCAGACGAGGAGTTATTCATTGTTCCCCTTAAAACCTTTGCTTGTACCTGTTTCGTTCAGCTTTTCGGGCCTCATCATTCCAAGTTTAAACCTAAGGCCTCCAAATGCATTTTCCTTGATTATGCACAAACTCAAAAGGGTTATTGCTGCTATGATCCGGTTTTAGGGAAACAATTTGTCTCCATGGATGTCACTTTCTTTGAGGAGACACCCTATTATCCTAGGGTTTCTCCTTAGGGGGAGAGCAGTGAGAGTGGGGCTGTTTTGAGTTTTTTTCCTTAGGGGGAGAGCAGTGAGAGTGGAAGTAGGGTTGGTAGAAGTGGGGCTATTTTGAGTGGGGTTGTTCCTTTACCTATTCCACTGGATAATGAAGGCTGTAGTGGTGAGGGTGGTCAGAGGGAGCCGGAGTTGAGAGTCTATCACAGGCGATGCAGGCAGGTTGATCCTAGTCATCGGTAGTCCCGGCCAATTCCAGTTCCTTTTGCGGCTCCAGATCTAGAGCCTACTGAGATACCTCTCACTGTTGCCACTTCCCCTATTGTGGATGGCCTTGATCTCCCTATTGCCATTCGCAAAGGGAAACGACATTGCACCACTTCTACAGCTCACAACATCTCACAGTTCTTATCCTATGATCGTCTGTCTCCATTTTACCGGTCCTATCTCACTTCCATTGCCGATGTCCCTATTCGAAAAACAGTGCAAGAAGCCTTATCAGTTCTAGAATGAAAAGATACAATGCAAGTCGAAATGGATGCCCTGTTGAAGAATAATACTTGGGCACTGGTTGACCCACCAAAAGGAAAGAAACCGGTGGGATGCAGATGGGTGTTCATTGTGAAGCATAATGCTGATGGCTCTATTGAAAGGTACAAAGCTCGGCTGGTTGCAAAGGGGTTCACTCAGACTTATGGTATAGACTACTTGGAGACCTTTGCCCCAGTAGCCAAGATGACCACCATCCGAGCTCTGTTATCTCTTGTAGCAAATCATTCTTGGCCCCTGTTTCAGATGGATGTCAAAAATGCCTTTTTGAATGGAGACTTACAGGAAGAGGTTTACATGCAGTTGCCTCTTGGATTCTATGATACAGAGACATGTAAGAAGGTTTGCCGACTGAACAAGGCATTGTATGGTTTAGAAGCAGTCACCTAGAGCCTGGTTTGATGGGTTCAGATTAGCCCTTGGAAAGTTTGGTTATGTACAGGCCCAGTCAGATCATACACTATTCATCAAGAGGGTGGAGTCCTCTCTGACATTACTTGTAGTATATGTTGATGATATTGTGGTGACAGGAAATGACAGTCATGAGATTGATTCCCTCAAACAGCTCCTTCATCAAGAGTTTGAGGTGAAAGATCTTGGTGCACTACGGTACTTTTTGGGTATTGAGGTTGCTAGATCCAAGCAGGGGATTTTTATCTCTTAGAGAAAATATGTTCTAGATCTGTTGGCGGAAACTGGAAAGTTGGGTGTTAAGCCGACCGATACACCCATCGAACAAAATCACAAGATTAGTACTGAGGGCGGGGAGTCTCTTAAAGACAAAGTTATGTTCCAACAATTGGTTGGAAAGCTCCTATATCTCTGCCTCACTCGGCTGGATATCAGATATGTAATTAGTGTTGTTAGGCAGTACATGCACTCCCCTAGAACTTCTCATCTTCTTGCGACAGAGAGAATATTAGCATATTTGAAGAGATGCCCGGGTAGATGTATACTGCTCAAGAACAATAATCACATGAGGGTGGAAGTCTATACAGATGCCGATTGGGCTGGGAGTGTTGATGACAAAAGGTCTACCTCTGGATATTGTGCCCTTGTGGGAGGTAACCTTGTCTCTTGGAGGAGTAAAAAGCAAAGTGTTGTTTCCCGCTCCAGTGCTGAAGCGGAATACAGGTCAATGGCTAATGGAGTGGCTGAAATCTTATGACTGAGGTTACTACTTGAAGAATTGGGTATTGACTATGAAAAGCCCTTAATGTTGTATTGTGATAATCAGGCAGCTATTAATATAGCCCACAACCCAGTGTATCATGACAAAACTAAACATATCGAAGTTGATTGACATTTTGTGCGAGAAAGGGTCACATCACAAGAAGTGTGTATTCCGTACATCACATCTAATATACAACTTGCAGATATCCTCACCAAGGCTGTATCACGGAAGAAGTTAGAGACAGAGCTATCCAAGTTGGGAATGATAGATATCTACTCCCAACTTGAGGGGGAGTGTAGAGAATACTGATGTGGGCCCCACTGTAGTGGTCCCCACTGTGTTCGTAGGACAGCATGTGTAGTTATTTGTTTCAGTTATAGTAGTGTCAGTTTGAATCAGTTTGTTAATTCAGTTGTTATTTATTTTAGCTTTTATTTACTTTATTTATTATGCAAGTACTAAGGGCAGATGTATCCTTTCCATTATGTACTAAACATAACTTATAAATAATAAGAAAGTGGCGGCGGCAGATCTGTCAGAATCTGTCCCTCATTTCAACCACTTGTGTTTTCCTGTTTTTCTTCTATTCTCTCTCATTTTTCTCACTTTTCTTCTGTTTTGTAAACCTAAAACCTATTAGGATTCAAGATTGATTACAGTCTTGATCTTCTACTGGAGGCAAATGGAAAGATTTTTCTATTGAACAAAACTTGTGAGAGAACTAAAAGAAGGTTGATGGAAGTTAATTTGATTGAATATTGGAATGAACAACTGGGCGTGATAGCTCAACACATCAACTTTAACATTAGATTATAAAACAATTGGAAGACTAGTTTGCTCTAATCTTAAATGATTATCTGTTTTACAATTTCTTTTGTTAATGTAGGATGACGAGGTTCTCAACAAAACTTGTGTGGCTGATGATGCTGACTTTGAAAAAAATTGTAAGTATGGTTTATTGTCTCTAGCCTCTCATTTAAAAAAGAGGCTTTTTTTTTTTAACATTAACCACTTTATTGCAGGATGATGTTCACACTACTACCCCGATAGTTGGTGCAGCTATTCATCTTATTGCAGAACAGACAAATAATCTGGTATGTAAATGTCTTATTATGTGAATGGTAATTGTAAATGTATTTTGTTCGTATAATTACAAATATATTTTTCATGGCAATGTGAATAGGTAAAATTATTAGATTTGGATGATGAGGTGGTTGCATATGCTCTTCTCAAGAGTAAAGATCCCACTAAAGGAAATACAAGGACGACCATTGGGAGATAAATGGTCTGAAGTACTAGTTAGACTTTCAACGAAGGATGATGCACCACTTATGAGGATAGATGCAGGGCGTAGAACCATCAAAGATGCAGCTGCTGCAACACAAACAATTGCTTGGCGTAATGATTTTGTAAGTATTAGTTGCTTAATTATTTATGCCAATTATTAATTTGATATCTGCTAATATTGATTTGTATTGCTGACATGCAGATAAAATCAGATTTTCGGCCTCATTGGTTGGATGGAGAAAGACTTCGCTGAAATGTAGATAAAATCAGATTTATAGACAAATGGAAAGGTTTTTCCATTGAATTTGTGAGAGAAATAAAAGAAGGCTGGTGGAAGTTAATTTGATTGAATATTGGAAAATGAACAGCTGGGAGTGATAGTGTTATACGATTGGAAGATGCTAGTTTGTTCTAATCTAAAATGACTTATATTTTACAATTTCTTTTGTTAATGATAGGATGATGGGGTTCTGAACAATTTTTTTGGGAACCTCATCAGCCACTTTATTATGATGATTCAACTTAAGAATCTTAATGTGTCATAGTAGGTGTATTACATATCACAATAAATAAGCAGTACAGTTGTATTAAAAAAACGAACCGGTGTTACTGGTTTGAACGGTCCGATTGTTCGACCCGAACAGCTGGCCCATTGACAAAAAAATAAAAAATTTTAAAAGTTTGGAAAACAGTCAAACTTCAAACGGTTTGATCGGTTCGAATGGTTAACTGACCGGTTCAATGGTTTTGGGGAAAAAGTGGTTTTGAAGGAAAACAGAACCTGGTTTTTCCGGTCCAACCATCCAATCCGGTCCGGTTTTGAAAACAGTGATTAAAAATGATTTAATGAAACTTGCAACTATCACTATATCTTCATACAGATAGGCTTGTCATTGGACTGGATTCAAAGTGGATCCAGCTACATTTGCATCCACAAACCTTATAGTTTTTTAATATTAAAATCTGAAAACAATATATTAGAACCAAAAACTAAAGAAGGGGTAAAAAAGCAAGAAATGAAACTAAGTTGGGTGATGGTATGTTCACATACTTGGTAGATGAAGATCCTAATAAAGAAATCACAACTACGTATAAAGGGTTAAAAAAATTGGTTGTAAATGGAATTTTTTTTGTTGTTTAACTTTCAAAAATGAATTTTTAAGAAAAATTCAAAGCAATACTAGTTGCTAAGGGATACAAATAAAGAAAAAGGTGAAGATTATTTTGATATTTTTTTTCTCTGGTAAATAGAATTGTTATAGTACTCTTAACTATAACCTCAATACATAAATTAATTATTTATCAAATGGACATCAAAACGATATTTGTAAAATTTTCCGATTAATTGATTGGTTCAATTTGGTTTCGATTCGTGGTATCACTTATCAGTTCGGTTAAAAAACATTGTCTATAGTTCGATTAACTAAAACGTAAGATATGGACTGTTAAAAGAAGTGAAGTCAGAAGAAGGTCACAAGGCATTACTCTACTTTTGTGTAACACTAGGATAGGTCGAAGCGGTGAAGCTGAAAGGTCCGAAAAGCCTTTTGAGATTCTCTTTCTTTTTGTCACTCTTGCCTTTCGCTTTTAAAGAGAAGGGTTTTCTCTATACTCTTTTTGTATAGATTTTTTATAGGGGGCATTATTTTTTTTGGATTTTGAGAGGGGGAAAAGTTGGTCAATGGGATTTTGGTTCCCATTGATCAAGAATTCTATGTTCTTTTTTCAGATTTATGTGGGTGGGGATCAAGGAGAACTTATTTTATTGGGTAAGTGAGTAAGTGATACCCATTTCCTATGTGGGTAAATAACTTTACCATATAGGGGAAAGTTGCAAGCACTTGAGTGAGACAAGAATGCCCCTTTTAATAATGGATTTTTATGGTTAAAATGGTCATTGCCTTATTTACCCAAGAAATAAAAGAACATGGGTAAATACATTTATCCGAGTATTACCCAGGTAAGTAACTTATAAAAAAGCGAACAAGGTAAAGTAATCTTTTCAATTAACTTTACACTTCTGTTTTAGAGAGAATTCCTATGATCAGTACTATCTTACTTGAATTTCTCACAAGAGAGAATTACTATTCTTTTGATTATATTATGATTTATATTTTCTTTTTTTTTTTCAAGAACAGATTTAGTACTAATTATATATTTAATAATATGTATATATACATATATAATAATATAATAATATATTAATAAATACATATACATGTATATGGATTTGTATTTTTAATTTTTACTATACTATTTTATTCCAATTTTATTGTAATTTTTTTTCAAAATTATTTTATTATTTCACATAAAACAATTACATACATCAAAATTCAAATAGAATAAAATTTTAAGATTTTTTTTTTTATCTTTTGTCTACATTGATAATTTATTTTAACATTTTTATTATTTTTTAGTTTTTCTAAAAAAATAATCACCCATGACTCGTCTCAGGCCTTCTTGGGCTTGTGCTAGGCTTCCCTTTTGAGTGGTTCTGGGACAGGCAGGAATGACCCGCCTAGGCCTATTTGCCAACCTAGCATGGCCCATTACAATGTGGGTGGCCCGTAAAAGTGGGTCATGCTGGCCCGGCACAGCCTTCTACAGCACGGGCAGCCTACAAAAGTGGGCCGTGCCCGTGCTGGCCATGGATCACATTACACCTCTAGAGCAAAAACGTCATATGTTGAATCGTTCGACTCGGACGGTTGAACCGATGACTCGAAAATTTGATTATAAAAAAAATCAAAAAATTTGATGGGTACCAACCGATTGGTCACCAACCAAAGAAAGCGAAAATGCCCTTAGCAGCAACCTCTCTCGATGTGTGGTCAGCGATTCTTTAGATATTTTTTTTATTTTTCCAAAAATAACCTCACAGAATTGGGGTTTTGACACATTCTGTCCCATTTCTTTTCGTCTCATCGAACTCTGCTGCTAGCGGTCGAGCATCCTTCACGAACGGCGAGCAGCGGCCATCACTTTAAGCAGTTTTTCTTCGGCCTCTTCCTCGCTACAGGTATCACATGCGCCACAATCTGGCGCTTCTTCCCTTTAAATTCTTCTTTCGGAGTAGTCTAGGGCTTCTGTTGGAGTTTGGTTGAAGCAAGTGTAAGCTTTGTCTTATAGTTGTCGTCCATCTTCTTGTTGAGAAAGAGGGGATTGTATGCTCCTGGTTTCATAATTATTTAGGTTTGACACATTCACTCTCGTTCCCATTCCATGAACTAGACGCAGTGCTTGATTCAAAAATCGATTATGCTTGGTATCTGCCATGCTCAAACGTAATTTCCACCTTGTCATGTCTCAGTTGCTTTCCTTCCTATCAAGAGAATGCTTGAAAGGTCCTAAAGTTCACTCTATTAAGAAGCTGATGTGTTAAAATTGCTCTACTTTGCAACATTAGCAGGCATCATCCCCTTACACTGTTTTACATCGGATTGAAAGCTTAGTCGGTGACCGGAAAAAAGGTTCCACATCTTTTTTTTTCTTCTTTTTTTTTTAAGAGGTTCTACATCTTTGCTTCATCCCCTTAATAAAAATTATTAAAATAAGAACACAATGAATGGTAGGATGCATGGTTGATGTGAATGGGGTGCATGGTCTGGATTGAATGGGACTGACCAATTTACCATTCTGTACTTCAGATGTATGGCCTGGATTGATTACATAATTCTTCTATGGATTAAGGGGTGCATGTAGTAAAGGCATTTAGAGAAGTTATCTAAAATACTTGAATATTACTACTGCGGTTGTATATTTGCTAACTTTCAAGTTCATTGCATATTTTGACAGGAGATCTGCTATACACTTTTGACTTTGTTTGGTAACTTGAGTTTGAAGTGCATCACTTGGATTTTTTTTTCTTTTGTTCCATGAACAAAGGAAATCTGTTATATTTGTTTTTTTGCAGCTTTGTCTTCTTTAGACTGTTTCTTAACGCTTCCAAATCTTGTTTTTTGTTGTTCCTTGATCTGTGATATCATGCTTTCCAAGTGAATGTTCTTAGACTAGTTGCTCTAGCTGTCCAAAATATAATTGTTCTGAATCTCTGATTAGATTTACCCGATAATGCACTAGCTGCATAAATAAACAGTTTTCTTGTTTTATTTGTTTAATATTTGGTCATCCTTTTCATTGGTGTTTAGTGTATATGCCTGCTATCTCTTTCTGTTAGTATTAATATGCCTCTTTAAATTCCTTCTTCCAATGTGATTCAGACAAGAGTCAGTAGGGCTAAAAATTAAACTCTTTGCAGATTGCTCATGATGGATGTCAATGGACTGAAATTTCAAATCATAACTCCTTTCACAATCTGTTAGTGCCTCATATAAATGTCCAATTGCGTGGGTTAAGCAACAGAAATTGATCCTTGTACAGAGCTGAATGAAGAATTTGTTCGTAAATAACTCAATACATATCTCTAGTTTGACTGCTGTTTTGATCATTGGAGTGTAGAGATTTGAAGCATTTTACTGCTAAGATTTGAAACACTCTACTTGGAAGGATAGTGGATGGATGCCACAGGCATCTTTGATTTGTAATATGGTTCAATACATCACTGTTATTGCTCTTTCTATGCTTGATTGTAGTAATTGCCCTTACATAGGGCAGGTATATCTAGTACTAGAATATTAAGGGCAGGTATATCTAGTACTAGAATATTATGATGTAAAGATGTTGCTATATCATTGGAAAATGCACTGGACATAATCTTCAATCACCATCCTTGTCATCATCTAAGCCTTGTCCCAACTATATGGGTTCAGCTAAATGAATTCTGTTTGGCATTCAGTTCTACTTGGTGCCACATCCATTGTTAAACCAAGGATTCCTAATTAATTTCTTCATACTTCAACCTATGCCCTTTTTGGTATGCTTGTAGCTCTTCTAGCCCCTTCAACTTGTAAGATATCAATTATTCTTACTGATGTTGTTGGTGGCCTTCTCTACATTTTGTTGAAACCATCTTAATTTTCTTACCCTCATTTTATCACCTATTGGAACTACTCCTAGGTTCCTTTGAATGAATTTATTTTTTGATCCTTTGCTTTCTAATTTCCCCACTTATCCATCTCAACATTCACATTTCTACAACACTCATTTTTGGATATGTTGTTTCTTGACTACCCAACACTATGCTCTGTACAAGTACACATTGCTGGCCTTGTAACTGTTTTATAAAATTTTTCTTTTAGCCTAAATTGTATTCTCCCATGACATAGGACTTTGGATGTACCTCTCCATTTTTCCCATCGTACCCTAATTCTATGTGTGACAGCCTCCTCAATCTCCCCCTTGTCATGGATTATCAAACTAAGGCAATGGAAGAAGCCACATTGATCCTAAGTTTGGTGGCGACGAGATTTGATCCCAATTCTCTGCTACAACAAGCAAGAGAAATTACCAACTGAGCCAGCATCAGTTGGTAAGACTACCTTGATTTCAATTCTTATTATTAAATTTACATTGCATATATTATGTTTTAGTCCAATTTGTTTTAAAACCTAATGTTTCTAAGGTATTTGTTCTTAAATCTGATTTTGCATATAATCCAAATGCACACAACCTGCACCATGGGACCACATCCTGAATATGTTTATCCAATTCAATCACCATCCTCATGTTGACCCTTAATGGTAGTTTATCTATACTAAGTGCTGAATTTTGGATAGTTGCCTTGGCTCCATGTCAAAATAACCATTAAAAAATTTTAGTTTATTTTTTTCCTCAGAGTTTTAAAAGGCATGGGAGGTGTATGCCTAGAGGTGTGCCTCCAGGCGAGGCACCCCCAAAATGCCCTGAGGCATATGCCTCAAGTGCAAGAGGTGTATGCCTTGTATGCCTTTTCGCCTCATGCACCTCATGCACACATCATACAAAAAGACAAAAAAAGAAAAGGGAAAGAAAAAGAGATAAAAGAAAGAAAAGGAAAGGAAAGGGAAAGGAAGGAAAGAGAAGGGAAAAGAAAGTTTGGGCTGGGGGCTTCGCCCCCAAACCCCCCAACACCTTTTCAATGCAGCCCTTTTTTTTTGTATTAGGTATGCATCTTCATTCTTCTTAATGTAAGACATCTTTCATAAAAAAAAAAAGAAAAAAGAAAAGACGAGTTCCTCCTCATCCCCCTCCTCTTAAGGAGGCTTAATCTCCTTGTGTTCGGGAGGCTTACGGCTCTTACATTTTGAACCATGCCTCAACCTCATGGCTCTAGGTAGTGGAGGTTTATGCCTTGTACCTCTCTCCCCTCTTCGCTTGTGCCACCCAACTAATAGCGATATATTAATTTCTAATTTGTTCACGGACCTTACGTAAAACTCACAAACTATTTCTGAAGAAAGTATGATGTGTAAATGGGGGTAAAGTTGCCATTATTGGAAATTTATTAATTAGGGATGCTGCAATAATTCCTTGTAAGTTGCAAAAGAAAAGACCAACTTGGTCCTTGTCCCCTAATTGGCGCTTTCTGTGTAAGTTGAATGGTGAGATTGCCTACCATCTCTAAATCTCCTATCCTTTCATTTGCTGTATTTGGGAGTGGTTTTGTTCTCTTTTTGGTTATAGGTGGAACCCCCTTGTCAGTTTGTATGGGTTGTTTTGCCCATCTATCCTGAGGAGCACAAAAAAGAATGGGTAGAATTTAGTGGAGATGTACAAGAGCAGTGGTGCTTGGATAGTTAGGGAAGAGAGGGACACTAGAATTTTTGGGAAAAAAGAAAAGAGTAAGGAGACAGTTATTGAACTTGTAACCCTAATAGTTGCACATTGGGTGAAGAAACTAACCTCAGACTTTACAGTGGTCAATTTCTTTAAGAATTGAGGGGCAATAGCTAACTCTTCCTCTAGAAAGCAAAAACTTCTTGAGGTCTGGTCACCCCCAGTTGCCCAATTGGTGGTTGGATGAAATTAAACTTTGATGGTAGCAGTTTAGACAATCCTGGGCCCTCAGGAATCGGAGTTATTCTAAGGAATGAAAGGTAGTAATATTTGTGCATTGTATTTAGGTCCGATAGAATGGGGTGATTCAGTCAGAGCAGAGCTTATGGTAGCAATTTTTGGGGTACAAAAATCTAAAGGGATGGGGATTGTAAGGTTGGTTATTGAAGGGGATTTGAAGATAGTAGTGGGGTGGCTGAAAAAAGGTAAGGGGGTGGGTTGGCATTATTGAAATGAATCAGATATTTAAAGTGGATTTCAAGGGCATTGAACATTCAAATAAGATGGGTAAGAAGGCCAGCTAATTATTTGGCAGATGGTTTGGCTAAGCAAGGTGTTCATAAACGACAAATGTATTCAGTTCAATTGTAACAGGGTGATGGGGTGTTTGTTGCTGTAATGCGTTTCTCTGTTTTCACAACCTCTTGTTGTAACTTTTTCTAATTTAAGTTATTAATAAAACTTTCTGTGTTTCTGAACAAAAAAAAAAAACCAGTATATATATGAGAGACTGGGGTTGATGGGATAACTTTCTTTGATCCCATGATTTCCTCTCCTTTTCTCTCCATCTATCTATTTTCTACCCTATTTCTTCCTCTTTTTATCTTTTGTACCTGCTACAGATCAAATTGCTGGACTACAAATATTTTTATGATGATAATGCTGGTTGTTGCTCTTCAGTTTGTGGAGGAAAAATTGCCGGAGAAATTAGAGAGAGTTAAATGTATTTTGTTTGAAAGTACTGATTGTAAGGCATGTGCATGCATGCGGTATTTATAGTAGTCAGTAAAGATAAAGAGGTCCACATTATATATATTTTTCTGTGGAATACGGAAGTGAGATATTTTCTAGCATTCCGACTCCATTGTTAAGAATTAGGTTCATTTAGTTCTCTCTTTCTCCCTCCCTCCCTCCCTATCTGTGAATCTAGAGGATTCATCTGAATTAGCATTTAGTCAAGACATTTTGTATCTTCATTTGACATTTTTTTGAGTCGTTTGAAAATAAACTACTCTCCATTTAAAACCACCAAAATAAGTTCCAAAATAACTAGAGCTCCTTCATACAAAATTCTTTGAACATCTTAATCGACATCTTCATCGTTAATCGAGGGGGCAAGTTGGACTTGAATGTTGCTCGGATACATGAACACTCAAATGTTGCTTGGATACATGAACACCCGGACCTTCGATCCCATAGATCTAGGGGGCAAGTTGGACTTGAACTTGGCTTGGACAATTCCGCTGTTACCATGCGACCTGGTAACCTTTCCCCAAATGTATTGATAGTGAGTTCCGTTCTTCTTGACCTTGCCCTTGTAAATGTAGGCCAACTGCTTGCTGCAGTACCATGCGACCTCCTCCTTGGTGTTCACACCCTCAATCTGAATCAGTGACATGTTTGGGTACTGATTGGATTTCGACCTCTTGTATCCAAGGGTGGTTCTTCTCACATTCACATAGAGTCTGATTTGCTCCCCTTGGTGTCCCTTCACCATTTTCGTTGAGAGTTCTTCACACAAGTGGTGGAACTAAGAAGTAAGAACCTGCGAAGGGAAAGTTATCTTCATTTGACATGTTCATTTTCCTCAATTTACATATGTTCAGGACTGTTTTTTTTTTTTTTGACTTGTAATTGGTTGGTCTGTACTTAATCTGATCAATTGGGCCAGAGTTATAATATTAATGGATTAGGAGTTATTTGAGTTGGGAAGTCTCACTGCGCTTCCTTTTTGTTTGTGTTCTGTGTGAATTCCCTGCTCAATACCTGGCTATAGCAATGGTAAGATAAGTTATCGGTACTTTTTTTTGGTGGCAATAATTAAGGCAATTGGAATTGTAAATAATAAAGTGGATAGAAATATATGCAAGAAAGTATAGATGAAACCAAGCAAGGCCAAACAGTGGACAAGCTGAGAGCTCAGGTACTGGAATCTCTCCTATAGGGTCAAGGTCAAATAATGTGGAAAGGAATGTGGGAAACTCTTTAAGGGAGGTCAGACCTACTTTGACTATGGAAAAGGAAAAGATCACTTGGTTGGGGTTTCCTGGAGTATTATGTTAAATGGGTGGATTCCTTGGTTATACAGAGAGGATGGAAAATGTGTCAGGTTTGGATTCAGTTCTCTGGTTACCATGTGTGGAAACAAACTAACTGAGAGCAATCACTCTTATTGTAAAGCTCTTGTTTTTTTTTTGTTTTTTTTTTTTTTTGATGATTTGGTGGTCCACTCTTATTTGTAAAGCTTTACAAATAAGAGAGGAAGGAAGGAAAATGTCAGGTTTGGTAGGGCAAGTCTTCTTTCGTAGATGAATTCTGGAGCTTTACAATATTTTCTCAAACAAAGAGGCATGTTTATTTATTTCATAGGTATCAGATCTTGGGACAGATCCAAGATTTGGATAAAGAAGTACAATAATTGAAAAGTTGAGATGATTTGTTCTGGAGAGGAGATAGATCTTAATGAGGGG
Source organism: Nelumbo lutea (assembly GCF_056320005.1). Lineage (NCBI taxonomy): Eukaryota > Viridiplantae > Streptophyta > Magnoliopsida > Proteales > Nelumbonaceae > Nelumbo > Nelumbo lutea. Next base: position 17,264,775 of record NC_142689.1, on the reverse strand, counting down.
GTGATTATTCAGTTTGGACATTCCAGCTAAATCAACTTGGAAGTCACTCGTCTTTCTAAAATATTTTCCTTTATCTGGAGTTCTGTTGTGGATAGAATTCTTACCATGATCACCTTCTGGTAGGGAAGATGGGTTCCCTTTTTTTTTTCTCCTCCCTAGAAGCTGTGTTGGAGTTCTGAAGGGTGTTTTCATTATGCATTTGAACCATGGATCATAAGAGTGAGAAATGTGTGAATCTTTTGTGCATGACCCCTTTTTCAGTCTGTTGGTGCAGTTGGAAAGAATGGAAATCACCCATTGTTTACGATAAGACTACATTGTTAGAAGAACTGTAACAGAGAGTGGTTGATTTTGAGTATGCAATGGGAATCTACCTTGGGGAATTTAAGGATATATAGACATCTAAATTGTTTTATGATTGGGATTCCATTATAATTGATGCCACGGAAGTGCAAATGCATTGACTGATGGTCTAGCTAGGAAAGGGGTAAACAGAGACACTATATTTTGTGCTGTTTTGTAATCACTGCATGGTCAGATGTTTTTTGGGTAGCTGGGAGTTAAGAATTTTTAGCTCCCTCCCTTGTAATTCTGATTTTGTATATCATTAATAAAGTTTCACTGTTATTGATCAAAAAATAAAAAATAAAAATTCAGCCTTAACCCCAAATATTTCAGATCAGCTACACAAATCTTGTCTTGTCATTGTGAATCAAGAGTCATTCTTTATGTTTCTCAGATAATTTCTTACCTTTTCAACCCATTGTTTCTTTGGTTTTCCCCTTGTTCTTTTAGACCCTTCTACTTGCACCAATTCACTCTGTTGCAGTCATTTGTCATCTAAACACATGGTTAAACTATCTTGGTTGACTTTACCTCATCCTGCCCTCTACTGGAGCTACTCCCAAGTCCTCTTGAACATACTCATTTCTAAATTCTATAATTTCTAGTCTTGCCATTCATCCACCTCAACATCTTCATATCAGCTAATTGATTTTCTAGACATGTTATTTGTTCATTGTCTAGCATTTTCTTCTGAATTACATTGTTGGTCTTATAGTCATTTTATAAATTTTATTTTTATTTTCATTGTTAAGCATCAGTCAGACAGCACACCAGATGCATTCCTTCACTTCATCCACCATACCCTAATTCTAAGGACAGCCTTCTCTTCAATTTCTCTCTCATTATTGGTAGTTAATCCAAGTTAACGGAAGTGATCAATTTGGGATTTCTCCTTATCTTCAATCTTAATTGTCACAATTATTTCTACTAAAACTGCAAAACATGTTTTTGGTTTGGATGCTGGATGACTGTTGTTTAAATTTGGTTCTGTATAAACTGGTCCATAATCTATTGATACATACATGATATGATATCTTTTTTATTTCTATTTTGATAAAATGTTTTTACTTGAAAAAATTCTGATGATGTGTTTGTTTAGCAGCTTATGATTCTACTTTGAATTTGGGATGTTAAAACTTATGATTCTATATCAGGTATCTACAATAGAGAGAAACAAAAGTAGACATTGGGATGGCATCTGCATCAGTGCCACTATGCATTTCCAATCTATCATACAGTTCAAGAAGATGCAACCCAACGTTCTCCAAACCAAGCTCAGTAGTAAATGATAAACCCCTTGGTCTGTCTATTATCTTTAGAGTTAGCAAAAGCCATCAGAATTGTGAGACAAAGAAGTTGTCTCATAGGTTTGTTGTTTTAGCTATCACCAAAGATTCAGCAAAATCTAATGACTCAGAAGAGACAATTCCCTCCTGGGCTAAACCAGACTCAGATGTACCACCTCCTTGGGCCCAGGATGAAGGAAAAGAGATCGCTTCTCAACAATCCTTTGAGATCCCCTTCTATGTTTATTTGCTTGCCTCGACTATAACTGCAATAGCTGCGGTACTCTCTCCTTTCTTCCCTCACTTCCTTTTTCTTTTTGCTTTTTTTTTTTTAATTCTTAGAACTTGTGAAATAAATAGTTGAAATTGTTTTGAATTTCAATGCAGATTGGTTCTATTTTTGAGTATGTCAACCAGAAGCCTGTTTTTGGGTTGCTGAATTCAGATAGCGTGTTTTATGCACCCTTGCTTGGGTTCTTTGCCTTTACTGGTGTTCCAACTTCTGTAAGCTATTTGACCCTTCTTTTCCATGTTCTATCCTTTTCTTATAATATTACAACACCTGGAGTTTCAAGCAAGCAATAAGGCCTTGTTAATCTAATACAATTATATATGTTTTACATTTAAATTGATAAAAAATGTTTTACATTTATCAAGCCACTAATTTTAGCCTCTTGGAATGTGATAGGGCAAGAAAAGTAAACCAATTTGGTAAATCTATGCATTGGTTAGCTGCTCTCTTTGGACAACTATTAGATATATGGACCAAATTTTGGGTGCTCAGGATCACTGAATTGGAAGAAAATCAAATCTCTGCATATACTCTTAAGCTAATCCGTATTTTAAAGTCTAGCTCAACTATCAGAAGGCTAAGGGAGAGTTATACCATTTATAAATGTATAAGATTCATCAGATTTTAGCCCTTTATCTAATCCACATCTCTTATACAGGCATTCTTGTGGTTCAAAGCTGTTCAAGCTGCTAACAAGGCCGCCGAGGAACAAGACCGTAGAGATGGTTATTTCTAGAACATGGTTGCATGTTGCTGCATGAGCTGCTGTATTCAACCAATTGTAATTAGTATGTATATGCCCTTTGAAAAGAGGTTGTATAACCATTTTTCCATTGTATTTGGTGCCACTCTAGGTAATGTAGCATTAAGCCAGGAAAAATAATTCTCTCTCTCTTTCTCTCTCTCTTGTTTGCAACGGGAAAACTTGTATAAGATCGAGAGGAAAAAGTTTAGAGACTAGAGACCAGATAAAGTGTTAAGCTGATATAACCCCCAGCAATCCACTGTAAGCAAAGTACAACAGAAACCCCAGGCTGCGACCTGCGAGCTCTTGGCTGCTTCTGCCGAAGAATTTGCTCATCCCTAGATTGAAGGAATGGGCTGTTTGCTTTGGAAACCAAATCTAGCACCCCCACCCCCAAAAAGGTATAGATTTTAATTCCCTACTTTTAAAGGTATGCCCATCAAGTCCTAAACGTTACATAAACCCCCTTTTTTGTTACTTCATCAGCTCAAAACAAAAATAAAAGTTATATCATTTTTCCCCGTTATTACAAAGAATTTGTTTTTTTGTCGTTGTCAAAACCTAAATGGGTAAATGATTATTTAAATAAAATTAAAAAGGAAATATATTTTGGCCTTTGGAAGCATTGGTTTAAACATTGCCGGAAGGAACATCTGTGATGGTCATGGCGTCATTCTCAGCCTCTTCTATATCCCGGAGGAAAGAAGCAAAGGTCTTCTACGAGAACTCTTCCCACCAAATCTGGACAGATGCATAAAAAGGTCTGGTAATTTATCTCAATGAGGACAGGAGCGAAGGTGTAAGCAAAGGCAGTGTCTCCGATGGCCTGAAAGACCCTCCACATTTCCTCAGTTGCAGTGACCTCCAATCCAACTTCAACCCCTCTCAAACTAGTCCTTACATTACGGTTTCTCTCTGAAAAATGAAACCTATCCAAGAAAAATGAATAATCCTTTTTGGGTATCTATCCCAAGGTTCAAAGTATTTATATGTATCGCCCGATATATATTGTTTTGGGAGTTCCCCGATATGCCCCTACAGAGGGTGTATCAGGGTTCTGACCGATTCAGGGGGTGAAGGAGCCTTAAACCGTCCCCTGAACTGGTTTTGTAAAAAAAAAAAGTAAAAAAAAAAACATTATTGATATTGCACAATATGCCCCTACTGGTGTATCGGGCATATTGATATTTAGAACCTTGATCTATCCATCTTGTTTCAGAGTTTTATGAATCAGTTACTGAAAACTTACAACTTTGGCTACGAAGAGACCGATTCCTATTAGAGAATAAGAACATGACATAATAGCTGCTATGATGAATAGCCAAAGAGAGCTCGTGAAAATTGGATATTCGAGACAGAATTATTTGAATGCATGCAAAGATGATCATGAAGGGATAGTGTGATGTGTTGCATTGGCATGGTGGCTGTTCTTGTGGAAGCAGTTGGACATTTGAACTGCCCTAATTGAGAAAAGCAATACCAAATCAAAACCAGACATTATCTACAAACAATTAAAGCCAAAATTGAATGAAAAGAAGTTAAGAACAGCATTTAAAGCTTAGAAGGCATCGGATTAAATTACTTATATGCCATACTGATAGATGAGTGATGGTGTATCCGATGGTAGCCCCTACAAAGCTACTATATTGAGCTAATCCACCGAGCTGAATCATTATTCCTCATGAGAAAAAGGGAAAATTAGAAACCCCATTAGGATTCCAGACATTCAAGAAAGATCGGTTTATCAATGTTTTGAACTTGAATTCTGAAGGGTTTGTTTAATTTCTCTTAAAAATCTCACCTAGAATAGACTGGTTTCAGGAACCTTTTCTTTATTATTATTATTATTTTTTTTTTGTTTTAACCTAGTTTGGCTTTTCATGCATCCACGTATGTATAATTTCTCTTCCTGTAACAGGGTTAGGAGACCTGTAACAGTCAGCAAGTAGAACAGATGTGAACCAAGTGATGACAGGGAAGAGTATGAGAGAAGCAGGTCCTACTCTCCAATCCAACTGAGCTACAACCCAAGCTAGGGAGAGAATTCCAGATCCAATAACAGTAGTAAACATGTGAGCACTTGCAGTCATCAATGTTCCTTCATATTTAACTAATTTTTCAATAAGAATCTCAGAACTGTTTTGACAACCGGAAACAATTACCATTCCTTTTTTACGCGTCGCGCCCCTCGTCGTCCAAATCCTTATTTGATATTAGTTTTCTGGTATTACCAGTCATTTTTTTAATTTCTGGTATTAGTTTTCTTTTTAACAGCAAATTTTTCATTTACATACGCTCTGGTTTTAAATTTTAGAATATTATAAATTACACGTCTCATCATATGTATAAAAAATAAATATAGAAATGTTATATATATAATGTAAATATTATATATAATATTTTTATTTTTTATAATAAAAATAAAAAATAATTTGTATATATATAACTTTTTATTTATATAGAAAGCTTATACTTTACAGTCGAATTTAAACCAAACTCAAACTTATGAGTTTTTGAGTTAAGCGAGGTTCGAGTTTTGAATCAAGTCAATTAAGCCAAATTTGAGCTTAAATCTCTAACTCGAATGAGCTCGATCTCGAACTCGAACCCAAGCCTTATAGTCTTCCGGCGAGCCGAGTTCGAATAGGGGTCGGCTCGCTTCAATCCATCCACCCCTAGTCCCCTAGTCGTAAATAATCGACAGCCGCACATACGGGGCATAACGCCGGCAATTAGTTGCTGCGTGAAACACTTATCCGTGGTTCCGAACAAGCGTGTGAGGTGAACGGAGGATTTTCGATGGCTATCTCACTCACACACTCCATTGTCTGCAGACCCTCGTCTTTGTTCCAAAGGTACTGCTTCAGAAACTTCACTGTTCCGTTCTCTTCCACTTATGCAACATCTTCAGCTCTGTCTGCAAATAAGGTTCGGAACCACAAATGGCGACAGCCAGTTGTTTCTGTGCTAGAGATCGGTGGAGTCAAGATTGGAAGAGATGGTAAAATTCCTTCGTTCAATTCCATTTTATGTTTTTGTTCTGTTGAAGTTCTTCAATTCTAGTGATGTATTTCCTTTTTGCTGTCTCTTTCGAGTTCTTTCGGCTGGTTTGATGGTTTGGCGTTCCGTAGATAGGCAAAAAATGGTTAAAAATACCCACCTCACTAAATTGCGTTTTATGGTCTGGGCATTTCGGATTTTTTCAATTTGTGTCTTTGTTTTGTTCTGGGTGGGTAGGTTCGCAGAGATGGTACATACCCATCTTGTGAAATTGCGTTTTGTGATTTAAATATTCATATTCTAGTTATTCTGTGTTGTGTGCTGTTCTTTCTTGGTGCTTTTGTTCTCTGAGACTTTGAAGTTCTTTCAACTGTTTTGATGGTTTTGGATGATTGAGCTTGTAGATGTGGTGAGGGACGACCCCACAAACAATGTTCCAGATACAGTATTCTCGAAGCTTGGTATGCAGCTTCACCGGAGGGATCAACACCCTATCGGTATTTTAAAGAATGCAATATACGACTACTTTGACAACACTTATGCAGAAAAGTTTGATAAGTTTGATGATATTTGCCCCATTGTTTCTGTAAAAGAGGTACAACTATGGATTTGGAATACTATTATATCTTTAAATAAACTGCAGACTTCTTTGGATGTTGTTTCAATATTGCATTATGTTTCTGAAAATGTGGAGAAGTTGTGGCTTTGCATTTTGCTACTGAATGAAATATACAACTATTTTGGCAGTGCTTGTGCTGAAAAATTGTTTCTTTCTTGATCAATAGCAAAAATGATTCATTGATATGGAAGAAAATTAAGCATTAGTAGAACAAGGAGAGATAACCTCTCTTACCTCTCCCAAAAAAGAAAGAAAAAAGAAATTACAGAATGTGGGTTTATCTAGGAATGCCATTTTTTATGGATGAAATATACACTTCTTTATTAAACATGACTTTTGGAGAATGTGGAATGACTTTGCTTCCTTTTTCTTCCTTTTCATTTTGTTATCTTTCTCTAAGTTGTTCTATCTCATTCTATTGTACCTTTTTGATGGGCAAATGATTTCACTTGGTAGAAAAACCAGCAATAGAAAAAGGGAAATAATCAAAGAGAAAGAAGGAAGAAATAAGAAGAAGAAATCGGAATAAGAGAGAGGAGAAGAATGGGAAAAAAGGAGGATGGATATGTGAAGTTCGATCAGTTCTCATTCCCTCTCCTAATTAACTTTTATTAATTCTAATCACAAACTTGAAGTAACTACAAGAATGCCCTTAAGAAGGTGGCTGCTAAAGAAAAGAAATAAAAGTTGTTAACAGGCCCATATGTGTGAGGCCATTAACCTAAAATAAAAAAATAAAACCAATGCTGTCTTCCTATGGACCATCCAACCCATCATTGTTACACTCCCCCTCAAGTTGAGCTTAGATGTCAATCATGCCCAACTTGCTTACATACTATTGTCATTTTGTTTTTGGAACTCCCATTGTAAGTATAGCATCCAACTACTCTTCAGAAGCAATGAAAGTCGGTCACACTTCTCTAGATGCTGCTCTTTCCCTTATGAAGTGTCTATCCACCTCAATATGCTTGGTCCAATCATGTTGTATAAGGTTATATGCTATATCGGTGGTAGCTTGATTTGCCAGAATACAACATGAGTGGTTTAGCGTAACTAATGTTCATTTCCTTCATTAGAGACCACAATCATAATAGTTTTGACACACCATGGGCCATAGCCATAGACTCTTGAGCTCTACTTCAGCTAAAGACCTAGCCACCACTGATTGCTTTCTTGTTTCTCCAAGAAACCAAATTTCTCCCTACCATGGTGCGATATACAGATGTAGACTGCTTGCCATTAACAAACATGCCCTATTTGCATCCATGTAGGCTTCCTGTTTCATATGGACATGCTTCCTAAACAAAACCCCCTTACCTGGTGTACCCTTCAAGTAGCACAAGATCCTTTTTGCTACGACCATATGTATATCCCTAGGAGCATGCGCGAACTGATTGACAACTCACATTTTAGAGTGCACATAACAGAAAGGAAAAGTGGATCTTTTATTAGTCATTGGATAACTATTCCTACAATGCTTTGACAACTCACAAGACTCACAATGTAGACTCGATGGGCTTATTTCTTTAAATAATTTTGAAAACAAATGACTCAAATGTAAAAAAGGACAGATGACCCAAAAGAAAATGGCAAAGCATGATACAAGTGGCAAACTTTGAAGAAGTGGAACCAAAGGCAACTTTCAAAGGTGGTTCTTGGATTTCTTAGGAATATTTGGCAAGTATATACCGTTCGCCTCATGGCCACTCCCAATCACTTTTCAAGACTATAGATCCTAAAAGACACAATGAGAAGGAAAGAAGGTTATACAATAATTTAAAGATTTAACTAAGCTACTAACAAATAAAAGGTTGGTGTTAAGTTTAGGGATATGAAGGACAAAGTTGAGGGTAAAGCCATTTTTGATCTTGATGTCTTCCTTGCCTGAGATAGGGGAAAGAGAGCCATCAACTAGGGTTATTTTATCTTGTCCAAAAAGCAACTTATAAGAACTGGAGAGGGTAGAGACACCAGCCATGTGATCAAAAGCCCTAAAATCAATAATCCAAGGGATCCTATGATTTTTTTTTGATAAATAACAAAAACTTTTATTAATAGATATTAAGAGAAAAAGATACAAGAGGAGGGGTAAAAACTCTTAACCCTCCCAATAAGTACATTTCAGTTTACAATATTGCCCAGAAAAGTTGACTCTTCCCACCCCTTGTTTGGACAATGAATCTGCCAAGGAATTGGCACTCTTAGTCCATTGAAACTTGACTTCCATGTTTTGAGTGAACTGTCTGACTTTTTTTTTCTCATTCAGAAATTTCCACAAACTAAAATTGTCCTTCTGCAGCCAATTGATAGCCAACTTAGAATCACCTTCCACCATTAATTTTCTGATATTCAAGTCTCGGGCTCTTTTTACCCCTTCTAGAACAGCCAGTGTTTCAGCTCTAAGGGAATCCCCCATCTAATAGAACCATAATATATGGCAATAATTCGACCTTCTTCATCCCTGAAAACTCCCCCTATACCTGAAGGGCTTGGATTTCCCTTGCTGCTACCATCGAAGTTTAGTTTTGTGAACCCCCAAGTTGGAGGAGACCAAATTGGATTAGATGAAATCTTCATTGGAGCTGACCAAGCCACTTCTTTCCACTTCCTGATGATGTCTCCTTCTGAATAATTTTCGAAGAGCTTCATAGTCTTAGCCAATGAGCCACCCTTATAGAAATTAGTTCAATGATGGCACCCTTATTTCTTTCTTTCCCATGAAAGATCCTTTGATTCCTTCCCTCCCAGACTGTCCAACATATAGCTGTTCTTACACATCTCCATAGAATTTTCCCTCTCTTCTTCAACCCCCTAATTGAAGTAGAATGGAACAAGCCTTGTACATTTGAGGGAGGGATCCACCTGCAATCTGCTGCTTGCCCTAGATGATAGTCCCGTGTCCTAGCCATCTGCCGCTTGCCCATAAATACTTAAGACAACTTCATCCCACAATTTATCCCTCTCCAAAGTCAATCTCCAAAGCCATTTCTCCAATAGAGTTTCATTCTTTTTCTGCAAATTACCTAAAGCAAGCCCACCATCACTTTTGGTTTTGGTAACTATATCCCACCTGACTCTATGATCTCTTTTCTCCTCTCCTGGTTCCCATAAGAAATCTCTCATTAAATTTTCCAAAGTCCCATATGCTCCCTCAAGCATTTTAAACACAGACAAAAAGTAAACAGGCAGGCTAGCCAATGCTGACTTAATCAAAGTTATCCTACCTCCCATGTTAAGGTAATTTTTCTTCCAAGAATCTAACCTCTTAGTTAACCTATCAATCACTGGATTCCAAAAGCTCTTTTTACTTGGGTTATCCCCTAGTGGCAGCCCCAAATAGATCAATGGCCATTGGGCAATCTCACAACCCAAATTTGGGTCATTTCCTCCACTTCACTATCACTCAAATTAATGCCAATCACACAACTCTTATCTAAATTCACTTTGAGATCAATCACTTGTTCGAACACATTGATCACTAGCTTTAAATTACTAACCCAACTTACCTCATCCCCACCACGGAAAAGAATTGTATCATCAGCAAATTGTAGATGGGTTACTAGGACCCTATCCCTCCCTATCCTCTAACCTTTCACCAAGTTTCTAGAATCTGCCCTCTCAATGAGCTTCCTTAAGACTTTAGCAATTAGGGTAAAAAGGAAAGGAGAAAGGGGGTCCCCTTGCCTAATACCCCTATTAGCCGGGAAGTGATCTACCACCTTACCATTCACCAAAATAGAATAGTGCCATGTCCTAATACATTCTTTTACCCAACTGCAGCACTTCTGCCCAAATCCAAAAGACTCTAGGACTTCCAATAAGACTGACCAATCCACCAAATCGTATGCCTTTCCGAGATCCAATTTGCACACTAACCCTTTCTTCCCACTTCTTTTGAAGTCTTCCACACTCTTATTTGCAATTAGGATTTGATCCACAATGTGCCTATTCTTCACAAAGGCACTTGGATTCAGGGAAATTATTAAGGGATCCTATGGATACTTGAGATAGATGCATGGTTAGCAGTGGAACGAGTACCTGAATGTGCAAAGGCAGTGGACAATGAATTGCTTGAAGAATTGGAAGCTGTAATTGTGTTCTCAAGGTGATTTCCCATACTTATCAAATTTAGGCTTCATTGTTGCTAACTGCTATGCTGTCTTCTCATCACTAGAACCCTTTTCACCATTTGGAGCCATGGCTGCATTAGCATTCCCACTCTTCCCATTTCCAACCTTCTTATTATTGTTGGGATTTTTGAATTGGCTGGCAAGAGGTGTGGGTGTAGTTTCTAGCAAGTGTCCTTTGTATGTTTCAGTTTCTTGCAATACTCACAAATGATATCTTTCTTATCTTCACTTGCTATCTTATGTTTCACCCCACATTAGCAAAATGATCAGCTGTAACTGTCCCTTGAATTTGAACTTGCCTTTTGCTTTCCTCATTGCTAACCATAGCATAAGCTTGGGACAAGATCACATCATCTTTTGCTAAGATATTTTGCCTATATTTTAGATTCAACCATGTCAAGAATTCAAATACTAGAAATGATAGGATCAAAAGGTGGTAACACCAAGTATTTTCATGCAATTGCCAATGGTAGAAGAAGGAAAAATCTTATCTCTTGTTTAGAAATTAAGGATCACAGATCAAATAGAGATAGCTAAGGCTTTTGTGGTTCACTTTTAAATCAATTTATTTAAGGCCTCTGAGAGAAAGATGGACAATTGAAGGGTTGAATTGGGAATTTATTGATGCCTCTTAGAACCAACTTTTAGAAATGAGGTTTAAGGAAGATTAGATCAAGGTCCATGGACAAAGCCAAGGTTCTGGGCCCGGATGGTTTTACAATGGCCTTTTATCAAGATTGTTGGGAGATAATTAAGCCAGATATTCTTAGAGTATTTAAAGAGTTCCTTAGGAGGGGTATAATTAGTCCAGGAATGAATTCAACCTTTATTACCTTGGTGCCAAAAAACTCCAATGCAAATCATCCGAAGGATTTCAGGTCAATCAGCTTGGTTACTAGCATTTACAAAATAATTGCCAAGGGGCTTTTATTCAGGGTAGACAGATTATGGACCAAATTCTTATTGCTAATGAATGTGTGGAGGCCAATGCCCAAAAAAGAGCTAAGAAAAAGGGGGTAGCAATTAAATTGGAGTTGGAGAAAGCTTATGATTTGGTGGATTGGGAATTTCTAATTAGCATTATGAGGACTTGTGGTTTTGGAGATTTGTGGTGCAAGTGGATCAAAGGCTGCTTGCAAACTAGTCATTTTTCAGTGATTGTGAACAGTTCAGTGGAGGAGTTTTTTGAAGCTATTATAGGGCTTAGATAAGGAGACCCCCTCTCCCCTTTCCTTTTCATTTTGGTGGCAGAGGTTCTAAGCAATGCTTTAAAACGCGGAGGCATGATGCAAGGCATTCTACTACCTAGAGGCGTGAGGCGTAAGCCTCCCAAACACAAGGAGGCGTAAGGACGGCTCCTTAAGAGGTGGGGGTTCAGGAGAAAGGAGGAGGAAGAAGAGGAAGGGGGGATCTCATTTTTTCTTTATTTTTAATAAAAATCTTTTATTTTAAGAAGAACAATGATGCATAGCACTAGTTGAAAGGGGGGGGGGGGTCCAAAAATCTTTTGGAGCCAATGATTAGTGTGGCTTTTATTACCACAAAAAAAAAAAAAAAGGTTAGTATGACTTAAAAAGTGGAGTCCTAGGGAAAAGTGCTTTTTGTTTCTTTGCATAATAGAATTTATACCACTACCATGACCTAACCAAATCTTATTGAATCCTTGAATGCATTTCTGATAACTGCCCCTCTATTTTATTTTTTTTCTTTGGTTCAATACAAGTTTCCTATTCATTCTTTTTTGTATTTGAACAATTGAGATTTGTTTGACTACAAACTCTGAATTTGGTTTTACTGCATAGAAAATTCCTGAACTATTTGTACAGAAAGGATCAAACTTTGTTAGATTTACAAGGCATATTATGAGGTGCAGTGACTAAGAGGGCTCATCATGTTGATCTTCCATCATTTATGATTTTTTTTTTGTATTCATTTAGTTTTAATTGCATTTTGTTTCCAAGATATCACGTGCATAAGCATGTGTCTTGTGTCTTTCTGAGTTTGGTCTCAGCATGATATTAAAAATTGTTTTTTTCTTGTTACTGTGTCATACCATTTATCCTCCATTGTTGCTGTTGATCCTTTATATTTCTATTTGAATTCCTAAATTGTTGCCATTGATGGCTGACATGATCTGGAGGTCATATTTCTTCTTGTGATGAGCGGTTTACTTCTTGCAGAACTTTGATGATGTTTTGGTTCCCGCTGACCATGTAAGCAGGAGCTACAATGATACATACTATGTTGATGCACAAACTGTCTTGAGGTGCCATACAAGTGCTCATCAAGCAGAACTATTGAGGAGGGGACACACTCAATTCCTAGTAACTGGAGATGTTTATCGTAGGGATTCTATTGATTCAACTCATTACCCAGTGTTCCATCAGGTGTTACTTCCATTTGATTATAATAATTTTTTTATCAGAAATGATAACTTTCATTAGAGATAAATTAAAACTGAAATGCAGAAGTCAACCCTTTTTAGAAAAGGTTTATTCAATAAACATCAAACATTACAGCACTGCCTAGTAAAGTCTCTCCCTTACAGTCCCTTGTTTTGCTAGGGCGTCAGCAAAACCATTTGCTGATCTCCTTACCCACTTGAAACAAACACTCACACCTCCCTTGTTATGCTAAGTATTTCCCTTATCAGTTGTCTATACTTCCAAATTCCGAGCTGCCCTGATTGCATCCACCCAATTACCAATTGATTATAATAATCATAACTTTCTATTGGTTTGCTTCTCCAAATTTCCTCTTTGTTACCTTGATGTGTTTGTGTTATAACTATGCAGATGGAAGGAGTGCGAGTTTTTAATCCAAATGAATGGGAGGAATCTGGTGTGGATGCCACATCATATGCTGCTGGAGATCTAAAGAAATGTCTTGAGGGTTTAGCAAGACACTTATTTGGTAAACCTGGAACCTTGTCTTGTCTATAAACTTGATATCAATTGGTATTTTCTTGGTCTTTAAAGTAGTATTTTTAAGATATATTTATTTGCCTCTTGAAGTATCTTAAACCAGGTCTTTCGAAATTTACAGGTGCTGTGGAAATGCGCTGGGTTGATACTTATTTTCCCTTTACCAATCCATCTTTTGAACTTGAGATATATTTTCAGGTTAGTTGTTGAACCTGAAAGCATGTGAAGTAGTATTGCATTGTCAGTTTGAACTTCTATTAACCTTTCTTCTTCCTTGATTTGGGGGGAGGGGGGAGGAGTACTGGTACATCTTTTATCTCCTGTGCTGAAGAACTGGGTTTGTCCTAGTCAGGGAGAACAGGGTTTTCCTTATGCCCTTTCTTCCAGTCAGGGAGGACAGGGGTTGCCATTCATGTGCTGCATATGACTCATTTGTTGTATATTTTTGGCAATGTAGCTTTGACCTTTCTTTTATTTATGTACTTTTTGGGTTTGTGCAGTTGCCCTGTTTGTGGATTTTTTTTTTTCGGAAAAGGTAAAGTAAATTTATTCAACGCAAACAAATGCAATTCAGACCCAAATAGGCAGTCTAAAAAGCAGCCGAGATTGCAACTTCCACCAGGAACAAGATTGAAATAATACAGGCAAGCTAATATTCCTGAACACCCCAGAAAAGGAAATCCAAGAAATCAGCTTACCCACAGCTTTCTGAATTACATCATCCAAATCCTTTGGCCTATTACAGAAAATTCTACCATTTCTTTCAGTCCAAATGGACCACAACACAGCAGCTGGGATTGTATTCCACATAAAGCTGCTTTTATCAGACAGATTTGAATGTAATATTTTTGGGATAATAAAGAATATCTAATATGCTGCTTGTATGGAGGATTGTGTTTTGTCATTTATAGATGCTTACACATGCTTCATATTCTAAAATATGGTTTTCTAATATGTGACTCGATGCATGCAAAAGAAAGGTGCCAGCTGGCTCAGCTGGTAAATTAAATGGATGTAGTTCACACTGCCTGATATTAATCCTGTCGTTAACACCCCCCCACCCCCCACCCCCCCTTGGGCCAAAAAAACAAAAAAAAAGGAAGGTTTGCCTGAGAAAAATGATAGTAGATGCAGAAAAAGCAGGGGTAAGAAGGCTCTGTCCAGGAAAAAAAGTGCAAGAAATCATCATTGTTATCATTGTCCAAGCCTTATCCCAACTATAAGGGTTGGCTACATGAATCCTGTTTTTCCAATCCATTCCATTGTTAAATTAGTGGTGCTTAAATCATTTCTTACTACTTCTACCCATGTCCTTTTTAGGCTACCCCTTTACCTTCTAGTTGACTGCCCAACTCTGCTCCATACAACATAGCTGGCCTTATAACTGTTCTATAGAATTTTCCTTTTAGTCTAAGTGGTATTCACCTATCACATAAAAGTCCAGATGCACTGCTTCATTATTGCCCATCCTTCTATAATTCTTTTGAAAATTTTAAAAAATCCATAAAAGTCCAGATGCAAGAACTATGAAGAATCAAATCTGCACCTGACCGAACATGACAATCTAGGTTAGTAGAATCACTAAGATGCCATGTAGCAGAAAGCTTAAGAATTCCAAACTAGCTTAGAGAAGCTACTTAAGTTGGCAAGGCCAAACTCCATGCTACATTACAACAAGAATCTCTACAGCTACAAACACACACGTGAAAATAAAAATGGCCACAAGGAAAAGCCAAGAGGAAGACTGATGAAGAGGATTAAGTTTTCTGTAAAAGAAGAATAACAGGGCCAATCCCCTATTCTATTGATTACTATTTTTTTGGGTGATTTGATCTCAACTTGGATACTTACACAAAGGTGAGATGAGAAAGGTCCTTCATATGTCAGAGTGCCATACTTTTTTTTGATGAATATCTTAGAGTGGAATACTGGGCAAAAAGTCTGAAATTTATTTTCAGATTTTAAGGTTGGAGACTTTTTTTTAGATTAGGGCCTGGGGTGTTATTGCTGCCTCATCATATAGAAGACAGAAATCTGTTGAGAAGTGGTCACCCCCAATATGCAGCTGGAAGAAAATTGAGTTTTGATGGAGTTGTGTAGGTAATCCGCGCCCCTCAGGCATGGGGGGCCATTAGGGATGAGGAAGGAAACATCTTAGCTTTATACTCAGACCTGCTGAGCAAGGTGATGTGGCAAGATCAGAACTATTGGCTGCAGTATATGGGGTTGAGAAGGCTAAAGATTTGGGTATTGATAGATTGATCATCAAGGGTGACTTGAGAACTGTTGTGAACTGGCTGAAGAAGGGGGAGGAGTCATAGCATCTGAGAAATGAATTCAGCCAATTTAAATGGCTCTCAAAGGGCATGACAGTCCAAGTTAAATGGGTGAGGACTGAGGAGAACTGCCAACAGCTTGGCAGGTGGTCTAGCTAAGCAAAGGGTACAGAGAAGTGATCTGTATTGGGCTCAATTGTAATCTTGGGTTGGGTCAGCTTTTCTAAAGCTGTGTTTTTTCTTTTTTCATGACCTCTTGTTGTAACTATGCTCTCTTTTTACTAATGAAATCATTTTTGTGTTGCTGATAAAAAAAGTCCTTTATTTATTTGTTTTTAATCAGGATGATTCTTTTATTTAAGAAGTATTCTGATATCAGTTTGCTTTATATGTAATTAGAAAGAGAGAGGAGAGAGTGGAGAATCTGAAAGAAGAAAAAGAGAAAGAACAGAATGATTAGAGCTTATGAGACTCTTACTAGATGACTGATATTTATAGACTTTAACCAAGTACAATGACTGTTTGTCCCTAATAAGTTTTGGGGACAGAACTTAAAACATAACCTAAACAACTTAAGATGAAGCAACATAAATACCCTTATGGGACATACTTACATACACTCTTAACTAGGGCTGTCAACAGACTTCAAAAGTCCAATTGCAAAGACAATCCTGCTTAGTATATATATACCTAGCAGGTGGCTGGGTATATATATTAATCAATAACGATGTCTAATTGCAATGACAATCCTGCTTGGTATAAAATAAGGATAGGAGTGTCCTAAATCAAAGAAGAGAAAAGATTAAGTTACTTTCTGCCCAATAACACATAAACAACCTATAAAAGGACATAAAAAGGGAAGAAATAAAACACCAAAATAACTCTTGGCAACATCATTACCGGATAGCATATAAATTGGTCATTACCCAATGTTGGTGAGTTGGTCCTGGCTATGTGGGATCTTTGGGGGTGGAGGGGTGGATTAGATTCAATACTTCAGCATATTTTGCACACAGTGGCTGCTATCAGACACGAGCCCACATTCTAACACTTGTCAGCCTGAGTTCAACTAGTTGGTTATAGATCAAATCAAAGTAGCATATTTACTTTTTGGCCATTCATCCAAAAATATATTTACATATTGTCACTTTGATATTGTTGCATTGTTTTTGTAGTACTTTATGAGCCTTATTATCAACTATCTGCCAAATCTTATAGGAGAAATGGTTGGAGGTCTTAGGTTGTGGAGTGACAGAGCAGGAAATATTACAGAGAAGTGGTAAAACTAATAATGTTGCTTGGGCTTTTGGACTTGGTTTGGAGCGGCTTGCAATGGTTCTATTTGAGATACCGGATATTAGGCTTTTCTGGTCAACTGATGAGCGGTTTACCTCTCAGGTATTTCCTAATTCATCACATGATCTCTATATAATTTTGCCTTATTCTGTTCTTCTATGTATTTGTTTGCTGTAAACAAATTCAGCAGACAATTAAAATTCTTAAAAGCTTTAGTATCTATTAATATACCTGATATGGAACTTCGTGTATACAGTTTTCTGAAGGTCAACTCGGGGTCAAGTTCAAGCCATTTTCAAAGGTTAAGCGCCTTAGCCCTTGTCTTTGGACAATGCCATAGTTATACTTGTAATACTATATATTTCTGCAGTTTCACTTGCTCATTGCTATGCCATCACTGACTTATACTGACAAAGTTGTATAGTTAACTCAACCCTTGTAGTTTATGCAGACGAAATTATAGAAGCATCACTTTTATTCCATCGGGTCAGTTATTCTAATTCTGATCAGAGATCAACTCAACTCAATCTTAACCCTAACTATTTGGGTTCCCATATACAAATCCTGTCCCGCTGTTGTGCTCTATCATAATTCCGATCAGAGCTATGTCCTTTACATGACATACAGAAAAGGGTTAAGATGGTTACAGTGCATGGTTAGGCTTGTTTACAGACATTGTGGCATTATACTTGTTATCTGAGCTTCCTAATGCCCTGGTATTTGAGATTACTTTACCTTTATGCTCTAAAAATTGAGAGTACTGTCTTTTACAGTTTCCTCCTTGTTACAAAGACATGAGTTTTTGGATCAGTGACTCATTCACCGAGAACAATTTATGTGAAGTTGTTAGGGGAATTGCTGGGGATCTTGTGGAGGAGGTATGTATTAAGATATTTTTTCCATTTATTTTTTCTTCTGGTTTGTAAGTTATTCATTTTTCTGATTGTAGTTGTTTCATTCTTTCTTCTATTCGAATTATGAGATGCTATAAAATTTACTTCATATGAAATATTAGGTTACCAAACTAGAGCTGATGCTTCAACTCTTTATTTTTTCTTTTAAACTTTCTTTTGGTTTTAAAGAGTCAATGCTTAAGGGTTTAAGATGTTTTTCAATCACCAAGTTATTGCAATTTTATTTGTTGTGAAAAAGAATGGGAAAGAGAAACATGTTTAGAGAGTGTTCACTTTTCAAGCACCTCTTTTAAGGTTTAGCCCCTGATACCTAACCCTTGATTTTCCTGATGCTTTTGCTTACATTAAGACATTCATATCCTCCAGGCGGATAATGCCCAATACAATTGATTTCAGTTCATTAGATGCATTGACTGGGCAATATCAATGGGTCCATGTAAAGGATGTTCTCACTTCTTAGATCCCTGGCCAAGCATCTAACTTATCTCAATATATGTCTGTACTGCAAAGATCTTCAGTCTTTCTTTTTGAGCCATTCTACCATTACCCAATAACCACAATATCTCTGTAATTATTGCATCTTTGTAATTTGTATATAACTTTTGTTCTTATATAGGGACCATTGCCTTGAAGTTTAAACAAGTGGAGGATGGGTTTGAATCGGTGCTTACCAATGTATATGGTCCAAATGATTACAGAGAGAGAAGGAAGTTGTGGGAAGAACTAACCGATATAAGGGGAGTATGGGAAGGGCCTTGGTGTCTTGGAGGTGACTTTAATGTTATAAGATTCCTGGAAGAGACAAATAGTCCGAGGCGGAGATCGACCTTGAGTATGAGGAAATTCAATCAATTTGTGGATGTTTACGAGCTTAAAGAGATCCTATTATCACACAATTGTTTTACTTGGTCCAATCTCCAAGTGAACCCGATTTGCTTTAAGCTGGATAGATTTCTATTCTCAAATGACTGGGAAGAACATTGGGGGAATCTAAGCTCTAGAGCATATCCAAGGGTGACTTCTGACCATTGGCCCATTGTAATCTGTAGGGAGGAAGTGAGAAGTGTTGGTCCTGCTCCTTTTAGGTTTGAAAACATGTGGCTAGGACACCCGGGGTTCATAAAGAAAGTCAAAGAGTGGTGGCTAGAAAGCAATCCAACAGTGAAATGGAGTGGAATGAGGTTTCATAAGAAGCTCTAGTATCTGAAAGGCAAAATCAAGGAGTGGAATCTATTAGAGTTTGGGAGATTAGAGGAAAAAACAAATAGTGACTACACAAATTGAGGACCTAGATGGCAAGGAAGAAAGGGGTTGTCTTATAGAAGAAGATAAGGAGCTAAGATGGAAATTGCATAAACAGTTAGAGGATTATCTTCTTCAGGAGGAAATAAGTTGGAGACAAAAATCAAGGTGCAAATGGTTGAAGGAGGGGGATAGGAATACCAAATTTTTTCATGTGGTGGCAAGTGGAAGAAGAAGAAGGAATTTTATATCAAGCCTGGAGATTGAAGGGGTTACAATATCCACCCAAAGAGAAATAGCAGGGGCTTTTGCAAATCACTTTAGGTCTATCTTTAGAAAACCCCTAAATAGTAGGGTGTGGATTGAGGGGTATGGAATGGCCAACTTTGCAGATGGAGGATAGGGATTGGTTGGAAAGGAAATTTGAGGTGGAAGAGATAAGGGAGGCAATGTTCTCTATGGATAGATCAAAGGCATCGGACTCAAATGGTTTTACGATGGCCTTTTATCAAGATTGCTGGGAGATATTAAAAGAAGATCTATGGATGTGTTTGATGAATTCCACTCTAGAGGGGTGATCAACTCAGGGCTGAACTCCAATTTTATTGCACTAGTTCCTAAGAAGAGGAATGCATGTCACCCAAAGGATTTCAGGCTGACCAGCCTAGTCAACAGCCTTTATAAGATTATCACCAAGGTGCTGTCCATCAGAATAAGGAAAGTGCTCCCAACAATTATAGCAGATAATCGAGGAGCTTTTGTGAAGGGGAGACAAATAACAGATTAGATTCTGATAGCAAATGAGAGCTTGGAGGAGTTTAAGAGATCCAAGAAAAAATGGGTGATTTGTAAACTGGATTTGGAAAAGGCTTATGATTTGGTGGATTGGTCTTTCTTGATGGAGGTGATGACCAACTTTGGTTTTGGGGATAATTGGTGCAAATGGGTCTTAGGTTGTATCAGGAACCACCATTACTCCATACTGGTAAATGGGATAGTGGTCGATTTCTTCCCAGCCTTGAGAGGGCTTAGGCAAGGAGACCCCCTCTCCCCCTTTTTATTTACTTTGGTAGCTGAAATTCTGGGGAGACTAATTTATAGAGCATATTTCAGGGGCTTAATCAGAGGTTGGAGAGTTGGGAGGGAGCTTGTGCCACTCACACATTTGGAATTTGTAGGTGACACCATACTCTTTTGTGAAGCAGGGGACCCTAATAGGATTAGAAATTTGAAGCTCACTATACGACTTTTTGAGCAAATGTCAAACCTTAAGGTGAATTTTGAGAAGAGTTGTATAGTTGGGGTAAATATGGGCGAGGTGGAGATCTCTGAGGCTGCAGATATCTTAGAATGTGCAATAGAAAACTGGCCCCTTAATTACCTCGGTTTGCCATTGGGTGATAACCCTCAGAAAGGTGAGTTTTGGGTTCCGGTTATGGAGAGGTTTGAAAGGAAATTAGCAAATTGGAAGAAAAATTATTTCTCTTGGAGGGAGAACCACTCTAATCAGTTCTACTTTAGCTAACCTTCCTGTTTACATTTTGTCAATCTCCAAGATTCCGACAAAGGTGGCTAGTAGATTAGAAAAACTAATGAGAGACTTTCTCTGGGAGCCGGGGGAGGAGAAGAAGGACCATAGGGTGGGGTGGGAGATGGTTTGTAGGAGTAAGAGGGAGGGAGGTTTGAGTATCGGGAACATAAGGAATAGGAACTTGGCTCTTCTGGGGAAATGGCTTTGGAGGTTCTCATTGGAGAAGGACAAACTTTCGGTGAAGATAGTGGGAAGTATTAATGGGGTTGCAGCAAATGGATGGGACTCCGGGATTCTGGCAAGGAATACAAGAGCATCTCCTTGGAAAGTTATTCAAACTATTCTACCTTTGTTTTCTCCATGGATCAGGTATGACTTGCACTCAGACAATCTCATTAATTTTTGGGAACATGTTTGGATTGGGGACTTCACCCTAAAAGACCAATTCCCAAGCCTTTTTGCCATTTACACTTTTAAAAATGAACCGGTGCCTTCATTCATTGTTCCTTCTAATTCTATTTCCGGGGTCGGCTGGAGCTTGGGCCTGCAAAGAGATATCAGGGACACAGAGCTTGATGGGGACTCCATCCTTCTAATTCTTTCACTTTTGCCTCTTTCTTTAGTGCTCTCACACATTCTTCTTCTTCTAGCTTGTCTTTCCTTATTAAAGAGGTGTGATGTCATCCTATACCTCCAAAGGTTGGGAGTTTCTGTTGGGAAGCCTTTATGGAAAGAGTTAACACAACAGATTTACTTCAAAGAAAACAACCCAATAGTTGTTTTTGTCCTCACTGGTGTGTCCTCTGTAAAGCTGATGGTGAGTCTGGATATCACTTACTAATCTCCTGTCGGTTCACTAACATCATTTGGGAGTGGTGTACTTCTTTGTTTGTGTGTAGGTGGACCCCCCCCCCCCCTTCGAATGTGCAAAGCCTATTCACATTTCTGCCGTTTCAGCCAACAAAAAGGGCCAAGTTTATGTGGAGGTGTATGAGAGCTGCAGTCTGTTGGACTATTTGGGAGGAGATAAATTCACGAATATTTACTGATAAGGAGAGAAGTTTGGATTTGGAAGCAATGCTGGAGATCATACACATTAGGGTTATACACTGGCTGAAAACCTTGGCTCTGTTCGCAGAATTCTCAGTTGATGAGCTGCAAAGAAAGTGGAAGAAGATAGCAGAACTTGTTCCAATGAGGAAGGCCTGAAATGTTTGTTGGATCCTCCCACCCCATGACTTTGTTAAACTGAACTTTGATGGCGGCAGCTTGGGCAATCCAGGGCCATCCGGAATAGGAGGAGTAATAAGAGACGAACAAGGGAATCTGTTAGCTATGTATTCTGGACCAGTTGGGGTGGTAGATTCTTTGAGAGCTGAGATTCTTGCATCTCTTGAAGGGGTACAAAGAATCAAGGATATGCATATTAACAAGCTGATCATAGAAGGAGATTCTGAAGTGGTGGTAAACTGGCTGAAAGAGAATAGTCTTAGACTTTGGAATTACAGTAATGAAAAGAGGAAATTCAAGGGGCTGACTAAGGACATGGAAATCCAATACAAATGGATTAAAAGAAGTGCCAACTCTTTGGCAGATGGTCTAGCTAGACAAGGGGTGAACAAACATTCTATTTTTTGGGCTGTCTTGTAATTTTTGTTCTTTTGATGTGTAATGGTTGTCCTTGGGAGCTAAGATTGTTTAGCCCCCTTGCCCTATAATTTTCTCATATTTTTAATATTAATTCAATCCACAGTTATTGATATATATAGGGACCATTGCCCCTCTACTCCAATCTTTTGGATTTTTTTTTTCTTTTTTGTTTTGATAATCATATTGAGGCCAATCTCACCCTTGCACTTTCAAATTTATCAAGGGCAGCAGTAGCAGGAACCCAATAAGAACAGCAGTCCAATCATTTACAAACTTCGATTATTCTGTGATACTCGAGCCCAATCATTTATATAGACAACCTTATAACGATGCTTTTGTACATTCCAAAGTTCACTGTCCATCATTTACATGTCTGTGCTGGCAGCCAATAAACCCCTTCAAACTCTCATCTTTGACTATTGCATGATATGAGTCGATCATATACATAGACAACCTTATAACAATGCTTTTGCCCATTTCAAAGTTCACTGTCCATAATTTACATGTCTGTGCTTGCAGCCAATAAACCCCTTCAAATTCTAATCTGACTATTCACTATTGCATGATACAAGTCAATCATATACATAGACAACCTTATAACGATGCTTTTGCACATTTCAAAGTTCACTGTCCATCATTTACATGTCTGTGCTTGCGGCCAATAAACCCCTTCAAACTCTCATCTTTGACTATTGCATGATATGAGTCAACCATTTACATAGACAACCTTATAACGATGCTTTTGCACATTTCAAAGTTCACTGTCTATCTTCATCTCAAAAGCCTCTTTACTAGAACTCTGCATTTTACCATAAACTCCAGAATTGGATTGGTGGAGGAAAAACAAAGATAATTGTCATTGATAAAAAAACAAAGATAATTGTAATCAAGTATAAAAGCTCCTGCAACTCCATTAATGGCTTCTTCAAAGATACTCTGTTGTGACTCATAGCAGAGGGAACCCTACAAGAAAGCAAGATAAAACTGAGGGGTATTAGGATTGAGGTAGAGGTTGAACTGTGGAAGGAGTGAAAGCACTTGAGGTCAACACCGTGGTCCCACAAGACCCTTCTTCCTCATCACGGGCTTGCTGCCAGTCCTGTTCCCAAGTCTTCTTGTTGTCCCTGTCCAATTTGGATATGCACAACAAACAAACAAAGCCGACATTGGTTTTCCGGTTTTCCCTGTGAGAAACGACCGGAACTGATATTTTCCATCTGGGTTTTCTGAAGGTTTATTTATTTGGATGTTCATTTTCCAAGTCACTCCACTGTTCCAATAAGTTCTAGCTTCAGAAATGCTGGTTTCCAGGTTGAACATGGTGACATTGAGTGAAAAAAAAAATCTTACTTTGATGTGAAACCAGTGATGCAGGGTATTTTCTACTTTCAATGATTGAAGGGTACAGTTGGAATTATGATAAAATATAATAGGCATGTGACTTCACATGCAAACAGCCCTGAACATTTTCTAACAGATGGCTTATTTGCGTGATGTTGGGCCATCTTTTTTTGAGAAAAGTAAAGTATAATTTATATTAACTGAGAAAAATGTACAAGTATGGTCCTCTGTACAAGAGTATTTTGTACAAAAACACCTTTAAGGACCTCCAAAAAAATTTACACTCAAGAAAATTTAAGGCCCAATAGTATTTATCAAAAAAAATTTAAGGCCCAATAGGTGTGGGGGACTCGCTTAGAGCTGAAGTTTTGGCGCTCCTCCAGGGGCTCAGATGGGCCAAGCAATTGGGTTTCCAACAATTGGAATTGGAGGGGGATTCAAAATTAGTAGTAGGATGGCTGCAATCAAACAGTTTGGGAACGCGGTCCCTTAGACAACAGGTAAGGGAATTATTGAGCCTCAAAAGGGAGCTGGATGCAAAAGTGTATTGGTTTAGGAGGTCAGCAAATGCTTTAGCTGACTACCTAGCATAACAGGGGGTGAATCGGGAGTTTTTGTTTTGTGCAGTGTTGTAAGATTTTTGTTATTCAGGGGTCACCTTTTACTTTGGAAGGTGACAGTTGTTTCTTATGGTTTTATCTAATGAAAGCTACCGTTTCCTATCAAAAAAAAAAAAAAGGATGAGAGATCATCGGGACTGAAACATGTAAGAGTGCCATGCTCTCAACATGCCAACTGCAGAATTGATAACCACCTCCTCCGGATTCGACTTCTGCTAAAAAATTCTACTATTCCTTTCAGACCAAATTGCCCACAACACTGCTAGGGGAACCATACCCCAACAAGCTTTCCCATTAAGTAGTTTCTAAAACTACATATAAGTAGTTTCTAAAATCCATACAGGGTACATATAAGTAGTTTTTTCAAATTTCAGGGCATATATAAGTAATTATAATTTATCCCATTAAAAAATTAGCAAGAAAAGCAAGACCTTATGGATTGTCATCCAATTAGTCATTATGGGGTAATTTAGGGGGAAAGAAATGCTAGAATTTTTTACATCAGGGCATTTCCCATTGAAGCTGTTTGCATAAGTTTGTGGATATGGTATCCTATTGGCTCATAATGAGTTCAGGGAAGTCCTCGTATTTTTCTTTTGAACCCTTGAATATAGATCTTAGTTTTTGGCTTTGTTTCTTGGCAGCCTACTGCTAGGCTTCACAAACTGTATGAGACTTTGTTGTACAGGGGCTTGTTGTTTACACTCACACTCTTTCATAATCTCAATATAATGTGTTTCTGTCCAAGCAAATGGTCCAATAGACAATTTGATCTCTCAGGTACAACTGATTGACAATTTCACAAACAAGAAAGGAATGACCAGTCATTGTTATAGAATTGCATATCGATCAATGGAACGCTCACTTACTGATGAGGAGATAAATCAGTTGCAGGTAAAAGTAAATGAATAAAGGGTTTAGCCTGCATAAATGTTTTACAAATGGAATGACCAATAACCCTGATACTTTTATTGCTTTTGATGCAGTGGAATGTCAGAGAAGAAGTGCAGAACAAGTTGAATGTTGTTCTGAGATGAGATTTCTGTCCCAAGTCCATGAAGCTGTAGTTTTGTCATGTATATTTTATTCATCTGTGTTTTAATTTGCAGGCCATGTTTCCTTGATTAGCCTTTTCCCCAACTTAATTTATCACGACTATTACTTACAATAATAAATTGTTGTAGATGGTGGCTTTGAAGAGAATAATTATTTGAAAGGATTTTAGCCGATAAGGATAATATCTAATTGTTTATTCTTAAATCAAATCCTGTGCTTTTATGTAGAAATCAACGAGGCCTTGGTCCATCATGGTGAGTAGCTACACAAATCATGTTTCTCCATCTCAGATGGGTTATATAAATTATTTTAATATTTTCTCCTTTTCTACTTTAGGATAATGCCTTTGGTACCTTGGAAAATGTAGATCTTGAAGAGTAAACCCAAAAAAAAAACCCAATCGGAGAAATTGCTCTAACATGTTATTTGAGGGATTCAGACCGTTAAAAGCAGGAAAGACTACC
The DNA here is from genome assembly GCF_056320005.1 of Nelumbo lutea. Lineage (NCBI taxonomy): Eukaryota > Viridiplantae > Streptophyta > Magnoliopsida > Proteales > Nelumbonaceae > Nelumbo > Nelumbo lutea. The sequence goes on along the minus strand of NC_142689.1, from coordinate 17,239,044 downwards.
GGGGTCATGAATCAGACAGTCCAACCATTTTGTTGATCTAGTAAGTAGTAACCCATTAACATAAAGCTGTGTTTGCCTGTTTGGTTTGATAAAAAGGTAAGAGAGAACGTTGAAGTTGAGGGAAAGTCCTTATTTTCTGTCAAACCAAACATAGCCTAGTTATCGGGTGACATTCTTTGTTGGTTTCCATTGCTCAAGATTCATGTCTTATAAGTAATTTTTTTTTTTTTTGTTTCCAAAAGTGTTTCATCATCTAAGCCTTGTCCAGATTGTACGTATACAATAAACAAAAATGAGTATGACTTGACAATCTATTCACATGCCTGGGTTCTGGCCCAGCCCATGAATATTTTCACTGCTTCAAGCATGGGTTCCAGGTTGGATCCTTTCAAAATTTGACAAAAGTAAAATCCAGGCCCGGCCCATGAATAAGTCTTCCTCTGGTGTGTGTATATATATTATTGACCTTTCAAATGTCAAGTCTAGCAAAAAGAACTAAACGTCCTCAACTGTTTATCAATTTTTCAAACATGCCCCACTTGAGAGTTGAGACTAAGGCCATGCTCTGAAACTGAAGCTGCTATTGCCATGAAGCAGCAAGTAAAAAATACAAAAAACACAACCGGAAAAAAAAAGGAGACAAACGGAATTTAAGATTTTACAAAATTCCACGGGAGATGGACGGCCGAGCTAGTTGAATAGATCATCAATGGGCAGACATGACCTTTGGCTAATTGGCTTCTTACCAATGAGATGTTTAAGTTTAAGTTTTAACGCCATGCCCATGTCGTCAAAAGTAAGTGAAAGTGGTTGGGGAAAAGAGATCAATGGAATGGTTGACTTTAGAGTCAATTGTTGAACTAACTGGTGCCACTCTAGATTCCTCTGGATGTCGTTTTGCGGTGAGATGACGGTGAACATCCTGCCATTAAATTTAAGGTGAGAAACTACAGAAGAAACAGAGGCCTAAGCAACGGTGGTGACAAGTTACCCATGATTTTCACCAAACTCTGAAACTTAAGGGTCCATTTGGCTTGCAGTGGAATTGGAATCAAAATCTCTTGGAATTGAAATCGGAATGATATTTTCTTATAATTTTTTTTGGTTCAGATCAGTGTTTTCAAACTGCTGCTGACCCGGATAGTTGAACCATTTGACCCAGGAATCATTCAGGCAATCAGTTCTATTTCACCTTTAATCCGGTCCTTGGCCAAAAACAATTGATTTAATCAGCGACCCACTGACTCGGGCAGTTAAGGCCATGTTTGGTTCAATTTTCATTCTTACACAAGATGAAATTCTAAAATGGAAAAGAATGGATAAAAATAGGCAGAATGAGAAAATATTGTTATGAACCAAACACTTTTTTTCTAAAATGAATTCTTTCTCATTTGTGCGAGTGTTTATAAAAGTGCTTTCATAAAAATGTTTTTATAAAATTATTTTTGCAAAAGTGCTTTTGTACTTTCATAGGAGTGCTTTCATAAAAGTATTTTTGTAAAAGTGATTTTGTATAAATACTTCCATAAAAGTACTTTCATAAAAGTACTTTCGTGAAAGTGCTTTTATAAAAGTATTTCTGTAAAAAGTGCTTTCATGAAAGTACTTCCATAAAAGTGCTTTTATTAAAGTACTTCCATAAACTTTCATAAAAGTCCTTCCACAAGTGTTTTTATGTAAAAGTACTTTTATAAAAATGCTTTCGTAAAAGTAAACATCTATGACAATAGTTTTATAGGTAGAGTTTCCTCAAAATGAAATGAGTAAGATGGGGTATGATTATTTTTCATACTGCAGGCTAGTCAACTTTTGTGTTATAGTGTTGATTTTTCATTTTAAAAAGAATGTGACCCTTGGCAAGAATTTTGTAACCAAACACTCTAATGTTATTCACTCTTGTCCATTTTTGCCTAGAAGCAAGAATTAAGAGAATGAGGCCCACAGCCATGGACCAAACATGACCTAAACCATTGATCTGTTCAACTTGTTTAATAGTTTTTGGCCATTTTTATTTTAATTATTTTTATATTTTTTATTTTTTAAGTTGAAATGGACCATCCATTTAAACCATCAACCTAAAAATCGGTGGCCAAAACAGCTCTAATTCTGGATCGACATTTAAAACCATCAGCCCAAAATCAGAATTGGAATAAAGTAAAATGGGATTTCATTTCCAAAGAAAAGGGATGGAATGACCATTCCCTCAATGACAATGAAATTCAGATTCTACCCAACAGTTGGGACCTGAATTCCTTTTCCAGCATCATCAACATTACATTCTTCGGTCATTGGTCCTAATCCAATTTCTCCTTCATAGATGACTTTGAAAGCATGGTGGTTCCACCGTTGTCGGTGCTAATCTGATTTCTGGGAAATATGATCAGCCATCATCGGAGAAATATTTGAACCTGACAACGCATCACCAATTCACCGGAATCCTTATTCATAATGGTGAGAATCAACAATGAAGAAACCAGTTCTGTTCGAATTCGATAAATCTATGGGTAATAGTGGTATTACGAAAAATCTAATCTTAACTATTAATGGTCCGCTGTTGGGAAAAAAAAAAAAAACTCACTCCTTTTAAAAAATAATTTTGTAACCGTCATTGGCCCGAATGGTAGGACCGTTCAACCCGGAAACCATCCAGACAATCAGTTCTATTTTATTCAGTGTTTAGAAAACCAAACCGGATGGGCCAGTCAAATCGGTTGAATAATGACCGGGGACCAGGCCGATTCAGTCACACCCCAATAACTGGATTTGCCCAAAACCTCTTATTTCCACAGATTACTTAATTACCACTAAATCACTTCTTTCCTTATGCTAATTAATGACTATTTATTGTACATATTACATAATTATGCACATATCTATGCATAATATCTATAAAAGTATGAATAGATGTGATTGGCTTTTGGAACTTTTATTAGACGTAAATGCCCCATTTCTACATTTTGAATCGGAGAAGGATCAATGGTAAAAATGTGATTTTGCCGTTCCATTTAATGCTTATTAGGAAATGATTTTTCTTTCTCATTTAATGCTTATCACCTATATTAAAATTAACAGTTTCACTCTTTATGTTTTCTTAATGATCCAATTTTTTTTCCTTTCCACTCTTTACTCCCATAAATTCATTCTTCCCAATTCCATATCCATATATTTATCAACATAAATACCTATACCGATATTGAAAATGACAATTTCATCCATTCCGTATGCATTTTCATCCATCATTTCCAATTTGATTCCTATCTTCTTTCATTTTTTAATTAACATCTACTTGCCTCATTAATCTACTAATAATAATCTAGGTGATTACTGGCTAATGAGTGGGGATCTACACAACTTAGTGTGGCTGTTAAAAAATGGGCTGGATTTGTACCATGAACAAACATCAGAGCCCAAAACTTTCTACGTTTGAGTGCCTATCTACGAACCTCAATTTTGAATATTTATTTTATGAAATTTAGGATAGTGACTTCGAAGTTAGAATTGGATTGAGTCTGACTTAGTTGAGCTTAAACATATTGGTTAAGTTTATAGAAAATATGAATTTATTTTTGTATAGACATCTTTTGTTGAGCTTTATAGTTCAATTTAGGAATTGAATTGATTAAAAATATGCAAAAAAGTCCAACCCAAATTTAGATCAGACCCAAGTTTTCTGGCCTAGATACAACCCGCAACCCAAAAACTCAGTCCCAATCCATGCAAAAATTAGGATTGGGTGAGGTTAGTCCCGCCCAAGTTGCAGCACTAACTAGGACAAAATATAGTTTGATTTGAGTTGAATCAATTAAGTGCAACACTGTAAAAAAATGTGCAACCACATTTGGATGAATAAGTATATATTTCTACAAATATCCCAACATGTTGTCTGATAAGAATAAGAGAGATTGAGACTCAAGGTTAATCATGTATAGCAGCAAAATAGGACAACTTGCTTTACCCATTTTCTGCTGGTTCAATTTGGAAGGAATACAAATACAAATATGTAGAGTGTAAAACCTTGTATTTTTTATGTATTTATACTATACACATTTGTATTTGTTCCAAATTGAGATGGAACAATGATTATTTATTGGAAACCATAAGAGCATTTTTTAAAATTTTCCCATAATAAAACCTAGAGATCAAACTACCAAGCTTTGTAACCATTTGTCATGTTGTTTGGGGCCATGAGAAAATGAAGAAAATTTTACTATATGGTATTAATTTGCATTCATCTTCATTGAACCATATATTTAAGGCATTTTTATTTCTTCTCATCATTAATTTCTATTGATTAAATATATACATAATAAATTAATAATTCCAATAACATAAAAACATACTTTTAAAATCTACTTGAAAAAAAATGGTGTTTTCATCTAGGCAGTGGTAAGAAATTAAACCATTTCGGGTCAAATCGGCCAACCATGTCGCCACAATTAAATAATAAAATTCAAAAATAGATAAAATGCAAAAAAATATAGAAATTAAAAAAATGGAAAAATTTTTAACATCATATATTCGACATATTAAACAATAATAAGTATGATAAATAAGAAATGATTTTATTAATGATGGAAATGGAATGTAAATTTTAAAACCAATTAGAAATAAAACTATTTTCCTATTCTCTCTCATTAAATCTCATATTAAGTTATATTCTCTCACTAAATCCACAAAATTAATTTTAATATTATAAAAATAAATATTTTGAAAATAAAATTATTTTCTTCCCTCCAAATGGTGGGTAAGTAATTCAACTATTTTTTGTCAAATGGGTTAATAAATAATGTCATATTTAATAATAAAAAATTAAAATATATACTACAAAAAATAAAAAGAATTGGACATATCCCTAATATTGCATATTCACTATACTAAATAAAAATACATATGAAATGTAAAGTAATTTTATTAATGATGGAAATTGAATGGAAAAGCTAAAATCAACCTATAAATGAAATGATGCCATAGTCAAATAATAAAATTTTAAAAAATAGAAAATATAAATAATAATAAAAAATAGAAAAAAAATTGGGCACATGTCTAATGTTACATATTTATAAAAATAAATATTGGGTATATCTCTAATATTATACATTCATTATCAATGAAAGAAATGTAATATAAAATTTAGTGTCAACCTAGAAATCAAATTATTTTCCTTTTTGGGTTATGGGTTAGTGGTTTGGGTCAAATGGATTATCCGATGATATAATAGTTAAATAATAAAATTTTTAAAAATAAAAATTATAAGTAATCAAAAGAATATATAAAAAAATATATATTAATTATGAAAAGCAAAAATTAAGTATAATAATTAAAAATTATTTATATAATGTAGATTCTATATAGTTTAAAAATAAATCCAAAAGTAAAGTTATTTTCTTACCTAGATGGTGGATCAATGATCCAACTTTTAAAAGAAACTCATGATGTCATAATTGAATAATAAATATTTAAAAAAGATAAAACACAAAATTATGTCGCATTTGGGAAGATTTATAATGTTATATATTCATCGTAATAAATAAAATTTATTTTTATTTATGGCAAAAATTAATGATATAAAATTTAGTAATAATAATAACAACAATAGTAATAATAATAATTGTTATTGTAATTTAAAATTTTCACTGTTTGAAATAGGCAGATTTTCTAGAAATTTTCACATGATGCTGGGGTTTTTGGACATATATTTAACACATCTCACATTTTCTCTCAAGCCCAAATTAAGTCCAAGTTTTGGATCGTTTTCTGATTTAAAACCGAAGGATCATAATTAAAAGGGCAAATTTGAGGTTTTAAAATATTTCAACAATACGTGCAAATAGACCTTGACGAAGTGCTTAGTCCAAGCGAGGTCTTAATCCAATTTGAAAGTAAGAGGAAGTTTCGATATATAGTAGCAGAAACCTCTAAGAGGAGGTCTAAGTCTTTGATCCATATATATGTGACAAAACAACTCGGCGGGTAAAATATTTTTTTTGATAATCCTCCACCAGAAGTAAAAATAAAAAAAAAATAATAATAATAATCCTCTATAAGAAAAAGAAAAATCACCGATTTTCAATTCTTGTACAAGGGAATATTACCTTTTCGTGCCACACAAGATAAATTAATTCTGAAAAGTCAAAATCAAAACCAAAGTCAAGATAATTGCTTGAATAGGCTCGATCTCTCGGGCTTCTCAGTACAATTTATTAGTCCAATACTGCATAGTTTAGATATTGAATCAGGATTTCAGCATGGGCAGTCTCCGGCCAAGGTCATTCTTCCCCGTACTGGCAGTAGTAGTACTCTTTCTCCTTCTAACTACTTCTCTGGTGAGTTTTATTTCAATTTCATACGGTGTTTTCTTTTTCTTCTTCTTCGATCTCTTGAGTTGAATTGTTGCTATTTCCTTGAAAGTTGATGAAGGGGCGACATGGTGTTCTTCTCGCTGTAAGGGAAATCCAAGAAAGTTGGTTCCAGGCAACCATGGCAATGTTGTTGCATGTAAAAGCTAAAATGTCTCCGGCATCAAATCCCAAGGGGGAGGTTGTCTCCGCCACCACCGCCCAAAGGAAATGAACCAGTGAGAACAAAAATGGAAACTCCTCCTCCGCCTCCGCCTCCATCCCCCACCACAACCTAAAATTTGAAGACTTGAGTTCGTAATTAAGTAGTGCACATCATGTACTCCCATCTTTATTTTGGCATCAATTAAATTTAACGCAGCAGATCGCTGCTATCTTATAGCAGAGCACCGCCTCCATAACGATTCACCTACGATTGAAAGTGTATTTGTGATATGCCGGCCTCTACCACTTCCTCCATGTAGCTACCTTGTTAGGCGGCGGTCATGGATTATTCAAGCATCCAAATTAGGAACACTACTCACTAGCTAGTTTAAGTACTTCGCCGGCCGGGAGCTTTGGGTTGGACTTGAGAGCATTTCTAATGTTATATATTCATCATATTAAATAAAAATAATTGTTAAAATAAAATCTATTTTTATCTATGATAGAAATGAAATACAAAATTTAATAACAATAATAATAATAATAATAATAATAACAATTGTTATTTGTTACAAGCATTTAATTTCTATCTTAACTATAATATATCTAAAATTCAATTAATTAATATGAAGAAAAAATTTTCATGTGCAACGCATGTGTTTAATTACCAGTTTTAAAGAAAATGCAAGTTAAAAGACTTAAACCCTAGGTATTTGTTTTGAAAGTTAAGAAACTTACCATCCATCCATCATATTTGAGTACATTAAAAGTTATAAAATATATTATATATAGTATTTATATGATCCGTAGTATATATATGTACATGTCACATCATCACGGTTCAACCTTCCGTCAAACATCTCTCTTCTCTAGTTCTATGCCTGGCCCAATTCTCTAAACATTGGTTTTATCCCAAACCCAGTCCCTAACCAAAAACCGTTGAACTGGTCAATGACCATTGACCCAAGTGGGTGAACTGTCAACTTGTTTGACCCATTTCATAGTTTTTGGTCGCTTTTTATTTTAATTATTTTTTTGTCAAAATGGGCCATCTGTTCGAATCAGACGATTGAACTATTGACCTAGAAACTGGTGTCCATAACGGTTCTAGGTCTGGATTGGTTTTTAAAACATTGGGTATAAGTGCTTTTAACGGTGGATGATAAATCTAGGTCTCCCCCATGATGATTGTACATAGGGGTGAGCATTTGGTTTATTAGATTAAAAATTAAAATGAATAAACCAAAATTTTAAAAATCAAAACTTACAAAAAGATAAAAACTGAACCAAAACCAAATTATTAAAAAAAAAAAAAAACCAAAATAACCGAAACTGTAATTTTTTATTTGATTATTTCAATTAAAACTGAATTTCAATAATATATACACTATATTATACTTAGTAAGTGGACAAGTGCATTTGAACGTGATAGATTGTCATGATAATGATTAAAGTATAAAAAATTAAAAAGAAAATTATAAAAATAAAGCAACATATATACCTCTACTTTGTTGGATTTCATTTTTTTCATCACTGATCGATTTGGACGGTTCATTTGGCAAGACAGTTTCATATGACAGATCACACCCCTCGTCCCGCGTCTTATGCAAAGATTACGAAACACACTTCTGGAACGTTGGTTGAGGATGACCTTACGACACAACCTCAAAGAACACAACAACACTCCCCAATAGGTATTTAAAGGCACACCACACCATCTAAGGTAAAGCTCCTACTCTAACATTCTACCTCTCTTGCTATCTTACTTCACTTGCCTTTCTAACTCTTATTGAAAAATCAGCTTAATTAAGGTCTCTAACATCTTGTAGTCGCAACTTATTAAAACCAATATGTTCATCCAACTCATTATTAGAACATTATTTATTGCTCGCCTACCTCAATTCTAACAAAATTAAGTATATTTATAAATAAGTAAAATGGTTGATATTAATTCTTTTAAAATTTTGGCAACCGGTCATCCCCATTGCTTGATTTAGGTGGATTGCACAATTAGTTTGGCCTAGGGTGAATTTTATTTTTCTTTTAAAGAAACTCCTACAATTTTTATTTTTTAAAAAAAGAAAAAAGGTAAGGTGGATTTTATTCACGATGAAGCAATTATACAAGAAATGGGAGGATCATGAAACATAAATCCCCAAAGGGACTGATCAAAGCTCCCACAGATTGACAGAATTAAGTTAGGATCATGAAACATAAATCACAAACATGTTTGGATTACAAAACACAAGGATGACAAAAAGCCAAGAAGCAAGTCTTGTTAGGTTTTAATCTCTATTATGTGGGCTTACATATTCAATGAAACAATTGCATTGATGGACTATTTCATAAGTGGGCTTAATTAAGTGATTCATCTATGTAAAGCCCATAGACTCTAATAAGTGAGTATGGGGGTTAATGGGTGGATACCATATTTTGACTCATATAGGCTTAATGGTTCCCAATAGGTTAAATCATTCAGCCGCCCTCTATTTTCTCCCCATCAGAGATTGAGAATTGAGAGAACCTCAAGCAAAGGAAGGATTTAACTGAGGAAAACCACACCTGTCGACACAGTCATTTGTTCATTCATTCCGCAAAGGTTCGACTGCTGCGATGGATACAGGTATTTATATTGGAACTTCCTTGATAACTGCAGCATGATGTATCTTGGGTGCAACAAAGTCTCTTGCTCTTGTATGTTCTTTGTATTGGTCTCTTTCTACAAGTCTGACTACAATTTAGTGGATCAGCACCTCCGGCTCCTTCCTCTCATTTCAGAAATTGTTGTTGTTTAGAGTTCAAGGTTGGAAGACTTCATGAACCACTCCATTAAACCTGTATATTTCCCAAATAAACCTTGCTCATGTTCTCACTAACCTTTGAGCTTAGAACTTGGCCTAATAATCAGACACCCTAATTGGGACCAGTCCATAGTTGGAGTTGTTTTCCATGATTGGTGGCTGATTTTTCTTAATTATTAAGAGGAAGATGCAAGTCAAATGGCTTCTTTATCTGATTTATCTTATTTTTAGCCCTGGAAAGCTTTGGGTAGATACAAGTTGGACACAAAATATAACTCAAACAAATGTAAATTGAGTGATTTTCCAAGACTTCATGAACATCTTGTTGAAATAAAAGTTAAAATAACATTAATTGTACCTTAGAAACCTGATGGAAGTTCTTCACTCAATTTGGTTCCGTTCAGCATCTGGATGCCTTTGATCTTGACCCGCAACTTCACATAGGCATCTGAGTCTGAGCAATGACTAGACATGTATTGACATACAAGAAGTCAATATAATGTGCAAAGGGAAGAAGAACGATTGTCAAAAGGAGAAGTGAGGGCCCATTTGATTCACAGGAATAGGGGTCTGTAGTCGAAATCGGAATCCGTGGAATTCTAACTGTTTGGTTGGGTGGAATTAGAATATTATTCCCATTCCCCCATTTAAGGAATGGCCATTCCCTATTCCTTTCTTGAAAAGAAATGCCATTTCATCTGATTCCAATTCCAATTCCTGTTTGAATCAAACAAACTATAAGAATAGATCACTCCATTCAAAGAATTTAAACTCCAACTAAACCAAGCAGACCCTAATTAGTTTTGTGTTCACCTGAATGTGGCCTCGTTGTGGGAACCTTGATACTGCGCGACACTCAGCCAGCCTAGTAAGCTCCCTTTGCCTCTCGTGCTCCATATGCATGAGCATATCAACAATCGCTTTGCGGCCTCTCACCCGAGGACAATTTCCGGCACATGGAAATCTCAATCGTTCTCTTCCTTCCAATGCAACAGAGTGTTCATGAGATGGTGGCGGTTCAATGATGTATGAATGCTCCCCATCATTTTCATCGCTCCAATATGTGGTTGAACTCTGGATCCAATTCCCAGAAGTTAACCTTCTTATGATATCTGCCACTCTACTCTCATTTTCTCTTACATGGTGGCCTTGTGATGATGAGGGTAAATCACATGGAGCTATCTAATCAGACTCCGAATCCGCAAATAAATTCTCAGGAGCATATTATTCATCACCAGAGTCACAAAATTCAGAGCTAACAATAGAGGGTTCTTCTCCGTATGAAGAAAACTGAGGAGTCCATCTTATGAATAACACCGCCTCCCGAGTCATCTCTCATATATTCGAATTTTGCCACAGTACCACCCTCCCAGACAGTATAAAGTTGTAAATTTTGTTATTTTCATTAATTGGAGGTTTTGATTACTGTGGGGATTTAATTGCAGGAAATAGTTTGTGAGAGATAAAAGGGTTTGCAAGAAAGATTTTATGAGAGATAAAACCGTTGGTTTTACAGTTGGAGGGAAGAGTTTATGGGAGATACAACTGTTTTTTTGGGTTTTTATTACAGCGGGAGTAAAGGACATATATGTTCTCTTTATACATAGGCAGGTGAGAATAGAATGTGTCCAATGAAAATTCCAGAAAGTGAGACTATTTGTTCTTTTATAAATAGTATAGATAGATATAGATATAGATATTATAATATTATATATTAAATTTCTAAAAACTGAAGCCGAAACTGAAATATTTATAAATGGAATTAACTAAATCAAATTAACCAAAACCTGGAAAAACTAAACCAAAAAAATCAAAAATAAAAATTTCAGTTCAGTTTTTCGATTTTAACCAAATAATTATCACCCCTAATTGTACCTACAATTTAATAGGATCTCAAGTTCTCTCGTATAAATAAGCATCAAATATTTGTATCGATTCGAAGGTGATGGCTGGAAGCTAGGGCTGTCAATGATGCCAATCATACCTCATTGCACAGGATTTGGATCTGCATCTTGAGTTCCAATTACAATCGGAATGGGATTGGTTTTCTGACCTGATTGACACTCCAATCAATAATGGTTATAAAATTATTATCTTATAGGAGATATATGATATATATTAGCATATGACAAAAATACCCCCAATATTTTATATACATTTCTCAGATAAGATAAGATGTTTAAAATTATCATTTTATAAATGATACTTTCTGGTCAGAATTAGAATTGGAATGGTCTATTCCCATAGTTTGATTGATTCTGACTAAAATCTAAATAAGAATTGGAATCAGTTACAATGGGATTTCATTTCCAAGGGAGGGAGAGAGAATGACCATATTTTTAAATGGAAGAATGCCATTCCACCAAGAATAGGAATAGGATTTCAATTCTGTCCAATCAAACAGTTGGATTCTAATTCCAATTCCAATTCCAAACTCTATTGCAGTGAACCAAAAACTGAAAAAACAAATGATTATAGTAGATTTATTGTCAAAAAGACCAAGCAAAATGCATGTCAAGCGCGATTGGGTCTTTACCAAATAAGACATCGGTTCTTGTCTAATACTTACATGGTTTAGGTTTAAGTGTGTGAGTTTTCTTTTGAGATGGGTCCAGCCAGACCCGGCTCAGACCCACAACCCATTTACAAGCCTAAAATGGTTCAGAAATTATTACCCGGCCGGGTCAATTTTCCAATGAAGGAATCATATTTATAGGTATACTATTATTATTAGCCACAAAATGCATAGATGAAGGGGTCTTTGCTTATGTTGGAATTATCATTAAAGTGGTTTTGTAGGTTTTGGGTTTTGGTCGGATTATGGGTGGCAAGGGGGGCTCCAAATATGGAGATGGGGCCTACCTAAGCTCGGTTTTTTTTTTTCTTTTTTTTTTTTAGCAGGGCCCGAAATCACTGGTGCCCGGCATTGTCTTGGTCCTGTACGGGCGCCTATGATATCATGGCCCGGCCAAGTCGTACAAACAATTGGATGGCGTTTTATACTTTTATTTAGAGCATGTTTAGTGCTGTGGTAGGTGTTTTGTACATAATTCAAGGCATAATTGTTTTATTGTAGTTTCAAACGCATCAGACATCAACACCACTAGGCGCTACATAAGACACTAGACATAGAAATGCCCCCATGAAGAAAGAAATATTAATGGGTGTTTTTTTCCAAAAGTGACTTAAACATAACTTATGCGTACAAGCATTTACATTTTGATTTTGTTCAACCAAAAATGGTTATGGTTGGGTAAAGCCAAAATGCCTATATCGCAATTTCTCGTAGGTGGAGGCTCAACTATAATGGAGTATAAATTCCGGTTCAGAGTAAATTTGTACTTTGGTTTATTTTTGTTTATGTTTGGCAACATTACATTTATACATTGAGAAATGATAGACCAATGTATATTTAAATTGATAATAAGATGTAAAAGTATATCGAAGTAAATTTGCATTCAAGTGGGCTTTTGATAAAAAAAAAAGTATATGCTTTATTGGAATTTATATTTGCATCCATTACAGCTAAAAGTCTGTTTTGGTAAGAAGATAAATTTGTCAGTGCAAAACTAACCCAATTTTGCAATTTATATGAACCGTTTTACGCTACATATTTGCATTCACACTTATTTGCATCATTTCTAAGCGCAGCCTTAATATTTTCATTTTCATAATTAATGTTCTAATTCCTTCCCTTTGTTGTATTTTCATGTATACTATATCCTTTTAAGGCTTAGTTTGGGCAGAGTGAAAATATAAATATGTACAGTGCAAGAAACCCTCTGTATTTGTATTGGCAAGAAATCCTTTAGGAAGAGGGCAAAAATGAAATAAAATAATGCAAATACAAATATGTATAGTCTAAACCTTGAGAAAATCTATGATATGGGAAGAGTTTTGACCAATCAAAACCAACCCATGAATTTTGATAATCTCATTAGCTACCAAATTTATGATACCAGTTGATTGGTCAAAATTTTCAGATATTGTATCTTTCCATATCATAGTCGAACCCCTAAACCTTATATATGATATTGTACAACCTTATATTTGTATTGTACATATTTATATTTGTACTCCTTTCAAATGGAGCCAGTACAAATGCAAATATGTAAAGCGCAAAACCTTGTATTTTGTATGATTTTGTATGTATTTATACTCCTTCCAAATGAGTTTGGAATGAATACAAATACAAATATGTGAAGTACAAATACATACAAAATAATATAAAATACAAGGTTTTCGCATTCTATAAAATTTGATACCTGCCCTAATTACATATAGAGATGCCAAATATAGGTGTAGAGTGTATTCTTGTAATTTTCAACCCCTTAGTCAAGTTTTAGGATTTCTTTTGGCAAATGCTAATGTTTGCGATTTTTTTTCTTCCATATGATATGAAAATAACTATGAGCCACATATCACCATCGTGAATTGTAATCCAGATTCAATCCTCACAACTGAATCCGGTCACCATGAATTGGCGATGCTTCCTACTTTATGATATAAGGGCTTGTTTGGTTTGTGGGAATAGAGGTTTGGAATTGGGAATGAACCAACTGTTTGGTTGGACAGAATCAGAATCTTATTCCAATTCCTAATAAAATGGCATTTCCCAATATAAGGGAATGATCATTCGCTCTCCCTCCTTTGGGAATGAAATCTTCTTCCAACTGATTCCATTTCTCATTCCCATTATGATAAAAACCGAACAAAATAATAAACTATAAGAATAAACCATTCCAATTCCAATTTGGAGGGATCTTGATTCTGATTTCGATTCTAATTTCAACTGTGAACCAAACAGATCCTAAACTTCGATGAAGTGATAAGCTGAGGTTTTCTCTTGCCATTGTATCTTAACACCCCAGTGAAACCCTTTCTTTTATACTTGTTTGAAACTGGCACCTTGGAATTCATGAAGCAAATTCTAACTTAAACTTTGGGTTTTCAATTCTCTTTTTTTTTAATAAAAAATACAATTAAAAGATTTAGAGTTGAATGGATTTGTTGTGGGTTGAACCATACAGGGAGTTGAGGTGGGTTTAGAAACTACATGTTATTAAATCAGGTTACATTGAGTTTAGGTATAAACATTGGAGGGATAGGTTAGGGTGAAGACAAACATGTGCCTTATACCGAAGTTGATCCATTAACATCTCTAATTGTACCTCATAAAATAATATTTGGAGTTCAACCATGGTGCATTCAATGACATTTGGTTGCACATAAATTCTAGATCTTAACCAATCATGTTCAAGACGTCTTACATTTCATTGATTCACAATTGATAGTAGGGGTGTTCACGGTTTGATTGCGGCATTTTTTTGAACCAAACTGGTAGTACCGGTTTATGGAAAATCAGTAATCAGAATTGAATCGAAATTAGTTGATTAACCGGTTGACTGGTTCAGTTAACTGTGGGTTCGGTTTGTCGATTTTTTGGTTTTTTTGTTTTTACAATATATATTATAAAAACATATATAAATATATAATAAAAATTTATAAATATATAAAGTATTATATTTTAAATGATAATAATATATAATATATTATAAATATATATAATGCATCTTTATTACTTTATAATATATAAAAAATAAACAATATACATAAATATATAAAATATATAGAAATATATGTATATACCGGTCGATTTGGTTAACTGTCGGTTTTTATATTGGTTAACCAAAATCGAACTGATACCTTCGGTTTTCTAAAAATTCCAAACCGAAACCGAATGGACCGATTTGATTAACTGGTTTTTTGGTTTGATTTCAGTCGATTTTTTTGGTTGGTTCAGTTTTTTGGTTTGTTTTGCTCACCCCTAATTGATAGTGTACTTTTACATTTAATATGGCATAGTTTGATGTTTAATAAGACATGAATTAAAGATATCATTATTCCACATGCTGCTTACTGCATTGGATGCACCATAAGTCTTGCCTAATATTTATCATAAATTGTTGGGCCATTTACTAAAACACTCATTGTAGTTTCACAAATTTACTAAAACCTACCCTATAGTTTATGCTTTATTAAAACATCTCTAATATACTTTGTATTTCTATCTAAAAATGGTAGTGTGGTCATATAAACAAGGTGAAAAATGTTTAAAGGCATGAGCCTATGCCTTTTTATTCTAAAAGTACCCCTAAAGCTTCATATCAAGATTCTAGAAAGAGGTAAGTTTTGATTTTCTTATGTATCAAAAGATGTTTGGCTTTAGTATAATGAAAAAGACAGAACAATGGTATCCAAAGTTCTTTGGTAGCAATGGTTTGTCTTCCTTCTTCAAACAAACAACAAATTTTATCGAGTAGAGTTGTTGCCCATGTTTTACTAGGGACAAGAATGACATTTTCATTTTTGCTTATATGGATTAAATTTACTTGAAGTGATGTTAAGGTCGAAATTGCCAATTTTCTCTTCCATTTCATGGAAGATTGATTAAGTAAATTGGTTGCGAACTATAGGGTGTGCTTTAGTAAAATGCAAACTATAGGATAGGCTTTAGGGGATCCATGAAACTACATGGGTGTTTTATAGTAAATGACCCTAAATTGTTTTAGCCTAGCCACTAGCTTTTAGGTACAAGACCTAAATCTAGCCCACCCAACTTATGGGATAAGCTTGTCATTTAGGTTTTGTGGCCAGGCTAGACCAAACTTGGATCATCTCATCCTTGCTTGCTGCTTTGAGGTTAGACCCACACCTTTTTGAATGGATTCTTAAGAGGTCTGGTTGTGTTCCAACTTCCAAATCAATGCATTCAATTGCCATAAAGTGTTTTCAACTCGCTGTTGACCTAGTGGGTTGAACTATTCAATCGTTACTCATTGATAATTTTTATAAGATCCTACTAAAACCCAAGGATTGGTCAAAATTGTTGACCTAGTAAAAAATCATTTGACCCAAGCAATTGGCCATTGATCAATTTGACTAGGGATGGCAATTTCTACCCTACCCGATGGGTACCCGCCCCTACCTTCCCCAATGGGGAGTTTTTTTTTTTCCTTAAATGATGGGTTTTGGGGCAAGTATGGGTTTTGTGATTCTATAATCCATATGGATATGGGTAGGGTATGGTATTATGCTAAATCTGACCCTCCCCGATCTGCATATTATTAGAAAATATATAAACTTTATTTTGAATTTTGTGTGAAAGATAATTAATGGTTTATGTATTTTTTTCATTTTTAATCAAATGATTAGAAATCTTGATGTTTATTTGTGTTATTTTACTTATTTATTACTTATACCTGACAAGAAATAATAAGAAATTATATGCAGGTTTTAAACCCAACCCACCTCTACCCTTCAATGCAGAGAGGGTTTTGCACTTTCATTTGCAGAGAGAGTTTGGATTCTCAAAATCCAACCCGCTACGGTTTTTGGGGTGGGTACGGGTTGATAGATTTAGAGAGACAAGTAGGGTCTAGAATTTACAAAACCCTCTTGAACCCGCCCCTGTAAATTCGATTTGACGACTAAATCATGGTTGCACATTAAAACGTGTATGCGAACTTCTAAAAGTCATATCTTTGTGCTCTAGTGTTTGATTGAGTGATTTTTTTTTTTCTTTTTTATCTTGGATAACTCTTTTGGAAATGTTTGATTGAGTGATTTTTTTTTGTTAAAAATCCGTTTTTAACCTTATATATAATTGCAATTTGGAAAATGGATGGTTGAACCAGTGAGCCACGACCCGGAGGCAAAAACGATTCAGCCTCCCGGCCGGTTTTTAAAACATTAATAGGCAACTCTACACGTACAACCACGAGGACCATTCTCCACCCTACATTTATGCGCAAATTTCAGCCCCAAACACTTTCCATCTAATAAATAACAAAAATTAACCCTGGGTGTCTAAACACCACTCAGGAAACCAATCAGTATAAGGTGGGCCAAAGGGCTGACGTGGATTGAAGGATTCAACATGTGCTAAATCAAAAGGCTTCGCTGTCTAATTGTAGCGGTGGAATGGATGGCTCAGATTGGCCGAGTTAAGAGACCGAGTCAAACTCAGTTCACACTCCATCTTCGAAATTCGAACAAACAAACGGCAGTCTGTTCGTCTCCTGACTCCTGCCTCGCCTAATGAAAAGTCAAAGCAGCGACTCGCCTCGGAGTGACGAAGTAAAAAAGCATGGACAAAAGGACAACTGCATCCTGTCCGTTGACACACGTCAACCTATTTGTTGGAAAATGATTCCATGAAGCACTCTCACATGAAGGCTACTAGGGGCACTTTCAATCAACCGTCCTGATTGGGTTCATTCTTTTGTGGGTCCCGCCCACTAGGCAACTTGGATTCAGAACATAAACGACCATGATTGATGCACGTGGGTCCCGCTTGGGTTTGGGTAAACCATGTTAAGAAATCAATCAAATCAATAAAAACAGCTTAAAATGGATAAATAAAAAAATGGAATTACGAGGAATTTAACTACGAGATGTGGACGTGTCTCATGAGTCATATGGTCCATGCCGCCCAGCTGGGTTTACTTAGATCAAACGGATGACATTGCATCACTTTGTCCCCACAAATTTTTTTGATTGGGACCCACAAGGGGGCTTTCCATCTGCTTTGCTGCATGCCTAGTACATGGGGAGTTGGGAGAAGGAGAGAATGATCACCTGTGATCGAGGATACGTGATTCCTATGATAACTGGCAGCGACAGATGTATAATGTGTTCCCTCACTTCCATATTTGCGAAAGACCCCATTTGAAGTACGGAATCTGATAATCATGGTTATTAATGGAACCGATGTACTGGTTTAGCCGGTAAACGGTAAACCAAAAATTTCTTTTCCGCCGTCGCCCTTCTGACGGCGTTCCACGGATTCGTCGGAGTTATGTGCCGTACATATCGCAACCGGATGATTAAGGTAAGGGAGGAGAGAGAAAGAGAGAGAAAGAGAGAAAAGAAAAGTGGAGGAGAGATTGGCATTCGTTTGCTGTCTTCGTGATTTTCTCCTCCTTCCCTCCCCCACCCACACCCGATTTTTATTTCTCTCGACCGCTGCGAGGAATCGAAAGGAGAGAGAGAGAGAGAGAGGACCTAAATTTGATTTTTCCCCGGAGGTCGTCGGATTCTGAATTGTCGGGTTTTCAATTTGTTTTGGACGAATCGGTGATCCAATAGAGGGTTTCATTGCTCTTGTTGATGACCTCGGGCGTGAATCGGGGAAGGTGGGGTTGAATTCTGCGGTGGTTCGATATGTGGATGGGGCAAAGAAGAAATGCTAATCTCGCAGAATCGTAACACCGATCTCTGGAACGGGGAAGATAGCAGAATCGAAGGCGGGAAAGGATGGAGGTTGATTCGTCGATGGTGCCAGAGACCGATCATGATCATGGGCAGAATCACGACCCTGGAGCGATCTCTTCTATGGATGGCAGCAGACACGGAGAACAGCTGGGTGGGCCCGAGGAGTCTGCGGCTCCTGTGACTCCACTTGCGCAGACGCAGCAGTCTCAGGTGCAGCAGCAGCAGCAGTCTCAGCCCCAGCCCCAGCCGCAGTCGCCTCAGGTGCAGCAAGCTTCGGTTGCCGGGCCGAGGCCTGCTCCAACGTACTCGGTTGTCGAGGCGATCATTGAGAAGAAGGAGGACGGGCCAGGGTCTAGGTGCGGTCACACGTTGACCGCAATTGCTGCCATTGGGGAAGAAGGGACACCTGGATACATCGGACCTCGGCTTATCTTATTCGGTGGTGCCACTGCTCTGGAAGGCAACGCTGCAGCTTCTGGGCCTCCGTCTTCTGCTGGAAGTGCTGGCATCCGTATGTTCATTGAACCATTATTCATTATCATTGTTATAGTTATTACAATTATTATTTTTTGTCCTGAATTTTGGTTTGCTATGGCTCCTCTCTGATTTATGTAATAGAACCCTAATCTTATCTTGATTGAGCAATTTCACTTTTAAGTCTGAATTCATGTTTCAATGTAATTCAATTCCATCCACCTACAAATCTCTTCTTATCCACACTCAATTTTCTGAGAAAACTGAAGTTCGTGTTAGAAAAATAACATTGTTTCCAAGTCCTTTTGTGACCATGAGATTCTTGAATTGCAGGACTAGCCGGTGCTACTGCTGATGTTCACTGTTATGATGTTATCTCGAACAAATGGTCTAGGTAAATTTTGCAATGGGGATTCTTTTTTATTATTACCTTGCAAATCGTTGTGGATGATTCACATGTCTTAAATGATTGTAATGTGGCTCTGTATCATGTTTCTTAACGACTTTCTTTGCAGGCTTACTCCTCTTGGAGAACCACCCTCACCAAGGGCGGCACATGTAGCAACTGCTGTGGGTACAATGGTAGTAATTCAGGTTGGTGTGATGTGTGAAGCTAGATACGTATTGTTACATATATTATTGGTTAGTTTAATTGAAAATCATTTATTCCTATATGTAGTCATTACTCATCTTTTCCTTCTTTACTAACTATGATTTGGCTCAGGGTGGCATTGGTCCAGCTGGTCTGTCTGCAGAGGATCTTCATGTTCTAGACCTTACACAGCAACGACCTAGATGGCACAGGTTTTTATATAGAACCGATTGCATATTTCTTATGATTTGAGGTAGATTTTATTTGTTACAGTGAAATTCGTTTTTTTATAGAGTTGTCGTCCAAGGCCCTGGCCCTGGGCCACGTTATGGACATGTTATGGCTCTTGTTGGGCAAAGGTTTCTCCTGGCGATTGGTGGAAATGATGGTAAGGCACTTCATTCTTTTCACTGATATTTTTTACTACCTTCTAAGCACTGAATGGACATTGGGTTGTCATTTTAGATATAAAGATATTAAAAAATTTGGTGCATATTAAACAGGAAAACGACCTTTAGCTGATGTTTGGGCCCTAGACACAGCTGCGAAGCCTTATGAGTGGCGGAAACTGGAACCAGAAGGGGAAGGTCCACCTCCGTGTATGTAAGTTTATTTCCTGACTTTTCCTGCAATATCTGTCCACATGCAACATTAACATTATGCTAAGTCACTTAAATTCTTAAAGTTGTAAATTAACATAAGCTACTGGTTACCTATAAAAAAACATTAATATTATATAATTATACCAATATGTTTTGAACAATTTATATATGTGATGTTTTCCTGGTGTTTGCTGTGATAGTGAGTGATCATATCTATTGATATGTTGTTCACTGGAAATTGATACAAAATCTGTGTTTTTTTCTTAGGGGAGTCCTATGTGAAGTGGTTATCTTGTAGCATTTTTCAAATTTTTTGTAAGGAGTAGGTTACCAGTATCCTTATTTCTTCGTTTGTGCATACATGTTTGTGAATGTTTGATAAGTTGAGGCTAGGAAATTTCCCTGAGTTTTCACTTCCCATTTTAGTTAATAAGGAGAAAGTACTTGGGATGCATATAGCACCATTAATGGGTCACATTTCTCTTATTTGTTCCTTCACAAGAAGCACACTTCCCTTGCTACAACTAAACATTTTAAAAATTACCATGCACAAACCTATATCTATTTGTGTGGTTTAATCTGAATATTGTCCATATTTATGGAATGGTTATTTAATGAGTACCCTAGGATGCCTGTATTTTTTTTTGTTAGCTATGTTCTTTTTTTGTTGGTTTCTAGGTACAAGGACTGGGAGGACAATTGGGGCTATCAACCATCTTGCGTTTGATTAAGGTTAAACGTTTCTCAATCTTGACCCTAATTCCAAGGCCAAGTTTGCCCAACTAAGAAGTGGGGGTTAGTTGGTCATTAGTGACCAAATTCAGAAATCAACAGACACTTAAGATCACATAGAGAATGTGCACATAATACATGGACATAATATAGTATTAATACTTTACTAAAACAACCTGCATGATATTCTAACAGTTGCATTCATGCATGCATTCATACGTACATATACATATACATATACATACATAGATGGAAAAATGCATCCATCCATCCATCCATATGTATGTACATGGCTACATGCATGCATAGACTTGACTGTTTCTGTTTCTGTGGATGGAAGACAGAGTCACTTATGTTATGTCTCCCTGCCTCCCCCTAGAAAGCTATTTCATCTATATCTTCTCTGTTTTGCTTTTTTTTTTTTTTTTTTTCCAGCACATTCACTACGATGTTATTGTGGGCAACAAAGTGTTGTTTTGGGAGGACTTATGGTGGGGAGAGAGACCCTTAAAAATCAGCTCCCGTTGGTTTACCCTCTCTGTTCTCATAACTTAAACCTAACTCTTTTTTGGCCTCCTCTGATGTTGGTTATCTTGGGGATTTTTTCTCAGGAGTGGTTTATGGGATTCAGATATGAACAAATTATTACCATTCTAAATAGTTTGAAGGGAGTTTTCTTGGATGCTTCTCAGCTTGATTCTAGAGTTTGGACCCTTAGCCTCTCGTGTTTATTCACTTGTGCTTCATTTTTGGAACCGATTGGTCTCAATTCTCTCATCTTCTCTGACTTTCCCCTTAAAAATCTATTAGCCTTGGGTTCAGTGATTTAAAAGGCGCGTCTCAGGCACACCTAGGCGCATAGGTGAGGTGCATTTTAGGGTAGGCGCCTCGCCCAAGTCCTAGGCGCAGCCCATTCAAAAGGTGCATACTCGGTGCACCCAGGTGTGCGCTTGGTGCGCCTTGTGCCTTAGCCTAGGCATGTGCCTTTTGAAAATTTGATGCCTTTTTCCTTTTTTTGAGTCTAGCGGCTGGGCCGGGGGCTCTGCCCCCGGGCCCCCGTGCCACACCCCTCAAGGCCAGCCCAAACAAGTCCATTTTAGGGTCTTAAATTCTTAGTTTTCACACAAAAAATAATGATTTTATAGTTTTAATTGCTTTTAAGAAGATATTTTATTAGGATGAATGCATGGATAGCATTACCAAATAGGGGGTTCTCGAAGCTCCGGTGGCCTAGAGGGGCATGGCATAAAGGCGGCTCTTAGAATTAGGAATGCAATTTTTAACATTAGCTACTTGAAATAGTGTAATTGAGAAAAAAAGAGATTGTGGGTTTTATATGCTTGAAAATGTTTTATATGTTTGATTTCATTTTTAAATTCTCATTTGAATATGCTTTACATATTATGTTTATGTATTTTAATTTTAGATAATAGATTTTTTAAAACATTTATTTTAAAAATTAAGTTTATATTTCTATTAATATTATGTTTTTTATTTTATTTTTGCATTTTTTGCATTTTTTTTTGATTTTTTAGCTTTTTTTTTTAATTGCGTGCCTTGCCTCAAAAAGGCACACACCTCGCCTTGCGCCTCAGGCGCAAAATGGCCCTTGCACCTTTCGCTTTTAAAACACTACTTGGGTTGATCTTCCCCAAAATTCTTTTTGTTTGAAGCTACCATATGAAGATCAATAAGCTTTGTAGAGAAAGAGGCCCAATTGGTATTTTTTTCCCCACAAATGCTTTCTATGTGATGCAATTGGGGAAGCAACATTTCATATACTAATCTCCTATCCTCTTGCTCCTTTATCTCTGGTATTTGGAATTGGTTTCTAGCCCTTTTTGTTGTGGTTGGTCCCCATCTGGTGATGTGAGAAATATTTTCTTGCCTTCATTTTTTAACCCCCCAAGGAGAAGAGGGAAGATTTTTTTTTGAAGCAAAGGTAACTTTTTATAAAAGAAGAAACAAACAGAAGAGGGAAGATTACATGGAGGTGTTGTTGAGCTGTCATCCTTTGGTCTATTTGGTAAGAAAGGTTACTAATTAAGTGGTGCAATGAACCAAAGCCTTGAACATATTTTCAGCCAAAGGGAAAGTTCTTTGTAATCCCTTGCCTTTTTCCATCTGCTGGGTTGTATGGAAGGAGAGGATTATCAGAATTTTTGATGGTAAAGAAGCCTCTTTGAAAGCTACCATTGGAAAGATTAAATGGACACTTGTGAGGTGGCCCCAGGCATTGAATTTGTTATCATGTATTCAGGAATAAGTGGGCTTCCATCATTTTTTGATCTGAGTGTAAAAGATTATGCTATATAGTTATACTTTATGTGGATGTCTGTAATTACTCATTTTGTACAGATTGAGGGCTTCTCACTCTCTTTATGGTAATGCAATTCCTTTTACCATTTATCCAAGAAAGACCTTGGACATCTTTACACCTTTCTCAAATGACGATATTATTTGGGGTTGTCAATCCATAAGTGATGTGGGGTGGTGGAAAGAGGGTAGGAATGATGTTTCTTCAGTTACATCTTTTTATAATGCTTTGGCGAGGAACCAGGTGTTGAAATCCAATGTCATCGGGGCTCAGGGAAATCCTGTACCTCCTAGAGTGGAGGATTTTGTGTCTACTGGTCATGTTAAAGGAATATGAATTCACTTGGCTGGGAGATGTTACTTTTGCCTATCTGAAGAGCAGAGTGTGATGTATTTGTATATTGACTGTTGTTTTTCAAAGTATGTTTGGCGATGTTACTTCAGCCATTTCGTCCTTGACTTATGGAGACCAAGGTTGACTCAAGAAATTTTTGGTAGATGGCCTGTGTTGAGGGGGAAGTAGAAACACAAAGATGGTTTGGAGTTGCATCCCTTTTTGCTATTTCTTGGGAAATTTGGAAGGAAAGAAACAGAAGAATTTTTGGTGGCCAGTCAAAATGCAGAGATCAAGTTGTCTTCTTAATGTGGAAAGAGGTTCAGGGATTGGCTTTTGCTTTTTCCAGAATTTGAGGGAATTACAAATGAAGATTTTGTTTGTAATTTTGGTCTGTTTGAGATCTTGATCTTGGGAGATGAAAATCTTGTACTTTTTCCTTTTCTTTTGTTTTGGGGTGATCCCTCATCACTGACTTTGGATGTAATCTTTTTTTTTTTTTTTTGACTAACAGAATTTTATTTTTTGTTTAATACCAGAGAACATTTAAAAAGGAGCATTTGGGATAGGTGGAGTCTTCAGAGATGTCATAGAGCTATGGTAGTATTATACTCTGGTGTTGTTGGTTTTGGGGATTCTATAAGATATGGGATGCTAGAAGTTCTTTATGGAATTAAGATTGACAAGGGGATGAATATGAGAAACCTAGTGGTGGAAAGTTATTATATGACAATAGTGTGTTGGTTGAGAAATGATGGTGTGGGAAGGTGGGATAGGCTTGGTCGTCGCGGTTTGAAGGTTGGGGAATGGAAATGAAGAAACTGCAAGATTTCCCTTGAACTTGTACTGAGAATGGCAATGAGCTTGAGTGGTAAGAGCTGAGGAAACTCAGGGTTTCTCTCCTGAGGAATACTCTTACTTTTCTGAACTCCAAAACTGAAGACTAATGCTTTGTCTGAGAATGTCTAATGATTGTCCCTTTCTGTTGGGTTATCTTTTATAAGTTCTGGAATTTTCTGATTGATGAAAAGTCTTATTTATTGTTATTCTCTGCTTTTGTCTTTTCCTTTGAGTTATTTTATCATTCTGCCAGAGGAATTGTGTGGCTGGGATCATGTTTCTAAGTTGGTTACACCACGTCATATTCTGAGGTCAACTATAGGGACACTTGGCTGTTCTTTCTGTGCGTACACATGTCCAAGACTAAGTTATTTGATTTCTACTTCGCCTTTCTTTGGAAATGTCTGAATAACCAAGTTTCCCAAAGATAACCGAATTTTACATGAGCAAATGTCTGAATTCTGCACTCACCCTAGGGTGGAGATGTGGGTTTCTCATAAGCCATTCTGTACTACGGACTTATGAAAATCTATGCTCTTACAGATGGTCAAGGAACTTGGCACTATCAATATACTTTGAGGAAAATCAAGTATCAAGCAGGGGAGATGGTTCTATCTCAATAGGTTCAGCACCTACTACCTAGATTGGAAATTCACTTGCAGAACAAGGAATGAGTAGGGAGCAAATGTATTGTGGGGTAACAAATAAAAGCTATCTGTAATATCTGTAATTTGAATAGAGGGTGGGGGACCAGCCCTGAAGAGATTCTTACCAATCATTCCTACCAATCATTGTAAATACTACACTTTTCATCATTAATGAAGTGATTTTTACCAATAAAAAATGTATGTATAAATAAAATATATAACTATATTGGGTTTGAGTTGCACCTAATTCATCCCTACCAAGGTTGGCTTCCTGACTTGGATTATTGCACTAGGTAAATGTCTAAGAAGGGATGACCTAAGTAGGAGGGGGATGTCTTCAGGGGCACCAGTCTGTGTGCTGTGTGGTCAGAATGGGGAGAAAGCTGCTGATCAAAAAAAAAAAAAAAATGGGGAGACAACTGCCTGTTTGTTACTTGTGGTTTTTGTAAGGTACATATACAATCATTTCTGCAAGTTAGTCAATTACAGCTGGTGTCATCCAAGGAGTGTAGGAGAGAACTTCCTGGAATCTGGCAGGTTTGAGTCAAGCAGGCTGGATCTTATGGAGCATGGTTCCTCTTGTGGTGACCTGGGTCATATGGAAGTAGAGGAAGCATAGAGTTTTTGAGAATAAGGTGAGGTTGGTGGAAGATGTGGTGCAGAGGGCTATGGCCACAGTTCACTCATGGTTGTCAGCCCATGATCTGTTCAGTAGAATTCCTCATCAGTCATTTTCTTTTTCTTTTTTCTTTTTTATAGTTCCTTGTTTATTTAGGTGCTTAATGGATAGGAGCATTAATTGAATGTTGCAATTTGGGTTGTGGGTCTTGAATGCCTAGGAACTATGGTGTAGGCATTTGACACCTCATATGTATGGTTCCTTTCTGTATATGACTTGTATATGTAAATCTGATCTCATATGGTGGAATGAATACAATACCTTACCTTTTGCTCCAAGAAAAAAGTAACTCAATTTTCATCCCCACCTAATCCAATGTATATTTTTGTTATTAGGATTAAGCTCAAGTTGGCCCAATCCAAGTTACAGCCTAATGGATACATAATACCGACATCCAATGTCTATTTGCCCATGCACTTATAGTCCAAACTTTGGGCCTATGTCATAGATATACTATATTTAACTGGTGTAAGGGCATGTGCTAGCCCGTGTGCAAGTAAAGATCAGGGTAACTTTGGGCCTACCTCATTAGATATACTATATTTAACTAGTGTAAGGGCATGTGCTAGCCCGTGTGCAAGTAAGGGTAAGGGTAAAGATATAAGTATTGACCTTATTCGATACAAAACTCTGATTTAATTTTTGTGACCTGCATGAAAATCAAGACAAGTATTGGCATTATATATTATGAAATATGTATAAAAAATAATGTTATAACTTATATAAATATAATACTTTATCATCTTCAAAGAAATAATTTATATAAATTTAAAATAGTATATAATATATTATATGTGCCAATTTGTAATATTTATATATAATATTTCATAAAATACAAAATAAAACATATATGCATATATAAAGTCTATATATGTAATAAATAAATATATTGTGGGCCAGGCTGGGCCCTGGTCAGGCATCAATTGTTGGGTCCAAGCCTGTCCTAGAAATTATCACCCCTACTCTTGACTTCTGCCTCAGACAGATTTCCTCTCTCCTCAACAACACTTCTCAACTCATTAACAAGGGATTCCTATGAAGCCACAAAGAAAGGAATCAAATTATTCCATGTCTTAAAAAGTGTACTTGCAATGTATGAAAAGATGATTAGTTGTTTCACCTCTTACTAAGGCCTTACATCTGCCATGAAGATGCTAAAATTCCAACATCTGGAGGTTCAATCCAATTAACACCAAACAGCTTTAGCACATGAGTTCAAATTGCATATCTGAATCTGCAATGAATTAAAATATGCTGAATATTCTCTTCTGGCACACCACAGAGAGATCAATAATTCACAAGCACCATTCCCTTAAACCTCAGCACATCTATTGTTAAAATCCTGCCTTTAAGGGCCATCCACATGAAGAAGATCATTTTTTATGGAACTTATTTTTCCCCTCACATCCAACCTCAAGGGACCTTCTTTCCAATTGAGTGAGACAAGTTCATAAAGTAACTGTCCATTTGTAATGCAAAGCTCATGGTTTCAGAGCAGAGACATGCTTGAACCTGAGTCATAAATATTGAATTGCGATTCAGAAATTTTTTGACCTGTGATTCAATTTATTGATCTTCATGTGGGCCACTTTCTATCAAAAGGCCTAGTTTTTTGGTGGCATGGTTAAGGGCAGCCCATTTCAAAAGGCTCTGCCAATGCGGGGTCTGGGGAGGGATAGATGTATGCAGCCTTACCTCTGCACATACAGAGATACTGTTTCCAAGATTTGAACCCTGGTCACCCAGGTCGCAATGGAGCAACCCAACCATTGTGCCAAAGCCCTTTTTGTGGCATGGTTACTGGGTAATAATACATAAAAACATTTTTAAAGCTTTCCTGGTTTTGAAACACTCCCCAAGAAAATGCCCGCCATTTTTGTGCATAATGTTGTTTGGGTCAGGGTGAGAGATGATAGAGAATAATAGTCAATCCTTGCTGTGATAAACTATCTCTTGCAGTAGTATGCACTGGAAAGCTTCTGATTAGGTTACAATATAGATCTAACAGGCTATCCTTATAGTGATCTTATGTAAGCACCCTGATGCCTGGGAAGAGATTGGAATTTTTGTCTGCTAAAATTCTCAGCAAAAAAGAAAGGAGTCCAGCAATCAAAAAAAAAAAAAAAAGAGAAAAAAAAGAGGAGCATACACTTCCACAACAGCTGATCCCTTTTCCATGGGTGCATGGCATCGATTCTTTATCTAGTTGATCTATCCTTCTAGTCAGCTATTTAACACTAGCATCCTAACCAAGTGCTTCTGAATCTTAAGTGGAAAATAAAGGTGAATAAATGAGTTGATAAAATGATTGTCCTTTTAGCCTTGCAGATTAGACTAATGCAATTGAATTGGTATGGTTCATAAGCATTTCCTGTTATTCTTGTAGAAAGGTGTTTGATAAGTGCAGTATCTTCCTTATTGAGTGGGAGTAATGAAATGCATCTATGTTTGGCGACAGTGCTATCTTCCATCTCTTTGCTGTTGCTGTAGAAAAAACATCTGCTGCTTTGCATACAATTGGCAACTCAAATGTTCTTTGCAGTTGCTGATGGCTAGTTATGCATTAATTTACCTTGAGCTTTTATGATTGATATTAATGTACTTTTAGCTTCATTTTTCAAACTTTTGGAAATGGTATGACCAAAACATTCATGTTCCTATTTCGTCATCATCTAGGACTTGATTTGTTTATACATTCTATTTATTTACAATTCTATTCATTAAAATTGATTGACATCTTTTAATATTATCTAAATCTATTTATATTCTATTAATGAATAAAGGCCACCACCCAATGTTGGTCCTAGCTATTTGCCTATTTGTGGTATTGGGAGGGGTAGACTGGATGGGTTCCTAATTTATGGCATTTTTTTTGCAAGGTGGCTTCTCTCAGACTTGAACCTGCATTCTTATACTTACCAGCCTGAGATTTTACCAATTTTCTTTTAATGAAATAATGATATCTATTATTGTTAACATATATTTCATGAATGCTAATTCTTTTTTAGTTTGTATAGTATTTCTTGTATTTCTATTTTATTTAGATTCAATATAATTTTCTATTATTATGTAGTATATTATTCTATTTTTATTTTATTTGCCTTTATCTTTTCTGTACTATATATTCTTTACCATATTCATATAAAAAATTCTAACTCAAGCTCACCATACCTTTAATTCTTGAGCAGGTATGCAACAGCAAGTGCACGCTCTGATGGCCTTCTTCTGCTCTGTGGTGGGAGAGATGCAAACAGTGTGGTGAGCAAAACTAAATCCACTTGAATGATGTTTGATACTTACAGATGCCTGGGATAAATACATTTTGGACTTTTAACACTTAAGTTGTAGCCTGTTCATCTTTAATACTTGACTTGATTTAGAAGACATTTTTAAATAAGCATTTTGCCATGTCACATTGCACCAAATACAATTTTATAGACTACTTTTTGACACAAAATATGGAAAACCATTCTGGATGTGATATATATTCAGAGATTGTGGTACTCATTGAAGTGACATATGCTTAAGCCATCCACCTTAAATTTGTGAATCATCTCAAGAGATTGGTCTGATGGTGGAGATTTTAGGAAGTAGTTGTAGTTTTGCTTCCTAACCCTTTTGATAAACTTTTTTCATGCCTTGTACAAATAAATGAATCAATATTGCATTTGAACTTCTCTTTGAGCTATGTTGCATGGACACAAACATGGGAGTTGGAATTTGACACGCGTTCAAGAGTCTGACTCGGCAGGATGCGAAAATGGACTCGTGGAACATCTATGGAAAAATATATACTATTAAAATAATTCATATTTTTGAACCCTAACATTATATACCTACAAAAATGTTGCCTTACTAAGTTTGACACATAAGATGGATTGATGTTGTAGACTAACTGTTTACACCATCCATTTAGGAGAATCTATGCAACACTATCTTTGAGTGAGTCTGTTGATAATTAAGTGGGCTATGTCTAGTTGGAGATAAAAATAGAAAGTAGGGAATATAGTTATTTGTTGATAGGGTTGATACTTGGCTGTGGTAGGGCTGGCTTGTGGCTTCTTGTTCTCTATTGTTCCATGGTAAAGGGATGTTCTCACTTTTCAAAAGGAAACAAATAAGGTAGGTCAGTCACAAAAGGATGTGACTCAATTTATAGAATTGACAACTTGAGATGTAAAGATAAAATGATTAAATGGATATACAAAAGCTCATTGCCTAGCAACCACATTGTGTTGTAACATGTAACCATTAAATTATAACCTCCCATGAAAATTATCTGTTTTTAACCAGTAGTGTACAGCGGTGTGCATCATCATCATCATTGTCATCATCCAAGCCTTATCCCAACTATATGGGGTTGGCTACATGAATCCTGTTTCACCATTCTGTTCTGTTTAACGCCATATCCATTGTTAAATTATGGGCACTTAAATCATTTCTAACTACTTTGACCCATGTCCTTTTTGATCTACCCCTAGCCCTTCTAGCTCCTTCAACTTGCAACTTATTGCTGCTTCTTACGGGTGCTGTTGGTTGTCTTCTTTGCATGTGGCCAAACCATAGTAGTGTATAGCAGTGTGTGTATCACCCCTAATCCTAAATAGGTAACTGTTTACAATCTACCTTCCTTGGCTAGCTTTCTGTATTTCAAAATTTTAACTGCTTACAAGTTCTTATCCTGGGGGACTAAGCGCTGATGCATCTGATTTCTGTTCCCCTTGTTTTGTCAAACCAAAAGCCATGGTATTGGCTGATATTGATGTCCATCCAAAGAGTGTTCTCAAATATGAGCCAGTATTTTGGTTTCCCTTAAAATATGTCGATATTTCCATGATCCTGCACAGTTGCTTATCCATCACACAACCACAATTTGTATCTTTGGCATTGGGAAAAGAGACAGGAAGTAGCCAGGTTTGTGCCCCTAAACAAAAGGGTGGCCTAGGGGTCAGGAAAATGAGAGTCTTTAATAAAGCTCTCCTGGGGAAGTGGATCTGGAGATTTGGCAAAGAGAGAGATAGCTGGTGGAGAAGCTTGATTGCAGCCAAATACAACTCTGATAGGGGTGACTGGGTGACAACCACTTCTGTTACCTCATTGGGATGCTCTATTTGGAAGAAAATCATGGAGATATTCCCTCTGATAAGTAGGAGCTTTTGGTGAAATTGGGAAATGGACAAAGGGTAAGTTTCTGGAAAGATATATGGCGCAGAAGCTTGCCTTTAGCAGAGGTACTCCCTCAAATTTTTCAGATTTCAGAGAATCAAGAGGTCCTGGTGGCTAACTGCTGTGAGGTTCAAGACAATTTACAGATTTGGTGCCCTTCTTTCAGGAGACATTTTCAGGACTGGGAAATAGAATTGGTTTCTAATCTATTGGAGCTGTTGTCAAATCACAATCTGGATTTACTGGAGGAGGATACATGGAACTGGAGTTGGAGTAGTGATGGAGTTTTCTCTGTTAGTTCCTTTGCTAGAAAATTAGCAACTGGCCCTCAAGCTGAGTTTCCTGCAGAGAAAGTCTGGAACCTGGTAGTCCCTTCAAAGCTAAATGCTCTACTCTGGGCTGTGGCTTTAAACAAATGTCTCACCAAAAAAGAATCTGGTGAGGAGAGGAATCCAGCTCCAGAATCTGTATTGTGTGCTCTGTAATCAAGTGGAAGAGGAGAATAGCCACCTTTTTCCTGCACTGCTCTGTGTCTTATGCAATCTGGAGCCATTTCTTGTCTCTTTGGCAGCTCCACTGGGTCATGCCAGCGATTGTGTGTGATCTTTTGTGGTGTTGGGTGCTTAAGGGACAGTCCAAGATCACAAAGAGTATATGATCTTTCATCCCAGCTGCGGTATTAAGTACTATTTGGGCCGAAAGGAATAACAGAATTTTCCAAAACAAACGTAGTGAAGTGGATCAACTTATTTCCTACACGTTTGGAAAACTAATATCCTGGAATGCGGCTGTGAAAGGACTTCAACCAAGGAATTTAGGAGCCCAGCTGCCGGCTGGGGAGATCTAATTTTCTTTGTACTCTTGGTTTTGGGCTTTAGTGGAAAGGCCCTTTGTAATTTGTATGCTGTTTCTTCTTCAATAATAGTTACCTTGCATTTTTTTCAAAAAAAAAATTGTGTCTCCTTAAACCAGAATATTTCTGAAGTTTAGAGATTTTGACATCCTTATTCCTTGTAATATTGCTCAAATTTCTGTCCTTGTTGAATCACCATACCTAACTGGTCTAGAGTAAAGAGCTAATAGATTTTCTTTCCCAAATTTTGAATACTCCTTCAACTTTGGAGTGACTTAGAATTGCCATGCTGTGTCAATCAGAAATTTGATTGGTGTTTGTGAATCTGTTTTTTGAATTGGCATTACTGTGGCTGTCTATGGGTTAGGGGTGACATTCTTGTCCTGGACTGGCCCAGCCTAAAAACTTCTGGGCCCGGGCCCAGGTTTTTGTGCATAGGTCTGGGCCTGGCTGGTTCCACACCAAGCTCACAAAATTCTGGGCTGGGCTTGGGCCCAGTACTTCAGGCCTGGCTGGGGCTCAGGCCAGCCTGCAATATAGTAAACATAATGTTTTATATTATATTATAGTAATATTATATTATGTATTAAGTATTATTTATAATAAATTATATATACTCAGTATTATATATATTTTATGCTCTATATATATGTATATGCAAATATATTTATTTTATATAAAATATAAAAATTTTAACATATACATATTCATGAATTGACTCATGTGCCTGACAACCTTTCTAGTTGTAACAGTAAGAGAGCACAAAACAGAATTAAGAGTGTCTAGAATGAATAGACTCCCTCCCCAAAGAGTCTCCCTTATATTTATTTATTGATCAATATATGTACAATTACAAGAATGTCCTTACAAGGCTGAAGAGAAAGAAATAAAGAATAAAGAGAGAAAGATACAACAGGGACTACAGCATACAGTACACAAAGTGTTATTAAGTCCTAAAATCTCCACGCTCCCCCTCAAATTGATTGAGGTGCAGACATAAGTATCAATTTGCCAACAAGAAAGATGTCTAGATCTAGTCATAGCCTTTGTGAAGATGTCAGCAATCTTCATGTTTGAGGCTACATGTGGAAGAGTGATAAAGCCAGCAAGAAACAGGTCTTGGATGAAGTGACAATCTACCTCAATGTGTTTAATCTTCTTGTGAAAAAACAGGATTAGAAGCAAGTTTGATAGCACTTTTATATTTTTTGAAACGAGCCTGCGTTCTCATTCTACTTTAGTGCCATTTTGCATCATTTGTGGTCACCCCACTCTACTGAATATTTGAAGGTCAGTGATTTCCTTCTTTTGGAGTCTCCACCCCACCCCCATCTTCTTCCTGCTCCTTTATTTCTTGATCTGCAGCCTTCTCCTGCTTATTACATTCTTTAGTTTGTGATTGCCATTTACTCACTCTCCTTCCTTCAGGGGAACAGATGAACTGCTTTTTTTCCATTCCCAAAAAGTTCTGTTAAAACAACAAACCACCGTTTGTTGTTCTTTTTCCTGTCAGCAAAAAATCTTCTCTGCCCTTCATTTGCTGCTATTTCCAGTCTCCTGAGTGGACATTTGTATAGCGGCTTGCAAGTATCCTTGAAGCTATAATGCAAGCTCTCCTGGCAACATCACCATTGCCTTCTTTGTTTCTCTGATTTTCAGTACTGCTCCTCCTCGTAGCCAGACTTCTTCAAGGATAAATGATTTAACCTCAAACTTGAACTGCTCCCTCCATTTTGTTGCAGGTCGAAAATCTTCCAGCATCTGCTTACTCTCATTCACCATCTTCTCTCCTTCCTGGCAAATCAGAACTTGATGATTGGCTTTATTCCATCTTCATTAGGTCTTTGAAGGTCCAGAAAGATCCCCATTCTCATTATTTTTACTTATAAAATTCTCTTCTTTGATTGTGCTGCTGATGAAAAAGAATCAGGATCATGTTGATAAAAAAGAAGAGGATCAAGTTATGGTTATGCTTTGTGAAGTAGGGCTAGAATAAACTGACACAAGTTGGAAAGAGAGAAACATAGAGAGAGGAAAAAGGGTAGAGAAAGAGAAAAGAGAGAGAAACCCCAAGGAATCACTGCAAGGGTCCTACAACCACTGTAAGGTTTGTAGGAGTCACCCCATAAAAAAAATCTTGCAAAAGAGCTCTCAAGAAATCTTCATTCATTCATTAGCTTATAAAGGAAGAGAATACACCTATTATAGAGTGACTTGTGGTCCGGCATACCGTTCACCATAATTACAAAAATGCCACTTCTTATCTTGTTCATCAAGAAACACAATAACTTTCTACCTACTAATGCAAATAAACTGAACATTGAAAGAGAAGCCCTACTAAACTACAGGAACAAGATACTATAGCCCAGGTCCACATGAGAATGGTCAAAATGATGAAAATACACCTATCCAAAAATACAGAAATACATAAAATTTCAGAAAATTCCAGGTTTGGTTCTTTAGCTCCTGCATTACTTTGGAAAAGTTTTTTTTTTCTTTTTGGCAGGACCTAGGTGGCTTCCGTGTTGTCTTTATGTAGTTTTTTAACTTCATTCTGGTTTTGGTTAATTGGATTTTCTTTATAATTGTATTGTACATTGTTTGGCAATAATAGTGAAGGTACATATCCTTGTTTGGAACAATTGACTCAGAAATTTAATTTTCTTTTCTGACAGAGTTTGGTTATGATCATTGTCAAAGACATTTGTCTAGTCTTAATACTGCCTTTGACTCGGCTGCCTTGTAGTTGACTTCTAATATTTTGGAAAGACTAAACATGCATAATTCATATATACTGTAATTTAAGGTACGAGTAAATAGAAGGGTTGGAGAGATTGGAGAGACAGCTTTTGGTAGGAAATTGTTATGGTGACATAATGTAGTAGTCCAATGTAGCTGCTTTTCTGCTTTTCATGAAAACTGTTAACATGAAGTTTAGGTTATCAAAGCTTCAACTAGTTAACTGACATTCATATTGACTTCATAATTTTTTAAAATAGTTTATATATACTTATTTTTGTGCATTCAGTCTAGTTGCTTTAAGCATTTGTGGTGGTACATGATTAGTTGATGCTATAATAAAAGAAGAAAAGTTTTTTTTTTAATAAGTTTTCTTCTAATAATTGGTGTTTTGTCATGAAGTTGCCATAAACATTGAATAATCAAGGTTGCAAATTTTGTTTGAAATACAAAAGCTATAGCTCCCTATCCAATCCCATCTAGCCTTATCTATATTTGCTTTGCTAAGCAAAGATTGTAAACTAACTTATGTGTTTGTGTGTCTACATATATGAGATTGTGTCGATATATTATATTTTAAAACGTATCCTTGATTGAGCAGTCAGTTCCTGGCCACCAACTTGTCATTGCATCAGTTAGGGAGGACAAAATGAATTGCCTTTACCACATTAGTAACACTATTTGAAGTAGTTTTTTAATTCTTTCATGGGGCTTTTATTGGCACTCTTTCCATCCGATTCTTTATATTATGAAAGTGTACTAGGTAATGTTTATGGGTTATGAATATAATGCCTTAGATTAGCATATCATAGATTTATCTTATTACATTACACAATGTCTTAAACCTTAATTGCCAATTGAAGTGACATTCTGATTTTTTCCTCTTTTACTGATTTTATGAGCATATTTCTTTATGATTACAACAAATTATTGATCCTTTATCTTTCCTCTCTTTTAACTTTATGTTTATTGTTCTTGTAGCCATTAGCTCAAGCATATGGTCTTGCCAAACATAGGGATGGTCGTTGGGAATGGGCCATAGCACCGGGTGTCTCACCATCACCTAGATATCAACATGCAGCAGTGAGTTTCAGTTTCCTTTCCCCTTTTTGCAACAGAGCATTCTTGCCTTTTTATTTCTCTTTCTTTTTTGTACTGTTTCTCTTTGTTTCATTTATCTCTGTTTTCACCTCCATCCCACTTTTTTCTAGGTTTTTGTTAATGCGCGGCTTCATGTATCTGGAGGGGCACTTGGTGGTGGCCGCATGGTAGAAGACTCATCAAGTGTAGCAGGTATTTTCTTTTCTTCACAGATTTCAATCTTTAGGATCCTAGGATAGAGAAGTAATAATATTCTGGAGTTACATTTTTCTTTTTGTCTCTCCTGGTCCTTTCTTTCCTGTTTAATGTAGCCAGCCTGCAATATCTGTTTAATTTCATAGAAGTTTCCCAATTTTTTCTAATGTTGGTTTAAAATTCTTACCAATAAAGAGAAAAAACAAACTCTTGCCTTCATTTTTAGCCAGTCATAGTACCAAATTCTTCATATTGGTAATTATAGTCTATACAAGATGTTCCAATGGGTTTTTTCTAATGGTTGGACTTTTCTGCTTAGAAATGCTTGTGGCTTTGAAGAGGGCTTGTTAATGTAGGTTGGATTATGTGGATCAGTCTACTGTTATTACAAGACCTTTAAAGCATATTTGATAATTGTTAAACACTTTTTAAAATCAATCTCATTTAGTCATGCTTCTATTTTTTGGGCAAATAGGGATTTTCTTGGTTCTGTTTTCGCTACTCTAGGAGCTGGCTTCTACTTATGATCCTTCTATTTTACCTCAACCATGTAATTCTGAAAAGTTTGTTTTTTTTCCTTGTGATGAACAACAATGCATTTTATTTGAAGAATGAAAGAATTGAGTGTAAAGATACAAATAAACCCTCTGACTAGGTGGCCTAGCCACCTAATCCCATCTTTTTAGTCATACAAAGCCTTCCATATCATTACATGATTCAAAAAGCATCTGTTCTCTGATTACAGCCTGTCTGCCAAAGCATCCACCATATTATTGGCAGATCTCCCATACTCAGACATTCTGAAATTCTATCCCTCCCCAACTCCTGAATTTATTTCATCATATTTAGATGATGCCAAGGAATTTGTTTTCTGTTTCTCAAGGCTCACTATTGTAGTTTGTATGTCCTACAATCTGGTTAGAGAGACTTAATGATCTTGCTAATCTTAGTCCTTGCACTACTGCTGTTAGTTCTGCTGTAGTTGATTCCCCATAGCCAATTGGACCTGAATACATGGCTCTGCCTGCACCATTGTTTGTCTCAAAATACCCCCATAACTGGAAGGACTTGGGTTGCCCATGCTGCTGCCATCTTACCTTAATTTGATGTTCTTCAGGTTGTCTCTGTTAGAAGTTATTTGTTCTGTTATATATATTAGTGGCAGGTTAAAAATGCCTATTTTCTCTTTATTACTTAATCAGGGGTAGTTTTGTAATTGCATCTCTTA
Organism: Nelumbo lutea; assembly: GCF_056320005.1. Classification (NCBI taxonomy): domain Eukaryota; kingdom Viridiplantae; phylum Streptophyta; class Magnoliopsida; order Proteales; family Nelumbonaceae; genus Nelumbo; species Nelumbo lutea. The sequence goes on along the minus strand of NC_142689.1, from coordinate 17,201,969 downwards.
TTATATGATTAATAAAAAAGGCGGAAGTTGGTGAATCAACTAATGTTCAATCTCCTTTTCTCTCATCCCTAGTTTCTTATTTCTTCTTCCCTTTATCTGTTCTCTTATCTTCTTCTCTGATCAGATCTGCTACTGGGACTTCTTTTATTTTCTGGTATTTTGAGGTCTGTTTTGCACAGATTAAGCCTCCATGCATTATGGTGTGCTGTCTGCTACTAGATGAATTGGCTATCAATAAACAATAACTTGTGATATCCTTCATAGAGAACATAAAAAAAGGGTGGCCTAGTGCATGAGGCTCCCGCCAATGCAGGGTCTGGGGAGGGACAGATCTATGCAGCCTTACAAACACATACAACAAGGATTTTCCAAGATTTGAACCCAGGTCACCCAGGTTGCAATGGAGCAACCCAACCTTTAAGCCAAGGCCCACCCTCTCTAACATTCTTAAAGTCGATCCAATTAACTGTCTTGATGGTTATGCTGTTAATAATCACAACTCTCTTTCATTTCCTCTCCCTAATATTCTATCGTTTCCTTTGTCCCATGCTGTCCATAGGCTTCTTTCTCTTCTCTTTCTTGGTTGGAAAAAAGATGGTGAGAACAGACTCATTCCCAAATACTAGCAAGGGGAGGAGGTTAGAAAATGGTAGGTAGACTCACCATTACCCAAGGAAGGAGCACATATGTGCAGGGAAAGAGCCCAATTTGTTTTTTTCTCTTTTTTTTTTTTTTCCTTTTCTGAATCTACTCAGAGGAATTGGTTCTCCCATGAAACACCTCCCAGAAGAAAGCCTTTATTTTAGGTGGGATTGGGTTACTCCAAATGGAAAAGTCTATGAAGAACCTGGAGAGGACACAAGTAGCTTGAACTAGGAATCCCAAGTGAATGTACCAGAGGGGTATTGACTCCTAATTTAACAGTTTTCAAGGTTGGGAGCAGTGTACAGTGTACACAGCTTCCAGTATTTTGAGAAGCTCAGATAAAGAAAGGTACCCAATGTTGGTCCCAACTATCTGGGATCTTGGGAGGGATAGATTGAATACGGTCCTAACCTTTTGGCATTTTTGGCACAAAGTGGCCGCTTTCCGACTGGAGAAACTCACATACTTGAGGAAATTCAAATTCCCTCACACCCCTTCTAAAACCAAAATCCTATGGCACCCTAGTCTGAGACCATGAAATCAGATGGGCGACAGGTTTGTTTTCTTGTGGGATAATAAAGAATACAGACTTGGAAAAATTTCCTTGAAAGTATCCTCCCTCCACAACGAACTTGGGAATGTAGTTTGAAAAAGTTTAGGTTCTAATTGTTATTGTGGATTAATCCTTTCTCATTCATAGCATATGAACTGATTAGACAATCATATGAAATGAATGGAAAATTTTGAAGTCTCTGAATCTAAATTGATAATGCATGTGATTGAGGTAAGATGGATGAATGGATGCAATTTTGTGATGTAATTTAAATGAATTATATTGATACATAAGAGACTGGAGATGTTGAGGTGGGTAAGGGGCACGGCCCGTTTTTTCTGGGGAGGAGAGGGGTTTGCTAGAAAAGCCTTTGAGGAATTTGAAAAAAGAATGAGGAAAGAGAGGGCAAGGAATATCTTAGCAGGAGAAGGTGGAGAAAGCTGGAATGAGGATGATTTAGGGTAGGAGGAAGTGTTTGAAGGGGAGGATTAGGGTATGATTGTTGGGGGGTCTCTGGAGTTTTGTCAGCTAAAGGTTTCTTTGTTTTCTTGGGCATGATGGTGTCTTCAATGATGCTCTGGTCATGGTGGTAGTGGGTGTTATTTGTGTCTATTTTTTAGGTTCTTGTTTTGGGGTTGGCACTTCACTTTACCCATTGAAGCCTCACTTCCATATTCTGTGTCAGCCATCTAAACCTTCTTTCTTCATTAATATAACTCCAGAAACCATTTTTCTCTTGTTGCAGTCAATTAATCACCAGCTTGGAGTCACCCTCAAGGCATCAACTACTAGCTTTCTAATATTTAGCTCCTTTTCCCTTTGCACTCCTTCCAAAACAGCCATAATCTCTGCTATGCGTGAATCACCTGTACCTATTGGCCCTGAGAATAATGCAACAACTTTTCCTTCTTCATTTCTGAATACACCTCCAGTCCCTGAAGGACTCAGATTACCCTTGCTACTTCCATCAAAATTCAGCTTAATGGGACCTTCCACTGTTGGGTACCAAAGAGGCCTGGTTTCTGCCTTAAACGGAGTTGAAATCAGCCACTTCCTTCCAATTCCCAAGCAATGATTTATAGATATACCTTCAAACAGCTCCAAAGATTTTATCCACTACAACACTGATGGAAATGACTTCATGGATAGAAAAATTTTGAAGTCTTAGTCTCCAGTCTTGACTTGATAAGGCATGGGAGTGGGACCAAGCTGTGGTGGATGAGTTATGTAAACTTTATGTGAGAGGTCCATTGCCATGGTAAACAGGGTTGTGAAGCAATGTGCAATGAGTACTTTGTATGAGCAGTCCTAGCTCATGAAGATTGTCTAACTTAGGAATTAGGAGGGGTGGACAGCATGTAAACCCAACTTTAGGCAGTTTTTGCACAAAATGACCGCTCTCAGACTTGAACCTATGTTCCAACTCTTGTCAGCCTGCAGGCACCGTAATAGCCCATTTCAGTGATGATTTGTTTTCTCTTTTTTTTTTGATAAATAACAAAAACTTTTAATAGTAGGTATTAATAGAGAAAGATACAAGAGGAGGGTTAAAAACTCTTAGCCCTCCCAATAAGTACAGTTCAGTTTACAATAATGCCCAGAAAAAATTGACTCTTCCCACCCCTTGTTTGGTCAATGAATCTGCCAAGGGATTGGCACTCCTCTTAGTCCATTGAAACTTGACTTCCATGTTTTTAGTGAGCTGTCTAACTTTCTTTTTCTCATTTAGAAATTTCCACAAACTAAAATCGTCCTTCATCAGCCAATTGATAGCCAACTTAGAATCACCTTCCACCATCAGTTTTCTGATATTTAACTCTTGGGCTCTTTTTAACCCTTCCATAATAGCCAATATTTTAGCTCTAAGAGAGTCCCCCCATCCAATAGAACCAGAATACAATGCAATAATTCGACCTTCTCCATCCCTGAAGACTCCCCCTATACCCGACGGGCCTGGATTTGTTTTCTCTTTTTAAAATGGGATTTAGATTCTGGGAAACATGATTATCTCTTTTTGGGAAGATTGATGTAAGCCATCATGGTGGAAGATTATATTTCTTTAGGAGTTGGGATTTGAAGAGCAGGGCAGGGGTTTAAATGTTCATTTTTTTTTTTTTTATCAATGGATATTTGGTCATGCATGCACTTTCCTCTGAGATGACTGACTGGCATATTTTTTTTTCTTTTCTTTTACTTTTTCCTCCTTTTTGTTCTGAGGGGAATGAAGGGTGGTGGGCAGCCCTAGAGTACCAGGAAAAGGTAGCCCTACCACAACGAGGGTCTCTTCTGTACATGTACGGGGAATTGAGAAAGTACATTTATGTCAGCATGTTAGGACGAGAAAACAAAGCTTCCACTCTTGTCACTCCCCTTCTGGATAATCTGTCAAAAAACTGAACTAGGGGATCTCAGAGCCGTTTTGCTTGAGGGTTCACTCTGGAAGATAGACTCTCTAATTTGATAACATTATAACATCATATGGCCCTATGGCATACTTTCTTACCAGTACAGACTCTCCCCATGAATGAAAATGTACAAGTACAGAGATGTTCCCAATGCACGGTTGCAAGTGTTGTGAGTACGGTGTGAGGACCAACTCTATGTGACCTTACTCTCCATTCCTCAAGACTGCATTCTGTTCCTTGTATTCCTTGCTTGGGTAGCCATGTTGTTGAATGTATTATGTTGTCAAATAGTTAATGGATCAAAACATCTCTGTTACATTGCATACAAAATATATGAATTTTATCACATCTTCTATGCTACTTAACTTTTTATAATTGATTAATCTGTACACAGTTTTTTTTTTTTTTTTGATGAATAATCTCTACCCAGTTTGTTAATCAGGAAAAAAATCTACACAGAATGTTACAACCTTTCTTTTATTTTAGCCTTTTACATTTGATCATACTTTAAACAATCAACTTACAGATACTGGCTTTCATTGTGTAGTGTTGGATACTGCAGCAGGAGTCTGGTGTGACACAAAATCTGTTGTTACAAGTCCTAGGACAGGTAGATATAGTGCTGATGCAGCTGGTGGAGATGCTGCAGTTGAATTGACGAGGCGTTGTAGACATGCAGCTGCTGCTGTTGGTGACTTGATTTTTATTTACGGAGGTCTACGTGGTGGTAAGACTTGAAAATAGTATGGTATTGTTTTGATTTTTTGTACTTTGTGGAAATATCCAAAACGAGACGGTGGATTACTCCATTGCAACCTGGGTGACCAGGGTTCAATTCTTGGAAACAACCTCTGTGTATCTGTAGAGGTAAGGATGCTAACATCTGTCCCTTCCCAGACCCCACATTGGTGGGAGCCTCATGCACTGGGCTCCCCTTTAGACTGGATTGATTTCTGGCTTCAATTGTCATTAGTCTATTAATCTTGATTCTGGTTGTGGTTGTAAGCAGTGTTTTAAAAGGTGTACCTCAGGTGCTTAGGTGGACAAGTGAGACACATGGCACCTGAATCCAAGTGCAGCCCCTTTCAGTTGTGCACATGGTGTGCCTAGTGCCTCAGTCCATTTGCCGCTTTCATTAGTTACCCTTGAATATGTCTATTTCCTATTTGCCCCTTGTTTAGCAAGTGAATTAGCGAATCAGTTTGCTGATCTATATAACCACAAAATTGAGATAACCCCGTCATTTTTTGCTTGATTTCTCTCATTTTATGTCTGTACTGCCATGTTTTTTGAGTTTTATCTTGCAGCCAGCCAACTACCATCTGTGAATCTCCTTCAATGACTATATGCCTCATATTCAGCCTTGTTACCATCCTCAATCCATACAAGATTATTTGCAGCTCGTCTATCATAGAGTCCCCCACACTAACAGGTACATAGAATAGTATAGTACATTTTCATGGCTATCTATAATGATGCCATCAGTGCCCAAGATGCCTGGATTACCCAAAGTCTTGATCCAAAGCCCTAGGGGAGGGGATCCACTCTCTTGCTATGATAGTCCTTGTAGTAGAAGAATCAATCACCACCTGCCATCCTCCAAGGATATCATCCTTTGAGAAGGGTGCAACAATCTCCAAGGTTTTTACCCAATTCACCACTGTATAATTGCTTCCTTATCTTCTTCTCTTTAAAGATTCTTGCATTTCTTTCTTCCAAATGGTCTAAAGGATTGATGCCCTCGTAAATCTGTACAAACCTCTCCCTTTTGGTTGGGTTAAAAAATGAAATTGAAAATATGCTGCTCACATCACCATGTGGGGGCCACCTACAACCACAGAGAGCTATGAACTAGTCACAAATACTAAGAGCTTAGGAGATTAGTAGATGGAAAGCAACTTCCCCAATTGCATCACATAAAAAGCATTTGTGAGTAGAAAGGCACCAATTAGGCCTTTTTTTTTTTTGTTGTAACAAATTTGCCTTGGGGCTGATCATCTTACAATGTGAAAACTGGTTTTCACATCATCTATACTTATAAATTCTTTATGGAATTTATATATTTTATGGAATTGAGTGTTTTTTGTTGGCACCTTGTTTGCACAGATTGAGATACTTGTCTATATTTTTGTTTTCTTTTGTATCCTGGAGTGCTCTATTGATGACCGACTGATGTAGGTCACCCATGAAGGGTGCATGGGTTATTTGTATTTTTTGTGATATGTAGTATTTTCTTGTCTTCTATCTTTAACTAATGTTCTTATTGCTGGTAAAAAAAATACAATTTAGAGTTATCAATAAAAAGGAAAATGGTGAAACACTATTATCTAAAACAGCATTTTGTTTCTGTCATATACTCCCTTTATTTGGTCAAGGGATACAAAATGCTATTTCATCTCTTCACAAACAATGCTTTTTATTTCTTGGCAAGCAAAATAGTCTTCATGTTGCAACCTGATAGTCATAGGATGAAAATATCTTTCTAGAAGAATCTTTGAAAACTTGTAACCAGCTTCTGAAGTCTTTGATGGCTTTCTTTATATCGGAATATGGACTTGGGCATTGCTTGCATGTGTGTACATGTCTTTATGTGGGGGTTGAATTAAGACTAATTAATGAGTGACAATACTGACAAATTGATGGCGTTGTTGCATATTTACTGAAACTTGGATTCTACTATAGGGGTATTGCTAGATGATCTGCTTGTTGCTGAAGATCTGGCTGCTGCTGAGACAACAAGTGCAGCTTCACATGCTGCAGCAGCAGCTGCTGCGGCCAATGTACAAGCAGGGAGAGTAACTGGAAGGTATTCATTTGTTGATGATAGAACAAGACAAGCCATTCCTGAAACAGTTCCTGATGGTGCAGTTGTATTGGGTACTCCTGTTGCTCCTCCTGTAAATGGGGATATGTATACAGATATAAGCACGGAAAATGCTATGCTTCAGGGACCAAGGTAAGGCACCATATACACAAAAGTATAAATAGATAGCACTTGATGCAAACTGTGAAATTTTACCATTTGGCCTTAGGATCTTAATGTAGATAATTCTTCAGGAGACTGAGCAAAGGTGTTGAGTACTTGGTTGAGGCCTCAGCAGCAGAAGCTGAAGCTATTAGTGCTGCATTAGCTGCTGCCAAAGCACGTCAAGTTAATGGAGAAGTTGAGCAAATGCCAGACACGGATCAGGAGGCAGAAGAGACACCGAGTGGAAAACAGATATCTACACTGATTAAAATGCCTGATGCTGCTTTATCAAATAATATACCTGTTCCTGGAGTTCGACTACATCATAGAGCTGTCCGTATTACAACTCCATTTGTCTTGACTATTCATTGTTCCGCTCTATAGTCTCTGGCACGAAAATGCTCTCTTTTTGGCTGTCTTTCATTTTGACTATTTCCTTTAATTGCAGGTGGTTGTAGCTGCTGAGACTGGAGGTGCTTTAGGTGGTATGGTCAGGCAACTTTCAATTGATCAGTTTGAGAATGAAGGCAGGCGAGTTAGTTATGGCACTCCCGAGAATGCAACTGCAGCTAGAAAACTATTAGATAGGCAGATGTCTATCAATAGTGTGCCTAAGAAGGTAAGTTAATGTTGTAAATATAATTGAGTGTTTTATCTGGCTGTCTGGAACAATGATCTTAGATTAGATGCATCCGTGATGCATGCTTTGAGCCTTCGATGTGCTCCTCTAGATGGGGTATCCTCAAAGTTCTCCAAGGTGCACCAATGAGGTGATCAAATTGTGGATGGCGTATGTTTCATTGGTTGAAGGGTGTATGAAGCAAATACTTTTGAGTGAAGTGTACATATTGATATGCTTCCACATTGGAAAGTAGAGATGCGGTGCAACTTGGGTGGGTTAGGGGTCAGTGCAGGCCCAACCCTAAGATTTTACACCTCAGGCTTGGGGCTGGCTAACCTGAGGTCAAGCCTGAGTCTACCAATCTGGATCCAACCCAAGCTTAACCCAATACAACTTGGGCTGGGCTTGGGCTTGGTCATGCCTGGATGAGTGGTGAGGTTTGAAATAATTTTTGAATTTGCATATCCACCTTATGTGTAGAATGGAATGAAAATATGCACAAATTCCATTAATAGCATATATACATATTTTATGCATATACATTATATAAATTGCATAATGTGTGTATATGTACATGTTTGTGCATGGGTGTTTCTTTTGGCCAATCATATACATATTGTAAGTAACTAAATAAACTGTAGGGTTTACATGATAGCATGAAATGTAAGGTACATACATACATACATACATACATGCATTATATATATATATATATATATATATATATATATATATATATATATATATATATATATATATACATAGGCATTATATCCAGTGATTTAAAAGATGAGGAATTATAATTAAACTTACAAAATCAAACTTTTGTGCATGAATTGAGGATTTAGGACACTAGCATGGATTTGTTTGACCTTGCCTCAAGGGGTTTAGTATAAAGTGGCCCCTAGAATTAGGGTAATGTGATTGGGAAAGAGAGAGAGATCAAAAGTTCCATTTGCTTGAATTGTTGAGTGCATGAATATGTTTTATATGCTATATTTAATTTTATTTTTATATTTTCACTTTGAATATGTGTTATATGTTACGTTTATATTTTAAATTTGAGTTAATAGGCTTTTTAAAACATTTAGTTTAAAATATATGTATTTTTTAAATACTATTTTTAAAAGTTTTTTATTTTATTTTTCTTGCATTTTTTTATTTTTTTTAGATTTTGTCTTTGTTCAGAAAGGCGCATGCCTTGCCTTATGCCTAAGGCGCAGAAAGCTCCTTGCACTTTTAAACCATTGGTTATAGACTTATATCGTACAATGTTAGGCAGGCTTGAGTAAGGTTGGGCCGGGCTTGGGCTACCCAAGGCCTTAACCCAAGTTTGTCAGGCCAGAGTTTTCTGTCCAGGTCCATCCCACAGCCCGAAAGCTCAAGCCCAACATGTGCAAAAGCTCGGGTTGGGCCCACCCAAGTTGCTACCATTCCAGGGTGGGATGGAGATGCTAAGTTAGGTTAAATCATAGAGTCCGAAGGAGGTATTTTAATTGTTTGGTGAAATGATATGACAAGATAATGTTACCATTTATTTATTTTGTAAAAAATATGTGTGCTTGTGGGCTCTACACTCCATGCCTTAAGGCTTTATTCCTTATGCCTTAAAGCAAGTAAAATACCTTGCTCCACTTCTCAGCATCTAAAGATGCTGGTATCAGATATATGTTAGCTTTTCTGATTCAACTACTTTCAAATTCAATAACTGCTTTATAGGGTCTCATCATGAGAATGTTTTCTGGACAAGAAAATGAAAGTTTATATTCTCTACTCACTCTTTTTGAGTTTTTTTTTGTTAATTATTTTCAATAACATTGGATGCACTTAATACTTGCATGAAAATTAAAATTTCATTCAGTGTATTTAAAGTTACCAGGCAATGCCTAGTTTTCTTGTATGGCAAGGAAGTGGATGGTTAGGTATATACACATATATAATCATAATTAGTATTATCTAGATACATTTTAATTATGAACTATTGAACTACAAGTTAAATGAGCAAAACCCTAAATGGTTGCTTATATCTCATTTTGAGAAAAAAGAATGAGAAAATTTTAAATAACTTATTACATCTTTTTGATTTGTAATAAAAAAAATGAGTAAAATATACAAATAAGTTGTTCCAAGCACTCTAATAATTAGGCTGGCCCAGCCACCTTAACCATTTGCATCCCTTTCTTTTGATTACATGCCATTGTCTTTCCTTAGGCATAATCATTCAATGCAAATGATTCATGTTACACCTTTTTTGGTTATTGCATCTGCCAATCAATTTGCTCATCTTTTTGTCCATATGAATGTGGTTGTCAGTTCCCTGGCTAATTATATTATTTCTCTCAAGGTTTGTCTGTACTGCTATGGACCTAGACTTTTGTTCTTGAGCCACCCAAGTATTTCCCTGGAGTTTTCTTCCACTATCAGATCAATGTAGTTAAGAGATCTTCCAAATCTCAATCCCCAAAGTATGACAAGTATCTCATCTCTAATTGCATTTCCTTGGCCTATGGGTCCAGAGTAGATTGCCATGATTCCCATATCATAATTTCTGAACACTCCCCCAACAGCTGAATTTCCTGGGTTGCCCTAGCTGCAACCATCAAAATTCAATTTTATTGCATTCACATGTAGTGAAGGCCAAGTGGCTTCAATGTTTCTAGCACCCAAAATGGGTTACACACTCATATCAATACATAAAATAAGAAATTATTCCTCCCCCCCCCCCCACCACCAAAGTGTTTATATTTGTGCTTCTCACCACATTGATGTTGTAGGTGGTGAGACTCCAAGAAACCTAGGCAACACTTTAAGTCTCTGCATCAGTTTCGTGCATGCTGCATGAAATTTTTTCATTTTTTCCAAGTTGGTTCTTGTTAAGTTATAAGTTTGCATCATCTCAGCTGTGTGCTTAGGGTGGGTTTGTTGGTTATACCCTTATATGTCCTGTTTGTATTTTTATGAAGTTAAACTATACTGCTTATTTTTTTAGATGGAGAGTTTCTCCTGTGTGTAATCTTTTTGTTAACATTGGTGACTAATCACCTTCTCAATTTTCAGGTGATAGAACATCTATTGAAGCCTCGTGGTTGGAAGCCTCCTGTCCGTAGGCAATTTTTCTTAGATTGCAATGAGATAGCAGATCTTTGTGATAGTGCAGAACGAATTTTTTCTAATGAACCTAGTGTGCTGCAAATTAAGGCTCCTGTCAAGATTTTTGGTGATTTGCATGGGCAATTTGGGGATCTAATGCGCCTTTTTGATGAATATGGTGCTCCTTCAACTGCAGGAGATATAGCGTAAGTAATTTTATAAATTCAGTTATCTTTACATGTCTTTCTGTTTTAAATGGTTATTTCTCCTCTTGTATATGGTGATATCTTTATGGTGTTATTTTTAAGGGTTGTACTGGTGAACTATTGGAAGATGTTTTTGCCATTGTGATCATGACTGTGCTTCCAAAAACTGAAAATAGGATCAGTCCAGGTCCAAGCATTCTGGCATTGTTTAATTATAGTGGCTTTATTACATTATTTTCTGTCACTTTATCTCTACATGACTTTGATGGACCATTGTATGGCAATGGATGCATTTCATCCAAATGTAAAATAGAAGTTAGCCTTAACATTATAGTACACTTTCATCTAATGTAAGTGATATCTGCCTATCACATAAAACTCCAGATGCATCCCTCCTTTTTTCCCATCCTGCTCTAACTCTATGGGTGACATCCTTCTCAATCTCTCCCTTGTTATGAATTATCAAACCAAGGTACTGAAAAAGGTCACATTGAGTTATGTCTTGGGTTCCACCATGTCTATAATTTTTACAATGTTTCCATTCGACATTTTTGACCTTTCTGACATGTTTCCTATATTTGGATGACCAATATTTCCACCAAAACCAACATTTTAAAAACCTTACATAATATTACAACATATTTCTAGGTGATCACTTGGATCCACAACTTGAATGTGACACCATTTTGAATGGTTATGACTGTAAGAAAAATCTTTCTGAACAGGAGCACCATTGGTAATTATTGATTTCTTCAGCTGTGCATCCTTAGGTGAGAGTTTTGCCATCCTGGGTTATTAATTCAGATATGGATTTCCATGGCTCACAACTCGACTATTGGAGAGAATTGATTGTGCATCTTTAGAATCCATTTACAATCCATAGTTCATTGGTTTACCTAAATTACCTGCTTGTACTCATAGTTTCTTGATCATAGAACCAAGTACATAGCTAAGCTACTTGCTGGATGATGTTGAAGCTTGTTTTGTTCTTTGCTCATCTAGAGGTGGCTTAGCATTACAATTATCTGTATCATTGCTCATTTAGCCACATGTTATGATGGAACCCATCTGTCAAGGTCCCTGATCTGTGTGTGTGCTAGAAAAATTACAGATGTTTGATGTCTCTTCTCATAAGCATCTCTGTGTAAATATAGAAGATGATATTATTTTTGCAATAACATACTTATCTTGTCCATGCTAATGTTATGCTCATGATTACAGTTATATTGACTATCTCTTTTTGGGAGATTATGTTGACCGGGGCCAACACAGCTTGGAAACTATAACTCTTCTGCTTGCATTGAAGGTATCATGTTCTGCCGTCTATTCTGCACTGTAAATTTTTTAGACGTTCAATTTTTTTTTCTATGCTGAATTTAGGTGATCGTTTATTACAGGTTGAGCATCCCCATCAGGTACATCTAATCCGTGGGAATCATGAGGCTGCTGATATAAATGCTCTATTTGGCTTTCGTATTGAGTGCATTGAACGAATGGTATAGATTTTTGTTCTCTCTCCCTCTGATGCTGTTTATGTGTACATGCACATGCTTGCCTTAGTTTGTGTATTAATTTGTTGCATCCATTAATTTCATCCATATGCTAACAGGGTGAGCGGGATGGGATTTGGGCTTGGCATCGCATAAATCGGTTATTTAATTGGCTTCCTCTAGCAGCCCTCATTGAAAAGAAAATTATTTGTATGCATGGTGGCATTGGCCGGTCTATAAATCATATAGAACAAATTGAGAACCTTCAGCGCCCAATCACAATGGAAGCAGGCTCAGTTGTTCTTATGGATCTGCTATGGTTGGTGCTCCCCCTTACTCTTTTTGATAGCTTTCATGTCTTATGTATATCCTATCTATTACGTTACTAATCGTGATTTCCTGTTTACAGGTCAGACCCAACAGAAAATGATAGCGTTGAAGGATTACGACCAAATGCTAGAGGTCCAGGCTTGGTTACTTTTGGGGTTGGTGCATTTTTCTTTACCAACTTAATTATTAAGTATCCATAACTATTGACCTTATGTGTGTAAATGTGTGTGTGTGTGTGTTGTACACTAAATGTCTAGTTATAACTTAGTCACTGGCCTTGTTAGGAGATGGCTAAGGTCAAGCAACTGCTTAGTCCACTGACTTCAGGTAGGCTCTTTCTATTTGTCTTTCCTTCAGGTGAAGGAAAGAGAAAAAATTGACTTCTAAGAGAACATAATAACATTTACTTTTCTTCGAAATGGTGATGGGTAGCAGAGGAGGTGTTGCTGTGATCCAAGGGGAAAGCACCAACCAAGCTGATCTAACAAGTCAACTAGTAACTGCTAAGAATTGACCGGTTTACACCTTTCTTAGGAAAATCAAAATGACTAGGCACTTCCTAATTGCCTTGACTACACTGTCTTCAACTCTAAAAGCTGGGACAGTTGAGTTATGTATGTAAGATTTAATCATTGTGGCATACTGTTGGAACCTGAGCTGACAGGCCAACCTGACAACACTTACCTCACCTTGCTCAAGAAAACCCAATTGTAGTAACTGGCTAGATGAATCAAGTGAAATTGGTCTCTTTATCTGATCAAACCACTTCAAACCACTTTATATTGACTTCAATTAAATAGCCATTTTTTTATTCTGCTTTTGGAAAGAAAATGTGTAGGTTGACCTTTTGGCCACTTGAGTTTGAATGAATTACCTATTTATCAGGTGGATCTGCAACACTGGTTCTTTTTTTTTTTTTTTGCGTTTTAAAATTTGTTCCTAGTGGACAATCTATCTCGCATATTTTGTTTTATAAGTGGTTCTAGTTTTAGTTGTTCTGAAGCTCCAACATGTTAAATAGCAGGTGAGTTCAAAGTAGAGATTCATAATTGCTTTTATCCTTCTCCATTACTAGTTCTATTTTCCTCTGGTGACATCCAGACTTTATTGAAGCTATTAAATTGGTTGGTCACATTTCAGATTTCTCCTATAACTCCTTGATTTGGCGTGTCTTGTGACAAACACTGATTAAAGGGTTATTTCTTGATGCAATGGTAAATCTCAGGCTGACAAGCATGAGAAAATGGGATTCAAGTGTTAAAGTGGCCACTCTGTGGAGAAATACCAAAGGTTATAGGTTCATATCCGGTCCACCCCTCCCAAGACCCAGATAGCTGAGACAAACATTGGGTACTGGCCCTTTGAGATGGAGTCTCTAACTAGTTCTATCAATTGGTCAGGTCTGGTCCAGATGAGGGTATCTGGTCCCAAACCAATAAGTAAATGCGCGAAACCAGTTCCAAACTGGACCTGGAACAGTCCCAATTATTAATTGGGATTCAGGACTATAGGGTCTGACCTGATAAGGCCCTATTATGATTGACAGTTGTACTTTTGATATGTAAATTGATACTTGACAATAAACCCTACTCATTTGTTAAATTGACACATTTGGAATTTGGATATAATAACATGATAGTATTACAAATTTAGCATGAGAAAGATAGGTATTAGACTGGGAGTACCTTTGTAACATGCTAATATACAAATATAATTTTATATATGTAGTTCAGAACCACCAAAACTAATCTCGATCCAATTATAACCAGGACATGTAATGCAAACCCAGACACTAATTTGGTCTGTTTGTTTCGGTTCTGTTGGATCTTCCAGATTCATGATTCTGATAAGATAATGGGCCATGTTGCTAAGATTAGATTGCTCAGTAAAAGGATTATTTGAAATGATTTTATGCCTACTGTTTCCATTGAAAGCTGTATTATATATACTCCTTTTGAAATTTATTTTTTCATTCATTTTCTTCATATCAGGTGCTTGTTTTGTTTACATCCTTTATGGGCACTTTTCTGTAGCTTTAATTTATATTGTGATTCTCCTTCCCTTGTCAAGTTTTTGTATACTGTCATCTTCTTGTACAATATGCTTCATGCTATGTTCAGACACCAGAGTTGGTTTATTTCCTACTATGTGATGTTTAAAATCTTGTCCTTATGACACATTTTCTTTATTTTATTTTTTTATGCATTTATTACACAATTAAGGGGCCATTACTTGGTATAATGGCAATGCCAGAGATTAGTAGATTACATTTATTACACAATTAAGATTCTTGAAGTTCTTGAGAAGATTCCAAATATAAGAAAGTTCAAGAGCCAAAACAACCATCAAATAGTTCAGATGTCAATTTTTTTTTCCAGATTGAGGATGGGATTATTTGGGCATGGGCCTGTTAAGAAGGTGAAAAAAAAACAGAGGTCGAGTAAGAGATTTAAAATCTCTTCTGCTCAAGCCTATGGATGAGATGTTTAGTTTGGGTATTCTTTCTAGGTGGTTTGTGGTGAAGGTAACCTTTTTTTAAGCTGTAGGGAGGTGTTAAATTCATAAAGTGTTAGTAGTGAAGTTGGTTGAGTGAGTTTTGTCTGGTGAGTTGGTTTGCCTCATTTTATGTTGGGAGTTTTACACATGTTGCCGGCGTGGTTTGTTTCCTTTGATTTTGAGGGAGAGGTTTGTGGAGGGCTTTTCTATTTTAGTGGGTGATTTCTTATAACCTCTATTGTACTCTCTTCTTTTTCTTTTAATCTTTTTTTCTTTTTTATTTATTACCAAAAAAAAAAGTGGTTAGGGCCATATCTAGCCTCTCCCTCCCAAAACCCCAGATAGCTGGGACCAACATTGGGTGATAGCCTTCTTCTCTCCATTACACAATTAGGTCAGCTGGTGCCAAACATGACATTTTGGTTCCAACGAATAACTTATTGGTAACCTGTTCTCTTTTTGTTTCAAGCAATATGGGTTAATGAATTAGTATCTCCAATATATTTCATGTATTTTATGGAAGCAAAATTCTGTTGCTTTTTGTAACCTAGTTTTGAGAATAGATGAAGTTCTGTAGTCTATTGTTATGGGGACGACATAAGAAGAGAGGGTGATGTACTTAGTTGTTAGTGGACATAGCTGCTATTGGATCTTGACATGCCTCGTCTTAGTATGCTGTTGTTTGGAGAAGATATTAAGGTGTACCATTTTAACATTAGCAGAGAACACATTGTGCCATGTGGCAGAACAATATAAAGGAAAGCTTGTTTAACTTTATTTATGTGCATGATTTGAAACACAAGTCTGATGTCACCATCATCAGCTAACTTGAGAAGATTCAAGGTTCCGAGGTCTAATAGATTAAATGTTGCTTTTCTGAAATAATGTACAACAGAATAAATTAATAAAGATAATGCATTTTTTCCAGAGAGAACTTGGCATATTTGTTCTCTTGGTTCTTTAATCTCTCTAATCATAGCCATTACTTGTGTTCTTAGATGTTTATTTTGACTGGAAAGCTTGAAAGTTTATGTGGTATTCTCTTCCTGCAACATGTTAATCATGCCCTTTGGTGTTTGATTTCTTTTTCTTTTTCTCATTTTTATCTCAACCATTATATATCTCTTTTTAGTTTTCCCTTGGAAGTATAGAGAGTGTTTTGTATAATCTCAATTTCTTATTACCTGCACTGGCATCTAGGTTGGTGGTAGACAAGAGGTGGTCATCAAAAATACTTTTGAATATTAAAGTGAATGAAATAGCTTTGTTTGTGTATGTGGATTATTAAAGGAAAAAAATGCTGTGGTTTAGGGTGAGCTTTTGGTTCAGGGTTGGTGTGAACATGCCCAGGATAATGATGTTGATATGGATGAGTTACTAGATCAGAATGTATTAGCTTAGAATTAAATGCATTGAAGAGAATAACAGAGTTGCCTGATGTTTGATAACGTTGCATGACATGGTTTATTCATGTACTAAAGATTAATGGTGGAACTGGTGATGAAAGGGATGATTTGATCCAATATGTTAATATTGAATGCACAAAACTGATGACCCATGATGGGCATAAATTGAGAAAGTGAGAAAAGATTGATGTAGGAAAATATTAGCACCTTAACACTAAAAAGTTGGGTTTAGACTCACAAAGGTACAGGTCAATCCCTAAACAGTAAACAAGCCAATAATTGGACTTTACATTGGGCTTCTAATACTGCCTACAATCTCATCCAAGATTTGGCCCAAACTCAAGCCCTTTACAAGGTTTATACCAAAGTTTATGCCCATAACCAAGTTCACATCCTTAGTCAGACCTAAATCCATTACTAGACCCAAGCCCATTGTAGTTTTATGACCCATTTAATATATCTATTACTCGTATACAAACCTATAACCTAAAACCAAAACCTAGATCCATGACTAACCAACCCAGTAACTTAAAACATGAACAAGGAAATAATGCATGCCAAATAAACCTTGGTGTTAGTATTTATTGGAACTGAAGGAAAAATGGAAAATGACAACATACATATTGGAGATAAGGGTGTCAAGTATTTTTCAAAGCTAATTCCCTTCATTAGCGAGCAAGCTTTTCCTATATAAAGGAATTTTCTAGTTTGTTTTCTGGAAAGAGAGAGAGAGAGTTGAGTAAAGTTTTAAGTACTGTGTGCCTTGGTGATGTGATTCCATCCCTTTCTTAGGAGGTCTGACTCCTTTGATTTTTAGGTGTGATTCCAATCTAGAATTAGAGTTCTAAGGTAAGATGCCAATGACTAATTCAAGGCTATGACTAGACCCACTTTTCCCTACTAAATCCTACTCCACATCCAACCTTTCTCAGGTTGCATACCTGGGGTTTCTGACCATGCTGCATCAGAGATTGAGGCTTTTAAAGGCTTGTATTTAAAGGTAGGTAAGCTCCAGTTAGTGATGAATGCAGAAACATGATGATGTTTTTCTTCTGATTGTTGTTCTATTTTGTATGTTTCACGAAACATTACCAAACTTATGAAGGAGCAAGAATAAAGTTCTTGGGCAGTACAGAACCTAAATTTTTAGTTTTCAATGTCTTTATGTGTCAATTTACTTCACCTAATATATAAAGCTATTTCTGTAGTAAGCATTTCATGTTTTGCTATGTAAGCTGTAGTTTTCTCCCATGTTATCTTATGTAAATAGGAAATTCTTCTGGATGCAAAGCTGGTTCCAGGACTTGAAATCAACTTTGGTTCTGGTTTGAATATTTAGTTCAGGTTATGGTTCCTGCTTGGGGTCTTTTCTATACGGCTAAATATTGTCTGGTTCTTGCATAGGAACTTTTCTAAACGGTGAACTATTGTGTCTTCTTCAGACTTCATTTTGTCTGTGCTGCTATCAAGGTTCAAATTTTTGTCACATGTCGGGGCACATCAGGTGTATCGTATCGTATTGGCCCTGCCCCAGTATGTGTAATATTTAAGTATTTTAAAATTTTAATGTTTTCAGGGGTAAGCCTTGCTAAGACCGCCCCCCATGTAAAAATTTAAAAATAAATGAAAAAATAATAGCACTGATGTTGGTCAAACCCCTAATATGCACATTCTGGTGCATCGGGGTGCATCAATATTTTAAACCTTGGCTGCTATGTTGTCGATTGAATCTGAATATCTGCTGGAAGCTTGGTACTGTTGTTGGGCATTGTATTGCCATAGCCAAAGGATCCTTGTGATTGCACTCAAATTTCTTTCTTCTGTTTGGAGAATGCATATGCCATATTGGGAAAACCTTGTTCTCTCTAAAGGGATTTGGTTTTGCAGCCTGATCGTGTAATGGAGTTCTGCAACAACAATGACCTCCAGTTGATTGTACGTGCACATGAATGTGTGATGGATGGCTTTGAGCGTTTTGCCCAAGGACATTTGATTACTCTTTTTTCAGCTACCAATTATTGTGGTAAGTGTATTGGTATCTTCCTTTCAATACATCCTAGGATTCAGTCTTCTAATTCAGATTCTTACCTGCTTCTATAGGTACTGCAAATAATGCAGGGGCCATCTTAGTTTTAGGAAGAGACCTTGTGGTAGTACCAAAACTCATCCACCCATTACCACCAGCAATCGCGACCCCACAAACATCACCAGAACACCATATAGAGGATACATGGATGCAGGTATATATATATTTTTTGTGCTCGCTTGTTCTGACTGGGGATGTAGTGCTTATATTGATTAATTTTCTTTATTGTATATTCTTGCATGGTGTGTGTATTAACTCAGTTCATTTGCTTGGTGTGAGTTCAGGAGCTTAATGCTAACAGACCACCAACACCAACCAGAGGCCGTCCTCAAGTTGCAAGCGATCGGGGTTCTCTTGCCTGGATTTAAGATAAGCTTCAGATTTTTTATATTCTTTGAAGGGCGTAGGCCCCCAAGGCTTGTGTCATCAGCTGAGGTTTCTGGTGATTGTCTTGTACAAAACCTGACAGTTTAACAGGAATTCTCAAGCATGTGATATTGTCCCTGAATCACGTTTGAAGATTTCCGCACAACACAGGAACCCATGGTTTCCTGACACAAGAGACTGGAGGGTCGGGGTTCATCAAGGCTACAACTTAAAAAAGAAAGGCCAAATTGCAGGTGGTGGGATTGGTTAGCGATTCTTCCTATCAAAGTTAACTGCTGCACGCGTTCCCCTGAGGGTCGCCTCCTTGTATATTGAGTCCATAGGCAGGTAGCCATTTAAGTTACAGTCGTTTCTCCCGCGGGAGTGGTAGTAATGCGTTTGTCTCGTTAGTTAATTATTCTTTTTGGTGTTCTTTTCCTCCACATTTTAACCTTTTTTTCCCCAAGTGGACTTTGGGTCTCAAGATGTGATGGTGAGAAAATATGATATATGAATGATATATATATATATATATATATATAGACTCTGGGCATCCATGTATAATAGTGTTGTTGGGTACATTTACAGTGCCTTGTAATTTCTTTTGTTGTTTATACAATGTAACGTTTTTTTTTTTTTTTGTGTGTGTGAAGAGAAGAGGTTTTTTTCTTTTGTTTTTTCGGGTCGAAAGAGATTTTGACAAAACCCTTGGGACGGGTTTTCTTTCCCTTTTTTTTTTGCCTATACTCTTCATTTCTATTTTCTCTTCCCCTCTTTTCTGATGAAGAGAATCGTCCGGACAACTTGATTTCTTAGTTATTTGTTCTTTCCTTTTGTTTCACTTGCAATGGAACAACGAAATGCCGAAATTCAGATGTTTTTAATTGAGTGGGAGTGGGAGTAGGATTGGGACATGTGATATAACCTGCATTCTGTTTGTAATAATTAATAAACCGAAAAGAAAAAAAAAAAGAAAGAGAATAAAATCATTTAAAAATTGCAAATTTAAGTGTAAGAGTATTATTTATAATCACTAAAGACATACTTTTGGTTCTCAATTTAGGCCTGGGTTTGGTTTCGCAGTCGCATTGTGTGGGCTTGATGTTATGATACTTTTCTGTACCATTTATAAAAATGAGGATGTGAATAATTGTCCCAGATTTTACTTTCCCCTTTTACCCTCTATATTTTTCGTTTTCCCAATATTTAACTACCATAAGGCCGTTCGTTGTTTATCAAAGTGGGGCAAGTACAATGGTCTAACACTGCTATACAATTCCAATAGTACCCTTGGAAATTGGATATGAGAGGGGCCAAATAACAAATGCGTTTTTATCCCATTCTCGCCCCTGCAAGGTTGCAAATGCCGGGTTGTCCGGTTGGATGAGCACCCTGATATTAGCATTGGCGAACAGAAGTTTCTCTTCTCCATTGGATGAATGGTTTTTTTTTTTTTTCTTTTTTGTGTGCTAAACAACGAACAAGAGGAAAGTAGCATTATCCTATTCATCATAGGTGATGTGGGATGGACATAGAAAAAAATAGAAAATAAGATAAAAATAACCTTGGAATTAGCACCTCAACTTTTCTATTTATCATAAAACAGGAAAAATGCTTCTTTGAGCTATACTTAAAAGTAAGCAAGTTAGACTGTTTTTCTATTCATCAGAGTTGAATAGATAAACTGCTTTGAGCTACACTTAAAAAAACACAAATATTTTGTTCACCACTCCAATGCAACATCTACTAATTCACATAGCTACTCTTGGAAACATGAAGCATTTAGAGAACTATTTATTAAGATATGTAAGTAAGATTTAGAGAATTATTTCTACCATCCCTTAACAAAGATAGCCATGTCAACAATTCGAGTACAACTTTTCTCTCCAAATAATTATTAAAATATGCCAGCATTTATTATTAATTAATGAAACTAACTACATATACCCAAACTCATCAATCTTATGTCCAATTAGCTGTCAATTCTTTGTAGGAGTTCATCAAGTTTTTTTTTTTTTAACTTTTTTTTTTTTTTGCAAATTCCAAATAGTCTGAAACATGTCTTTTTAGGTGGATTTCTTGCCCCAGTTCTGTTTTCAATTCAATGAAATCCTGATACAAGTAATAAAAGTATGGAATAAGTAGACTTTCAAATTAGTGATTTCAAGTAGAAATCCAGGAATATTTTATCCTATTTAGAATATATCTGAAAAATATTGTTTTATTTTTTATGTGATACATTAATGCTATCTTTGTATTTTGGTTACAAACTTTCTTAATTTAGACTCCCCAAGGAATTCACTATTCATTTGTATCTCCCCATAAATTTCTTATTATATTCCATTATTTCTTATATCTATTGCAACAAGATTTGATTTTTTTTTTGAAATTTATGCAGTATGAATTCATATTGTCTAAAATATCTGCACCTTCATTTATATTTCATTATGATTATATCATCTGCAGTTGATATCTTAGGCTGTATGTAAATGAAGCTAACTAGATATGCCCAAACCCATATGAAACTACTCAATGTTAGGTCCAATCAACTGTCAATTCCTTGTAGGAACTTTATTAGTACTTCTCTTTCATTTTAGCACAAAGTGATTGCTTAAGAAAATTTTACATTTTATTTTCAGCCTTAGTAGTCTTTGCATAGGTTTTTGCTAAGAAAACTAGAAAAGATACCCACATACTGATCTCTGCCCGATGCAATCCTTTAACCTATCAAAAATTTGAATTATTCACATATATATTTGCTTATTATTGAACTTTGCACAGTTACTAGCACTGGTTCAATTGTTTACGAGGAATAGTCTACACTATACAAACTCTTACAAGTATAGATATTAACTTGAGATTGCCAGATGACAATCAATTAGACAATAACAAATCTTCAAACGAACCAATCAGAGAATTCCTGACGGGAAGTCCACTCAACCTCCTTACCAACTTGATACATTGAGGTGTTGGGAATGAATGAGGACCCCAATGCTTATTGTGGTTACTCAACCATTGGTTCAAATACCCCGGGCCATTCTACTAGTTATAAATTTTTGGGATGGGCCAGACCGGGCAACGCGGGCCTGGTAGAAGGTAGAAGTGACCAACCCATTTTATCATACAAGTTGTAAGTTGGTATGTATATAATTTGCATGGTTTTTAAAACCGGAGATCGAACTGGTCAGGGGTCTGGTTATTGGGTCGAACAGTCTGGTCGTTTGAACCGAACGATCGGCCTATTCTGATAAAAAAAAATGGTCAAAACCATTCGAACGATTAATCGCCTGGATCAGCAGTTTGCTGATTAAAATCAACATTTTTGAAGAAATTCCGGTTTTGGGGAAAACTGAACCTGTCACCTAACTGATTCCTGGTTTTTCCGGTCTGGTTTTGAAAACCATGATAATTTGTGTTGATTTCACTTATAATCTTCATAAACAAGTGAACAATAGGTCCGTGTGTATAAATTTCATACTCATAGCCTTCTCTCTCACTAAATGGCAAACTGACAATCAACAGAAAATGCAACATGAAAATGCAACATGAAATTGTACACTTGCTGCCTATCCGATGAAAACCCACAACATACTCATGTCATAGTTTTTTTTTTTTTTCAATAAATTTCATTCAACAATTAGGGATATCTTAAATCTATAATACTTGAAAGATATAATACTACCGTATTAGAAGAGTTTTGACCAATCAAAGTACTCCTTAAAATTTGATAA
Organism: Nelumbo lutea; assembly: GCF_056320005.1. Taxonomy (NCBI): domain Eukaryota; kingdom Viridiplantae; phylum Streptophyta; class Magnoliopsida; order Proteales; family Nelumbonaceae; genus Nelumbo; species Nelumbo lutea. Next base: position 17,179,575 of record NC_142689.1, on the reverse strand, counting down.
TACCATCTGATTGGTCACCATACAGGTTGATTGATTGAAAGTTTTTCTGGTTATTACTGGTATCGTGTCTTTCCGGTATAGTCGAATCCAAATTTAATTTGTGCTTATTAATTCAGCTAAGGATTGATGAACATCATCAATTTTGGAATACAAATTCAGTTAGAAAGTTAACAAATGAATGTATGTATCTTGGAGTTATTGTGCTGACCCCTAATGTCAATCCTTGCTAGGAGTTATTTGTTCTGGGGGTAATTGAATGTGAATGCAGCTTCTGAGTCGGAGACTGGTCTCCGTGGCTTAGGTTGCGTGGTTCGGAACTCCAGACGAGAGCCGAGAGGGTCTTTTGTGCAAAGTCTTTGAAATCTAAAGCTTCCTCTCAGCTGAAGCCCTGTCCTTTGCGGTTTGGCATTTTTAGAGTTGTAAAGCCGGTTTTAAAAACCGGACTGGAAACAAAATCATTTTGATCACCAGTTCTCAGGTCAAATGCTCTAACCATCTGGTCCGAAGTCCAACCAGATGGTTTTAGGGTCTAAAATCGGACCCAGAGCCATGACCGTTCCCAGTTCAACCGGTCCAACAGTACGGTTTGACTTGATTTTCAAAAGCTGTACAAAGCATTTCTTCTTCCATTATCTTGGTGGAGTTGAACAACAAGACTATGGCGAACGGGCTCTGTGCCCTACTTTGGATTTATTTCCGGTAGCGTTGATTCTTGAATAGGGCTGTAAAATTGGTTGTGCTGTTTGGCATGATTTTTGACTGACCTGGCACTATAAAATGCGGATTATGCTGGGCACAGCATGATCATGCGGGCCGTGTCAGGCTGGGGATTTCATGTCCATCAACCAGCACGACACAACACGATTGTATGTGTCATATCACCTGCAGCCCTGAAGCAGGCCGAGCGTGGCCCGCCCAAGAAACTAGTCGTTGGGGTACCCCTCCCAAGGCTCCCAATCTTGAGAAGACATGAAAATCCTCTTTCTGCCTTTCAGGATGGTTCTGTGCGGCACATTGGGAGAGAACGAAACAAGCTCACCCATGGAGTAGCTTCTACTACTAAATTCTTATCATCCATTGTACTTACTGACTTATTTTCTTCTCTTAGGCCCTGTTCCTTTACAGTAAATAAGTTTGAGAAAGTTGGTTAGTGGGTATCTTTTTTACTTTCGATCAACTTTATAATATTTTTTTAGCATTTACTAATGGATTCATTCCACGGTAAAATAAGCTCCACTTCACGGGTAAAACTTATCCATCTCTCAAGTGGATAAGTAATTTTGAGTAAATTTTATAAAGTAAAATAGGATAACTTTGCCCATTTTTATATTAGTTTTTTATCGATAAAAATATTATTCTATTACTTACCTGAAAATCTTAAAAATCAAAAGAAGACTGGATAAATTACAAAGTTGCAAGCAAACAAGAACTTAATGGCAATAAACGAGGTTTTAGTTTTAACCCATTCATCAAAGAAAGACCAAATAAGGTAAGTAATACAAGATTAAATAGAAAAGAAAGAACCTCTAGAAAGAAAGAAAACTCTGGATAAAGCACTATAGGTTCCACAAGTGGATGCTTTTCTATTTATAATCATTTGGCTTTGTTTGGTTGATTCTTCACAAGATTGTACAGCCCCTTAACTTCGTAAAAGTAAAAGCATTAAAGCATTAGTTAATGCCATCTAATCGGTACCATCAAGTTGCTTTTTTGCCTTTTTTTTTTTTTTTTAACCAGTTTTCTCTTTTTATGAGAAAATTACAAAACCTCGCTTGTATTTAGGGGTGTAAACAGTATTTGGAAAATCCAATTTCGAATTTGATATTTGATATAATCGAATCAAATTCGGATAATTCGAATATCCTATTCATATCAAATAGTTAATTGGATTCAAATTTGGGTATGACCTGATTCAATTCGATAAATATCTAAATTCGATCGATTATTTAATTTTTATATATAATATATAAAATATTTTATATAATTTATATACATAATAATTAAGTTATATAAATAATTTATATATTTTATATTTTATATTAATAAAATATTTATTTTATATATTTATTAATTATCTAAAATAATTAATTAACAAATTCAAACAAAATCGAATATTCAAATATTTAATCGGATTCAAATTCGGATATTAATTTTCAATATCCGTCGGATATTAAATTGAATTCGGTTATCGGATTCAGATTTGGATATTGCTTAACCTGATCGATCTGTTTACACCCCTACTTGTATTTTTCAACAATCCTTATAAATCTTTGTGTTTTGACCCTAACAAAAAAAATCTGAAAAAAGGGTAATAAATACCTCCCATGGATTAGTTTTCTAGATGAAAAACATTGATGTAATGCATTGATTTTTTAAAAATAACAGATTAGTTTTCCAACAAACTTTGTCCAAATGACTTTGAAATCTAGGAAACTAAGAAAGAGTAATTTGAACTTTTTTTTTGATAGATCAAGAGAACATGTCCCAAAGAATTAGAAAAAGAAATAAAACTTGGTACTCTAAGGATGAAGGCATTAGACATCACTCAAGTTAGCAAGCAAATCCGCAGCCAAGTTGCCTTCTCATACTCCATTTGATCCTCCTATCCTTTTATTTTTTTAAAAATTAGGAAAGTTCATTATTATTAACATCAAAACCCAAGAGAGGTTTATAGGATATTAAAAAAAACACAGTTTAGGTTTTTATAATTTTCCCTTTCATGGGCATTTTGGGAACCAGGTTGAGAGAGTGGAATATCAATATCTAAGTATCTACCACTTTGATGATATAAACAAGTTAGGTGGGCAGGTAGGAAACAGCCACCTGGGCCCACTTAAACCTCCGCCATTGGATTGGATATCCAAGACAAGAAAATTGAATGTTGACCAACTCCAAAGAATTCCCTTTTAAGATGATAAGTCCACGTCCTTTTCTGCCCATTTCACCATTAAAAATACATCCAAATTTTGGCTCCACTGATCATCCTCATTCTAAAAATAAAGATAATAATAATAATAACAGCAAGGAAAAAAAATCTGAGAAAATCATCAGATTACATACATCGACGCATCAAGCAACCCAAATAAAAGTAAAAAACAAAAAAAAAAAAGGTAAAATAAAAGTAGATTCAGATCAGAGAACTCACTGCTGTGGGGGTGATGGCGGTGTTGGCGTTGATGGTGCTGAAGTTACCGGGGATGCCGGTGAACCACCGCCTGAGCTGCCCCCCCAATTCCAAGGTTTGAGTGACAGAATAATTATGAGGGCGATGATGAGCAGGAGGGTGATCCCAAAGCAAGTCCATTTCCTAGTATTCTTCTGAAGCTTCCTGGCTGTAACAAGCTTCTCGGTTCCTCCCCTGATGAAGGAATTCGCCCGGGCCACTTGGCTCTCGATGTCGTCCAGCTGCTCTCCCTGTGTCTGCACCAGCACCGCCATGTCCAAGAACACCTGATGCAGCTCCCTCAAGTTCTTCTCTATCTCCTTCACCGCGTCGTGCCTCTCCTGTATCTCCGACACGATGTCCATCACTGTCCCTCTCCCTTGCTCCTGTATCACCTTCTGGAACAAGTTCTCGCTCTGCCCCGTTGATATCAAAGCATCCACCGTCCGGTCATCGGGCTTCTCCCCCGTTACCGTGAAGTACCTCCGTTCCACGGTCTCTTTGTACTCCGTCGAGATTCTCTCCCTCAGCGTGTTGAAGCTCTCCATTTGGTCCTTGAGCTTCTTCCTCAGCCCGCTGACCACGGACGTCCGCGTTCGGTCCGAGGAGCTGCCCGGTCCGCAGCCGGGGATGCTGCGGTTAGCGGCATTGGCGCGTTCCAGTGCCTCGAGGCGGACCTTGATCATCTTGGCCTTCTTGAGCGCGAGGGCGACGTCGGCATCCATCCGGGCTCGGAGGTCCTTGATTGACCTGGCGTTGTGGAGGGTCTTGCTCTCTTCATGGGAATCTTGGAGACGCTGGTGGAGCCTCTCTTCCTCTTTGAGTTCGTCTTTGATCCCCTCCACGTCCTCGAAGAACTTGTCGAGGTTCACTCCCACGGTTCCCATCTGCACAGCTCCACCACCGCCGCCTCCGCCGGAGTACGGCGGTTCATGATCTACGTCGTTGCTTCTGAATCGGGAGAAGGAGCCTGAGAATAGATCGTTCATCTTCTCTCTCTAGCTACCGAAATCGACAAGAGATCAGATCTATCCCGCGGGTACCAATACTAAACTATGGAAGATGAAAACTTTCGTCTTCCTGTGCAACAACTGAGAGAGGTGGGTAGCTGGGCTGCTTGCAGAAATTGGCTTAAACAGAAAAAGAAAGTGTTTGAGGTGGGGGTCGTTGAAACCGCGGGCTTTGTTGATTGGTCTGGTGGTGGCGCGGCCTGACTGCTGCGACTTGTCAAACAAATCCCACTCCAAGCCTCCTCATCTTTAGAATATTCAATAAAATGACTGAATCGATGAATTTCTCTTTCCTCTGTTCTTCTTGAACAGCTACAGAGGATATAGAATAGAAGGATGGATGGATCATGGAATGGAAAAAGACCAGGCTCAGCCTCCTCAGGTCAACTGCTTGAATCAGCTTATCAGCCGTGAAAGAGAAGTCAGAACTTTTCTGGGTGACCCTTAAAATTGAATATTTTAATTCGTATATACACACAATAATAGAATAGAACCAGAGGATATCTTCCTCTCGGAGGCTTACGTGGTGGCAATCTATGTAGGACCACGTCCACGTGTCTAAACCATTGGCTTATGCCAGTTTAAGAGGACTATTTGGATTGCGCAGGTGGGCAGAGTAGAGGAGTCGTTGTACTCTCACCGTGCAGAGAAAGTTTAAGATTTTATCTATCTATCATCTATGGGAGCGGCATGGGAAAGTGTCGGGGAAGGAACGAGGAAATTGGGGAGGAGAGAGAGAGAGAGAGAAGACGTAGTCTTAGGGCACTAACAAAACGCGTTATGACTACTTATGTCTGAGAATTGAGATAGATAGTGTTTCGTCTTCCAAAAGTAATTTCTAGCGTAGGCGAACCCAACCCAAATACCAGTTCCACGAGGTCAGGTTAGAAATAATATGGACTTGGACGGAGGGAGGAAGTAGATGAAGGGAGAGATGCAGCTTATACAGCTTTTAGTTTTAGGTCAGATTAGGATGGGATTCACAGTGGTTTGTGTATTTTGCTTATTTTTTACCAAGCTCTGACCTCTAGGAAGTTAAAAAATTTTCACATGTCAGGGGTGTTTGGTAAGATCACCAAAGACCCTTCACCCCCTCTCATTGACCATAGTCAATAACTTTTAAAACTTTGCTTTTGTCAAAAATGTCCTTCACCACCTCATGCTGAGGGCAGTCGGATTGCGCCGCATGAGGGAGCTCCAGCATTCTCTAAGTCACCGACCGCCTAGTAGGCAGTTCGCTACCTGGCAGTTCGCCCCGCCGACTGACGCAGGCGCCCCTCTGACAACCCGGCCCAGGCGCTGACCTGGCCGCCTGACACAAGCGCCAGCCTGACGACCTCGAGGAGTTCACCACCGTACCCCGGTTCTGACAGGATACGACGAGTCTTACCGTTTGGAGGCTTTTCACCCACCTAACCTGCGAGGACTCCGGTATATGAAGACCTCACCCCCCAAAGGGGAGGGGGAGGAAAAAAGGGAAGTAACCCCTGCTCTCTAGCTCTCTCATATTATCTTCAAAGCTCTCTACAATAAGAGTGCTAACTTAAGCGTCGGAGAGCCCCCACCGGGAAAATACCCCCGGGACCTCTAATTCAATTCTCGCAGGTCCCTCAGTTCCCGTAGCCTACAAAGGAAAGAAGACCACCTCATGCTGAGGGCAGTCGGATTGCGCCGCATCAGGGAGCTCCAGCATTCTCTAAGTCACTGACCGCCTAGTAGGCAGTTCGCTACCTGGCAGTTCGCCACTAGGCAATTCGCCACCAGGCAGTTCGCCACCGAGCAGCTCGCCACCAGGCAGTTCACCACCAGGCAGTTCACCACCAAGTAGTTTGCCACCAGGCAGTTCGCCACTGAGCAGCTCACCACCGGGCAATTCGCCACCAGGCAGTTCGCCAGCAAGCAATTCTCCACCAGGCAGTTCGCCATCGGGCAGTTCGCCACCAAACAGTTCGCCACCAAGCAGTTCGCCACCAGGCAGTTCTCCACCGAGCAGTTCGCCAGTAGGTAGTTCACCACCAAGTAGCTCATCACTAAGGCACGCCACCACCGAGTCAAATAACGAGGTACTTAGCCAAAAAATTTTACATCACAAAACATTGGTACGTGGCCGAAAACGGTTACATCAATTGGCACCGTCTGTGGGAACACGCTACAAAAAGCTAAGTTCTCATCCTACGAAAGCTAAATTCTCATTTGCCAAAACTAAATCCTCACTTTTTAGAAATTGAAGCTATCGCTTTATAGTTTACATTTTTTATGAACTCAGAGACTATGCAAGAAGCTAACGGACTAAGTAGCTCTACCAGCTTTACTTTCAATTCAGATAATGCCACATCAGTCCTCTCCGTAAGGTCCCCCCTACAAAGATGAGCTCTTCGTGGCTTCCGTGGGAGTTGGCGACCAACCGACTACATAGGCGCCCTTACTAGTCGAGCCTTCCAAGGCTCCCGTGTGAGCTGGCAACCTAAAGTTAGTAGTGTTGCCCCCGAAGGTCGAGCCCCTAGTAGCTTCTTGTAGGAGTAGGTGACCGGCATTACGAAGCTGATGCAGGTCAAGCCTACAGGCCACACTACTACTTAAGACCCGGTCGCCTCTCCGGCACGGGCAAAGTTAGAAAAGAGTAGACCACTGGTCACTCCCAAAGCCTACGGGCCACATTACTACTAAAGACCCGGTCGCCTCTCCGGCACGGGCAAAAGTCAAAGAAGAGTAGACTACGAGTCGCTCCCAAAGCCTACGGGCCACACTTGTAATTGGATCAGCACTTACTAGCTCATCGACTTACGGGCCAAAAGAAATCTACTCCCTTCGTTGAGTTACTATCAGCTCGGGAGTGGGGGGCTATTGATGAGGGCAGATTTGGCCCTCCAATGAAATTATGACACATGGCACCTCGTGACAACTAGGAAAACACCCAACCAACAAACTTACGAAGTTGGTAACCCACTCGGGCACCAGTCTGGCTGGCCTGGTGCGACCTGTGCGCGGCCTGACGTGCGCCTGCGCGACCTGCACGCGGCACACGCGACCTGCGTGGTGCGTGCGCAACACGCGCGACCTGCGCGGTGTGCGCGCGGCCTGTGCGAACTGTGCACGACCTGCACGAACTACACACGGCCTGCGCGAACTGCGTGTGGCATGCGGCCTGCGCGACCTACCCGACCTGGACCAGCCTAGCGCATGATCCGGCTAAGCCGCCCATAAGGCACCCACCGACAAACCTGGCTAGACACTGACCCGCCGACTGACACAGGCACCAGCTTGACGACCTGGTCTAGACACTGACCCGCCAACTGACACAGGCGCCGACCTGACGACCTGGCCTAGACACTGACCCGCCGACTGACACAGGCGCCCCTCTGACAACCCGGCCCAGGCGCCGACCTGGCCGCCTAACACAAGTGCCAGCCTGACGACCTCGAGGAGTTCACCACCATACCCCGGTTCTGAGAGGATGCGACGAGTCTTACCGTTTGGAGGCTTTTCACCCACCTAACCCGCGAGGACTCTGGTATATGAAGACTTCACCCCCCAAAGGGGAAGGGGAGGAAAAAAGGGAAGTAACCCCTGCTCTCTAGCTCTCTCATATTATCTTCAAAGCTCTCTACAATAAGAGTGCTAACTTAAGCGTCGGAGAGCCCCCACCGGGAAAATACCCCCGGGACCTCTGATTCAGTTCTCGCAGGTCCCTCAACTCCCACAGCCTACAAAGTAAAGAAGACCACCTCATTCTGAGGGCAGTCGGATTGCGCCGCATGAGGGAGCTCCAGCATTCTCTAAGTCACCGGCCGCCTAGTAGGCAGTTCGCTACCAGGCAGTTCGCCACTAGGCAATTCGCCACCAGGCAGTTCGCCACCAAGCAGCTCATCACCGGGCAGTTCACCACCGAGCAGCTCGCCACTGGGCAGTTCGCCACCAGGCAGTTCCCAGCAAGCAGTTCGCCACCGGGCAGTTCGCCACCAGGCAGTTCGCCACCAAGCAGCTCATCACCGGGCAGTTCGCCACTAGGCAATTCGCCACCAGGCAGTTCGCCACCAAGCAGCTCATCACCGGGCAGTTCACCACCGAGCAGCTCGCCACTGGGCAGTTCGCCACCAGGCAGTTCGCCAGCAAGCAGTTCGCCACCGGGCAGTTCGCCACCAGGCAGTTCGCCACCAAGCAGTTCGCCACTAGACAGTTCACCACCGGGCAGTTCGCCACCAGGCAGTTCGCCCCCAGGCAGTTCTCCACCGAGCAGTTCGCCAGTAGGCAGTTCACCACCAAGTAGCTCATCACTAAGGCACGCCACCACCGGGTCAAATAACGAGGTACTTAGCCAAAAAATTTTACATCACAAAACATTGGTACGTGGCCGAAAACGGTTACATCACTAGGTGACTGGATTTTGATAGGATGCAACTTCGGTTGGTCCCACCAACCCAAACCCAGCACAAACCTAAACCTAATTAAGGTAGTTCCAGACTATCTAGTGACCCAAGCTAGAAGGTGGAATGACCCGGTTGGGTTGGGTTTTGGGTCATCTATTTTCAAACCAATGCTATCAAATTGGTATTGACCTAGACAGTTGAACCATTCAAATCATTTAAATCAGACCGTTCAATCCGTATTTTTGATAAAAAAAAAACATTGATTCAGGGTGTTTCGTTCCGTGGGCGTTTATTCAATAAATGCTGCCACATAGGTGCCACTTCAATAGGTTCTCTCTCTTGTTCTTTTATACGTATTGAGAATAACAAAAATGGACTTCGATTTTTGTGCATGCCTAACATTTGGGGAAATTATTTTTTAAAGCTTCCACAAACGGTCAAACATTTTTTCCACTATTACACTGATGTGGAGCCTAGTGGCGCCTAATTGTCATTATTACTTTTCTCGGTTTTACAAATAAATAAAATACAAACGTTGAATAAACCACAATGACACTTAATGGTGCCTAGTTGTCACCGTTATGCAGACCTAAACGATTGAACCATTGAACCATCTGACATTCTGACCCATGGATTAACCCTAATGTTTCAGGTTAGGGTCAATGATCCGAAAGTGCTGATCCAACCCAACCTGATTGGGAGGTTTATTCGAGGCTACAATTCATTGAACCAAGGGTTAAGTAAGTTTGGCCTGGGTTGAGAGAGACTTATGACCCAGCTGAGAGCCTACTGGGTTGCTGGTGCTAACTGGCCCACAGACATATATATATATATATATATATATATATATATATATATATATATATATATATATATATATATATATATATATATATATATATATATATTGTAACTTGCATAGAACTAATTATTTAGTTTAGATGTAAATTATGTAAGATAATATCTAATTAGAAGAATGATGTAAGTAAAACCTTCTAATGTCATTCAATTTAAACAATTGCAAGATAGATATGTCATTATCCTCTCTGCAAGTTGAAGCCAGCCTGGGCCCTTCAGTACTGGGCACAAACCCATTGTGGGTTTACAGGGTGTTGAGTTGAATTAGGATCATCCAGCCCAACCTGATGTCAACAATCCTTCATGGCACATAGGGAGTGCCCTCAGAAAAATCTGATGGTTTTCCATAAGAAATCTAAATTATTTGTTAATTAGGTCTCTCTCTCCATTAATATCATAACATTTTCAGGCTGTATGGATATTTTTTTCAGGTTGAAATATTGATAATAATAATAATATTTGAAATATCCCAGTGAAAGTATTCCATTCTACAACAAAACAAACTTGGCCTTTTTAAAAATATATCGGTTATTCCAAAACCTCCCCTTCACTCTTTTTTTTTTTTTCATTATACTTTTACCCTGGCTTTTAAAACTTCCCGTCACCCCTGTTAGAGATTGTTTTTGTTATCTAAAACTTACCTTCTCTTGTGTCACCATTATTGACAATTAACATATGCTGTCTAGTTAGGTCATTCATTATTTTTAATGATAAAATTAACCTTGATCCTCTATTATAAATTATTAAAAAACAGATTACAAATGTTCCTTTTTCTGAGCTCTTAAAACCAAAAGGTCCCACAATCATTTAGATGAAGAGATACCGAACTCAGAATGAGGAATAGTATACTAAATTTACAAAATATATAGTTAATCTCTATAAGTGAGGTTTCTGGAGGTTTTGAAAAGTCAGGATAAATTTAAGAGAAGGGTTCGACTATAATATCAAAAAGTTATGATATCTAAAAAACTTGTAACCAATCAATCAGTATTATAAATATGTTAACCAATTGATGGTGTTTATCAAAATTCATGGGTGGATTTTGATTGGTCAAAATTCTTCTGGTATCATATCAAACATTGCACTGCTTCTGTTGTGAGAACACTCCCAAAAGGATTAAAAGAAAAATGAAGGAAACAAAACCAAGAGGAAAATTTAGGCCTGACCGGCAACTCAAGGGTGGGCCATGGAAGGTGGACCTTGTGAATTCTGATGTAAGACCATCTAGAAGAAAGAAAAATTAATATTGTTGAATAAACTGGAGAATCTCCAACTATAGAAACCTACCTAACTTAATAGAAGCCTACCAACAATTCCGGGAAATTGTTTGTCAAAATTCTAACACAAAATACGAGCCTGATCAAATTCTTTCATTTATCCTTAAGTAATCCTTCATTTTGTTCGTAAATAAACAGGTTCCTTTAACCTTGTTTCAGTTCAAACTTCTTCAGAATTTTCTGGAAGAAAAATAAACCATGTAAGAAACTTATAATTAAATTAAGAATCAGATAAGAAAATAGAGCACCTCCGAGCACCTTCCTGCTTCCACATAGAGGTGCAAATGGACCGGATCATGATCACATTCGAATTTGTATCCAATCCTATTTTATCGGATCTGGATATCCCCTAATAATAGGACCCAATTAAAATTGGGATCAAATTAATATGCTTGTATTTTTTTTCTTTTTCTTTATATAGGTTATGTTTTCCCTTTTAATAATTTGTTAAAAGTTTACAAAAAATTAAATTGGATTGGATATATCCAACATTGTTAATGGATTTGAATTCAAATTGACCTTTGTGAGATCGATCAGATTAATTAGATTCATATATACCCAATTCGAATCTGATCCGATCCATTTACTTTCCTACTTTTACTGATTCACATATAAAAGAGAAAACAAGAATGATGGACAATTCTCAACTTTGAACCCACAACTCCCAGAATACATTCACCCTTTTCCCAATTAGAGTTCTATTTTCTTGGTTTGTTCAAACAGGAATCCTTCTTCAGCCACACGAAGGTCAAGGAGCCCTTACGGATCACAAGTCACAACCTAATCTGTAACCTTTGGGACTCTAGTATTGCCACTGAGCCACCTTGGTGCAACAACCATTGGCACTTGACAAAGCTCTTCTAATGACCTCTCATCAGATCAGATTAACCCTGACATGGATACCAAATCTAAGAAGCTGGAAACCAAAGGAACTACACGGACGTCACAGTGATCGCCCCATTGGCATTTCATGTAGTTTATAGTTATTAATTGTCTTTCCTGAAACTTCCATATAGAACAAACTAGAAAAGAAATATTAGAATTAGTTTAGTGACTTGTATGAATTGTTTAATCTATTTAGAAATCTTAAGGTTATTACGAAAAAGTTGTCATTCTAATAATTTATTCCATTGATATGCTGTTGAGGATAAGAATCCTAAAGAATCTTGTCAAAGAAACATCGACTTACATACGTAGGTGAAGATTGAAGACAGTCCACTTGATCTTGATCCTTTCTAGTTTGTAATCATCTTAATTGTATATAAATAAATATAGAAAAGCTGTGATGGGTAAAGAAGATTAAATGGTTGGTCTGTTATTTTGTTTATAATAACAATGAAATGGTACGTGGCGTAGGTTTTATTTAGAAAATTTGACAATACTTAAATGGATAGGATTAGTTGAAACCTTGGTTACATCAGTTGATGGATATAGATTGACTATGGATATATCCATGGACCATTTTATTAGGGCATGGACATATCCACCACTATCAGCAAGCATTAATGGGTGTGCAAAACAGCCACCCAGGCCACTGAAACTTGGCCAAACGTCTTATGATATTGGATGCCTTGATATAGAAATGTAGACGGTGGCAAGTCACCCAGGCTATCAAAGCGATGTATTGATGTGGCCTTACCTTGATTTTTATTTTTTAAATGCAATGGCTAAATTCATTAAGAATGCTAGGAATCTCAAATACAATTCATGAGAGTACAATCAGCAAATAAAGGAGAATCCAATACAGATTACAACAAATCCTGAGCACCAGGAGAAATTCTTATAAACACTCTGCAAACGATGGAAACACCAAAGAAGAACCGACCTCCAACAGAGTAAAACTCCACAAGAAGCTCCTGAAAATGGGGATACACAGAAAAATTGCCAAAGTCACCCCTTCTATGGAAATCGCAACTAAAACTTCATATTTGAAAAGAACAGAGCCAACCATTGTCTCACCCAGGCTTGGACGTAACAATTATCTTGCAAAAGTAAACTCCTTCCAAGGAAAACCGTCCTTAGGCATGAGGCAAGAAACATACCACGTCCCCAGTAAAAGAAGATGGTCCAAAAAAAGTGCCAAAAAACAGTTCCTCCAATAACTGAAATGCTGGACAGTGCCAGAGACTGAACGGAAACGATTGGGCTGCACCTGAAAAAAAAAACGACAGAACAAAGAATAATCCTCCTCCTCACCGAAGAACAACTCAGTGGAATACACCACACCAGAAAGCATCCCAAGTAGAGGATACTCCCAAACATAATGTCGACAGTAAAGCATCCACAAATTTCTTTCTAGAACAGATGTCACCATTCAGAGTGATTTTAGTAACAACAACCTTCATGAAAATAAAACCAATGAAGAACAAATCGAAGAGGATGAACCACTTCTCAGAACAAAGATCAAACCACCGTATGTAAATCCTACAGGGAGAAACCAAAGGAACAAGACAACAATCGACCAACAAAAGAAAACACAAAAAAAAAAAAAAAAAAAAAAAAAAAAAACAACAAAAAAAACACCCTATCTTTCAAAAACCTGTCCTAACAGAGGAAAAACTCGCATCAAGCGATGCAAGAGGGAAACTTGCATCAGGCAATGCAAGAGAGAGACCCCTCCCAGACAGGGAGGGGTTTTGAATTGACTGGAAAACTCTCTGTTGCACACAAACTCTCTGTCTCAGGAGACTCAGGGCCTCACCTTGAATTAGATGAAATGACATTTTGATGGGGTAATAGCAATAAACCTAAGGCCTTGATTGTCGGTTTTAGTCTTTTAGATGCATGAAGACTTGCTAAAGATATCTAGTTCAGTACCAAGTTCACTTGGAATCAGGATCAACTCTTCGCTTAGCACGGACCTTACAGCACATCTCACCGTGCATTGAAAATATCTCCTAGTAACATACAAATACAAGAGATATTCCTGATGCAAGGCTGAGACATATTATGATTATGAGGTTGGTATGAGGAATGCTCTGTAAGAAACAGATCTGAAATCTCTCTCGTGCCTGTTTTCCCATAACTGTCTCTATTGACTTGGCATAACTAACTAATATACTTTCTGATGCAAGATGTTTCCGTTCTAATCGTGTCTTCACCTTTCATGCGACACCCGAAGAACGTACGGAAGAGTAGAACAACCATAAAATAGGGTTAAACTTTCATGGAGAAAAATAACTGAGATCTCATTCTAAACATTCTCTTCGTTACAGACTATCAGGAGAATCAGACATCTAAGAGAGGAACCTCAGAACTCTCACCGCCTTACACGCGTGGAGGGACACAACTTCCTTTTCCTTCAAAGCAAACACGGCCTTAGGGTTCTGCAACTCTTCAGAGCAGGATCCATCGCCCCACATTCATCGTTGTTAAAATCAGTCCATCACTTGGATGGTTGAGATTAATAATTCACTGATAATAGCTTTAGATGTTTGAGTTGATACGGTACATGATTTAGATGTTTGAGTTGATACGGTACATCATTTGGATGGATGAGATTAATAGACTGCTATTAGATCATTTTTTATGTTATGGATGGCAAAGATATTTCAGTGCTCTCATATTGATACATAAAGATGGTGAAGGGGTAGGGGGGGTGATAGAGAAATCTGTGAGAGAGAGAGAGAGGTGCAACCACAAGACTCCCTTATCTTATCCTTTCTTTTTCTTCCCCTTGCTCTTTCCTCTCTAATATGTGACTTGTATATTCTCCTAACCTAACCCAAAATTCCAATCTAATGGCTTGGACTTTGGATGCAATATACAATATAAATTGAGCTCACCCATTTTGACCCATCCAGCCCAGATGGTTGAACCATTCCCAGAACCGGAGGAATAAGTGGTTCCGTTTCCAGGTTGTTTTTTAAAACCTTGCTCTATATGGATAAGATCCAAGTAAAACCAACCTGGAAAGGGAACCACTTATTCCTCCGGTTCTGGGAGTGGTTCAACCATCTGGGCTGGATGGGTAAACGTTGAAAAAGCACAGATTTGTAAATTCCCCTCAAAACAAATACCAACTTGATCATCTGTTTTCTAAAATGGAATCAATAGACCATCTTCTGAAATTCTATACAAGTTGTAAGATGCTTATCAAATTGTGGGAAAACTTCATATTTATCATGATTAATTTTATTGTCCGAGAATACAGAAAGAATATGGACTTCAACCATCCTGTCTATATTGAACTCAACGTGGGTTGCTTGATTCTGTTAAAACAACAAAACCCACAACAATTTCCAACAAATATTACAATTTACAACATTGACATTAACTATTGCATTTAAGATATGCTGGTAAGATTGATGTATCTAAGGGGACTGTAGTACGGTAAGATAAAATGGACGTCCTGGACTTACCCCTGAGGATTGTTGTGAACCGTCTCCAAGTGCTTTATCCTCAGGAAATCGAAGATCCCAGTGTACTCTGTAGTTTGACAGATTGTATGTCCCAGGAGAGAAAACACAAATCTGTAGGGGAATTTCAGTAGTGGACATGGACTCAAGTTCAACACGAGTAGAGCTTGATGCACACCAAACAAATGGAGTTATGCCATCAGGTGATGATGCCTTGCTAATTAGGGAACTTGAGACATCAGATGTGATTTTAATGTCATTCACTAGAGATACATCACGCCACCCTGTTTCGTTTCCAGAAGAAACAGAATATTGAGATGCTGCAGCTACATCACTTAATCGAACAGTACTTGATGTAGCATCTGAGGTGTCAATCCGGACAGAGACAGCGGCATTTGATGAGTTGTGAATGGTCATTCGTAGTCTAATTTCACAAAAAGAGATGGAGAAGTCATGGTTTACAATCCTCGGCCCATCCATTAGAAACCATACAGGACTTGTGCTTGCAATGCTAGACCAAAAACGATAAACACACATCAAGAAGTATTAGTCAGCATGTAGGCTCAATTTAGAATTTGTAACCAAAACCAAAGTATTCATCAATACAAAGTCTTACCTGCAGAGGCATGCATAATGAGAAAACAGTTGTGTAGAATCTGACTGCCACCCAGGCTCATGATTCACACTATTTACTTGTGACTGGGAGATCAAGATGAAATCAACAGTAGTCTGATGCCCCTGAGTCAAGAAAATACAAAAATAAATAAATAAATAAAATACTAAAAAGAAATGGTACTAAGCATCATAATCAGCAAGCTTCGCTTTCTTAGCAATGATGACTGAAGCTTGGCTCAATTGGATAATCATGAACATCCCTTTCATATTTTATTTTTCTTTTCTTTTTTCCAAAGGATTCTATAGAAAAATCTGGCTAGAACTTCACTGCATTTTGTTCTCTCAGTGACCCATAGATATTTGGTGGATTTTAGTCATCATCAGGTCTTCAAGACAATTTATGCTGCAAGTAGAATGTCTCTATGCTCTTCTCTTATTCATACATATGCTACGTAGGTGAGCCATGTGAAAGGATGGTGTGGCTGAATTTAAAAATGTCTATCAGAGCATCAGATAAGGCAGGTTCAGGATTGGTAATGCGTTCTATGCATGAGCAACATCAGTGCTGTACCCTACCATATATCACAATTTTCCTTTAGAATACAAGCAATTAGGAAGGCATTTGGCAAGTCTTTTTGTGTGGTCATTCAGGCTTTTCAAAGTTTGGAAAACCAAAATTTGGTCTTTCTCTGTTTGGCAGTGAAAGATATGAAGCCAAAAAGACCTATGCACCCTAAAAAGCTCATGGGAGCCCAAAATGGCCAAAAATATATGAAGGTTCCTATCTTTCTGCACTTAAAATCTTTCATTTAAACAGCTCTGTGGATCATGGTAGACCAGGATACTTACCAAACCGTCTAGATCTTTAAACTCATTCACATGGTTTCAAAACCACCACTGACCCAGATGGTCAGACCGTTCGGTCCGGAAACCGATCAAGGTACTGGTTCCGTTTTAGTGACGAACTGCTATTTTATTAAAAACCATTGAATTGGTCAATGAACCATTGACCTGGACAGTCTGACTGCTAAACCGTTCGACCCAGACAACAGTTTGCAGTCTAATATACCTTGTTTAAAATTTTCAAAAAAAAAAACAAAAAAAGAGATAAAATAGAGGGAAGCGAGATCGGTCTCAGATCTGAGATCTGAGATCTGAGAGAGAGAGAGAGAGAGAGATCCAAGGGATATATCATATATGAGAGAGACAGAGATATCTCAGAGATGAGATCTTTGAGAGAGATCTCAGAGACAAGATGACAGATCTGCAAGAGAGAGAACTGTTGCTGCTGCAGGTCACTGTCGTCATCACCGGTACATGACACCACACCTCTGCCTTTTCCTCCTTTCTTCCATTCTCTTTCTTTCTCTCAGCCTTCTTTTTTTTTTTTTCCTTCTCTGAGCTGACAGAGCTCTCTCCTCACTTTCATTCTCATCCCCCTTCTCATAACATCATTTATATTCATCTACCATCTTAGCCTAATATTCCAATCCAACGGGTAGCATGAAATATACTGTTAAAAAGTTTGAACCATTTGACCCAGACAGTTGAACTGCTGACCCGGAAACCGACGGCCAAAACAGTTCCATTTCCAGGTCAGTTTTTAAAACCTTGCTCATTCATCTTTTAGCCATCTAATCTGTTGGAAGATCTTCCTAAAAAGAATTGCCAAACGGCACCTAAATTCTTGATAAACCATGGAGGTTTTCTCTCCCTCTCTTTTTTTTTTGATCAATAACCACATAATTCATTAAAATAGGAAAAAAAAGTTACAGGGAAGGGGAGCTAAAGATACTTAACTCCCCAGAAAAGAAGTATAACTGATTTAAACACTCAGACCCTCACAATTGAGCCCAAAACCCAGAATTTCTAAAAACTCCTTGCCTAGCCAATCCATCAGCCAAGGAATTAGCATTTCTCCTAACCCGAGTACATTGGACTTCCATATCCTTAATCAGCCACTTGAATTTTCTTTTCTCATTGCTGTAGCTCCACATCTTGGAAGTGTCTTCTTTCAGCCAATTCACAACAATCACAGAATCTCCTTCTATAAGCAGTTTCTTGACTTGAATTTCTTTGGCCCTTTGTACCCCTTCCAACACTGCTAACACCTCAGCCCTCAAGGAGTCTCCCACTCCAATTGGACATGAGAACATAGCTATTACATTACCTCTCTCATCCCTTAGGACCCCCCCAATACCCGAAGGCCCTGGATTCCCCATGCTACTGCCATCAAAATTTAGTTTGACAAAACCATGAGGTGGAGGGTTCCACATGAGATTCAAAGTCTTCTTCCTTGTAACTGAGCTAGCAACTTCTTTCCACCTTCTTAGCATATCATTTGTTGAAAAATCTGTAAACTCCTTCATTGTCTTCAGCCAGTGTATTACTCTTATATGAATCAACTCTACCAAAGTTTCCAAGCCTCTCTCCTTTTCCAAGAAGATTCTTCCATTTCTTTCCACCCATAGTGTCCAACAAACAGCAGCTCTCATGCATCTCCGCATAATTCTTGATGTTTTTGTTGAGCATTCAATAGGTGAAGAGGAAAACAAGCTTTGCAGACTATTTGGAGGTGTCCACCTGCACCCAAAAAAAGAAGCAAACCAATCCCAAATATTTTTTGCCAAAACACAAGATATTAGTAAGTGATACCGAGACTCACCAGCAGCTTTGCATAAAACACACCAGTGTGGAGATAAACAGCTATTGGGTCTTTTTCTTTGAAGTAGGTCACCTGTGTTGATTCTTTCAAGGAAAACTTCCCAACAAAAGCTCCTAACCCTCGGAGGTATAGGTTTACACCACACTTCCTTGACAGAGAATGACAGACCAAAAGGAATTTCTGGCTGTATCAGGACTTTAACGAAGGATGCACAAGTGAAGGATCCAAAGGGAGACAAAGACCAGATCCTACTATCTGTCTTCTCAAACCCAAGTTCCAAGCAAACTCGGAATTTGAGTTTAGGAAACGAGGAAACTGGAAATTGCTTCATTTTTTAGGGTGGAGATTGCAAATAGAGCCGGAAATTGTTCTTTCAAAGGGGTCTCCAAGGTGATGCTCTTGTAGCTATAGCCAGAATCCCAAAGTCCCAACCATTCTCTGCAAGCCCGTGAATACTACAAATTATCTTCGTCCACAGTTTCTCCCTCTCCATAGAAAACCTCCACAGCCATTTCCCTAGCAAAGCCAAATTCCTCTTCCTAATATTCCCAATGCCTAGCCCTCCATCCTGCTTATTCCTACACACCATCTCCCATCTAACCCTATGATCCTTTTATTCTTCCCCCGGTTCCCACAAGAAGTTCCTCATTAATTTTTCCAACTTACTAGCAACCCCTGCAGGTACCTTAAAGACTGAGAGATAATGGATGGGCAGATTAGCTAGGGTAGAACTGATTAAGGTAATTCTTCCCCCAAGAGATAGGTAGTTTTTCTTCCAAGAAGCAAGTCTCTTTTCAAACCTCTCCACTACAGGAGTCCAAAAACTTCCTTTTCGAGAATTATCTCCTAAAGAAAGATCGAGGTAAATCAAAGGCCAATTCGAAAGTCCACAACCCAAAATATTTGCACACTCAAGGATCTCACTTTCCCCATATTCACACCTACAACACAACTTTTATCAAAATTAACTTCCAGATTGGATATTTGCTCAAATAGTTGAAATGTAAGTTTCACATTTCTAATCCAATTCATGTCCCCCCACCCCTCACAAAACAAAACCGTATCATCTGCAAACTACAAGTGTGTTAGTGGTATACTCCCTTGCCAACTCTCCAACCCTTAATTAGCCCTCTAGAATCTGCCTTGAGATTAGACTCCCTAATACTTCCGCAATCAAGGTGAACAAGAAAGGAGAAAGGGGGTCTCCTTGTCTTATTCCCCTTAATGCTGGGAAGAAGTCTACCACCGTTCCCTTCACCAAAATAGAGTAGTGGAAAGACCTAATACACCCCAACACCCATCTGCACCATCTATCACCGAACCCAAAATTAGTCATCACCTCCAACAAAAAGGACTAGTCTACCAAGTCATAAGCTTTTTCCAAATCTAGCTTACAGATTACCCCCTTCTTCTTACATCTCTTGAAGTCCTCCACACTCTCATTTGCTACAAGAATTTGATCAGTGATTTGCCTGCCCCTCACAAAAACTCCTTGGTTATTTGAGATGATGGTAATGAGCACTTGTCTAATCCTAAGGGACAACACCTTCACAATGATCTTATATAGACTGTTCAACCCTGGGTTAATCACTCCTCTTCTGTGGAACTCTTCAAATACTAACATTAGCTCTTCCCTCAAGACCTCCCAACAATCCTAGTAAAATGCCATTGTAAAACCATCTGGGCCCGGAGCCTTTGATCTATCCATGGAGAATAATGCCTCCTTGACCTTCTCCACCTCAAATTTTCTCTCCAACCACTCTTTATCTTCTTATCACAACCTCGGCCATTCCATCCCCTCAATCCAAACCCTATTACTTAAGGGTTTTCTGTATATAGACCTAAAGTGGTTAGCAAACTCCATAGCAATCTCCCCCTGATCAGATAAGGCTATCCCCTCTATTTCCAAGTTTGTAATAAAATTCTTCCTTCTCCCACTTGCTAAACAATGAAAAAATTTTGTATTCCTATCTTCCTCCTTCAACCATCTACACCTTTGACTTTTGTTTCCAACTGACTTCCTCCTTGAACAATTCATCCTCCAGCTGTTTCCGCAGATTCCACCTTTGTTCTTTGTCCTCCTGTGTTAGCTCTCCCCTCCCCTCCCCTCCTTCCCATCCAGATCTTCCAATTGATCAATTACTGTTTGCTTTCTCTCTTCCAACCGCCCAAATTCTAAGTTGTTCCATTCCTTGATTTTACCCTTCAATAGTTGTAATTTCTTATCGAACCTCATTCCTCTCCATTCGACTACAGGGTCACTCTCTAACCACCACTCCTTGATTTTATTAATAAAATCCGGGTGAAGAAGCCACATATTCTCAAATCTGAAAGGTGCAAGCCTTGTGCTTCCCATCTCTTCCACACCAATCATGATGGCCAATGGTCTGAAGTTACTCTTGGAAGTGCTCTAGAGGCTAAGCTACCCAATGTTCCTCCCAATCCACCGAAAAAAGAAACCTATCCAACTTAGAGCAAATGGGGTTCACTTGTAAGTTGGACTAAGTGTAACTACTACGGGCCAAAAGGATTTCTTTAAGTTCAAAGCTTTCCACAATTTGATTAAACTTCCTCATGCTCCTGGTCACCCTCAGTCAAGGATTATTTGTTTCTTCCGAAAACCTAAGTACATTAAAATCGCCTACTAAACACCACGAACCATCCCACAATCCCCTTACATCCCCCAATTCTTCCCAAAGATTCCTCCTCTCTCTATAATCATTAGGTCCATAGACATTTGTTAACACCCATTCATATCCATCCTCCACCTACTTAAATTTCAAAGAAGCTGAGAATTGGCCTATTAATTCCTCCATTGCTATACACACCTCAATCTTCCATAAAGTTATTATTCCCCCAACAAATCCCCATGAAGGTGCCATAGCCCAACTAACCCCCCTAGTTCTCCATATACTCCTAGCCCACCTAGCATCAAACTCTGCTCTCTTGGACTCCTGAATCATAATTATATCCAGGTTAACCTTTTTTATTGCATCTTTAATTACTGCCCTCTTCCTAGCACTACCCAACCATCAAACATTCCAGCTAACAATTTTCATTTTACTGAGTTATTCTTTTCCCTTCAAACCCAAAGCCTCAATACTTTGCCCCTTTCCTTCTATCCCCCTTGATACCAACATTCTTGTCCCCTCCAAAATCTCTCATCAATTTTTCAACCTCATTCAATTTTTTCTTCCTCACCTTACCCCCCTCCTTTTTCTCCAAAATAAATTTGAGATCATATGGGTCTTTTAATTTGCACCCCAGTTTCCACACAAAATTTGCCACAGTATCCTCACTATCCACCTTCGTAACCTCTCGCCCTTCAGAGCCCCCATCCTCATTTATTTCTTTACCTCCTACTACCCCAGAAATTAAAACTTCTGCCCTCTCCTTTCGTGTGTTATTTTCCCCAAGCTTATCCACCAACCTCCTAAAAATTTCCCAAAGTCTTGTATCTCTATCTCTACCTTCCTCTGCCCCTTCACCTTTACCCCTACCCTCACCACTTCTACTCCTCTCCTTTGTTTCCTCTACTCCACCACGAGCTTCATCCTCTGGAATGGGAATGGAATCTGGCACAACAGACGAGAGACAGTCATTAGTAACACAAAACGAATGGACACAGATACATGACTTTTGCTGAAGCCGAGGAGGGTTGCAGGGTTTGAGAGTGGAATTCAGCACTCCCTGTATTGGTTTGTGAGTGTGTCCTAAACCCTCAAAATGGAACTGGGCTGGTAAATTTCCTCTCTGTTGTAAATCACATGGACTACTCTTTGTACCCAAATGTTCATTCCTTGCTGAAGCATTCCTGTTTTGCCACTGGGAAGCCTCAATTCCTTCCTTACATACATCCTGTCTAGCAAACTGGTTCGGCAAAGGCGCTTCTGTCTTTGAGAGCAAATTTCCTTCCCCATGCACTTGCTTTCAATCCGCTAACTTGACCTCCTCTTCTCCAACGGTTAGGGGCTTCTCACCAAGGACTTCATTTCGAGCTTCTTCCGAAAAGAGGCGCCCTAGGTATAGTGTGTCTTCCACTTCTTCTAGCTGCCAGATCTCTTTCCTTACACTACCTAGACTGGTAGAGCCATCCAATTCATCTTCTTCATCAACCCCCTCCACACTGCAAGCCATCCGATCAAAAACCGCTTCCTTCCCAGCAAACGCACTAGCTTGAGCACTCCTTGGAGTTCGCCAGCCTAAGACAGAATGCTCTTCACCTTGCAAAGCATCCTCTGAGTGCACAGACCACTGCAACTGGCATCTGGAGCCAATCTTCAACGTCTAGTCGAAAACAGCCCTAACAAGCTTCAGTGGAGAAGAAGCTAGACCATTGTTTCGGTCTAGTGTCACATGAGACAAGCCCCTACCCACGTGATCACTTAAATAGTCACGTGGGCCGGCTATAACCTTCAAAGAAGAACCGGGTCTAACCTTGTTTGGTTCGGAGTCACCCATGCACCCCTTATAATTGACCGACCCACCCCTTCTTTTGGCCACGTCAGCAAAGGAAAACCGGCTCACCTTCTCACCAGTTAATTTGAAATTTTTTGAAAGTTTTTCCTTAATAAGATTACTTGACATTTGGTTTTCCTTAGTTAAGTTTTCAGCTTCCCCATGAGGACTTCTCTACGCGCCCCTGTTATTCACCACCGAGTGTACGCCACGTGTGTACCAGCCCGCCACATCAGCATCTACAACCTTGGAACCTCTTCCCCAAAGAGGCGCTTCCACTTCCAAAACTAGCCACCCATGATACCAGCAACCTTCTGAAAAAACTTCAACAGATCTGGGTATCATTTCTGGTTTCACTCCCGCAACCTTGACCTCGGCAGCTACAAGATCTTGAAGGTTAAACTCCACCACAGTTCCTCCCAGCAACGTAACCAGTTTCTTCAAGTTTAGCTCACTCCACAAGTGAAATGGAAGGCCAAATAACTTAAGTGAAAGGCTTCCCAAGTGCTGTTCCATTTCATTACAGAACGGTTTCCACTTCTGGAACTGAAGCAAACCCAGTTCGGATTCAAAGACAGTGAAGTCCCAATCTTCTTCACCAACATCAATTACAGCTTTCCTGTCAGAGAATGGCTTCAAAGCTAAATTAGCCGAAGTGCCCAAGTTACAGGCCACTGTGTCCAGCAGTTTCCTCCAGTTCTTCACCTCTTTTGTAGCTGATATTACCATTCTCCTCTCCCAAATAGTTTTCTCCGCCTCAAACAGGAATCTTTTAACCTCCACCGAACTGCCGAATATCTCTCCACCAGAGGATGACCTCTGTTTTGGAACTTCTAGTACTCCCTCATTTCTGTCCACCGTTATCTGAGTCTTGGGCTTATGCTCACTGGACACCTCCAAAATTGCATCCTGCACCTTTAACAGTCCATCAGTAGTATGCAACAAAAATTCCTGTAACTTATTAGCAACCTCCAACCAGCCCTGTCCCTCCTTCCCTTCTGGAAAGCACACCAACTGTCTCTTCCTATGGATTTCTAGGGAGTTCCTCCAACCTTCCTTCCTCACAGAATAAGTAACTCCATCTATAATACCTTTCAACCAAGAACTGATGCATCATTTAGAATTACTGTCGCCCTTCTGTCTTCTCTAATTTTCAGCTGGTTTCTACCTCCAGCCCTTCCAAAATCAAACAAAAATTGCTTGGCCTCTACCTTCAACTCAGATTTCCACCTGTTTACCTTCTGAAACAATCCTACACTTCGGCCTCTCTCCATTGGACTCAGATTTCAGAGCACCATGGAGGTTTTCTCTTGCCACTAGCAAGGGTCTATAAGGTTAGAACTTACCTCATGAGAACATGAAATCCTTGGACTTTTATAATTAAGAATGTAATAAAAAAGAGTGTCGTGTTTGACACTCTTGCCACAATCAACAAACACCAACATGTATGTTGATTGAACCCTGACAAATAAAAAAATAGTTGGGATTAAGGCAAGACACTATTCATGTAGCCAACCAAATAGTTGGGATTAAGGCTGAATTGAGTTGCACTGATTCAAGTATAGGAGAGGGCAGGCCTCACTTGATGTGCCCTTTTCTCTCTTTACTTCCACTGATTCATTCTCTTCAATTAATAAAGGTTTCTAATCAATAACCAATCCAGAAAAAAAAATCAACTTTTGTTAACTAATGATAAAAGTTGTACACACAACTGAAAAAAAAAAAAAAAAAAAAAAAAAAAAAAAACAGAATAAAATCTATATACAAGGAAGATGTGTCAATCACTCATATTTTCCACAGGTAGCCTCTACCAACTTACCCATCAATCCCCATAATTCTATGTACAACACTAAGGATCATATTCCATAGCAATCATCCTCCAATACAATCAGTCCCTATTATCCCTAGGTAGCATCTGCTCCCACACCCACCAATCCCCATAATTTTATCTACAACACAAGATCAGATTCTGTGGTAGTCATCCTCCAATACAACTGGTCCCTGTACCCCTTATTTGACCAATGCATCCACCAAACTGTTAGCTGATCTTTGTGCCTACATAAATTCATGTACCAATTGTCACACTTATTTCAATATATATCTATGTGCTGCCATGAACCTGGGTCACTATTTATAAGCCCACTACAACTCAAGAACTTCTTTCACCGTAATTTTTCTATAGCTAACAACTTCTCAACTTCAATCCAATGATTTAATGCTAGTAATTCAGACCCCATTGAGTCTCAATGGCCAATAGGTCCAGGGTATAATACTATAATGCCATAATCAGTCTATTACGATCTCTGAAGGCTCCACCTATGACTAAATTCCCTGGGTTAACCAGACTGCACCCATTAAAACTTAGTTTTACATGGTGCAAGTATGAAGGGAACCAATAGAATGGATTGCTCTGCTCTTTATGTAGAAGTAGCCATATTTTACTAACCAGTGAGCTGTTCTCATCAAGCTGTTTTCTACAAAAGCCTTTTTAGTGTGCATTTCTTCCTTAAAGAACCAAAAAAATCACTAATCAATATTTCCTATTTCAGCAACATGTGCAATAATGTAGCCAATCTGAACTGCAAATTATACTAAGCTTCCTTAAAGTGCTAACAAAAAGGCTTTCTTTTGGCATGTGACAAGTGGCTATTAGCCTAAACATGTTACATGAATAGCAAGGTTTATTTATGTATTTTGACAGCCTTCCTGGGCTGCCACCCTAGATTTGTCTGGATAACATTATGGACAACCTACCAGGCAAGCCAAATCTCCTGGGGTACAGAGTTGAGGGATAACAAATTGGAAATTGTATTAAAAATCTTGTCTATTTAAGGATTAGCAAATTTATCCAATATATGTGTACATGTATTTTATATTTTTTTGGTGTGTGGTTGTCTGCAATAGCAGATAATCCAGATATGGAAATGATGGGTTTACAAATGATCCTGAATTAGGATGAGATTTGGACAAAATTTGTGTCATATATGGTATTTCAATACATCATCATCATCTAAGCCTTGTCCCAACTATATGGACCCGGTGACTTGAATCCTGTTTTTCTATTCCATTCTGTTTGAGCACAAAACACAAAATGACAATGCAGGATCCATGTGCATAATGTTCATAATCAGATAAAGAAAGAAATGGGTCAACCTGAATTGACTTTCCAAGGTGCAATCTCTCATAATGGTAGAAATCTTCCAAAACTGAACTAGATATATCAAACAACACTTCATTGCTTCCTTGAGGATCCAATCTTACATCACTTCCCTGGAGAAGGCGGGCAGAAGTAATCGAGCCTTCTGTCAATGGTTTCCTACAATTCTAGAAGTATAAAAACTTTCATGAGCTTGAAGAATAACTCAATTAACTCAGAACTTCAAATGGAAAATTAAATTTTAATAAATTTCAATATAACCAGCACTTAGTGCATGGAGTGCTGCACCTGCACTGTAGGCAATAGTCCTACTAGAGATTAGAACAAATGTTTTCTGCCGCTTTCTAATATTAAACAAAAGTTATACATGCAATTGTTGTTAAAAATAGGATTTTCATGAACAAACCTTGAGCTTAAAAAAGAAAGATAATGCTTGACCATCCATTAACAATTCTGAGGGACAAATGGTGCCATCAGGTTCTAATGATGAAACTTCCCATCCAACAGATGACAATTGATGAAGTTGCAAATTCTCTGAACTGGTCTTGTTGACAACATCCATGCGCACCAGGAACTCTTGCAGTTTTGATGGACAGGGGCTGATTTGGACCGACATTTCCAATGATGGTAGCACCTGTTAAAGGATAAATTAAGCCACTCCAGTGATTGCATTACAGTTCCCACTGATAAGTTAGTGAGAAAGAAGTAATGATATGGCCAAATCAACATGCTAGTATTAATTAAAACCTACAAACCAAAAACTAATGAAAAGATTGTGATGATTGTCAAACAGCAGACTGAGATAACTAGGACCAAGCGAAGTTGAACCAGTCTGAATAAAATTTATGATATTATAAGCAGATGTACAACCTAATTTCTCATCAAGAAGATATAAAGGTTGATTTTTTATGAACCATCTTTGTTACATATATAGGAAAAAACTATGGTTCTATGAATCACCATGAGGTCTGGCTATAAAAGAGTCCAAAAGGAATTATATTCAGTAGCTATATTGCATGGATTTTTAAATGAATGTACCGATCTACATATTTTCTATTTTGACACTCCATGGATTTGGGTTGGGAACTTTGGTTTTCTACAATTTTGCTTCTTTGCTTTTATTTGTAAAGAAATTAAAGTTTACAAGTTTTTGTTTCTACTGAAGGTGACAAAAATAGCATTCTTATAATAATAATAATAATAATACCACCACCACCAACAACAACAACAACAATAATAATAATGATGATGATGATGACAACAATAACATTTTTATATTTCTGTTGAACATCCCATTATTTGCTACTATATAATATATGAAAACAATATCTATCTTATTAAAATATACCGGTGAGTCTATCGTCCTATTCTACAGGAATCTGACACACCATGTTTGTCAGATGCTAAAGCTTGTAGCAAGTGACTGAATGCAAGTTTGAAATTAATGCAACATTAGTTTAATAAAGTACACCTTCCATTAACAAATTACTTTCTGGATATTCATTTTAACACAAGTCAATCATGCACTCCTTGCTCTAAGAAGATTGCCAAAGATGTGTATGCCTATGGGCCTTAAAAGTTTATACCTGCAGAGTTGCAGCATTTATGATAGAATACTCCAAATATAAACAGAAGTTGGACCAAAGGACATCAAAGTCCAACCTGGAGCACATTTTTCTTAGATTATATTCTGTTATAACTGAAAATATTTCAAATTCATGGTGTCAGAAAATATAATCAGAACTTCTCTTCATCCTTGTGGCTAGGCGCTTAGCTGATTTTACTCCTATAAGATAACAGGTAAGCCAAGTTTGGATGCTGCCTGGGCAATCCAGACTCCCAAGGGGTAGGAGATATCTTTAGATATCGGACTGTAAATATCATGCTTAGCTATTTATCAGCTGGTGAAGGAATATATCAAAGGGTCAAATTGCTTAACCTCCTTAAGAATTAAAACTGGAATACTCTTCAGACTGGAACCAACTGATAGAAGAAGGGGATTTGTACGTAAGTAATGATTGGTTGGCTTTCTTTAAGACTATACAGCCCTTGGTCCCTCAGATTTTATAGTAGAGAAGCAAAATCTTTGTCAGCTAGCCTGACCTACTTGTTGAGGAAGACCCCAAGTTGGAAAATAGTAAATAGTCTTGCAAATGCTCTAGATGTAAGAGGTGACAAGGAATGATCCTAGTTTTGGAGGCATCAGGTCCAGGGGCTAATCTGAAAGGCCATGATGTATCTTGTTGTACTGGTCCCATGTCCCATCATTGCAAAACATTTTAGAATGTTGGGGCAATATTACCATTGCTGCATTAATGAAGTTTCTGATTATTGCTTCTAAAATGATTGCCTACCTCCAGATCGTAGTGCATGCGAAGAGTACGGTATTTCATCTCACTCAATACATTTTCCATTTCATAATATATTGTTATATATAAGCAAATGCTTCCAGGAACTGCAGCATGAAGCCAAAGTGGCCACAACAAGGTCTTTCCTCCTTGAATGTCTACATCCTGCAAACAGAAAAGAAATAACATTATATGAGAATATGGCGAATTTCCAAATTGATGTCAATTGCAACAGGACATGCCCTACCAAAACATGTTGTGTACAGACCTCTGGAAATGAGAAACAGCTGTTGGACCCTTTAACAGTATTAGCTTGAACGTGACTGTTTCGACAATTTGCCTGCCTTTCTAGACAAGAAGGAAATTCTACATTCATGTCTTCCAGACTCCCTGGGATTAGAAATCTTGGATGACTGATCTTCATCTTCAGAGTCTGTCGGTAACATGTCAGAAATACATTATTGATCAAACAAACAAACATAATGGAAATTCATGGTGCACATTCAAAAATGCAAGCATATAATTTGTATGTACAAATTTGTATAATTTCATAGCTCTCAGTGAAATCTAGCTGTTACAATGACAGTTAAATGATTTCACCTTCACAGACGATTCAGAGTCATTTGTCAACTCCAATACAAGACGACGCAGATCCCCTGCATATACCCTTTTAGGTAGGTGATGAATACAGCCCCCAAGCTTGGGTTGACTCTGGACATCAAGGATGTAATATTAGAAAATGAATAGGAAAGAGATTAAATTTTTAATATTAGAAAAAACTAACTAGCATTCTGCATCTATTACCATATATAATAGAGAGTTTCACTTTCCCCTTCTGTCAAGTCTCAAACTTTTGATTTCCACTCACAACACTTTTTTTTTCATTTTTCTTATTTCCATTTTTTTTATCAATAACAACAGCTTCATTAATAATAAGAGAAAAGTGATACTATGGATACAAGGGGAGATAAAATATCTCAGCTCCCCATTCACCTCTTGCTTGGCCAACCCATCCGCAAATGAGTTGGCACTCCTCTTCACCCAGTTGTATTGTATCTCAATGTCCCTACACAGCCATAAGAATTATTTCTTTTCAATGGTATAGCTCCACAATCCACTGTCCTCTTTCTTCAACCAGCTAACCACCACCTTCGAATCACCTTCCAGGATCAACCGGCTGATATTTAATTCCTTTGCTCTTTGAATTCCTTCCAGCGTTGCAAGGATCTCAGCCCTAAGAGAGTCACCTTCTCCAATAGGGCCAGAGAACAAAGCAATAACAATCCCTTCCTCATTCCTGAAAACTCCTCCAGTCCCAGAGGGCCCTGGATTCCTTACATTACTGCCATCAAAATTCAATTTTATGAATCCAGAGCGGGGAGGGGACCGAGAGGAAGTAAGAGTTCTCGTGCACCGAGAAGTAGTAGCAACCTCTTTCCAATTTCTTAGCAAGTCATCCACAGGAAAGTCTGAAAACAACTCCAAAGATTTTAGCTAGTGAACAGCCCTTAATAGATATAGGTCTAACAGTTCTTCCAAGATTCTTTCCTTGTCTAAAAAAATATGTGAATTTCATTCTTCCCATAGTGACTAGCACACAGCTGCCCTAATACTCCTCCACATAGTCTTCCATCGCTTCTTAGGCCATCTAAAAAAAAAGGGGAAAACAAACTTTGGACACTCTCAGGAGGATTCCAAGAACACCCAAAGCGGGAAAAAACCCACTCCCATACAGTTTCAGTGACCTTACAAGAGACCATGAGGTGGTAGCCGGATTCCCCATCAGCTTTACAAAGAGAACATCCATTAGGAAGTAGACAATAGTTGGGTCTCTTTCTCTGAAGTAAGTCAATTGTGTTTATTCTTTCCAAAAAAATTTCCAAACAAAAAAAAAAGCCAACTCGAGGAGGAATAGGCTTGCTCCATATTTCCTTAACCGGAAAGGGCAACCCAATAGGGACAGAAGGCTAAGTTAAGGTTTCAAAGAACGAAGCACAAGAGAAAGTACCAGAGGTGGAAGGGGTCCAAAATCTAGTGTATTCCTTATCAGGATTTAGGAAGACATTCTCAAGGATGGCTAGCAAAGGTAACATGTTGTCCAAGTCTATATCCCTAATTGACCTACGTAGGCCTAGGTTCCACCCAAAACCAGAAGTGGAGTCTAAAGGAACCAAGAAAGAAGAAATAGGTTCATTTTTCAAGTCAAACAGAGCATACAGGGAGGGAAACTGGTCCTTCAGAGGTGAATCCCCGACCCAAAGTTATTCCCAAAATTTTATTCGGTTACCAGAGTTTAGACCATACCTGATCCAAGGGGAAAAACTGGAAGCAGATTGTGAATCGATTTCCAAGGAGAAGCAGTTGTAGCCCTTGCCATGATTCAAAGATCCCAGCCATTGTCTTTCAGCCCATGTATGCTAGCCACAACCTCAATCCACAATTTATCCCTTTCCATTGTAAACCTCCACAACCATTTTCCCAGCAAAGCCACATTCCTTTTCTTGATGTTACCAATCTCAAGACCTCCTAGTTTTTTACACCTAGTTACCACCTCCCAACTCACCCTATGATCTCTCTTCTCCTCTTTAGGCTCCCACAGAAAATTCCTTATTAATTTGTCCAAGAGATTGGAGACCTTAGAAGGGATCTTAAACATTGACAGATAGTAGACAAGTAGGTTAGCTAGGGTAGACCTAATCAGAGCGACTCTCTCACCTAAAGAAAGATAATTTCTCTTCTAAGCCGCCAGCCTCTTCTCAAACCTCTCCACTACCGGATTCCAGAAGCTTACATTCTTAGGATTATCTCCTAAAGGGAGGCCCAAGTATGTCAAGGGCCAATCCGAGATTGCACAACCTAGCTCTCCTACAAATTCCCTTACGTCTCTTTCATCCACATTCATTCCCACCACACAACTCTTACCAAAGTTCACCTTGAGGTTAGATATCTGCTCAAAGAGTTGTATTGCCAACTTTAAATTTCGGATCCAATTAATGCCCCCTCCTTCACAGAACAAGATTGGGTCATCTGCAAACTATAGATGTGTCAAACGAACTTCCTCCCTTCCTACTCTCCACCCTTTTATCAGATTCCTCGAGTATGCTCTATGGATCAATCTCCCAAGTACATCAGCAATCAGGGTGAAAAGAAAAGGGGAGAGTGGATCTCCTTGTCTTAGACCTCTCAAAGCAGGAAAGAAGTCAACTACAGTTCCGTTCACTAAAACAGAATAAATGACAAGTCCTGACACAGCCCCAAATCCAATTACACCACCTGTCTCCAAAGCCAAAACTTCTCAAAACCTCCAACAAGAAGGACCAATCAACTAGTTCATATGCCTTCTCCAAATCCAATTTGCAAGCCACCCCCTTTTACTTCGATTTCCTAAAGCTCTCCAAGCTCTCATTGGCAAAGAGGATCTAATCAATGATCTATCTTCCCTCCACAAAAGCACCTTGGTTGGGTGCATTAATAGAGGGAAGCACCCTCTTTATCCTAAGAGAACACTTTCGCAATAAATTTGTACAAGCTAGTCAGCAGACTAATAGGTCTAAAATCCTTTGTTTGTAATGCCTCTTTCTTCTTTGGGACCAAAGCAATGAAAGTTGAGTTCAAACCCGGATTTATTATTCCCCTTCTGTGGAACTCAAAAACTTATCTAAGATCATTCTCCAAAACATCCCAACAATCCTGATAGAAAGCCATTGCGAAGCCATTTGGACCCAGAGCTTTTGTCCTATCCATTGAGAATACTGCTTCCTTTATCTCCTCCAGATCAAAACTCTTTTCTAACCACTCTCTCTTCTCTACACTTAGAGTCGGCCATTCCAATCCCTCCAACCACACCCTCCCATTCAAAGGCCTTCTAAATATAGATTTGAAATGGTTTACTAGGACCTCTGCAATTTCTACCGGGTGGGACAAAACTGCTCCTTCTAACTTCCAATTTAGAGATGAAATTCCTTTTTCTCCTCCCATTTGCCATTGAATGGAAAAACCTGATGTTTCTATCTCCCTCCTTTAGCCACTTACACCAGGATTTTTGCCTCCAACTAATTTCCTCCTTAACAAAGATATCCTCCATCTGCCTCCTAAAATCCCATCTCATCTTCCTTTCTTCCTCTCCAAAGGAACCTCTCTCTTCCTTCAGGTCCACTTCCTCAATCTACTCCATCAAAACTTGTTTTCTCTCTTCTATTCTTCCAAACTCCAACCTATTCCACTCCTTTATTTGTGATTTTAGGAATTGAAGTTTCATGTGGAACCTCATTCCCTCCCATTCTACTACCGGATTAGATTGTTCCCACCACTCTCTAATCTTCTCAATGAAACCGGACGAGTCAACCACATGTTTTCAAACCTGAATGGGGTAGGTCCATCACCTCTCAATTCCTCCTTACCCAACACTATAGGACAATGGTCTGAAATAAGTCTTGGAAGAGCCCTAGAAGTTAGATTACCCCAATGTTCCTCCCAATCTGTTGAGTACAAAAATTTGTCCATCTTAGAGCATATTGGCCTAGATTGAAGGTTGGACCAAGTGAAGTTATTATTTAGAAGTGGAAGTTCTTTAAGTTCAAATGAGTCCACAAATTGGTTGAACTTCCTCATACTTGTTGTCACTCTCTGTCTAGGGTGGTTAGTTTCCTCTATAAATCGCACTACATTAAAATCCCCTCCCACACACCAAGGTCCTTCCCAAAGGCCTCTAATATCTCAATTCTTCCCATAATTTCTCCCTCTGTCTATAGTCATTGGGGCGATATACATTTGTTAGTACCCATTCACACCCATCATCCACCTGTCTGAACTTTAGGGACACAGAATGATCTCCTATTAACTCCTCCACACCTATTAATAATTCTTCTTTCCACAATGTTACAATCCCACCTAAGGATCCCCACGAGGGAGCAGCCACCCACTTTATCTCCCTAGATCTCCACACACTCCTTGCCCATCTACAATCAAAAACCATTCTTTTGGACTCCCAAAGTATTACCACATCCGGATTAAACTTCTTAATCACCTCTTTAATTGTTGCTCTCTTCCTAATACTGCCCAAACCCCTCACATTCCAACTTAGGATTCTCAT
Organism: Nelumbo lutea; assembly: GCF_056320005.1. Taxonomy (NCBI): domain Eukaryota; kingdom Viridiplantae; phylum Streptophyta; class Magnoliopsida; order Proteales; family Nelumbonaceae; genus Nelumbo; species Nelumbo lutea. The sequence continues at coordinate 17,146,207 of NC_142689.1, read as the reverse complement.
TTTAACTTCTTAACCTCAACCCTAACTCCTCCAAAATCTATTTAAACCCTTTCCTTCTATCCCCTCTCACCTCAAACTTCTTGTCCCCCTCAATATCTCTTTTCAATCTCTCCACTTCACTCAACTTTCTCTTCTTGAGCTTGCTGTCCTCTTTTTTTTTTTGCATATAGGCTTTCAAGTCATTTGGATTCTTCAGCTTGCACCCCAACTTTTTCACAAACTCTGCAACTGACTCTTCCCCACTAGTTTCCTCTTTCTCTATTGTTCCACTCTTCTCGCTCCTAAGAATCTTCTCATTCCTTTTTTCATTACCTCCACCAATAGCCCTTTCTATCCCCTCTATAATCCCTCTCTGCAGTTCCTTCCCCTCCGCTTCACCCATTAAACTCTCAATGATATCCCAAATCTTTGTCTCTCTACAAGTTTTCTCAACCACTTCCTCCCCATATAGACTCACTGTAGCTTTCTGACCATGGGCCTCTGACACTTGGTTGAGAGGAGAATCTGGAACAAGGGACACAGAGCACTCATCAGTATCAAAAACTGAATTGACAGAGTTGAGGATTTACCTGAGGCCAACTGAGGGTTGTGAGGAGTAAGCAAAAGAGAATAATTGGTTGGCACTTCCTTTTTTGAGGACTTGGAGCACACTGTCTCCCCGGTTTAGGGGAAATTATTCCTTGTCACTAGATCTACACAAAGACCTCTTCCTATACCCAAGTGTGTACCTCTCTGTGTTGTACTCTTGTTCAGCTCTGAGAAAGCCCGAGCTAATTCCTTTTCGGCCTCTTGCAAAGCACTAGAACTTGGGAGGGGCTCATCCGATTTTAGGTTAACATCTCCTCTGTTACAAAAAGAAGTTTCGTTCACCCGCACCTCCCCCTCCTCCTTTTGTTCCCCCACCATATCCCCAATGAACAGGTGTTCCAGGTTGAACATATCCCTGTTCTAATCTTCTGAAAGATCTTCATCTGCCGCACTGCCTAAACTCTCACAACCTTCCGAGTTTTCATCGCAATCAGAATCTGAGCCGCAGCTTATCCATCCTTGGTCAGCCTTTTTCCTCTCTTCAGTTCTGTTTCTCAAGTAGCGCGGGTTCGGGTGATCAGAATCGTGGCATTTCTGTTCGTCACCAGCCAGCTGTCTTACCCAGCTCAGAGGTCAGTTTCCCCCTACCGTTCTCGCCTTCTGAAACCCTTCACAGTCGGCCATGCGAGATTTAGACGATGATAGATGAGAAATTTCATATATCATTGGTGGCCTAACCCTTCCCCGCCCCACGTGATGACTTAAGTTGTCACGTGGGCCTCTTAAAAAACTACCCGGTGCCCTTATTTGCTCACCCGATAAACCAGCCGGCTCGGTCTTCCTTATGGCCGGTTCAGACAAGGTCTTATTAAGAGAGATCGCCCGAGCCTTTCCCCTTCTAGCCACGTCAACATAGAACGGGCCACCCTCTTTGCTCATCCCCACTTCAAAAAAATTTGAATTAATAGCCTAAATAGGAAGGCTTCGAGACTTGCCTGCGAGCTGCGACTGTTCCCCTTCCTCTTTCACTTTTCCACGCGCTACTGGCTTTCCAGCCAGTCCCTGAAAGCCACGTGTACACCAACCTGCAGACTCATCATCTCCTTCGACCTCTGTTCGTCTTCCCGAGAGCGATGCCTCAGCTTCTGAGGCTAACCAGACCTTGTACCAGGCATCTTCTGAGTGAACTTCGAAAGCTCGCGGCAGGTTTTCTGTCTTAATCCCTGCAACCTTAAGTTCCACGGCTCGCAGGTTTCTCATGTTAACCTCCAGCAGAACTCCACCCAGAGCTCTGACGATTGTCCTCGAGGTTTGTTCGTTCCAGAGATTGAATGGAAGTTCTAGAAGTTTGATCAAGAAGCTGCCATTTCTTGGCTCTACTTCGTTGCAAACTGGAACCCAGTTCTGAACCTGTATCATTCTTCCCTCTAATTGAACTGTGCTGTAATTCAGTTTCTTGTCGCTAATATCTAAAATAGCTTTCTTTCCAGCGAAAGGCAATAAGACTGCATCTTCTTCTAGGCCCAGTCTCTCTGCAACTGCTTCTAAGACCTTCGTCCAGTCTTCTATCGCCCTGTCTGCCATTAAAACCATCCTATTCTCCCAGCTACATCTCCCTTCTTCAAGAGCTATTCTCCGATGTTCAGTTGAACTAGATATCATAACTTCAGGGCTTTGCACTTTGCAAGGCTCCGGGGCGCACAGAATGGCTGGGTTACATTCCTTCGAGCTCCTATCAGGTTCTTCTGCCACTCTCCCTTCGACCTCCAAGAGAAAAGCCTGAAGATTAAAAGCAAAAGAAGCCCACCCTCTCCGCTTCTGGCCTTCCGGCATACACAACACTTGCCTTTTGTTATTGCCAAAATGCTCTGTTACCATGATAAACCACCCATTTCCATTCCTCTTTAGAACTGATTCAAATCTCTTACCCCGACAGGTCATCGAGTTTCTCCATCCTTCTTCCCGTAAGGTGTTAACAGTTCCGTCAACAAAACCTTTCAACCACAAACACGCCTCCTCTGGTAGAAGAATCGTCGCCCTTCTACCTTCTCTGATTTTCAGGTGAACCTTCTCCTTCGTCCTGCTCGAACAGGAAGTTTTTGGCTTCAATGATCATCTCCAATCGCCATTTCCCCGCCGGCCTGAAATTTCTCTCCTCTCCCATGCTTCCTTCAACTCGTTCTCCCTCTTCCTTCCCTCTTCAGCTCTTTTTGGAATTTTTTTCCTTTCTGAAGAAGAGATCAAGAGAAGAAAGAAGCCAAGGTCATTGTCATCACTGCCCAAACCACTCGATCCTTTCTTCCAGTCTGAACCCTCTCTTATTTCCCCATCTCTCTTTCTACCCTTTATCCCTATTGTCAACCCTTTCCCTACTACCATTCTCCACTTACAGCCTTTTAGCTCTTTAATATTAGGAAAAGCTAACTAACGTTATGCATCTATTACCATATATTATAGAGAGTTTCACTTGCCCCCTTCTGTCAAGTCTCAAACTACTGATTTCCACTTGCAAAACTTTTTTTCATTATTCATATTTCCAATAATATCCCCATCTCTCTTTCCAACCTTTATCCCTGTTGTCTACCCTTTCCCTACTCTCATTCTCCACTTATAGCCCTTCATTTTTTTGTACCTCCTCAATGGGTTGCACATGCAACAACAAAAAAGAGGAAATAGAGGAAAATTGTAAAGATCAAAGAGTAAAACCTTTATCACAACGAACTCCAGGTTCTTGATTGAAGATTGCTTTCCTTTCCTTCTTCCCTTAACATTTTTTCTCTTTGCATCATCAGAGTCAAAATTTTGATAACTAACTACAGTACCTGACAATTTCCACCTCATCCCAACTATTTTTAGTACACCTTCCACTTTGGGAGTAACAGATAGTTGTACCTGAAAATGGAAAAGTCAATGGTTCAGAGAATTCTTGATGATATTAGTAACTAATAAAACAAGTAACATCAAAAGCATGAATAAATTTCAAGGGGGAAAATGCTTGAGCAATGGATAAGGTTTAGCTATGGTCTTGACCATGTTTATCGTTGATATGTCGGAAATATTTCAGAAGTCATTGATAGACTATAAATTTAAGGTTTAAACTTTTAGAATATGATTAGAAACTTTCTGATATTTCATTAAATGATCATAGTTTTTAAAGTCTTTTCCTAAAAGAACAAATGGGGATTCAGTGATTGAATGAATGGTTTACTATTTTGTTACGATTGACATAGTAAATCGGTATGGTTCAAAAGAAAAAGAACACAACTACAACAGAGGAAAACATATAGAGACAAAAAAGACAAACCTAAAATGGAAAGTAAACAACATACGCAATAAAGAGAAGATAGATAAAAGACTAGAAGGGAGACAGACCTATTTAAGTCTCTTAATCTTCTATATTTGATTCATACATTTGTTTACTATGGTATTTTAGCCTTCAATAAGCATTTATACTTCCTCTAACATTTCCTTTAAGGTTTATTAACAAATTCCATGTTTTAGAAAATTTCCTTGATTTTATTAGATTTTCCAAATATCTTAGAGAAAATAGCAAAATATCCCGGAAATTTCCCCACCTCACATGACAAAATGTCCATCATATTGAAAGTGGGAATCATGGTCTTGACTGGTAGAAATGGAGACAAAAGGATTTAAACAGAGGCTAGTTGTCCAAACAAAAATTTATCCAAGAAGGTAGTTTCACTCCTGAAGAATCATGGAAAGATAGTATATCAAAACCAAGTAGGAAACTCAAGATTTACACCGACACCATTAAAAAAGTGATATAATTTAATTCAAGATTAAATTAAACCCGTACCCCCCCCCCCCCCCACAGACACACCCCACTAATTCAACAGATTAAAATCTCAAAATAATTGGGTGGATGGAGGGGGGCAATGAATCAAGCCCTTGGATCATAATTGTCAAGGCGAAAGCCTAGATGGACATGTATTAAAGAAAAATAACTTTGAACTTCTAATATTTTTAAAGAAACAAACCAATTCAAGTTGGGTATAGTCACATAGGGATAATGTAGAATTGAGGATTGAAAACCTGCCTAATCCAGAGGGGCCCCTATGTGTGGACAGTCTTGATCTGCCACATCATTCCTCCACGTGGCAAAAATAGGACAGGGTTGTATGGGGAATTTCCTACTTGACCCAATTAGAACCTCTACATACACAAATACACCTGGCAGGCCAGGATGTTTGTTTCCACCTGAGTTCTAGGAAAGAAATTAAATAGACCCACAGAATGGGAAAAAAGTCTTCTCATTTCCCTCAGATATTTGGACACCAAACAATTGAAATGATTTTGTCAATAAGCATTGATAATTGCATAAGCTCCAAGTACAAAAATCAAAATATAAAGAAGCTTTATTATAGGAAAGTAGATTACCTCCACTCATTTAAATATATGGCTAATCTAGATGAAACACTAGAACTTATGTCTTATAGTAGGATGTGGAAGGACAAAAAATTTCATACAGAGTTTGTTTCTGCACTAAAACTCACCATGATTGTCTCACCTCCCCCCAACGAAAAATTAACTTCTGATAATGTAAACAAAGAATTGCTGGAATTCTGTTCCCTGCAGTAATGAAGTCACCACTCCCTTTAGAGTGAATAACAAAATAAAAGATGTTTTGAGTAAGAAATGAATCCGAGAATAAGTAGACAGACGTACCAACTGCTGACCAACTTTCTGAATTCTGTATCATTCTGTTGCCTTGAAACAGATACAAGTGAATCTCTATATCGACCACCTATCTCTGATGAAATTCAAAGCACATAAATCATGGACTGACAAATAAGAAGCATCTGAAAACGCAAAAACAAACGAACTTGCTTACCTGAAGCTGCTGCTTCAGATCTAGCAGAGAGCTCACAAATAAGAGAAGCACCAGAAACTGAAATGGGAATTTGAAGAGGGTTTCTAAACTCAATATCCACCTTTATTGCCTCTGCAAGCAAATAAAACATAAATTGTTAGGAAATTTTATCAACAGAATAATGTGGCATAGATTTTCCCTGACCAAACTTCTGAATTACATTGGACAAATTTTGATTTTTATTTTCTAGAAGTGAGCTGAAAGAATTTTGTATAAATTAACAAGGATAGATAGATGAAATTGTCTGTTCCCCCACAATGTTTCTTGCAATCTAAACAGTGGAAGTAATTCTGAATCTCAACCAAAGAGTGTAGCAAGCTAACAGGATAAAAATGCCTAAGACCATGGGGTGTGAAACCTAATTCCATAGGAAGCCCAGACCGGGTATTGGCAGACTCCTTCACCAGATGGGTTTGGGGGATAATTTGTATAATGAATGAAAGAAATTTTGTAACTTTCTCCTGTTTCTCCTTCTTTTTCTTAAATTCTTGTTGTTTTTTACCACTGCAAATAAGTGCTTTCTTGGAACCACCATCTAAGAAATGCAACTGCTTTCTAGATCGTGTTTTCTGACAAATCAAACAAAGTTTCAGGGAAGAAAGTTCTAAGATGTATATCAGACCTCTATCTCCACTGTTTTTGGGCTGGATGTCCGCCAGACATTTATATAAAATATGAGAAAGATGACAGTCCATTTCCAAAAAGTGTCCATGGATTGATAGTATTCAAGTTGAGGAGAATAAGCTGTGAAGGAAACCTATATATTTTGCCAATCACTTCCATTTGTTTAATAAATGGTGTATGCTATAAATTCTCCATACAAACAGGCATGAGTAAGATGCAATGATTTTGTATTTGTACAAACAATCCAAAGCAAGTAGATAATGACCAACAAATAGATTGATAGAACCTATAGACAACTACCTTCAAGTACAATGTGAGGAATTGTATTTTTGTTGAAGCAGCATAACCAGTTCAATCTGAATCTTTACATTTCCTTAAGATAATATGGCTTTAATTGATACAAAAATAGTGCATACCTCCGGCAACACAAATGCTGGAGTCTTTATATTTCTTTGAAGAATACTTTGGTTGAGAATCCAGCCAATTAGTCCTAGAGGTAGGTAAGGATGGAACCATGTTCTCCTCCAAAGACTGCCACAAGCTTTCTCCAACACTAACCTGAGTTTTGGAATAAATAGCATAAATCACAGATTTAATAATATATTGCAACAAGGTAAAACAGTTGTCCAAGGAATGCCTCATATCATCAATGACAATTGCTTGAAAGACTAAAACTCAAGTACATAATAAGTATAGACTATGTTTACATGATGTTGCAGTCAGGATGGGCCTAAGCCCTTTAGCAGATCCATGTACACATAACACCACAAAGTTTCCCTTGGCCCACAAACATATGAAGGCCCTTATATTAAAGGAAAGGAAAGAAACCCAATTTTGTCATTCCCCTGCCAGTTCATGATACAGAAGGTCCATAACCCACAGCCAAATCTTTGGCCTCTGTCCAAGATATGAAGCTCACTCTAGTAACCCCATGCCCAGAAAAGGAATACTCCAGAAGAATATTCTAGAAAGGTATTTGTATAATTTTGCCTGTTTGTAGAAAGCATACTATGCAAGCTAGGGTTTTCTTTCCAAGCCTTGCCTATAAATGGTGCTGCCTCACATTTACCAATTTAAGGAAATATTTGAGAATTGATATCTACAATTAGTTTGTTTAGAGAAGAGACATTCTTCTTCCATGTGGTGAGATTCCAACTCTCCTATTCTCTGGTTTATGAGCCCTTAACCAGAGGATTGGAATCTCACAGTAAGAGCTTTGATCTTTTACAAGTTCTAAAACCTGAGCTACAACACTGACCCAAAGCTTGTAGCCATGTTGCAACATTGCCTTAGGTTCCAAACTAACATCACAAATGGTCATACTGTTGGTTCGAGTGGTTAAGTGTTAATGGGCTTAGTTTAACTCTTATGTTTAAGTTTCTTAGTCTTTTATGGGCCTTTGTTAATGGGCCTAAACCTGTTTTATGTTTTATTTATCTTTATTATGTCTAGGTGTCCCATCACTAATCAGGGGCGTTCTAGTCCTTTCATGTATCTTCTTATTGTAAATATTTATATTAGCTTCTAGGGCCGGCTGAGACATTATTGCCGCCCATTCTCAGATCTGTTCTCTCCTCTTCTTCTTCCTCTTCTGCAACTGCTCTCCAGCAAACACATACCACTTGAGACAGCAGAAATGGTACCACTATCATAGAATAGAAAGTTATATTGTTCCTTTTTTTTTAAATTGTCATAGATCATAGATGTAATATGACTTCCAATCTGATTATAGAAAACATTGGTTTACAACTTTAATCAGCATTTATGTTTCCTGTAATAGAATAATATTGTGGAAGAAGCTAAAAAGAAGTGAATTAATTTGAGTAATTTAATGGGAAAGATGTTTCAGATCCAAAATACGCCAATATTCCAAGAAAATATTTAATCTCAAGTACTTCAAAACTTGAGTATGAGTTTTACTGATGACAGATGCAAATGGAAGTAACCAAGTGCCAAAAAAAAAAAAAAAAAAAAAAGAAAAGTTTTAGGTGACATCTTTACTTTCTTACCAGTCTTGTATTTAGATAGGAAAGAAATCAATAGCAAAAGTGGAGTAGCGATAATAGTAGATAAATAAAGATCTAAAAAATGAAGTTCTAAATGCTAAAAACAATTAAGATAGGATAGTTTTAATGATACTTGTTTTAAGTGAAGAAATCATTAACTTAATTAGTTCTTACACGCTTCAAGCACTAATTAAGTGTGCCTTGTAACTCCACTTCCACTGATCAGTCATCCCCCAAAATTGTGGCCATCGATCAGTCATCCCCATCAAACATTGTTTTCCAGGGAGGGGAATCTTTCTTATTATACATCTTGATTAGATTGAGAATCTTCTTCTGTGGTGCCTTTTTCTTTTGAATTATAGCGACTTAGTGAGTCTAGAACTTGTAACTAAAGGGGAGCATTTGTGGTCCATCCCTAGGATGCACCAAATGTATCATAGGGGTGTCTTTCGTAGATCTTTTGTTGGAAGAGGAGGTGGGAGGCGGAAAACTGGTACAATAGGGCAGGGGTCGATGCGAGGACGAGACCTAATTTTTCCTATAGTAAAGTTGCGGCAGTTGGGGCCTGGCCGGAGTTTGGGAACATTGAGATGAGGAAGGTTGAGCACAAGTTGGTTCTTGTCGCAGAGCTCCAAGGGTTGGAAATGAGAAGGGATTTCCTATGAAATTGCTTAGTGGGGTTTCGCTGGGAGATAGAGGTCAGGAAGCAGAGAACTGGGCCTGCAGAACTTGGAGAATGGTAAGGGGTGCTTAGAAATGGACCTTGGCAGATGGGGAGAAACCCCCTCCTTGTAGACTGGTGGGGCACAAGTCCAGGGTGCTACCCTGAGTCGAAGGGGGATATTGTTCACGACGATTCACTCTGGATGAGAGTCTTCATCCTCCCGTTACTTCTCTAGTGTCCGAGTGTTATGAAGTCCATTGGAGATTTATGTGGTGGCATTATTGAAACGAATGATTCACCATTTGAGCTTGCTACGTGCGAATGGGTTTGAATGAAGGTACGAGGAGGCAATGCTATGCCGGAGAAGATTGAGATTGCAGCTGGTGAAGCCCTTTTCTCAGTTCGGATCTAGCTTGAATTCTTGCCTTCAGTTAGCAGATGAAGGTCAAGGGGGCTGGAGAGTGGAGAAATCCAAAAGCTAGGGGTTTCTGGTCCAGACATCTTAAAAACAGTATTAATAGAAGACGAAGGGAAAAGTCGCCTCTCCAAAGGCTCTCAGAGGAGTGCCTCACCTAACTTTTCGTCGTCTCAAAGGTTCCTATCGAAGGATTCGTCTTTGCCAGTGGTAAGAGGAGGCAAGAAGGAGGGGATGGATAGAAGGCCTCTAGGCCATTCAATCTTAAAAAGCTTGGAGGGTCAAGATGAGAAACCAAGGAGAGGGGACATAATTTCAAATTTGGTCTACTAGGGGAAGCTCGGGTATTGAAGAGTTGAAAACATTAAGGAGTGCATTCGTGAATTACAGGTGGCTCCCATGGCGGAATTTCCGTTGAATGATTTAAATGAGGCAGGGCAGGTGACAGGATCTGGATCTTTATCAAACCTGGATCCATTGAATCAGATCTAGGATATGCAAGTGAAGAAACCCAACTCGACTTCAAATCAGCAGTCTAGGCAATTTCAAAAGGTTGACATTGAGCCCAGAACTCTCTTGCACAGATTAGTTATCAACAGCCCCATCCACTTGGGTCCAGCCTGGCTCAATCAACCCTCAAAGCAAACCAAGGGCTCGTGCCTTGAGCCAACCCTCAAAGTCCACTTGGGTATAATCGGAAATAGAGGAAAGGGGCCACTGCAACAATGGCTCAGTCCAGTCCCCTCCCCCTCCCCTTTAATTGACGACATCGACTCGAGAGCCCTTGTAGATGGAGATCTAGCAACTCCCTCTGGTACAACTAGAGGAAGATCTACTAGAGATTTCGCCTATTGCAGTGGTAGGCAACGAAGTGCAAGGAGTTGTTCAGATTGACAACCAGAAAGAGAATAGCTCGCCTATTCTCTCGGGGCCAAGAACTGAAGTTGTCTTATCCTCTAGCATGAATATTCCGCCAGTGAACAGCAAAGGCAAGTCTATTACTTCAGTGGATCAGAGAGGTAAAGTCAAATGCGTGTTCTTCTTCGTCCTCTTCCTGGGTTTCTTCGAAGCCATTGGGCTTGGGGGAGTTTTGGGGTGTCAATGGGGGAGGGGGGGGGGGGGGGGGGGGGTTGGAAGAGGAGACAATTAAATATTTGAAAGGGGTTGAGCAAAAAATACTTATGGAAAGAGGGAAATTAGCAGCCAGGAATGGGGGGACCTCTTAGAAAAAGAACAGAGAGATGATGAGGCTCACTTGGGAATTCAACGATAAGGTGGGGAGTAGTGAGTGGATTAAAGAAGTTGTAAGAAGTGGACGAGAATTCCTTGTGTCAATAGTGAAATGAACTTAAAAATTTTATCATGGAATGTTAGAGGTTTAGGATCGGGTAGGAGAAGATTGGTGGCGTGTGATGTTCTTAAGCGTTCCAATTCAAAAATCATTTTGTTGCAAGAAACAAAATTGGAAGTGCTTGATGCTTTTATGGTCCATAGTGTTTGTGGAGAAGGTCAGGTTTGATGGAGAGAAAAACTGGCTATTGGAAAAGCTGGAGGTTTGGTGATTATGTGGGACCCTTCGGTCTATAGAGTTATCTCTACTTATGGGCTTGTCAATGGGAATATTATCCAAGTAACAAATGTTTATGGTCCAACAAACTCAAGCCTGCAGAATGCCTTTTGGGGGGAACTGGAAGATTTGAGAGGCTCTCTCGCCTATCTGTGGGTTATATAGGTGGTGATTTCAACGTTACATTATCTGTCTGACCTTCCTCTAGTGGGTGCCCATTATACCTGGACTAATAACCAGGATACTCCTACTTTGGTAAGGTTCGACAGATTTCTTGTTTCTGTGAATTGGGATGATAGTTTCCCTGAATTCAGGCAGATTACTCTCCCTAGGCCGATTTCAGACCATACTCCAATTCAACTAATATGTGGCAACCAGGAGAAAGCAAAGGATCCTTTTAAATTTGAGAATGCTTGTTTTGAAGAAGAACATTTTATCCCTTTATTGAAGGCAGTTTGGTGTGATTTCCATGTGGAGGGAACCAGCTCTTTTATTCTGGCGAAGAAGCTGGGAGCAATCAAGGACAAAACAAAACTCTGAAGGCTAGAAAATAGCTAGACATTGTAAACTGAGAAAAGAGCCTTTCTTAGTGTAATTGAAGATATTGATAGAGCGGAAGAAGTAGGTCCTTTATCAGATGCTCTAAAGCTGAAAAGATCTCAAGCAAAAATTTTGAATGATAAGTTGGCAGTCAAGGAAGAGATAAAATGGAGCCAGAGAGCTAAAACCACTTGGCTGAAGGAGGGGGACAGAAATACAAATTTTTCCACAAAATGGAAAATACGAGGAGTAGAGCTTCTTCAATTAGCAAGCTGGAATGGGAAGGCAGAGTTGGGGATTCAGTTACTGAAATCAAGCTGATTGCCATTTTGTGGACTTACCTTTATCACTCTCATCTTTATAAGGAGAGTTGGGCCTGTAGACCTCTTCCAGTGGACTTACCTTTCAAGCAGTTAAATGAGAATCAGAAGTTGCTCCTTGAGAGGCCTTTCTCGGAGGAGGAGATCAACGCAGCAATTTGTAAGTTGGAACTTGGAAGGGGACAAATCCCCTGGGCCAGAATGGTTTAACCAATCTCTTCTATGTGAAGTGCTGGGATTTTATAAAGCAATGCAAGACTTCGTAAATGTATTTCAGTCTTTCCATTCCAACGCTTCCTTGCAAAGAAATTTGAACGCCACCTTTATCACTCTCATCCCAAAAAATGAAGGGGCTGTTAACATCAAAGATTTGAGGCCTACAAGTCTCCTGAACAGCTTCTATAAGATCTTGGCGAAAGTGCTGGCTGAAAGGTTGAAAGGGGTGATAAGCAGTGTAATCTCTGACAATCAGTTTGCCTTTGTTCCAGGGAGGCAAATGCTTGACTCTGTTCTTATAGCTAATGAACTTATTGACTCTAGAAGGAGAGAGGGAAGTCTTGGTTTGGTGTGCAAATTGAACATTGAGAAAGCTTATGATCATGTAAACTGGAGGTGTTTGGATTTTGTGCTTGAGAAAATGAACTTTGATCAAAAGTGGAGGAATTGGATCAAAGTATGCATATCTTCCCCCAAATTTTCTATGTTGACAAATGGGCAGTCTGCAGGTTTCTTTGAAAGTTCTAGGGGGGTTAAGACAAGGAGACCCTCTCTCTCCCCTATTGTTCATCTGTATCATGGTAATTCTTTCTCTGTTTAGTAAGAGGGCTGCTCTTTCTGGTTGTTGGGAAGGCTTTGTGATTGCTCCAGGGAAGGAAAAGGCGAACATCCTTCAATTTGCTGATGATACTCTTTTTTTTGTGGATGACTCCCCTGATCAGTTGGAGTTCCTTCTGGGGATTCTGAGCTGGTTTGAAGTTGTCTCTGAGCTAAAAGTAAATTTGAGTAAAAGTCTGATTATTCCAATGGGCTAAGTGTCTAATTTGGAGGAGTGTGCGAGGATGTTGGCTTGCCAGATTGACTTCCTCCCTGTTAAATACTTGGGCTTACCTCTCGGGGAAAAATGTTCCTTTTCAGCTCTTTGGGTTCCATTCATAGAAAGGATGGAGAAAAAGTTTTCTTGGAAAGAAAAATATCTCCCAGTTGGGGGTAGAGTGACACTAATTAAAAGCACACTCTCCAACCCTTCAACATACTTTGTCTCTCTTTCCCATCCCAACTAAAAAGGCAAAAAGATTGGAACAATTGCAGAGACATTTTCTGTGGAAAGGTTAGGAAGAAGAGCAGAAAATTTATCTAGTCAATTGGGACCAAGTATGCCTCTCTAGTGAGGAAGGTGGATTGGGTATTAGGAAGCTGAAATTGTTCAATTCTTCCCTTCTCAGCAAATGGAGCTGGAAATTTGCCTTAGAAAGAACTGCATGGTGGAGAAATCTATTAGCTGCAAAGTTCGGGATGGAGTGGGGTAATTGGAGGTCTTGAGATCCCCCTTCAAATTGGGGCAGCTCCTTGTGGAAAGGCATAATGAAAAATCTGCCTATTGTTTTGGAAGGAGTAAGCTTTAAGGTGGGTAAAGGAGAGAATTAATTTTTGGAAGGACGATGGTCCCTGGCTGAGGCATTCCCCCTCCTGTTCTAATGTTCTGCTAGTCATGATGCTTCGGTGGTTGACTCCTACACTGTTTCTGAAAATGGGATGACCTGGACCCCCTCAATTTAGAAGGAACCTGTTTGGCTGGGAATTGGATGAGATTGTGGAGTTGTTGGAGCTCTTACAAGGGCAGGGGATAAATACTAACTTCGAGGGCGAGTGGAGCTGGAAGTGGAATAGTGATGGCTGCTTCTCAATCAAATTTTTGGCCCTCAAGCTTAGCAGTTCAGATTCTACAAGCTTCCCTTTCGGTCAGATCTGGAATCCGATCGGTCCTTCAAAATCTAATTTTCTGGTTTGGACAATGGCTCTAGATAAGTGCCTCTCTAGATCTAATCTGGAAAGAAGAGTTCTTCAGCTTCCGGATATCTCTTGCGAGCTTTGTGGGTCTCAGCCAGATTCTACAGATCATCGTAGTCTTTTTTTTATGGGAAATGGTAACTTTCATTAATAATAATGGATAAAAATTACATCTGCCAGGCCGGATGGAGAACCCTTTGATACAAACTGTCTCAAAAACAGGCCCAAAACAACTCTTGCCTATTGACTCCTTGCTTTGCTAAAGCATCGGCCATACCATTTGCTGTTCTTCTTGCCCAAATAAATCTCACCCCAATCTCCCTTGCTAAGCTTGAGATTTCCCTTAGCTGATGTCTGAAAAGCCATGTGCCCAAGCTTCTAGATTGCAGCCAGCCTACTACAATTTGAGTCTCCCTCCACTTCTATTTGTTGCAATCCGCAATGCTTTGCCAACCTGAGACCTTGGAGTAAAGCAAAAACTTCTGCTTTTAGGGAGTCTCCCACCCCTATAGGGCCAGCACTCTACCTCTCTCATCTCTGAAAACACCCCCTATTCCCGAGGGGCCCGGGTTGCCCATAGAGCTTCCATCAAAATTTAGTTTCACTTTAGAACAAGGTGGTGGGGTCCAACTTTCCTTAACTAATAGGGAGAATGATGAGGAACCAACTATGACACTTCATCCTCTAGTGAAGTCAGTGAAAGAAAAGTCTTTAAAAAGCTCCAAAGCTTTCAGCCAATGTATGATCCTGGTAGTGATGCCCTCTATAAGTGTTTCCTTGGTTCTTTCCTGTCCTTGGAAAGGCCTATTATTTCTCTCCTCCCACACTGACCATAATACAACTGCTCTTGTTGTTTTCCACATCACCCTGCCTCTCTTCTTTGGTAACAGGAAGAAGCTAGAGTTGAAAAGGTTCTGCACAAACAAAGGAGTCCACCTACAACCAAAGAGAGAAGAGAACCAATCCCCAAATACAAGAAGTAAAAGGACAGGAAATACATAGATGAGCCATTGTCTCTCCATTCTGCAGGCAAAGGCAACAGACATGAGGGGAAAGGCACCAGCCTTTCCTTTTTCTTTGAAGTACATCCAAAGTATTGACCTTTTGGAGAACCACTTCCTAACAGAAAGCCCTAACCTTTGGTGGAATAGGAGTAACCCACACTTGTTTTGCAAGGAAAGGGGTAGGCACAACATCAGAACTAAGACATTGAAAAAAGAAGAGCAAGAGAAAAACCCTGAGGGGGACTCTGACCAAATTCTAGTATCTGGGCAAGACTGGTCTAGGAAAACTGCACCCAAAAGAGAAAACAGCTCATCTGCGGAGGCCACTTCTGAGTCTCTCAACCCTCTCCTTAGTCCCAGATCCCAAGAACCCTCACTCACACAAACAGAGGAAATGACCTTCAATTTTTTTAACAAAAGAGAGTACATAACCGGGAAACTGTCCTTAAGAGGAGCATTCCCAACCCAAGCTGCGGGAATCTGTTGGGTTATGCCAAGTATGATTAAAACATTGATGTGTTGTTGGAAGGTGAGGGATCTCAAGAAGAAGGGAAAGTTGGTGTGGAAAACTATTCCAGCAGCTGTTATCTAGTCCATCTGGTCTGAAAGAAACAACAGAGTCTTCTGTAACAAGTTTAAAAGCACAAATGAGTTGGTGCAAAGGGCTGTGAGTAAGCAGATCTCTTTGGTGGCTGCTAATCCTGAATTTAAGCACCTGAATGTGCCTCAGCTGCTTAGTTCTCAATCCCTATGGAGTCTGTAATTTGAGTTGGTCTCTACAGAGTCTGTGTTCTGTTTTATTTCTGGGCCAGTTCTCTTTTGGTGAGGGCCCTGTTGTATCTGTTTTCTGTTTCAATAAAATCACCTTACCTTTCCAAAAAAATCCCATCAAGATACAATCAAGCACCAAATCCCCATTTGTTCTTTCAGGGAAAGATTTTTAATAACTATGTTGATAAATATTGGAAAGTTTCAAATAATATTCTAAAATTTTAAAACTTAAATGTATAATCTACAAATGAAAAATAGAAAGATTTTTGGGAGATTTTACCAACCATGGTCATGAGAGAGATTACTCTGATCCTTTTAGTTAAAGTGTCCTATCTCTCTTTTGTCTTATGCTTTGGACACCATTTATGTCCTTTGCATACTTGGAGGTACCAGTGGTTGGATTGACTATTGCCTGTTGTTGTCTTCTTTTGTGTTGAGTTAATACGACATCAAGTAAGAATTCAAATGCTGGTTGTGTTGAGAAAATATGACATCAAGTAGGAATTCAAATGCTGGTTCTAGTAGAGATATATCACACAAGTGTCTGTCTTCCACTTTGGAGAACATTGGAGTGCAGCTTATTAGCGCAAAACAAGATAGAACCAGTTACTTACATTGGTCCCAATTAGTTAGGATGTTCGTTGGAGGTAAAGGAAAACTTAACTATTTCATGAGAAAGACCGAGGAACCTGATCCTGATGAGGATGAACTGACACATGACAACTGGAAGGCAAGTAATTTAATGATCATGTCTTTGTTGTTGAACTCAACATAACCATATTAATATTAATAGTGGCTTTTTTCCCTTAAGTCAGCAAAGGCAGTTTAGGATGCAGTACCAGAGACTTATATGAAGAATTTTTCTCATAACTCCTCATCTCCCACCAAGGGCTCCAATAATCCAAACAAAGTTCCAGCTCTCTGAAGGTCTTATGAAAAACAAAGAGTTATTATGCTCAATAACTTAACTATTATCCTTTACAAATAGTACGAGGCTCTGTTTTCTTTTTCTTTTTTTTCATAACCATGTGTAAGGGGGTTCTGTTTTTTGTTATTTCCTATTTGTGCAATCTCGCCTGGAGTAATAAGGAGTAAGAGCTTTTGTAGTTTTTTCCTCTACAAGAAAGAATATACATGCATAATCAAGTAATAACGAAAGATGTATCGAAGGGAAAATACAGTGAAGCTGTAAATTATAAGGAAATGATATAGACAAAACTACATGATAACAGCATTGCTTTGTGCAGCAATATAACGCATAGTACAAATTCCTGAACTAGGATCACCTATGAGATAGTGGAATTATATTATAACGTGTCAGAGATCAGGTATATGATCCAACTGCAGAAAGCATCAAGACACTCAAGAAGCAATAACAAGGCAACTTACAGCTGTAGGAGATGCATAAGTCCGATGGTCTTCAAATATAATCTTCAGAGAAGGCATATTGGCAATAGGTAATTGAAGTCTGAATACCTCAAATTCTTTCCCCATTTTCTAAGTTAGACATAAGAACCAAAGAAAGAATGTTAACTTTTTAAAGAACTAGTTTGATAGCAAAAAATAATAATAGAAATCATGGAGTTAATATTTTCTTTATCTGGAAATTAATATAAAATGTATTTATGTTATAAAACAACTATAGGCATGAACATGTGTAAAGGGAGGTTAGAGCTCTCTTCTGTTTTTTTTTTCTTTTTGGTCCATGGGGCTTCACAATGGGGAGCAGCCCATCCCCCAACCCTGGTGCAGGCAGGACCAAGCCTCCACTAAAACCAGAAGAAGGCCTTACCAACCAACTAGTTGCCACCTTGCAAGAGCTCAAAGAATATAAAATAACCCTAAACCCAATTGCTGAAGGACAAATGGACAAGTTCAATGTGTCACAAGAAAGACAGAATGCTATGGCATCAACCATTTTCTTATTCATTGCAAAGTGAATAAGAAAATTGTACTGCACAAGTCAGTACCGCCCATGATGAGCTGGCATAACTAACTTGGGAACCATTCCCAAAAAGAAGAGTCAAGAATTCAATCCGATGTTGTACACAAGCTGCATTGCCACCTTTTAGAGAACCTGGCCTCCTTCTCAGGGACTTTTGGAGACTTTAGACCTCTTAGACATTCAGATTACCAGACCTTTTCCTTAGGTGGTTATTCCACTAACTTAACTCCCAAGCTTTCAGAACAGGCATTCTTGTCCATCCTTCAGAAACTCACAGAACAACACTACCCTATCCTCTTACAACAGGTTGACCAACCCATCCATCAATTACCCACACCCATTTACAACTCACATTTCTAATATGTACATGGGTTGCAACCCAACCTAAACCATCCATCTTGACCATTTGAATATTTAAAACTATGTCGATCAACACTTTTGAGGGAAAAAAAAAAAACAAATCTTTGGGTTTCTCCTATAGTGACACATGTCCCTACCTTATTGATTCAACTCTAACAAGAAACTGGACTTCATAAAAAAGTTATAAAGAAAAAGAAAATAGAGAAGTAATAGATAGGCCTGTAACAGAGCGAATTCGAATTGAATCACGTCGTATTCAAATTTGATTATAAAACTGATTATTCGAATTCAAATTCGATCATAAAACTGATTATTCGAATTCGAATTCAACGGATATTAAAAATTAAAAACTGAATTCGAATTCGACTAGATAATCAAATAATCAAATATTCGATTAATTCAAAATCAATGGATTACATCCTAATTCTTGAAATCCAAGAATGAGCCCTCTTGTTCCCTTTGAATGAATTATGGAGAAAGTCTTAACTTGTTTTCTTTGAACAACCAAAAGATATACACTGTTTCTGTAAATGAAGAAAACGAACGAACAAGGGAAAAATAGAAAAGAAAAACAAAAAACCTAATAAAATCTGGAACAAACAACGAAGAAGATGGACAAAGAACAAGGAGAAAGCAAGAGAGGGAGGGAGGGAGAGAAAGAGGAGAAGAGGGAGAGACTGCAATATTTTTTTGTTTACCATAAAATAAATGGATGACAGCCGCAGCTGTGCTATTCATTTACTGTGAAAATCTCTTTTGTTTCATTGATACGTGATCTTTGCATTCAATATGCGCTATTCTTTTTTTTTTTTTAAATCTCTTCCATGAAAATCAACAAAACCAGATGCCAGGGAGGAAGTCAATGCAGGGGAATGAAAAAATGAGAGATACAAGGGAGGGAAATGGGGGAGAGGAGACGGAGCAGGTTGAAGTAATTAATGCACTTTTATCACCTGTCAACTAATGAAAATATAAGTCTGAACCGAGTGGTCTTATCATGGAAGAAGCAATTAGTTCTTTTTTTTATTTTTCATATTAAAATAAGAGTATATAATAATATAATATAAAAAGTTAAAGACACTTGACCGAGGTCCTAACTTTTAAGACACATATCTTTCTTTTATATTATATCATTATAATAATCAAATTCGGATAATTATCAAATCAAATCAACATGTATTTGAATTCGTTTCGATTATTTAATCGGTACAAAGCATATATTCGAATTCGATTGTTTGCATCATCCAAAATATTTGAATTTGAACCAATTACATCAGATATCAATTCGAATTTGGATTTTCGAATACCATTGACACCCCTAGTAATAGACCCAAGTGAAAGAGAGAATTTATACGAGTAAGGAGAGAAAAGAGACAAATAATCAAATAACATATAGGAGAGAAAAGAAAAAGGATGGATAATAATGAAGAGAGAGAAAAGACAGGAGAGAGATGAAAAAGAAGAGAGAATTTTGGGGGGAGAGAGAGAGAGAGAGAGTAACAATGAGGAGAGAATAGCATACTGAATTTCTTTCACGTTGTTGACCCAAATGGATACCCATAATCAAACCTAACCCAACCCTTTTTATTTGACCCAATCGGTAATTCAACCCACACCTTAAATGGGTGGGTTAGCAATGGATGGGTTGGATATAGGGGTGATCAAGAAAAACCAAAAAACTGAACCGAATCGATGAAACCAAAGGTACTGATTCGGTTTCGATTAACCAATCTAAAAAACCAATGGTTAACCAAACTGACCAGTCTGTGTGTGTGTGTATGTTATATATATTTTATATTATCTATATATTGTAAATGAATATATATGCATTATATATACAAGTATATATTTATAATATGTAATATGTTATTTATTATTTATAATATAATACTTATATGCATTTCTAAAATTTTTATTATATACTTATATATTTATTTATAATATATTTTATAAAAATTGGAAACCAAAAAACTGACAAACCGAACTAGCGGTTAACTGAACCAATCAACCGGGTAAATGATCGGCTTGGGCCAGAAATTGCCAACCCTAAAGACAAGGGCTTGATTTTGAAAATCACACCTACGAAATAGGTGATGTGGAGTAAAATGAAACAAGTTTAAGCCATTTTGTTAAGTCTAAAAACTCACGAAAATCACAGCAGATGTTGCTTTAGATGAAAGGAGAGCCTATAAACATTATTGCTAAGACTTCAAGTGACTGTGGGTAACAGACATCTGTATGCATCATTCTCCACATGAATAGTCATGGTGGCTCTAATTTTCCATTCTCCCATACCTGACACCTCCAAAAGTTCCAATCCCATAACATGACCAACTGAGGATGTATTGAACTAACCTATAAAAAGGAACTATCATCCCTAACACTCTACTTTTACTTTAGCTGTTATAATTTATAAATTTACAATTATTTAACAAAAGAAGAAAAGAAAAAAGAAAGACAAGATAAGTTCCCCACTGGTGAGTACCTGGACAATTTGAAGAAAGTCCCGAAGGAATAACTCTTGTGTTGAGATGGACTCATGGCTACATGCCAGGATTTCCAACATATGCTTGACTGCCACATCAGACATCCCAAGAATAGCATACCACCTGAATCAAATGGAAAAGTTCATTTAGAAGTGAAAATCAGAATTGAAGATTCTTTCAAGGGACAACAGATCAAAGGAATTCATTAAATGAGAAAAAAAAAAAAAGAATGGTAAAAAGCAGGGGCCACTTAAAAGGGACCCAAAAGAATCCCACACAAGAGAGGGGGGAAAGCAATAGAATAAACGAATATGATCAAAATTCTAAACAAAAAGTGATACAACCCTTAACTCTTATGCTGGTTAAGAAAAGGCTCTATACAAAGCCTCCAAATCCCATGCCCAGAAGGTCTACTTGCCACCAAATTAGCATATCTCAGAACCTAGTGGAATGAGTGGTTCAGTGACAAGGTTCATGCAAATTTAACACTATGGATTGCAGATACCTTACCTTCCAACATGATAATGAACATGATCTTTGATATAGTTCCACGAATTTCCCTTGTAAACAGAAAGAGAACTTCTGTATGTCCGAATTGCATGTTTTCTCTGGAATGAAAAAGACCGGGAAACAAACTTACTTCAAAATACTGATAAATGGAAAAACAAAATTTTCATTGTAGAATTGCAGGTACCTGGTCAGATAAATAGTACCGGTTACCCGCAAGAACAAGATGAAATCCATACTTGCGTAACATGGGGGGATTGGAAAACAAGTAGCAGTAAGATGCCTGCTCAAGCATCACTGCAGCATGTAATGAAGGTTCCTAAGAAAGAGAAGAGGGCAGAAGGTAAAGAATGTCAAAAGCACAAAACAACATGCTTGTGTTTCGGAGATTCAGTTACAGGGAATTAGGGATTGCCTCATTGGAAATGCGAAAGTAGACACTAGCAGCCTCTTTATGTTGATCCCTGGCCTTGAGCATTTCTGCCCACCAAAGACCACACCTTGTAGCATTTCGCTGACCAGATGACCCTATTTTCTGCATAGATAACATTCATTCTAATACGATTAAGTATAAAATGCAAAAAGTAACCATAAAATCAATGCATAAATGACAAGTAATTTAACAAACTTGTGACTCCATGTGCATAGATTGTGTAATCCAATTCATAAAATGAAAAACTATCCAAACCTAGCTCTCTTTCATAAAATGAAAAATGTATTTGGTGGAAGGAGTTAAACTTTTCAATGGGAATGAATAGTTACTTGAAAATACACCATGGTTCAAAACCAAAATAAGATGGGGCGCTTATGATCTATCAATGAAGAATATCATACCAATCAGCTTGGTAGGTAGCATCTATAAAATAATAAGGATTTTCTCTTAGGCTTAGAGAGGTTTTTCTTTCTACCACCTCCAAGCATCAAGGAGCTTTTATTCAGGATAGGCAAATAACAGGCCAAATCACTGGATAAACAAGGATATTAATGCTGACTTTAAATGGGTGACAAGGACTGCAAATGGCTTGGCTGATTCACTGGCTAAGCAAGGGGTAATGAGACAGCAACAGTTTTAGGCTGCTATGTAATCTGGGGTTTAGTCTTTTGGACTGGAAATTCTGCCTTTATGTGTTCTAATCTCATTTCCCTTTTATAATAATAAATCTTTTATTTGTTGATCAAAAAAAAAAATAGCAGGCCAGATCATCACTGCCAATGAATGTCTCCAACATCTTTGGAAAGGTAGTGGTAAGTGTTAGGTGTGCAGATTGGACTTGGAAAAAGCATACAATCCTGGATTTTGTCTTGGAGAAGTGTGGCTGCAGTGTAACATGGAGGAAATGGACCAAGGGATTTTTGCAGTCTTGCCACTATTCCATTCTAGTAAATGGATCAGTTGAGGACTTCTTTCCTGCCATGAAGAGACTTCAACAGGAAGACCCTCTCTCCCCCTTCTTGTTCATCCTAGTGGCTGATGTACTTAGCTGTCTCATCCCAAGAGCCAATTCATGGGAATTAATTAAGAGAATTAAAGTGGCAAGGGAGGAGGTCGGAGTTACTCAATTGCAAATGGCTAATAATAACATCAGATTCTTTGAAGATAATGGGATAGCAGTCCAGAATTTTCATCAACTCATCAAATGTTTGAATTTCAAATCATAGAATCAACCTTGGAAAAAGCTGTCTAGTGGAATAAAATGGATGTGAATGTGGTGGATGGATATGATGGTATTTGGACTGCTCAATATCTTCCTGGCCTTTAAACTATCTGGACCTACTTTTAGGTGGAAAACTTAGGACTTGAGCTTTTGGGGCCCTGTTTTAAATAAGTTTGCTAGGAAGTTGTACAAAAGGAAGATCTGTTAGAGAACTTCTGGAATACTTTGGAATTGAATCCATGTAATTTTGATTCATTTTCAGTGTAATTCTGTTAAGCAGATGGTTCGTCATCCAGACAACCAGTACTTTGAGATGTACTGCATCTTTTTCAATTTAATGAATTTCCTTTTTATTCTTCAAAAAAAAAAAGATACATTCGCTAGGATGTAGTATCACCCTTATTAAATTA
This sequence comes from Nelumbo lutea, assembly GCF_056320005.1. Taxonomy (NCBI): domain Eukaryota; kingdom Viridiplantae; phylum Streptophyta; class Magnoliopsida; order Proteales; family Nelumbonaceae; genus Nelumbo; species Nelumbo lutea. The sequence continues at coordinate 17,123,507 of NC_142689.1, read as the reverse complement.
ACCTTGGTTAACCATCTAGTTTACTCCCTATCAGTCTTCATGATTCCAGTGAAAGTGGAAAAAAGATTGGAGGCTTTAATGAGGAATTTTTTTAAGGAAACCTGGGGAAAGCTAATCGCTCACAATATCTCTTTGTCAGAGAAATAGCTTGGGTGCTTTCGACATAGACAAACTTTGGCATTCAGTGATTAGAAGCATACATGGTTTAGAAGCTAATGGCAGGAATGCCAGCCTATCTGCACAATCATTTCTTGTTTCTCCTGGGAAATCTATCAGCTGTCTTTACCCTCTATTCTTAGGTCACACAAGATTCGATGCATCCTCAAGAAACAAAGCAAAATTTTGGGAAGATCTTTAATTGGATGAAGCTCCTTTTAAGTACAAGTATTGAGCTCCCTATGTCATATCATTAAATAAGAACAATTTTTTTGTAATAAAATAAAAAAAAATTATTAAGAAAAAAGAAGATCACAAGGAAAGTAACCAGAAGTCACCCTAGAGAAGAACAATACATCTTCCAAACACAACTCCAAACCAATAAAACCAACCATACAAGAGAAAAACAAACCAACAAACATCAAACTCTCTAACCAAAGAAAACAACCAAACCCAACCAACCACAAAACATCAACTTCCATAGAACAAATACTCACAAACATGAAACTGACCCCACTGAGAAAACAAACAGAAACCCATAAATTCCAAATAGACCTCCTTTTCAATCTAAAAGAACTTTGAGACCAAAACATTTTGGTGTTTTCTCTGATTTCCATATCTTCTCACTGCAAAAGAATTCTTCCTAAAAATCTTCAAATGCATTGATTACTCATTAATCCTGATCTGATTGCAGATGCATTTGGGACTTGGGAGACGCATTGATAGCGTGGATTCTAGAAGATTAATAAGGGGGTGGCGGGTGGGAAGAGAAGAGGTACCGATTATCCACCTGCAGTTTGCTGATGATACATTACTTTTCTTTTCTTTTTTTGTGAAAGGGGGCGATCTTGGATGGGTGAGGAACTTAAAGATGGTTGTGCAACTATTTGAGAAAACGTCCTATCTGAAAACTAATTTTGATAAGAGTTGCATGGCGGGATTGAATATGGAGGAAAGGGAGATTACTGAAAGTGCAGAAATATAGGGTTGTATGGTTTCTCAGTGAGATTGGCCTCATGAGGTAAATAGTAACTTATGGAACATCGTGCTTGACCGCTTCACTAAGAGATTGGCCTCGTGGAAGAATAGTTATTTGTCCCTATGAGGAAAGATCACTCTGACTAAATCTACTTTAGCCAACCTGCCTATTTATTTTTTGTTAGTCCTAAGATTTCGGATGGGGTAAGTAAAGGCTAGAGAAATTGATGAGGAATTTTTTTTTTTGGGGAGCCAGGGGAGGAGAAGAAGGATCACGATCATAGAGTAAGGTGGGAAGTGGTGCATAGAAGTAGGAAGTTGGAGGATTCGGCCTCAGTAATATACAGAAGAGGAATATTGCTTTGTTGGGGAAATGATTGTGGAGAATGCCTCTTGACAGGGATAAGTTGTAGACAAAGGTGATTATTAGTATTCACGGGCTTGTGGCTGATGGCTGGGACATTGGAATTTCGACTAGGGCTACAAGACCTTCTCCTTGGAAGTCCATTTGTGATATTCTTCCATTTTTCTTGCCTTTCTATCAGATAATTCCAAGGTATGGATCTCTTGTTAAGTTTTGGGGTCATGTTTGGGTAGACAATTCTCCTATCAAAACACAATTACCCTCTCTCTATGCCATTTCCAACCATAAGGAGAAACCCATCTATTCTCTTTTGATCCCATCTAACTAAAGTATTGGGTATGACTGGGACTCGGGGTTTAGAAGAGGACTACATGAGTGTAAAATTATCAAGTGTCATGAGTTTGATTCAAACCTTGAGGGGGTGTGTCTAGATACGAAAAAGAGAGATAGGAGGATATGGACTTTGTCTCCCTCCAATTCTTTCACTTGTTCTTCCTTCTTCTCATCCCTTGTTCAGCTGAGTGATAGTCAAGGGTTGTCTTTCCCGATCAAGGAGGTGTAGAGTAAACCTATTTCACATAAGCGGGTGGTTTGTGTTGGGAAGTGTTCCAAGAAAGAATTAATACTTGTGATTTATTGCAAAGAAAAAGACCTAATTGGTGTCTTTCCCAACACCGGTGTTCTCTATGTAGGGCCAAAGGTGAGAATTGGTATCACTTATTAATCTCCTGCCCTTTTTCTTCTTCAATTTGGGAATGGTTTCTTTCTTTGTTTCAAAATAGGTGGAAAAATCCTCCTAATGTACACAGCCCTTTTGCCTCTATCTTTTCTAGCTAGCCATTGAAAAGGGGAAGAATATTATGGAAATGTACAAGGGCAGCAGTCTGTAGGACAATATAGGACGAGAGGAATTAGAGACTTTTTCTTGATAAAAAAAGGAGCAGGGATGCTATCATCGAAGACATTGGATATTTTTAAGAATATCTCTGCAAATGGTTTGATGAGGAATTGGAGGGAGGTTGCATCTTCTTCTTCTATCAAGGAGGTTGTTAGCCCTTCTTGGTCCTCTCCTTCTGGTGGTTTTATTAAGCTCAACTTTGACAGCAGCAGTGAAGGAAATCCCAGGTCCATCTGGCATTGGAGGATTCTTCAGGGATGAGGAAGGAAAGGTCATTGTGATCTATTCAAGTCCAATTGGAATAGGAGATTCATTGAGAGCAAAAATTGTGGCTGTTTCGGAAGGCAGTCAAAAGGCTAAAGAGTTGAACATCATAATGCTTTTAGTAGAGAGTGACTCAAAGCTCGTGATAAAGTGGCCTCGGGAGGAAGAGGAGGTTGGGTGGTGGTGTTATATCTATGAGAAGAGGAAAATCACGAAGTTGTTACAGGGGGGAGAAGTGAACTTCAAATGGGTGAGAAGAGATGCCGATGCTTTTTCTGACACACTTGCCAAACAAGGTGTGGGAAGGAACAGTTTATTTTGAGCTATGTTGTAGCTGAAATTTCTGTTAGGGAGGGCTAAGAGAGTTTCTCTCTCCCTTTTTCATCCATTGTACTTGTTTCTAATTAATGAAATTGATTCTGTTATTGATCAAAAAAAATCCCCCCCCCACTTCCTGACCTGCTGTCCCACACCTCTTTGGATCTTTTTTTTTTTTTTGATAGATAATAAAGAGATTAAAAAAGAGGATACAACAGGACGGAGGGGTAAAATCTCTTAACCCTCCTTGAAAGTTTACTTCATATTACAAAGCTGCCCAGAAAAGAATAGCTCTTCTCACCCCTTGCTTAGCCAAAGAGTCTGCCAAGGAATTGGCACACCTTTTAGTCCACTGAAACTGAACTTCCATGTTTTGAGTCAGATGTTGAATTTTCTTTTTCTCATTTAAGTATTTCCACAAACTGAAGTCTTCCTTCTGTAGCCACCTAATAACCAAGCTAGAGTCACCTTCCACCACCAGTTTTCTGATATTCAGCTGCTGTGCTCTTTTAATCCCTTCCAAGACTGCCAGAATTTCAGCCCTCAGAGAATCCCCCCATCCAATAGGCCCCGAATACATGACAATAATTTGACCTTCTTCATCCCTGAAAGCTCCACCTATACCTGCACACCTCTTTGGATCTTCATCATCTATTTTGTCCCCACCCTTCCTCATTCATGATAGGATGTTCTCTCCCTCCTCAACAGTTGTGTGCATCCAACTTTACCTCTACTGTAATCCCAACCGCCCCAAAGTCTTAGTGAGTTGCTATAATCATGTTAATTAATTCTTGCTCTGGTCCCAACTCTTAAACCATCATGTCGAAAGAAGCTTCATATCACTTGGAGTCATCATCCACCTCTACAATTTCTATTATCTTTTCTCCCTCACTTGGGTCTTTTATCGATTTCTCTTGGTCTTCCCAATTTTCTTTCTTGCCACCCCCTTCTAATTCAATCGATTTGATCTCCTTGTAATTGTATTTCATGATGAACCACCAAAATTCTCCAATCTCAGTTTTTTTGCTTGCCAAAGCGCTAAGCACCTTATCCCTCTCTTGGTCTTCCTTTCTATTCAACAGAACTTCCTTCCAAAGGGCCATATTATTTTTTTGGGCCTATCTTGGGACCACAGGATTCAAAAGAGGTTTAAGGGAGGTTGAGACTTTGCTACGTATGGGCTTGTGTCTCTGAGGTGGGTCTGTCTTGGGACCTAGGATTAAAAAAAGTTTGAAGATGAGATTATACTAGAGATATGGACCTTTTTTCCCGTGAGGGTGTGCTTGTAGATTTGTCTATCTTGAATGAGAGAGTTTGGACCTTGAATTCCCTTGGTTGCTTCTCTTATACTTCCTTCTTTCATTCTCTTCTAGCTCTCTATCTTCAATTTTCCCCCCAAAGGCCATTTAGAAGGGTCTGATTTTGCCCAAGATAAAAGCCTTTTGTTCAAAGGTTGCTCGCCTAAAAATCAATACTTGCAAGGTTTTGCAAATGAGGAGACTTAACTAGTAACTCTCCCCCCAAATGTTTATTCTTTGTAGAGTGAATGGTGAAACTACACTCTCAACTTATTATTCTCCCATCTTTTTTCTTCCAGTGTTTGGGAATATGTACTTTCTCTATTTGATTGTAAGTAGAAGCCTCCTGACAATATGGAATGGGTATTCCAAGAGTCCTCCGATCCAACCAAAAAGAGGGCTAAGGTACTTTGGAGGTGTGCCAGAGCTGTAGGCCTGCAGTGTATTTGGAAGGAAAGCAAGATCTTCAAGGAATAAGCAAGTATCAAAGAAGCAATTATCGAGAATATTATGATCAAGGTAGCTCATTCGGTTATGGTTCTAACCATGTTTGCACATTTTCCTATAGAAGATATATTGAGGGGTTGATTGCACATTTCAAACTCCACCTTTTTTATGACGAATCATTTTAAACTCCATCTAAGCAAGTTTAATTCTCTGTTGCACTTGGGCACACCCATTGCAGCAGCAAATCAAGCTGAATCTTGATGGAAGAAGCAGTGTGGGGAATCCATGAGCATCAGGTATAATGGATATAGCAGCAGGATGACCCTAGCACTCTATTTGGGACCTATAGGACAAGGAAAGTCAACAAAGGCAGAGTTACTTTCCTTGCAACAAGGGCTCAAATTGGGGAGATTATTGAATTTCAAGGATATAGCAGTGGAAGTTGATTCCCTTGTTGTGGTGGGTGACTAAAAAGAAAAATGCATGGTCCGTGGATGTTTAGACATATCTATGCTACTATTAAAAGTATGAATGAGGGTGTGGAACGTTTTCCACTAAAATACCCCTATTTTTGAATTTGGTCCCTCTCTAATTGTGAGGGTAGAAAATGTAATTTGAAATCACTTTCACCTCATTCAATTCTCTCTCATTAAATCATATATTTAAGGTATTAACTCCAATTCTAACTCATTTTTATAATTCATTCTAACTCAATAAATCCTATATTTAAGGTATTTTCTTTTTTTATCAGTAAAAGAGATTTCATTATAAATTTAGAAAGATTACAGAAATGAGTAGCCTCAGCTACCCCACTAGAATTTAGAGTTTGCCAACTATTGACTTCTAATTATCCAGCCTTATAACTGAGCCCAGAAACAATGTTCCCTGTTAACCCCTTGTTTTGCTAGCTGATCTGCAAAGCCATTTGCCGCTCTTGGAGTCCACTGTATTAACAACTGCATGAACTTCTTAATTTCATTTCTATAGAGCCAGGGAGTCTTTTCATTTTGCTTTAACCAGCTTATAACCACTTTGGAATCGCCTTCCACAACCATTTTTCTCACTCCCAACTCCATAGCCTTTTGTATCCCAAAAACCACTGCCTCTAGTTCAGCTGTAGTGGAGTCTCCCCTACCAATAGCGCCTGAGAACAACCCCACCACAGCCCCTTTGTCATTTCTTATCACCCCTCCAATTCCAGATATTCCTGGGTTGCCAAAACTACTTCCATCAAAGTTTAATTTGAGGAAGCCAGAATCAGGGGGATCCCACTCTCTCAAGACCTTTTAGTTGATGAAGAGGAAGCTACTATCCGCCAATTTCTGAAGATAGCATTCACAGTAAAATCTGAGAACAATCCCACAGATTTTACCCACGAAATCCCCTTTATCATGATCCCTTCTATCAGCACTTCCTTGCATCTTTTCTTTTTTTCAAAGATTCTCAGATTTCTTTCCTCCCATATCACCCAAAACACTGCTGCCCGAGTGCATCTCCATAGCATTCTACCTCTTTTTGGCCATCTGAAAGTGGAGTATTCAAATAGCCTTTCCAAACTCATTGGGGTATCCCACCTACATCCAAAGAGAGAGAAAAACCAGAGGTAATACACCGGAAGATTTGCTAAAGTTGACTTAATGAGAGTAATACGATCACCCAAAGAAATGTAGTTCCTCTTCCACACCACCAACTTCCTTTCAAACCTTTCCACTACTAGGTTCCAAAACTCTAGATTTCTAGGATTTGCCCCAAGGGGAAGAAGACCTAGATACCTCAGCGGCCAATCACTCCGTAAACAGCCTAGCTCCCCAACTCACAAGTTAATCTCCTCTTGAGCTAACTTGATCCCCACCACCACACTTTTATTGAGGTTCATCTTTAGATTTGTCACTTTTTCAAATAGATTCACTAGCATCTTTAAGTTTCTTGCATCTAACTCGCCTCCACTCTCACAAAAGATAATGATGTCATCCGCAAATTGTAGGTGAGTTACCACCACTCTCTCCCATCCTATTATCCACCCTTTTAAAAGACCCCTCATCCGCCCTCGAAATCAGTCTACCAAGCACCTCTACTAGAATTGTGAAAAGGAAGGGAGAAAGTGGATCCCCTTGTCTCACTCCTCTTTGGGCCCCAAAGAAATCCTTGACTACACCATTTACTAGAATTGAGAAGTGGTAGGATTTTAGACAACCCTTAATCCATTTGCACCATCTTACTCCAAATCCGCACTTTCTCAATGCCTCAATCAAGAACTCCCAACCCACAAAATCATAGGCTTTTTCTAGATCCAACTTGCACACAATGCCCTTCTTATCCATTTTCTTAAAATCCTCCACATAGTCATTAGCAATGAGTATTTGGTCTGAAATTTGTCTATCTTGGATGAAAGCCCCTTGGAATTGAGAGATCATTGACAGGAGGGTGTTTTTTAACCAAAGAGAGAGAACCTTGGCTATGATTTTGTACTGACTTGTTACCAAGCTAATTGGACTGAAATCCTTGGGATGGCAAGCACCAGACTTCTTTGGGATCAATGCGATAAAAGTAGCATTTACCCCCTGCTAACATCCTTCTATGATAAAATTCCTCAAAGACTCGCATAAGATCACCCTTAATCCACTCCCAACAGTCCTGGTAGAAAGCCATAGAGAATCCATTAGGCCCTGGTAGAAAGCCATAGAGAATCCATTAGGCCCTGGTAGAAAGCCATAGAGAATCCTTGGGATGGCAAGCACCAGACTTCTTTTTCCAAGTACCTACCTATGTACCTTCTAAAACTGGCTAGTCTAATCCTTCTAACTTCTATCTTCCTAATAAAGGCCTTCTGAAAATCAATTTAAAATGATCCACCAAGGCCTTTACAATTTAATCCTGATTAATTAATGTGCCATCTTCCAATTCTAATAGAGAGATCAGATTCTTCCTTTTCCTTCCATTCGCAATCATGTGAAAGTACTTTGTGTTCCCATCCCCTTCTTGATCCAACGCACTCTTGATTTCTACTTCCACATCACTTCGTCTCTTAGGAGTGTAGTTTCTAACTCTCTTCTCATAATTAAATCTCTCTTCCTTATCCCTTGCTTCCACCAACCCTAATTCCTCCTTTTTATTTATTTCTTCAATTCTACTTATCAAAATTATCTTCCTCTCTTCTAATCTCCCAAACTTATTAAGATTCCACTCCTTGATTTTCTCTTTTAGGTTCTAAAGCTTCCTATGGAATCTAAGTCCTTCCCACTCAGCCTAAGGATCATCTTCCTCCCACCACTTCTTGATTTTTTGCACAAACTCCGAGACAGTAAGCCACATGTTCTCAAATCTAAAGGGCTTCGAACTTTCTTCTATCCCTTGTCCGAGACATGTCGGCCAGTGATCCAAGGTGATCATGGGTAACATTTTGCCTACCAGATTAATCCAATGCTCCTCCTAGTCTTGAGAAACAAGAAATCTATCTAACTTTGAGCATAACGAATTCTCTTGGCAATTATTCCAGGTGTACCTATTTTGTCCAGTTTCAATTTCCTTCAACTCAAAAGTTTCTATAAAACTATTTAATCTCCTCATACTGGTAGTCACCCATTGCCTTGGAATATTTGATTCAGCAACATGTCTTATCACATTAAAATCACCCCCCAAGAACCACAGGCCTTGCCATAGTCCTCTCACATCTGCCAATTTTTCCTGCATCTCATTCCTTTCCCTGTATGAGTTAGGCCCATATACATTTTTAGCACCCAACTAAAATTGTCACTTACACTTCGTAGTTTCACAGACACTAAGAATCTTCCTATTAAATCCTCCACGCATTCCACGGTCTCCTCGTTCCATAGAGTAACTATCCCTCTTGAAGCACCACAAGATAGAGCCATGGCCCATCCAATGCCTCTACCTCCCCAAACAATTCTTACCCACCTCCTATCAATGTTTTGTGCCTTTCATTCTTGTAACAGCACCACATCTGGCTTTTCTCTCCTTAATACTTCCTTTATGAGCCTTCTTTTTGCTGCTCTCCCTAATCCTCTTACATTCCAACTTACAATCTTCATTACAACACCACACCGCTTAGCCCCTACCTTACCTTTTGTACTTTCTACCTTTCCTTCCGCTCTTCTCCCCTTCCTTCACCCTCTTTCCCCACCCATCTCTGAGTTTTTCTACCTCCCTGCCCTTCCTCTTACATACTCTTCCCCCGCCAACCTCATTCTTCTTTTGAGTCTTTCCAAACCCAGCCTGGATATTCTTAAGCCCATCCTCTCTGCCCATTTCGACAATGGAACTTCATCGTCAGATTCACCCTCCTTTGGACTTGACACCTCTACCTCATTTGCTCCACCTGCTTCTGCCCTCTTTCCCCAATAGATTCTTTACTTTCCCCTGAAATACCATTCTCTTCTACCCCCCCCCCTAAAGCTACACTTCCTGCCTCTCCATCCTGGGTACCTTCACCAACCTTGGGCTCTCTTTGACAATGGCTTCCTGCTGTAGCATCTGCAGAGACATCACTAGCATCATTAGCAACCAAAAGCGAATTCACACAGTTACCTTGGTTACCTTGTAAACCTGGGGAGGAAGTAGGACTTGGTATTTTCTCACCAATAAATTTTATTAACTAGATCTATATCCAATACTGTTAATAGTACAAAGCCCATATTTTTTAATATTTTTATCAAAAGTAAGTTCCATTACTTGATCTATATCCAATACTTGAAAAATAAGTGTGATAAACAATAATTAATGAAAATGAAATACAAAATTTAAAACTGACCCAAAAAAGAAATTGTTTTCCTATTTGGTGATGGGTCAACAGTTCAACCTTTTGGGTCAAATGTGTCAACCCTTGATGCTATAATTAAATAATAAAAATTAAAAAAAAAAGAGATAAAATACAAAAAGCAAAACAAAGTAAATAACTTTTGTGAGAAACATTTGGGCACATCTCTAATATTATATATTCATCAATTATCAAAAAATATATATATTCATCATATTAAACAAAAATAAGTGTGATAATTGATGAATATCAATTATCAAAAAAAAAGTATCAAAAAAATTATTTTCATACACAGAAATACTATCACCATCATCACGTGCACATTTGCTAGTTCTAAGGGAAGTCAGAAGTGTGGCAATTAGCAAGGGAATTGAAAGATCAATTCTGTGTACTGCAGGGCTGCCTAGGGACTGCTGTGTATTGCAGCATTTTACATATCCATATTTTTTAGTTTTCATAAAAGAACTACCATACCAAGTAGGTACTAAAAGCAGTTTCCATGCAATACTCTGCATCTTTTCTTGATTGATCCAGCATAAAGTAGGCAAGACCCATCATTTCCTGCAAACCAGAATGATACAAATCAAGAATATTGTATTTGTTTGTAGGAAAATTTCAACACAGATCTGCAGAAGCATCATTTTAACAGTAAAAGCTAGTCTCATTGTTCATAGCAGTAATAAGCAAGTAAACTTTAAAAACAAAAAAAAAGTCATTAAAGCAATGTTCTTGTAGGTCGTTTTAGGCAACACATCAGAAAATCTGCTAATCATGACAAGTAAAAAGCAAGATTACAACATTTTGAAACAAACTTATACAAGTGAGGCTCATTTTAGGCAATAATGAAGCATGCAGTTGCCTAGGTGACAGAATTGTACCAAGAAAAAAACCTAAATTCTAGGTTAGTTGTTTAATTTTATATACCAATCAGCATGAATATAAATTGAGCAAATAGCAACGTGCTTTACTCATAACATTAGCACTTTAATCATTTCTTACTACTTCAACCACCTCTTTTTGGTCTGGCCCTAGCCCTTTTAGCCCCTTCAACTTGTAACTGATAGCTTCTTTTTATGGGTGCTGTAGATGGTCTTCTATGAATGTGACTAAACCATCTTAGCCTACTTTCTCTCTGTTTTTTTTTTTGATCAATAATAGTAAATTTTATTAAGACTTTAATTACAAGAGAGGGGGGAAGTAAACTGTCTTAACTCCCCCACCAGAAAATTACAAAGGAAACAAGATTAGAAATGAGCCCAAAACAAAGAATTCCTATTCACCCCTTGCTTGGCTAACCCATCGGCAAGTGAGTTAGCAGTTCTCTTTACCCAACTGTATTTCACCTCAATGTCCCCAGTCAGCCATTTAATTTTTTTCCTTTCATTGCTGTAATTCCACAAACCAGTGTTGTCTTCCTTTAGCCATCTCACCACCACCTCCAAGTCACCTTCAAGAACCAACCTTTTGATGTTCAACCCTCTTGCTCTTTGGGCACCTTCCAAAGCCGCAAAGATCTCAGCCCTAAGAGAGTCTCCTCCCCCAATAGGGCCTGAGAACATGGCTAGAATAAGCCCTTCCTCATTCCTGAACACTCCTCCTATACCAGATAGCCTTGGGTTTCTTAAGCTACTGCCATCAAAATTCAGTTTTATGAAACCAGAGGGGGGAGAGGTCCAAGAGTGACTAAGAACCCTTTTAGCCTGGACAGAGTTAGCTATCTCTTTCCAATTTCTCCGCGAGTCATTCGTGGAGAAATCTATGAATAGGTCAAGGGATTTCAACCAATGTGACACCCTTAAGTGTATCAATTCTATTAAATTCTCAATGGTTCTCTCCTTTTCTGAAAATTCGTGAGTTCCTTTCTTCCCATAAAGACCAACAAACTGCTGCCCTGATACATCTCCACATAACCCTTCCACTTTTCATTGGCCAGCTAAAGTAAAGAATAGGAATAGGCTTTACACATTCAGAGGGGGGTCCAACTACACCCAAAAGGGGAGAATAGCCACTCCCAAATAGTTCTAGCAAACAAGCAAGAAATCAATAGGTGGTAACCAGTTTCCCCATCAACTTTACAGAGATTACACCTATGCGGGGATAAACAAGAATTGGGTCTCTTTCTTTGAAGCAGGCCGCTTATGTTAATTCTTTCCAGGAATGTCTCCCAACAAAGACTACAACCCGAGGAGGAATGAGCTTGCTCCAAACCTCTTTAACAGGGAAAGACAGACCACTAAAAGCAGGAAGCTGAGATAAGGTTTCAAAGAAAGAGGCACAAGAGAAGGTACCAGAGGAGGATGGGGTCAAAAATCCGATGTCTTCCTTAGTGGGATCCAAGAAAACATTTTCAAGAATGGTTAACAAATTCAAAGTACATCCGAGATTTGTGTCCCTAACAGCCCTTCTCAGGCCCAAGTTCCACCCAAACCCAAAAGATGAGTCTCAAGGCTCAAGGAAAGAAGAGATGGATTCATTCTTCATCAAGGGGGAATCCCCAACCCAAGTTTACTCCCCAAAACTTTATAAGGTTACCTGAATTCAAACCATACCTGATCCAAAGGGAGAAGACTGGAAGAAGATCACGGATGGCTTTCCATGGAGAAGCACCTACAGTCATTGCTAGAATTCCAAGATCCCAGCCATTGTCCTCCAGCACATGAATGCTAGCCACTATCTTTGTCCACAATTTTTCCTTTTCCAATGGAAAACTCTATAGCCACTTCCCCAATAAAGCCATTTTTCTTTTCTTGATATTCTCAATCCCAAAACCACCTAGCTTCTTGCATCTAGTTACCACCTCCCAACCTACCCTATGGTCTCCTCTTCTCCTCTCCTGGTACTTTATCTCATTTTATCACCTATTAGAGCTACTCCTAAGCTCTTTCATATGACTTCCTCTCTAACCCTATCCTTTCTGGTTTTTCCACTAATCCATCTCAGCATATGCATTTCTATCATATTCATTTTTTGGATATGCTGTAAAGAAAGCTATAATTTAGTGCTAATAAAAATTTAAGGGAGTAATGAAAATGGAAAAATAACACATGTTAGAGCCATTTTCTATTTAATGTAAGAGAAATAGAGTAATTGTAGAAAAAGGCAGAAACCACTTTTATCCTTCTCTTTCTTTTTCTCTTATCAAAGCCCTTGGATCTTCTATGTTTCAATGGCAAAATCTCAAAACAAAGAATAAAGAATATATTTAGAATGTGTCATCATCACATATACTTTTTCTTCTTTTTTTTTTTTTTGATCGATACATATACTTTTTCTTTTCAAAAAATAAGGTATTGCATTAAATTAATCTATTAAAAAATACACCAGATTGCTGTTTACAAAAAGAGTATCAAGGTTCAAAGTATCAGAAACGCAAGATGTATTGATAAGGCAATTTCAAGAGACATATTAGGATACGCTTTAGCCACACATGGATATGGGCGAAAAATCAAGATATGCATGGATATGCTAGGAAACTCAAATGAATCTTAAAAAAATATATTAATAACAATATATATGTCTTATATAACTACAAATGAATTATTTAAACATAAAAAAATCATACTTTAATAGTTTATATAAATTGTTGATACTGGGAAACAATTAATAACCATTAAAGAATGATGGAAGAACTAAAATTTATATGTAATTGAATATTCAACAACAAAACTAGAACTATCAACTATGGGTGAGCTGCTATCCCACATACTCCAGTTGTGGAACTCATGGGTTCTGAATTCAAAGGATTTTAAAGGCATTTCATTTAATGACCTCCAAAGAAACACTGCAGAGATCACTCCTCTCCTTCCTCGCTAAAAGCAATAGGAAACCTTCATTCAAACTTAGAAGAGGAGGTGACCTTGAATTTCGATGGAAGTGCCCTTGGGAATCCTGGCCTAGCAGGGATTGGAGGTTTCTTTAAGGGAAAGGATGGAAATTTACTGCAGACTTATGGTGGTCCAACAGGGTTGGCAGATTCTACACAGGCTGAAGTTTTAGCAGTGCTAACAGGGCTCCGGATCGCAAGAGATCTTGGATCTCTTCCCTAATTACCAAAGGGGACTCAATCAACACCATCAGATAGCTAGGGAAGAAGAGTGGAGGACCATGGAGATTAGCTCATTATTTGGATGAGGCTAGAGATATCCTGGAATCCTTAAATGCATTCTTGCTTTGGATTCCCAGAGAGTTAAATTCTGTAGCAGATAGCTTGGCTAAAGCTGGAACTCATAGGGACTTTTTACACAGTGAGAGAGTCATGCCCTTGTAATCTGTGTGTGTCCTTTCTAGTGTCTCCTTTGTACATTTTCTCATGTACACTTATCTATTAATGAAATCTATTACCTTTTAGCTCAATATATATATATATATATATATATATATATATATATATATATATGTGTGTGTGTGTGTGTGTGTGTGTGTGTGTCTTAATTTTCATAAAATCAGAATAACGTGTTAATATTTATTAGAATATAAATTTTAATAATTAATTTTAGCATTTATTGCCAAAAATCCCCTAAGAATAGAAAATTTACTTAAGAAGCAAAATGCATACATCTATGACAAGCAACTATAGTATGGCTGGCTTAACAGTGGACTTGTGGTCATCACACACTAATAACCAGGATTCAAATTCTCCTACTTGCTACTTTTTATAGTTAGTTTAAGGCTTTAAGGCATATTTACTGGCATGCTTTAAATTCAAATTTGATTTTCATTTTTTTTTATAGGTAACAGATATCATTATAAACAAAAATGTACAGTGAGGAACAGATATGGTATGAATACCCCTAAAAAAGGTTAATACAACTGAACCCAAAATAATTGCTTCCTAACAACCCCTTACCTTACCTGTCATTCCCCTTAAAAACACTTGATTATCTTCACCACTTCTCAATAAGTACAGGCTGCTTTCTTTTCATTCTTTAGCCAGCTTACCACCACTTGAAAATCCCCTTCAACCAACAGCCTTCTCAAGTTTAGTTTTTCTGCTATTTGTGCCCCACACAGAACAGTGGATAATTCAGCTCTAGTGGAATCTCCTTGAGCAATAGGGCCCTAGAATAAAGCTAAAATAGTACCATCTTTGTCCCTAAAAACCTCTCCTATACCAGAAGGGCCTGAGTTACCGAGACAGCCATTAATATTGAGTTTTATAAAACTCTCAGAATGTGGTTCCCAAACCTGAACTGTTCTAGTTCTTGTAGATGAAAAAGCCACTTCCCTCCAATTCCATCTTATATCATCAAAGGAAGAGGGTAAGAACAAGTCCAACGATTTGACCCAATGAATCACTCTTAAGAGAATACATTCTAAGAATGCTTCCACAGATCTCTTCTCTTCTTTGAATAGTCTTGCATTTCTTTCTTCCTAGACTGTCCATGACACGGCAGCATGGTTGTCAAGGTGCCTAGGCAATGGAATTTGAAAACATAAAATCTATAGATCCCTACCCTTCCTAAGTTGGTTTATTAGTTTTGTATACCAACCAACAAACCTGTACATTAACTATCAGCAACAAAATCATTCAAGTATAAATTTCATGTAAAAACATAAACTGCCATCATATATTCATCATTTAAATATATTAATTTCATTTTTTAACTAACAATTCAATAAAGCAAATAAAAAGCAACTAATCACTAGCCAAAGCCAAGAGGAGAAGAAGAAGAAGAATGGAGTAATGCAGCGGGGAGAGGGAGGGAGAGAGAGAAGGGGCAGAGCCCCTTTTTCATTCAAAAAAAACATTATTAAAAAGAATGCAAAAAAAATAGAGGAAGAATTTTAGAAAGATGGAGAAGAAGAAGAAATAAGGGGGCGAAACCCCTGTTTCATTACCAAAAATATTTCTTAAAAAAATAAGAAAATAAAATACAGGGATAACAGGACGACTTGGCAATTTAAGAAGAAGAAGACGAAGAAATAAGGGGGTGGAGCCCCTGTTTCATTCCCAAAAATATTTCTTAAGAAATATAAGAAAACAAAATATAGGGATAACAGGATGACTTTGACTGTTTAAGAAGAAGAAGAAGAAGAAGTAGAAGAACGTTTGATTTGACTTACCTGGAGGTCCAGGACGACTTGGACTGAAACAATGGAGACTTCTCAGTCGTCTCTTCTCTAATCAGTTCAAAGCTTAAGCCCTAGACAAAAACTAGAAACTTTCTTACTTTTGTTTTATTATAATTCTCATAATAAAAAAGTTATAACATGTAACAAGGTGTGGCCAACCATCTGAATAGGCAATCTAAGCACCCTCCTAGTCGCCTTAGCGTGTACCTAATTACCTAAGCGAGCGCTTAATAGGAAAATCATTTAGCGTTTGGGCAAAGCAACCCATGAAAACCACCCAGTCGCCTAGGCAACACTAGGCACCCTAGTGCATCTCCACAAGATTCTTCCTCTTTTCCTTGGCCACCTGAAAGTTCCACCTACAAACAAACTAGCTAAGCTTGTAGGTAGACTCTACCTACACCCAAAGAGGTCAAAGAACCACTGCCAGATAGAGGTAACAACAGAGCAAGAAATTAGAATGTGACAAGCAGCCTCACCACTTGCTAGAAAATGAGCATCAGTTAGAGGATAAACAAATATTTGTCCTTCTCTTTTGTAGCAAGTCTAGAGTGTTGATTTTTCCAAGAAAGACCTCCCAACAGAATGTCTATATTTTTAAGGGAACTGGTTTGCACCACACCTCACTCACTGGAAAGGAAGACCCATTGGAAACATGAACAACAAAAGACTGAAGGAAGGAGGCATAAGAGAAGGAACCTTTGGGGTCAGGAATCCAGATTTTTTTCATCAGGAAAAGAAGGATCTACAGAAACTGAGTCAAGGATATACAACAGCTCGATTATGACGGAGCACTCAGCCTCTCTTAACCCTGTTCTAAGAACCAAGTTCCACGCCACTCCCTTGGAAATAGAGTAAAAGGAAGAAATAGGTTCATTTTTAAGCAAAGATAAGGAGTAAAGAGAGGGGAAAGCATCTTTAAGAGTAGAGTCACCCGCCAAGAGGTCCTCCTAAAACCAAATTTTAGACCCTGAATAAGAACCATAGCTGACTACATCAAGGAAAAAGGGAACTACCGCATGAATAGCTTTCCAAGGAGAGGCCAAAGTAGCTTTGTTTGAGACATCAGCATCCCAACCATTTTGCAATTGTCCATGTAAACTTGCTATCACCTTATGCCGCAATTTCTCACTTTCCAGAGGGAATCTCCACAACCATTTCCTTGGAAATGCTTGATTTTTACAAGTCACATTCCCACCCTTAACCTGCCTTCTCTCTTACTTTTTCCAACTTCACCAGGTGGTCCTTCTTTCCTTCCCCAAGTTCCCAGACAAAATCCGTCATTAGTTTTTCCAACAAAGTACTGACTTTCTTGGGTATCTTAAAAATAGAGAGCTAATATACCAGGAGGTTTGCCAAAGTAAATTTTATCAAGGTTAACCTACCTCCTAATGAGAAACAATTCTGCTTCCAAGCTGCTAGCCTTTTTTCAAACCTTTCTACAACTGGTGTCCAAAAATTCACACTCCTTGGGTTGCACTCTAAAGGCAAAGCAAGGTATTTCAAGGGCCAACCACTAGTTTGACAACCTAGGACCTCCATATTAAATATAGGAGTTATTGAAAGAGAGGGAGTAATTATTGGAGTTATTAGAGAGAAAAACAGGAGGTAATTATAAAGGTTATAGGAAATAAC
Source organism: Nelumbo lutea (assembly GCF_056320005.1). Classification (NCBI taxonomy): domain Eukaryota; kingdom Viridiplantae; phylum Streptophyta; class Magnoliopsida; order Proteales; family Nelumbonaceae; genus Nelumbo; species Nelumbo lutea. The sequence goes on along the minus strand of NC_142689.1, from coordinate 17,106,303 downwards.
TATATGAGAAATTAAAGAGAGAAGGAAAGTTTTTTTTTTTTTTTTGAGAAAAGGTTAACCAGATTTCATTAAAACAGCATGAAGTACATGAGCAGATGTACTGCACAGAAGAAAGAAAACCCAAACAGCTAAAGAGAAAAATTACAAGGGGGGAAGCCTATTGTTGTACAGGTTTTCTAGTCTTGCTTCTATTTTAGCTAAGCCATCTGCAATATGATTCAACTCCCTCGGTATCCACAGCAAGTTTGCATTTATATTTTCCAACGAGTCTCTTGCCTCAGCCAGATAATGGTTCAACCTCCAAGGGCCCCCTCCTTGTCCTTCAGCCATTTGATAGTATTAGCAGAGTCCCCTACAATGGATAAGTTCTGAATGCCCAATCATTTTATGAGGTGACATTAAACTAATTAGGTGCAGCTATAGTAATAATATTACAATAAGGTGTACACATTGTGATTCTGCTACCTAAGCAGGCATCTAGTCACCCAGACAGACACCTTTTTGATATAAGTCATGCCATACAGAGCACCAAGTCGCCCAGGTAATGCCTTGACAACAATGGGTAAGTTGTTGGACAGAGGTGGGTAAACCCATATAGCTCATGTCTACTTATCCCTTCTAGTATTTTTTTATTGTTTATGTTGAGTTTCGGGCTGATAACATTTGTTTTTATTTACAAAGCATAGTTCAAGAGCTTTGGGCCCAAGGCCCATTAGTTTATGTTTAAGCTAGGAGTGTTTACTTAGTTTTTACAAGTACCCGACTTACTAAGTGTATACTTGTCTTTGTATTCAGTTTTTATTTATGAGTATATAAGCTAATGAAAGGGGCAGACAGACCTAATTTTGGCTTCTCCCATTCTCTTCAACTTCTCTCCTCTTTTTCTTCTCTGCACAAACCTTCTCTTTTCTTTCTTTCTTTCTCTTACACAGATTTTATATCAAAACAGAACTTTTGCACTTTTCTACTGTTTATTTATCCCTTCTAGTAATTTTTTTGTTGTTTATTTATCCCTTCTAGTATTTTTTTATGAATAACAGTGAATTTTATTAAAGTATTGAAAATTACATAGCAAAGGAACTAAACAATCTTAACTCCCAAATACAACCAATGTACACCCAAAATGTAAAGCAATTACAGCACAGCCCAAAACATAGAGTTTCTGTTCACCCCTTGCCTAGCTAGACCATCTGCCAATGAATTTGCACTTCTCTTTACCCATGTACATTGAATTTCAATGTCCTAGGTCAGCCACTTAAGTTTCCTCTTTTCATTGCTGTAATTCCAGAGCCTAGAATTGTCCTCTTTTAGCCAGTTCACCACAATTTCAAAATCTCCTTCTATGATCAATTTATTAATATTCATGTCCTTGACCCTTTGTACCCTTCAAGGGCTGCTAGTATCTCAGCCCTCAAAGAATCTCCCACCCCAATTGGACCAGAATACATAGCTAACAGATTCCCTTTTTCATCTCTTATCGCTCCCTCTATTCCAGAGGGCCTTGGATTGACCATACTGCTGCCATCGAAATCCAGTTTAGTAAAACCATGAGGTGGAGGGGTCCAGTAGGAACTTGAAGCCTTTTTAGCTCAAGCTGATTCTGCAATCTCCTTCCAACTCCTTAGCAACTCATCAACTGAGAAATCTACAAACAAGTCTAAAGTTTTCAACCAATGTATCACCCTAATATGAATAACCTCCAAAATTACTTCCAAGCTTCCCTCCTTATCTGAAAAAATCTGTGAATTTCTCTCCTCCCAAACAGTCCAACAAACTGCAGTCCAAACACATCTCCATATAGTCTTAGCCCTTTTTGTTGACCAGTTAGGCATGGAAGTGAATAAGCTTTTCACATTCAAAGGGGGAATCTACCTGCACCCAAACAGAGAAGTAAACCATTCCCAAATGACTTTAGCAAACTAATAGGAAATTAGTAAATGGTATCCAAACTCACCATCAGATTTACAGAGGACACACCAGTGAGGAGACAAACAGCTATTAGATCTTTTTTCTTTGAAGTAAATCACATGTATTAACTCTTTCTAGGAAGGCTTCCCAACAGAAACTCCCAACCTTGGGAGGTATAGGTTGACACCACACCTCTTTAATAGGAAAGGACAGTCCAGCAAAAGAAGGTTGTGTTAGGGCTTTAAAGAAAGAGGCATAGGAACGGCCTGCCATAGTTGCCAAGGCGACTAGGTGAGGCTAGGCGACCATGGGGCGCCCAGGTACCTAAGTGATGGAATCTGACCTAAACTATTTTATAAGTTTAGGAACTAGGAAGGGAGTAGGTTTGGCTGTTAAAAATAATAAGTGCATGAAGAAGGAGGAGGAGGAGGGAGGATAATAGGGGCGGAGCCCCTGCTTTTCGGAAAAAAAAAAGCACTGAATTTGGGCTGGAAGAAGAAGAAGAAGGAGGAGGAGGAGGAGTATAGGGATGGAGCCCCTGTTTTTTCGAAGAAAAAAGAACTGAAGCTGGGCTGCAAAAGAAGAAGCCCCTGTTTTTTCGAAAAAAAAAAAGAGCACTGAAGCTGGATTTAGGCGCCCGCGGTCGCCTAGTATACAAAACTATAGGCGTTTGGGCGAGGCGACACTGTAAAACCGCCTAGTCACCTATGCGGCCTGCATTATCCCTTCTTGTATTTTCAGATGCAAGGAACGGCATGAGGCAGTTTACTTGCCAAAGGCATTAAGTAAACCCCAAAGAATGGAGGACAAGGATCTGATTTGTGACTACTGTAAGAAACCTAAGCATACAAGAGATACCTGTTGGAAGCTTTAGTCTTAGGCGGGGGTTCTGTTTTGTTTTGGGTGCTGTATGGTTTTCTTCCCCGGGTTTCTTTGCAGTGTCATGTTGGTGCTTTTGCTTGTTTTGGGGTTAGGTTGTTGAGGTGATTGGATTTTGGGGGGATTGGCATACAAAGGTGTTAAGCTTTAGTAGGTTGTTCTTTGGGTTTTTCATTTCTGTCGGGTGATTGCTTATCACCTTTCCTTGTATCCTGTTTTTTCCTGTTTCAATAAATTTTTATTTATCTTCAAAAAAAATATGTATGTATGTATGTATTGACATCTAGTACATTATATGCATGTACGTATTGACATCTAGTACATTATATGTATGTACGTATTGACATCTAATACATTATATGTTACCTTTTTCTAAAAAATAATAAAAGAAAATCGTTGCAAGAATTAAGCAAAGGTAGAGAGACATGAAGCTTAACAAGGATTAAGATATACAAATACAATGATACAAATTTTATCAACATGACACTTAAAGCATTCAAATAGCGAAAGAAAGTGAGAGGTAAATAAATGTTACTGATCAAAATGAATAATCAGAAGTAAACAAGTTTACCATCAAATAACCACCATAACCTACAGATGGAAGGATAATATCAAGCAATTGAAGCTACCTGAATGCCAGCATAGCGTTTCCAGGCTTTGTCAAGCTTGTAATCTGTTGAAAGCAGTCGATAATTGGACAATGCAAGCTCATAATCCCGCAACATGAAAGCATAGTCACCCAAGACTCTTATCTGAGACTCAACTGAGCTGAACGTATACCTTCAGTAATGGTTATAATGTCTGGATTAGAATAATAGTCAATGCAGTGGAACAAGAATTGAATAATGATATATATAAATAACATAATTGAATAGAAGTTTACATAGCACCACTCGCAGCATCAGGTGTATCTTCTTTTCCCTTTCTCCACCATAAATTTCTTATTTGGTTCCTAAAGCCCTTTCTTGTAGCAGAAACCTAACAGAAATGCAACATTAGATTGTTGAGAACCAAGGACAAAATAAAATAGGTTGAATCACTACAACACTGGAAAAAGCATTACATCCTTCATATCTTAACTCAAGAACCAATGATCTAGAAAGAAGTACCTGCTGATTAAGCATGCGTATCTTTTGTTCCATGTGAGGAATGATATGTTTGGAAGACAGATCTTGCATGAGGTCCTTTATCTATTTTCAATTTTTGCAAACTAACATTTTTGTCAGAATCCTATCTATATAATTGTTTGAAAAGATTATTACTAATAAATAAGGCCTTGACTGGTTTTGAGGCAATGCAGCCAATGAAGGATAAGACAATACCTCATTAAGATCATTTACATTAAGCAAACAACCAAGATCTTCACTAAGTGGCACATCATTTTTCTGCCAGAAGAAAAAAAAAAAAAAAAAAAAAGACAACCTTAACATTCAGGATTTTTAACAAATATTAAAAACATTCTAAATCAAACACAACCATCTTTTATAGAAAACAGATTTCCCAAATGCAGACTTACATAAGCACTCCAAGGGTTATCTTGCTTTTCTTCCGATCCATCTTTTCCAGAGTTAATGCACAGCAATCTACAGTCGTTTGAACCAAATGTACCTCTCATTTCTGTCAAAATATTAGATGCCCTGCAAATAGATAATTAAAGACTGGCTGAAAAACAAATGCAACAGACCTTGACAATATCAACACATAATGAAAGAAATCAGCAACCTTTCCAGTGAAATGTGAGCAAGCTTCAACTGGGTTCCAAGAGAAAATAACTGTTTGGCCGACAGTCTTGCCAAGCAAGGGATCAGCAGAATACAATTGCTTTTTTATCAGCAACAGAAAGCACAGATTTATTAATTAGAGGATGAATTTACAACATCGTGAGTAGCCTCGGCTACCCCAGAACTCAGAAAAAAATTCTTATCTTACAAAGAAGCTCAAAAGCAATTCCCTCTATTAACCCCTTGCTTGGCCAAATAATCAGCAATGCAGTTTGCTGATCTAAGGACCCACTGCATAACCACCAGCATATCTTTTGAGAATCTTTGGAATTTTCTGAGCTCATTTCTGTAATACCACAGAACCTTACCCTCTTGATTCAGGCAGCTTATAATCAGCAGAATACAAATGCTTCTCGGGACCATACCTAGGGGGGATTAATGGAAATGTATATACATATCTAAACAAAGAAAAAGAAGGGTGAGGTAGTGTTACTAGACTACCATGGGTGACAAAGTGTACCTTGTATATAGTACTTAATTCATTTACAATAGGGACTCGCAAGGGGACTCTGAAGATGACTCAGACTGGGAGGATCTGAGAGATGTGGAAGAGGACGAAGTGAATCAGCCTTCAAGTATTGGTAGCCTCGACTCAACAAAGGCCTGTAATTTCACAGACCTCGAGTTCTTGGGAACTGCACTCCTCTTTAGTGAAGATGCTGATACAGAATTTCTGGAACAACAGGAATCGGGGGATGGTGACTCTACTGCAGAAAGTGGGAAGCCTTTAGATGATTCTCAGAGAGAGGAGAAAGTAGAAACAAATCAAGAACAAGGGCAGGGTAGCGGTTTTGAGGAGATGGGTCCCCACCTCAAACCGAACATGGATTCGCTTGAGGAACAGCTCCCCCAGCTGCATGGGTGGTTACTGAACTTGACCTCAAACCATCAGAGACTGTACCTGGAGCAATCGATAGGAACCAGGACCAGGGAGTTTCTTCCCCCCTTCCCCTCATTCCCATCCACTCTTCTTCCCCTCTTTCCTTTCAAAACTCAGTTGATCTTGTTCCTTGTAGTAATCCTCGGGTTTTGGTTTTTGTAGATCCAGATGTTGAAATCTCACTGCTTGCGGATAATGACCCTTGTGTGGCAAGAAAAGAAGGGGGTCGAGAAAAAGACAGGGAGGGAGAAGTAATCTTGAATATGGTCCCAGAGAACCTTGCCACCTTGATAGAACAAGCTGAGAAATCTGAGAAGGAAAATAGGGGAAATGGAACTGCAGTAAGCACAAAGGAACTCAGCCTATTAGATGGGAAAGAAGGTGGGTGTAGAGAACCACCCAATTTGAAAGGGCAGGAACAAAAAGAATCTAATGGAAAGGTCTATCTTAGAAAGGAGGCTGGAGATGATAAAAAAAAAAAGAAAAAGAAAAAGGAAAATGAATGAGGTGGAAATGCTAGCCTGCAAAGTGTCCTATGAGAAGATAGTTAACAGGAAGAGGGAGAAAAACAGAGGAGAATAGGACTTGGGAATAGGAAAGGGTCTAGACAAAAGAGTGGAATGAAGATTCTTTGTTGGAATGTAAGAGGGTTAGGGAGTGCAAAGAAGAGGAGAATCATCAGGAATGTGATATAAACAGAGAGACCAGTAATAGTCATTCTTCAGGAATACTTCTTGCAAAAGAAGTGGGTGTGGAGCAGCTTCTGATTGAAGGGGATTCTAAGACAGTGGTGGATTGGTTAAATAATCCGGAGGATGTCACTTGGGGCTACAAAAATGAGTTAAAGAAATTCAAGTGGCTGACAAGAAATATGTCTATAAAGATACAGTGGGTTGGGAGATCAGCTAATGCCTTTGCCGATGTATTGGCAAAACAAGGGACAAATAGGGAAACATTGTTCTAGGCGCAACTGTAACTCTGATTTAACATTAACTTTCTTGTAATATATGTTGTAGTTTATGTATTTGCTGTTTTGAGAGTTGGCACCTCGCACCTCTCTAAAGGGATTTTCATGTAACCAATTTTTGAATTAACGGAAGATAAAAAAAGTAGCCATGCTTCAGGAAACAAAACTTTTGGATTTGGATGGAAGATGGATAAGAAGTATTTGGAGTAGTAGGGGTCTAAGTTGGTCTTTTGCCCCATCTTGGGGCACCTCGGGTGGTATCCTTACAATTTGGAAGAACAAGGAAGTAGATTGTTACGAGGAGTTGATAGGACAATACTCGGTACCAATAAAAGCCAAGAAGATGAGTGATGGATGGGAATGGATGCTGACCAATGTGTATGGCCCTAACTCATATAAAGAAAGGGATACCTTCTAGGAAGAGCTTGTCGCAATTAGGGGCCTTTGGGACGGAACTTTAATGTGATAAGGTACACAAGCGAGACAAACAACCCCAACCAGTCCATAACAACAAGTATGAGACCCTTCTACTCCTTGATTGACCCCCTAGAACTAAGAGAACCCACCTTGTTACAAGCCTCTTTCACTTGGTCAAATCTTCAAAAAAGTCAAGTGTGCTCAAAGTTGGACAGGTTCCTTTTCTCCATTGATTGGGAGGAGTTGTGGGGAAACTTAACATTGAAGGCCCTTCCTAGAGTAACCTCGGATCACTACCCCCTAAGTCTTTTCCAAGAAAACCTTATTAGAGGCCTTACTAGGGGTGAGCAAAAAAAACCGAAAAACTGAACCAACTGAAAAACCGATCAAAACCGAACCAAAAATTCGGTTAACCAAACCAATTGGTTCGGTTTCGGTTCAATATTTGAAAAAAAAAAAACAACAGTACCAGTTCAGTTTCGGTTAACCAAGATAGAAAACCAACAGTTAACCGAACCGACCGATATACATATATATATATATATATTTTTTTTTTTATGTATATTTATATTATATATTTTATATTTTCTATACATGATAAATTAATAAATATGCATTATATATAAACATATATATATATTTATAATATATAATATATTATTTATTATTTAAAATATAATATTTATATATTTCTACTATTTTATTATATATTTATATATTTTTCTATAATAAATATTGCAAAAATAAAAAACCAAAAAAACAAAGAACTGAACCGGTTAATTGATTGGCTTCGATTCGGTTTCTGTTACCAGTAACCCCGGTTCGGTTTCAAAAATTAGCCCTCGGTTCGGTTAACCAAACCGTGAGCACCCCTAGGCCCTACACCCTTTAGATTTGAGAATATGTGGCTAGAAGTCCTAAACATTTTGCAAAAAGTAAAAGATTGGTGGTCAAAAGGTGGAATAAGGGCTAGAGAGAAAGGGATGAGATTCACAAACAAGTTGGAAAGAGTGAAGGAAAAGGTTAAAGAGTGGAACAGAGAAGAATTTGGAAAACTCGAGGTCATAAAGGAGGAATTAGCCAGGAGGCCCAGGAAAATAGAGGAATTGGTCAATTGGACCAAAAGGAAGACTGTAAAGAGTGTGGGCCAGAGGATAGATTAGAAAGATGGAATTTAAAAGTGCAACTAGAGGAAATCCTGAGGAAGGAAGAAATTTCTTGGAGACAAAAATCAAGGTGTAAATGGCTTCTGGAGGGGAATAGAAACACCAAAGTTTTCCATTCACTAGCAAATGGGAGAAAAAGAAAAAATCAGATCTCTAGCATTGAGGTGGAGGGAAGACTAATAAACTCAAAGGATAAAATTGAAAGGTGCTTTGTGAATCATTTCAAATCAATCCTTGCTTCCTCAGTTGAAAGCAATTTGGAATTGGAAGAATTACATTGGGATAGAGTGTCAGAATCCAAAGCTGCCTTGTTAGAAAGAGTCTTCAATGTAGAGGAGGTCCATGAAGCAATTTTCTCAATGGATAGATCCAAAAGTTCGGGTCTGGATGGTTTCTCAATGGCTTTCTATCAAAATTGTTGGGAAATCATAAAAGATGATTTAATGGATGCCTTTGTTGAGTTCCATCAAAAAGGGGAAATCTCTCCAAGAGCAAATGCAACTTTTATTGCTCTAATGCCTAAAAAGAAAGAGGCCAAAACCCTCAAGGACTACAAACCGATAAGTCTTGTGGGTAGCATGTATAAGATCATTGCAAAAGTTTTGGCTGGTTGACTAAAGACTATCTTGCCCTTTCTCACTTCTTAGAACCAAGGAGCTTTGACAAATAGTGGATCAAATCTTAGTGGCAAATGAATGTGTGGCAACTAAGAAAAAACAAGGTGGCAAAGGCTTGATTTGTAAATTGGATCTAGAGAAATCCCATGATATGGTGGATTGGTCTTTCCTAATGAATCTCATGGAAAAGATGGGTTTGGGTGAAAGATGGAGACTATGCATTAAAGGATGTATTAGCTCAACACATTTCTTTGTCCTTTATGGGGTAGCAAAGGACTTCTTACCAACCAAAAGAGGACTAAGACAAGGTGACCCCTTATTCCCCTTCTTGTTTACCTTTGTTGCTGAGGTTTTGAGTAGACAAATCATCAAGGCTGACCAAGAAAATCAGTTTAAAGGTTGAAGGATTGGCATATCAAAGGTGATGGTGTCTCACCTGCAATTTGCAGATGATACTATCATTTTCTGTAAGAGTTGTAATGAACCTAGTTTGAGGAATCTGAAAATTTTGGTGGATAAGTTTCAGCAAGCCTCAAAACTAAAAGTGAATTGGGGAAAAAGCTCTGTAGCTGGATTAAACTTAGAAGAGGGTGGCATCCAAGTGATAGCAAATTTCCTAGGTCGTGAAGTAAAAAGCTGGCCTCTAGAATACCTAGGTATGCCCTTGCTGGGAAACCCGAAAGCTAAAAGCTTCTGGAATCCAGTTTTAGAGAGGTTCACTAAGAAGTTGGCAATGTGGAAGAGAAGTTATATTTCCTTGGGGGGAAGAATAACCTTGATAAAATCTACCCTAGCAAATTTGCCCACTTATTCCCTCTCCACCTTTAGGATCCCGGTGAAAATAGCCAGGAAGTTAGAAAAGATAATGAGAGATTTTTTATGGGAACCCGGTGATGAAAAGAGGGATCATTTAGTGAAATGGGAACAAGTCTACAAACCTAAGGAGCAAGGTAGCCTAGGTATAGGGAACATCTTAAAGAAAAATGCAGCCCTCCTAGGGAAATGGCTGTGGAGATTCCCTTGTGAAGAAGATAGGTTGTGGCACAAGGTCATTAAAAGCATTCATGGTGAAGCAGAAAACGTCTGGGATGCAAAACTAGCCTCCAATGCAGCTCCAAACTCCCCCTAGAGGGCAATCTTTGCGGTACTACCAACCTTTCTTCACTTTATCCACTTTGATGTTGGGTGTGGCAATAAAGTGTTATTCTGGGAAGACCTGTGGGTAGGGGATTTGCCCTTTAGTGTTGAATTCCCTTACCTATACTCCTTGTCAAACCTTAAAAACAAACCTGTTGTTAGGGTTGGCGTGCTTTCAAACTCGGGTATCTCTTGGGACTTTGGCTTCAGAAGGGGTACGAGGGAAAATGAATGTGCTTCCTTATTGCTCTTGATCTCGACATTAGAGATGGTTCACTTAGACCAAAATACAGTTGATAGCAGAATCTGGTCCCCAACCTCTAACAACTTATTCTCTTGTGCCTCTTTCTTCAGTCTACTCATTCTGAATTTTTGGGGGTGAATTTCCCGGTGAGAGAAATCTGGTGCAAACCAATCCCTCCTAAAGTACAAGCTTTCTGTTGGGAAGTATTTCTAGGGAAGGTAAACACCTATGATGTGCTACAAAAAAGAAGGCCAAACAAATGCCTCTCTCTTCATGTCATCATGTGTGTGTTCTTTATAAGGCTTGTGGTGAAGCCCTACCCCATTTACTCTTACCTTGCTCTTTTGTTTCTTGTATTTGGGAAATTGTTTGTTCTCTCTTTGGATGCAGATCGACTCCCCCACAAGATGTAGTAAGTCTATTCGGCCCCTCTTTCCTGAGGCAGCAGAAGAAAAGAGGAAAGTGCTTATGAAAGGCAGCAAGAGCTGTTGTGGTATGGACTATATGGGAGGAAAGAAACCAAAGAATCTTCTTTGAAAAAACCAAATCAAAGGAGGAAGTCATTGAAGCCATAAATCAGAACTGCACATTGGGTGATGACCATGGAACTATTCAAAAACCTCTCCACGAATGACATTCTAAGGAACTGGACTGAAGTGGCAGAAACAGATGTACCCAATGAAATTGTGAGAGTAGAGTGGAAGCCACCTGCATTAAATAAACTAAAGCTAAACTTTGACGGGAGTTCCTTTGGCAACCCGGGAAGGGCAGGTATAGGGGGTGTGCTTAGAAATCAAGGAGAAGTTGTGGCACTTTTCTCAGGACCAATAGGTATTGGTGACTCAATTCAGGCTGAATCTCTGGTTCTCCTACAAGGATTAAAGCTGGCTGAGCAGATTGGAGCAACGGATTTAGAAATTGAAGGAGACTCATTACTGGTCATTTCTTGGGCTCAAATTTATATATAGAGAAATTGACAATTGGTAGTTGACATTCAAAGTTGCAACATAAAAAGTGAGGGTTTGGGAGCCAGTACATAGCTCACATAACATTGATATAGATGATCCTCAAAACCTCTACTGTTCAACACAGGCTCCTCTTTATCTTAGTGTGAGGACATCGCTATCTTCTTATAGGATGTTTATTATATTTCTTCTTTTTTATAGTAAATATAAAATTTATTAAAAGAAAAGGTAAAGTAAAAGAGATAAGAAATCACCCTAAGGGGAAAAAACAAAAAAAAGCAAAACACCCAACAAACCCCAACTCCATTACAACAAACAACAACACCTGCCCCAAAAGATAAAACAACACCATTTTCCAATTGGTTTGCAATACTCATTGGATTTGGCAATAGCAAGTGTAAAACTTTAGCCAGATGGTAGTGTTGAAGGGGTATAAGCATGATTGATTGCAAAGAGGTATACACAGACATATGGCATTAACTACACTGACGCTTTCTCTCTGGTTGCCAAGATGGGTTTTGTACAGGTAATTATTTAGTTTATTCCCTTGGCAACCCACTTTGATTGGCCTTTGTTTCAGCTTGATGTTAAAACTTGAACTATGCAAACCCATATACAACCTATTGCTTCCTTGGAGGCAAGGAACTGTGACCACAGGTGTGGTTGGATTCAAGAGCATGAAATTTTTTATCCACCACCCTCTTCTAATCAAATGAGACGGGAGATTCATGGACAAAATGAGGTACAAAGTAGAGAGACAATTTTTTTATTGAAAGGAGACAAATGAGTAAAAGAGACATAATGAGAAGGAACTAGTACAAGCACATTTAGCTTTCTAAACGCAATAGGAAGATCATGGTCAGGTGCACCCATCGACAATAAGAGTGATGATGATGTAATAGAAGCTAGGATTGGATCAACTAGTTCTCGTGGTCACTTGGACTACACTCTAGAAAAGATGGTCATACAATCTCCTCAACAGTGGGAAGCTACAAGGACTCCTTTGCAGTAGGAAGAGGAAGAGGAAAGGAAGAAGAATCTACTAAAAGGAAAAAGGGTACACTTTCAAAGAAGGAAACACAAGAAGAACAAAGGACTTACAAAGTGTAGGACTATGACATTTGTAACCCTTTTGAGTTCGAAATTAATTCAAAAATACACACTTGAGGACCTAATGATCAAGTTTATCCAACACAGGACCAAGTCTATGCATAAAACATACACAACCAAAAAAGATGAGGGAGAAAAAACGAAGGCATGGGAAGAAAAAGCAAAAAGTGAGGCTTGCTTCTAAGGGTAGATGAAGGCATATGATATATAAGAAAACAAGAGGTAAGAACAGCATCACTCCAATAAACTTTGGAAACTAACATCTAGATTAATAGAGTTCGAGTTGTATCAAGTAAATGTCAATTCTTCTATTCAACCACACTGTTTTGTTGTGGTATGTATAAAGAAGAAGACTGATGAACAATCCCATGAGAATCAGAATATGATTGAAAATGGCCTTGGAAGTATTCCTTTACATTATTAGAGCAAAACACTTTAATAGAAACATGAAATTGATTTTGAATTTCAGCATAGAATGAAAGATAAAAGTAAACAACTTTGAAAACTCTTTCATTAAATAATTTAAAATCATAAGATTTTAACAACATCTTGACATCCTGAAAATTCAAAAGGAAAAAATGAGACAAACAATTGAAGGTCTTTGTTAATTTACTTACAGACATAAGACCAAAGAGAAACTTAGGAACATAGAAAACAAAGGGCAAATTAAGACATGGGTGAAGGTCACATTACTAATACGATTGAGGGTGTAGTACCATCAACTAGGGTAATAGACAATGGAGAAGATAGAGGGGTAAACAAATCTGAAGACCTAATCATATGGCTTGAGGCTCCAAAAATCTTAATCTAAGGTGGAAGGCTTAGAGTGAGAAGTGGGGCAAGCTACACCTATCTTAGCAAGTGTATGTTACTAGAAGAAGAAGAAGACAATGAAGTTTTTCGTACTTTTTTTTTTGATAAATGAGTAAGTATTTTATTAATCAGAAAATAAGAGTTACAGGCAACCCAAGGAGAGGCATGAAATGCAACCTGTCCTTTAAGATTGATCACAGCATTACAAAATCAGATGAACATAATTACAAGGTAGCCCCAAAATAAAAAATCCCGAGAGACGCCCTGTTTAGCAAGTGAGTCAAGGTAGACTTCTCAAACATGGAAGTATTCTCATTCTATGGATTTGAAACTCTCTTAACCCTTGAAAATACTTTAGATAAAGTAGGAACATCACTACTACCCAGAATATGTGCACAGGTTCGTAATCTCAAACCTGAAAGAAAACATGTTACACCTAAGTGCTCACTCTGTTGTTGCTACACCTTCAGATCAGTTGACGAAGGCTGATAAACATTCAATCCGTTTTTATCACAGGTTCTTAAGAACTGAATAGTATTCTTCAACACCCTTGCCTCCTTGTTGAATAAGGAAGCAATCCCGATATAACTGATAAATCTTTGTCATGGCCTGAACACAACTGTTTTGCATTTTCCCAAATTGCCTTAGCAGTGCCCAGGAACATGAGATTAACACCATTATGAGCCTCCATACTATTCCAAAGCCACGTCATTATCGTGCATTCTCTTGCACCCAATCATTATAGCCATCAATCCCAATCCCTGGTTTTGCACCCTTAATGTCCTTCAGTTTTCCTTTTTTTTATTAGAAATACCTCAACGAACTTCACCCATCTGGTAGATAATTGGTGCCATTGAGTTTCATTGAAGTCATCTGTATGGCCATGAAATGTGGCTGTAACACCAACTTGCCGCAGTAATTTCAACACAAAAACAGTCCTGAATCTTCTTGTGATAATAGCCAATCTTAGGAACACCAAAAACTCTTTCAGCCACACCACATACCATCACCCAAACACAAGAATTGCTACATTCTTCAAAGGTTGAAACAACTAACCTAAACATTCTCCAACTCCTCTTTGAACTGCTGAATAGAGAGAACTTAGCACACCACTAAACTAACACAATCCAACAAAACCGAGGCATGAAAGCCTCCTTTCTAGATGTGATCAGTCCTCTTTGACCCCTAGATAATTGGTGCCATTGAGTTTCATTGAAGTCATCTGTATGGCCATGAAATGTGGCTGTAACACCAACTTGCCGCAGTAATTTCAACACAAAAACAGTCCTGAATCTTCTTGTGATAATAGCCAATCTTAGGAACACCAAAAACTCTTTCAGCCACACCACATACCATCACCCAAACACAAGAATTGCTACATTCTTCAAAGGTTGAAACAACTAACCTAAACATTCTCCAACTCCTCTTTGAACTGCTGAATAGAGAGAACTTAGCACACCACTAAACTAACACAATCCAACAAAACCGAGGCATGAAAGCCTCCTTTCTAGATGTGATCAGTCCTCTTTGACCCCTTTTTAATTCTCCCAGATGTAGGAAAAGAAATCTCCTATGTATAGTTGTAACAATCCAAACCTGTCCAGGCAATGACAGGTGCTCTCATACCATGTGAACAGCCTTGAACAGATCAGAAAATAATTAAAAAAAAAAAAAAGAGATAGAAACAAGTCCAAAATTATACTGCACAGAAAGAAGATAAGATAGAAGAAAAAGATAAGAGAGGGAATGAGAAATTAGGGCTGAAAGCAGAGGAGATCAAACAGAACTACATCTCCAACTGTTGCCCATCTTTATTAATAATATAGTGTGAAATAAAATTATATAACTACCCCTGTTTACATGATGTAAAGGACAAAAAAAATTACCCGGCCACCAATACATATAACCAAATGTATAGCCTCTAACACATGTTACATTCTCTTATCTTGGAGCCAATCCCCCAATACAATTGATTTTTTATTCACTCCTTATGGAGATTTCTTTTAGATTACATTGTCTAAACTATTTGAGTTTTTTCATGGATAAGATGTTTATGATCCCATGATCTTGAAGTTGAAATCCCTACTTTGTTCCAATCTCATTCCTTATGACTATTTATCCAATTTGGTTTTTATAAAACCACACAAAAAGCCTACTATAGATTATTGCTCTAACTATCCTCAATCAACTAGGGCGAGTATCAAATTATTAGTCAATTGCATGACAATTCTCATTACCAATGGATCTCTTCTAAATTTAGAACATGCAAAAGAGATTAGGAGTAGTATACAGCAAGGAACAAATTTCATGTTCAGAAATTGTTTTGGTGTAAAAGGAATGAATGAACACAATGTAATGATAAGGGGTCCTTCAATTACATCTCTGAAGTGCCATCTTGATTATCATGCACTAGTAAATAATACTTCAAAATCTTTGGATCCATTGCACCATCATTAAGGAGAGACGGGAGCTGATTGGTATTAAAAAGGTCAACGAATTTGTTGATAGGTTGTTCATCTTTTGAGGAAACAACTAAAAGACCTGCATGTCAATTTGCAAAGAGAAAACTAATAAGATTCTCCTCAATGATATCTTGAGAAATTTCATAGCTAGGGCTCTTAAAAATTAATCACAAGTGAAAATGGATTACAACGTCTAAATTTAATTCAAACCTTACATGCTACAGGATGGTCAAAGGCCTCATGTTCCGAGAAGGCCAATGTGCGTATGAGTTCTTTATTGAAGATTTTAAACCATGATGGCAAAGCTTCTGGCTTAGTTTCTGCATAGAAAAAGCATCATTTAGCAAACCAAAGCAACTCCAGCAGCAGCATCTCAACAATCAGATCAAATTACAAAAGACCTGTATCAAAATAGTTATTTATAGAGACAAGAATGCAAAAGATGAAAAATCATAGCCAGGTCAACCAATAGCAGTTTTACCATTAAATGCTTAAGAATGCAATAGATGAATTTAAAGAAGATGAATTTCCACACTGATCACATTTTGTAAAAGTAGTGTTAGGTAAACAAATATTGTGTACCCAATTTAAAGTTTTCCACTGTATTGGGCTCAGGCCCTTTCAAATTTTAATAAATGTTCAGCCCAGGCCTGCCCAAGTTGAACCCCCATAAACCAAATAGAGTATGGCATAAAAGGAATTTCAAAGCAAACACAAATGGTTGGAATAAGACTTTCTTGAGTTTGAAATCAGTAAATGATGTACAAATGAAGAGATTTTTCCTATTTTTTAAGGAACTGAAATACAACTATTATTGGAATTCATTCAGGTAAAGGATTATAACTTACGGTTAAGTACACTTTCAAGTTCAGGTGGATCTGAGTGTAAATCAGATACATCTCTCTCAGCAGCATGGACAACAACCTGTTTCAACTGTTCTTCCGCAGCCTAGTAAAAATCGGATAAAAATAAACAAATTGGAAAAAAAAAAGCATAAGCATAACACTATGAAAAGAATTCTCGTGTGGATAAACATTGTTGATTACAACGAAGCTAATTCTTTAAATTTTCCATGTGCACCCAATAGATTCTTCAACTCTTTTGATTTGGAGATTGAAAAAACAGCCTCTCTGTGTATCTAAAGTGGTAAGGTTGGGTATGTCTGTCCCTCCCCAGACCCTGCATTGGTAGGAGCCTCGTGCACAGGGCTGCCCTGCCCTTTTGATTTGGAGATTAAATGAAAACAGTATCTGCACAGTCTTTCTGGTGTTCAAAGATAGTCCAGTTGAACAGGTTTTCAGTTCTCAATGGCTTGGAATCTAGGAAACTAAGAGTTCTGGTTAATAAGAGAGAAGGAGCTTAAAATCTGCCTTCCTTTAGTTCTCCAGTAAATATAGTTTTTATTCTTTCTCTTTTCTTCAGCATTGCCCTTGCCGCTCTTCCATTTACCCAAAGGCAACATGTTGCAATCAAACAATGGACTAATTCGGAAAAAAATTAAAACACTAAACAGAAAGATAAATGTGTGTCGAGTGTGGACTAAAAGCACAAAACATGAGATTTAGGATTTGATAATTATGAACAGCATCACATATATATTAGTTTCTTCTTCCTTTCTCTCTTATTTTTTCATTGAAATTGTCCGGTACCTCCACGTTTGGTTGTCGAACGTCAGAAGCATAAAATAAGCGCAATTTGAACTTGTGCAGCCTGTAGGGTTGGTCGCTCGCAGTACGTACAGGTACTGAAACAAACCAGATCAGATTATCAAAGCTTAAATTTCCACCAAATCAAAAGAGGTAAAGAAAAAAAAGAGAGAGTTTGATTGATTCTAACCGTCGATGTTCTTGAAGAGACAAAAGGGGTGAAGCATCTCAACGAAGTTGAAGCCATTCTTAAGACAAGCTTCTTCGACTAGGGGAGTTCGAAGCACCATCACCACGGGAGTTATCTCCTCCAATAACATTTTCCCCAGAAAAGTCTTCGCCGGATCCACCATCCTGATCTCAGATGGTGCCAGCATCATTCTCAGGTCTGCAACGACGATTACCTTCGTTACTTGCTCTAATGGCGATGTTTCTTAATTATATTATATTTTACTCGGATCTAGCTCGCTCGCTCGCTCGCCCGAACCTAAAAGAATTATATATTTTGTGGACTGAGACTGAGTTTGTACACAGTATCAAACGTGGAGGACAACAGGACTTTGGCAGCTTCAGGGCTTTGCCAGATTCACGGCCTGGCTATCCTTTTTTCTTCGGGGCTTTGCCAGCTTCACCGCCTTCTCTACTCTTTCATTTTACCCCCAATGGTCGTACAGCATGTAGGACGGACAGGGAAAACTTTGGCAGCCTGCGCTGTTTCCGAAGTTGCTGTGAATGATATGTCATAATGAGTGTAGACAAATTAATATTTATCATACAAAACAGCCTGACCTGTTTTCTAAACAGCCAAAGTTGGATCCATTTTATTATCAATCTATAAATATGATATAATATGAACAAAAAATGGATCTACCCCCATCCGATCCAATATAGTTTAATTCCATTCGATTTACATCTATCTATATCCACATAGTCAAGACCTGGGCCTCATGACCTTTGTTGCTTACATCTATTTTTAACATTTGCTAAAGGTTCAGGAGACATGTCCTAATAAGTTTATGAAATTAAAGCCACATTTTCATAATAATTTATTTTTAATAAAAGAAAATTATACTTCAATCTCACAACTACAATAGAGAGAGAGACCAATGAACCCTAAAACAAATAAAAAAATAATATATAGATAGCTACGTCTAAAAATGTTAACTTGAACTTACTTAGAAAGCTAAACCAATAGCACCGATACCTATCATATAAAAGTTTGAAATCATACATAAAATTTAGGTTTTTACTACGTTGTCCGTAAGCTTTGTGCAATAAGGATTGATGTAATGAAAGACTATTGCCAAAACCCATACAAAAGGGCACAAATTATATAAGACCTATAATAATCCTTTAGTAGATGGAAACCCCATTTCATGTCCAAAATTCTAAAACACTAAATAGTCATTGATGAGGGCAGATTTGGCCCTCCAGTAAAATTATGACACGTGGCACCTCGTGACAGCTAGGAAAACACCTAGCTAACAAATTTACGAAGTTGGTGACCCACCCGGGCACCTGTCTGGCCGCCCTGGCGCGACCTGCGCGCGACCTGACGCGCGCCTACGCGGCGCGCACGAACTGCACAGTGCGCGCGTGGCCTAGCGCGCGGCCTGCGCGAACTGTGCACAGCCTACGCGACCTGGCCGACCTGGACCAGCCTAGCGCATGATCCGGCCAAGGCGCCAGCTTGCCGACCTGATCTAGACACTGACCCGCCGACTGACACAAGCGCCAGCTTGCCGACCTGATCTAGACACTGACCCGCCGACTGACACAAGCGCCAGCTTGACGACCTGATCTAGGCACTATCCCGCCGACCTGACGACCTGGCCTAAACACTGACCCGCCGACTGACACAAGCACCCCTCTGACAACCCGGCCCAGGCGCCGACCTGGCCGCCTGTCACAAGCGCCAGCCTGACGACCTCGAGGAGTTCACCACCGTACCCCGGTTCTGACCAGATGCGACGAGTCTTACCGTTTGGAGGCTTTTCACCCACCTAACCCGCGAAGACTCCGATATATAAAGACCTCACCCCCCAAAGGGAGAGGAGGAAAAAAAAGGGAAAGGGAAGTAACCCTGCTCTCTAATTCTCTCATATTATCTTCAAAGCTCTCTACAATAAGAGTGCTAACTTAAGCATCGGAGAGTCCCAACCAGGAAAGTACCCCCGGGACCTCTGATTCAGTTCTCACAGGTCCTTCAGCTCCCGCCGCATACGAAGAGGAGGAAAATATGCAGTTCTCGGAAGTCCCTCAACTCCCCCCACCTACAATGAGGAAGAGATGGAGTTCTCGGAGGTCCCTTAGCTCCCGCCACCTACAAAGAGGA
Source organism: Nelumbo lutea (assembly GCF_056320005.1). NCBI lineage: Eukaryota > Viridiplantae > Streptophyta > Magnoliopsida > Proteales > Nelumbonaceae > Nelumbo > Nelumbo lutea. The sequence continues at coordinate 17,086,976 of NC_142689.1, read as the reverse complement.
GGAAAAGATGGAGTTCTCGTAGGCCTCTCAACTCCCGCCACCTACAAAGAGGAGGAAAAAATGAAGTTCTAGCAGGTCCCTCATCTCCCGCAGCCTACAAAGGAAAGAAGACCGCCTCATGCTGAGGGCAGTCGGATTGCGCCGCACCAGGGAGCTCCAACATTCTCTAAGGCATCGACCGCCTAGTAGGCAGTTCGCCCCCAGGCAGTTCGCCACCAAGGAGTTCGCCACCAGGGAGTTAGCCTCCAAGGCAGTTCGCCCCCAGGCAGTTCGCCACCAGGGAGTTCGCCACCAGGCAATTCGCCCCCAGGCAGTTCGCCACCAGGCAGTTCGCCCCCAGGCAGTTCGCCACCAGGGAGTTTGCCACCAGGCAGTTCGCCCCCAGGCAGTTCGCCACCAAGGAGTTCGCCACCAGGCAGTTCGCCAAGTAGCTCGTCACTAAGGTATGCGACCCCCGGGTCGAATAACGAGGTACTTTGCCAAAAAAATTTACATCACAAAACATTGGTACGTGGCCAAAAACGGTTACATCAGTCATATTTCCAATTTCTAAGAAAATCGTGATTAGCAATTATCATCTAACATCGATACAGATGAATCTTGTATAAAAGTAAATTGAATCATCTTTCATATACGTTGTAGGGATCATCTTCTTCAATACACCTAGAGAGTATTTTTTTAATATATTATTTTTGTTGTAGAGATCTTGCCTCAACTTAAACCTAGATATAAAAAAAAAAATGAAGAAGAACCAAAAGAGCAAAAGAGCTGCACTTGATGAAGCTACTTCTTAAAATAAATTAGTAATCTTAAATAGGTAAAACAATGCAAATGTAGATAGATAAAATGAAATATCAACCAAAGCTGAAAATCGAAAAAAAAAATAGAAAGTATGGTGCTGGAGATGCAATCCCTACCCCAAAGAGAGAGAGAAGGAAAACCTTCACCGGTGGAGCATCTACAAAAGTAGGGAAATAAAATTGTTAGACCTGAATCACAAAGTAAAAATTAAAAAATTTGTTAAACTTGGACAAAAGAAACACCCCTCTCCTACAATCAGTGAACTCTAAAAGTTAAGCATAACATCTTCAAAAACTCCAAGAAAATTCAATAAATCCTTACAAAGATAGAAATAAATAAATGATTACAAGAGTATGGAAATTAGGAAAACCAAAAACAACCTTCAACCAACTGAACCAAAAACAACCAATTGGATTTAATCCAAACCTGGAGAGAGAGAGAGGACATGCCAAAAAAATGAAAACCAAACAATTGAGTTTAATCCAAACCTGCAAAGCCAAAGATATAAAGAAATGAAAAATCTCTCCCATAAGACAATATTTTTCAACTAAAAAACAATAAATACATAGAAAATTTTGAAAAAAAAAATGAGAAGAGAGAGGTGGACTATGAAAGGAAGCGTTGTATTTTGAGTGAATCTACCTGAGTTGAGCAAACGAAAATCAGTAAATCAACCTCTTAGGGATTTTTAAAAGCTACCAAAACCGACCTCTTAAGAGATTATTAAAGGCTACCATGCAACCTGATGGAGCGCAATCCGGTCGGTCCTAGCTGTCAACGATCTTGCCTCTGACTAGAGCAAAAGGTGCCTGAAATGGGGAATAAAGCGAATAGTCTCCGGGGAGGAACCCGGTGAGAGTGCTCTGAATCTCAAATTAGTATTTCCTCAAAGGCAAGATAAAAAACCAGATGGCGCAAAGTTATCACGTACCTCTCTTCTTGGGGGGAAGGGGGCCTTTTTATAACCACTTCGCCCACTCACTCCCAAGCTCCTGTCAGGTCAGGTATCATTGCCTCTGCACTTCTGCCAATTCGGGTGTCATCATCTCTACTGGGGCAGACAACCGCCACTGCTCTCTTTGTCGGAGCCGTCTCTATAACTGGAGGTGGCGGTGGCAGGTGGCCGTTGAAGTGCAGTTGTCAAGCGTCAGATCCTAAATCAGTCAAGTGCGCCACCTCAGGACACAGACTCCTTTGGTGTCAGGTACGATTGTTTAGTTCGGATAGAAGTATGGCCCGAACTGCCCTATGGTGGGCCAATTCGAGTTTTTGCCCTTTGAGCTTCTCATAAGACTCAGGGTCAAAGGGAGAGTTCGGGCTCCTTTTGGGAAGCTCGGACCGCTGGTTCCTCCTTTTGGAGCTCGCACCTTGAGCATACTGTCGTGTCGAGCTGTTGCTCCTACTAGGTCACCCTCGGTTGCTTCCACGTGTTGGGTGGCCAAGAGGTCGGGCCAAATCTTCCACCATCAATTGCTGGGAGACGTGACAGCGGGCGTTATTTCAAATTTTAAAAAATGCGTCGCTGCCGCCTTCAATGTTGGGAGACGTGTGTCGACGCTGCTTCAGTTTCCAAAGACGTGCGGCCAGTCACATCTCGGTCTTAGGAGGCTTGCAGTCAGCTCGATCATGGGCCATTGGATTCGCCTCGATCAGAGCCTTCGGTTTTCGATCACTGTGGGTATAAATAGTGGGGGACCCTCAGTTGCTTTCCATTGCCATTCTCCTGTGTTTGCTTCTTGAGATCGCGTCCAAGTTTTAGCTCGCGTCAACCTTCCATAGTCTGTTTGCTTTTTTTGGGTGAGTCAGTACTTTCTTCCTGGTATTCTTTTCCTCTCGATGTCTAGCTCAGACAACTTAGACAACTTCTCGAGGGGTTAGATGCAGGTTCTACGAACTGAGCTGCATCCCCTGACGGGCTTAGTGAGCCCGAGGTAGAGCTCGAGGAGGAGCTCGAGGAAGAGATCGAACCTGTAGGCCAAGTTGCCTCAGGTAGTTTGGCATCCTCCTCCCGTCGAGGTCAGACGTTAGACAAGTTCGGGCCCTCAACCATGACACCTGAGGGGCTTTACTCCCTTATCACCTAGTTTAACCTGCCTGGGGAGTATACTTACTTTATACCCTCGGGCGACTTCCCTTAGGAACATGGTCCTGACGAGATCGTGATATTCCGGGAGCAGCTCATCGTCGGGCTGTGCCTACCTTTCCACCCTCTCATCGTTGAGGTTATGAACCACTTCGGCATCACCGTTGGTTAGCTCCACCTGTATTCTATCCGCAATTCAATTGGGACTATCTCCTCTTTTGTAAACACATTCTACCTTTAGACCTGGAGATCTTCTCTTCCATTCTCATGCTTAAGAAGCAAGCGGGTCCCCTTCCCAGGCGTAGGCAGGCGTACTACCTGTCTCCTCGCCCGGGGTTCAAGCTTTTACACGATCTTCCCAACAAGGTCCCGACATGGAAATGGGACTACTTCGGGGTACGAAGTGCAACGGGGTGGCCGTTCCAAATCGGGTAGGGGTTAGCTGCCCCAGACCCCGGTGTTATGCTAGATAGGGAGACAGTGAAGGGCCTCCGGGAATGGGCCCACCATTATCTGACGAAGGCCAAGCTCATCCAGGGCGGCCTGAGTTTGGGTAGGTTCCTTGCTCATAGGCTTGCCTTTTCTTTTGCTTCCTGTTCTTTCGTTTTTCTGATGTCGCGCTCCTTTTGCAAGTGTGATGGACACAAAAAAGACTCGCGATGGGAACCTATTTCATGCCATGAAGATGAGGAAGCGAGTTGCCAAACAGACTCGTGCCGAACTGCCCTGGGATGCGGAGCCCGAGGTACCGGGCTATCCGCTAGTGGATCTGCCTAGGGAGCCCGAGATGGCCCCTCCAATACAAGAAGCGGCAGGGGCACCTTATGCCGAGGCTGCTTATATGGGGGCTCCTTATGCTGAGGCTGCTTATACGGGGGCTCCTTACACTGAGGTTGCTTATACGCGAGCTGGCCTTTCAAGCTCGGGAGGCCAAGGCGAGTTCAGGAGAGTGTTGTCGCCGAACCACACTCTTCAAAAAAGTAGGGAGGTTGTTTACCCTGAGGAGGTCGCGGCGTGGACCAAGCTTCCTTTGAACCACGTAGTCGGGCGTGCTGCCTCTTATGCCATGGTGGTAAGTCAGCGACTTCTTGTCAGGCTCCTTGTCATTACCTTTCTCGCTATTGCTCTTTTAACATTCTCGTTATTTTTCCTTTTGGTATGTGAACTCCTCCATCCATGCTTTAGCGGCCCAAGCGGAAAAAAGCTCGAGGCGGACACGAGATACCAAAGCAGTTTCTCGCGCTACACAGGCCAGGCTGGCAAGGTCTCAGGGAGACACCGAGGCCATGGGAGTGGTGGTGAAGCACATGGTGGACCTGAGGCTGGACTTGCAGCATCAGGTCAAATACCTTTAGGAGGATATTAAGGAGAGGACAAAAGATCTTTTCTCAGGGCATCGAGGATGCTAAGAAGAAGGTCGTTGAAGACTATATCGCCTCGTCGCGCTTTGACGACCTGATGGTGGGTTTGTACATAAGGGTTTTAAACTCAGCCGGTGGATGATCAGGAACACGTACCCCGAGCTCGACATCAGTGCCATAATTACTTCGCGCATCACTCAGGAGATGGCCAACGCGGCTGATGGTGAACCGGATTTTGAGGATGAGGTAGGACCCTCGGGTATCGTTGAAGTGCCTTCCGAGGATGAAGAGTGAGATTGTCGGACTACTGGAATATGTTTTTTTTTGGAATGCAAACAGTATTTTGTAATGAAATGTTCTTTTGATTAAGTGTTGTTTTGTCACCCACTTTTTTTTTCGAACTGATTATATGCCTCCGAGGATGAGATTCTGAGGTCCTTATCAACTCGTTGTTAGCACTTTGCCTGTCAACTTGGTGTTAGCATTTTGCCTTTGCATGCCCATGCCGAAGAGGTGACTAAGTCTTATGGTGTCGAGGTCCTTGTTAGCTCGGTATAATAACCCTGGCTCTGGTAGCGACTCCTAGTCCACTTCGCTTGGTGATTTATAGGTAGTATCGTCTTAAGTTAACGACGTTCCACGCTTAGGGTACTTGTTGCCCTCTAATGTTTCGAGCTCGTACACTCCCACCGAGCACTCTCTTTACTCGATAGGGCCCTTCCCAATTTGGTCCAAGTTTGCCCACGCCGAGCTCGGGTGCCTTGATCTTATGGAGAACAAGGTCGCCGACGCAGAAGTTCTGCTTTTTTACTCTGGCATTGTAGTACTGAGCTACTCTTTGCTGGTAAGCTGCGGTCCGGATGTACGCGAGGTCTCTTACCTCATCCAGTAGATCGAGGTTGGTATATAGCTCGTCTCCATTTGTCTGATCTTCGTATGCTTCTAGTCGTAATGTAGGTACTTCGATCTCCGCCGGGATTACAGCTTCAGTGCCGTAGGTGAGGTTAAAGGGGGTCTCTCCCATGGCGGTTTTTTCCGTAGTTCGGTGAGCCCATAGAACACTTGGTAGCTCATCCGCCCACAACCCTTTAGCTCGATCTAGTCGCGCTTTCAGCCCGCGGAGGATAACTCTGTTCATCACTTCTGTTTGACCGTTTGCCTGCGGGTGCGCGACCGATGTGAAGTTTTTCCGAATCCCCATATCTTGGCACCATTCCTGAAATTTGATGTCCTTGAACTGCTTGCCATTGTTAGAGATCAATACCCGATGTAACCCGAAGTGACATATTATGTTCTTCCAAAAGAAATTTTGTACGTTTCGAGTTGTGACTGTTGCGAGAGGTTCAGCTTCTACTCACTTTGTGAAGTAATCTACCGCCACCACTAAGAACTTCCTCCCACCTATTGTTGGCGGGAATGACCCCAGGAGGTCGATGCCCCATTGCGCAAAGGGACATGGACTGGTGAGATACTTGAGGTTGGCGGCAGGCTGATGGTGGATATTGGCATGCTTCGGACACTTGTCACATTTTCTGATGAGCTCGATGGCTTCTGGCTTCATCGTTGGCCAGTAGTACCTTTGACGAAGTGCCTTCTGGGCGAGGGCCCTACTCTCCAAGTGTTTGTCGCACAGACCTTCATGAGTGTCGCGGAGTGTGAGCTCGGCTTTGGCTAGTCGCAAGCAACGCAGGTAGGGGAGCGTGTAGGATCGTCGTTATAGCCGTTCGTCTATTATGACATATTTGGCTGCCTGGCGCTGCACCCTTCTGGCTGCATTGCGATCCGCAGGGAGGGTCCCATCTAGCAAGAAGCTCGTGAGTGGGTCGATCCATATTGGCTCTGCTTCAAGGATGGGAGCGACCTCCTCTGCCCCCCCCCTCCCCCCCCCCTCCCCCGAGAATGATAGGCCGAGGTAAGTCCTCTATGTACATGGTTCTCATGGCGTTGTGACTGGTACTGGCTAACCGGGACAGGGCGTCGGCCACAGTGTTCTCTGACCTTGGGATTTTCTTGATGAAGTGTGACTGGAAGTTGAGCAGAGCCTCCTTTACCTTTACCAAGTAGGTGAGCATAGTTAGCTCGCGTGCTTTGTATTCGCTCGTAACCTGGTTGACCACAAGTTGGGAATCGTTGCAGATAACTATGTGTTTCGCTCTTACCTCTTGCGCTAGGGCCAGTCCGGCTATCAATGCCTCGAACTCCGCCTTGTTGTTGGATGCCGCGAACTCAAAGCGTAGCACATATTCCAATTTCGTGCCACCCGGGCCATGCATGACTATTCCAGGCCCGTTGCCTTGTTGGACCCGATCTACTTCTTTTATTAGTACCGAACTGACCACCTCGTCGCTTTCCGAGAGGTACAGTTCTAAGACATCGCCCTCCTCGGGCCTAGTTAAGACCGGCACACTAGCGAGGTAGTTCTTTAGCTCATCGAACACGAGCTGGCAGTCTCGGGTCCATTCGAACCCTTTGCCTTTAATTGTTTGAAGAAAGGCAGGCAGCGGTCTGCTGACTTGGACATAAAGTGGCTCAGGGTGGCTATGCGGCCATTTAGCCTCTGAACCTCTTTTACTTTTCGGGGTGGTCTCATATCTAGGATGGCCTTTATCTTGTCTGGGTTGGCCTCAATACCACGCCAGTTGACGATGTATTCTAGGAACTTACCCGAGGTGACACCAAAGACACACTTGTTTGGGTTTAGTTTCATGCTAAATTGACACAGAATTTGGAAGACAGAGTGCAAGTCTTGTATTAATTCCTGCGAAAACTGTGTCTTGACGACCATGTCGTCTACATAACATTCTATCTTCATGCCAATTAAGGGCTGAAACGGCTTATTCACGAGTCTTTGGAAGGTCGCCCCAGCATTCTTCAGTCTGAAGGGCATGACATTGTAGAAGTATAGGTTGAACTCGGCTATGAAGGTGGTTTTTTCCTCGTCAGACTGGTCCATCCTGATTTGGTTGTAGCCCGAGTAGGCGTCCAAGAAGCTTAGCAACTCATGTCCCGAGGTCGCGTCCACTAGGCGGTCAATTCTGGGGAGGGGGAAGCAATCTTTCAGGCAAGCTCGGTTCAAGTCGGTGTAGTCAATGCACATGCGCCACTTGCCGTTTGCCTTTTTTTAACAGAACGGGGTTGGCTACCTAGCTCGGGTAATGAACTTCCCTTATGAAGTCTGTTGCGATGAGCTTCTCGACCTCCTCATCAATCGCCCTCCAGCGTTCTGGGGCTAAGTTGCGTTTCTTCTGTCTAATGGGTCTGACTACAGGGTCAATATTAAGTTTGTGAGTTATAAGGCTGGGGTCAACACCAAGCATATCGGCCGCGGACCATGCAAAAATATCTAAATTTTGAAGTAAGAAACTTACCAGTTCGGATCGTAAAGGTTCCTGGACGGAAGCACCAATCTGTGACGTCCGAGCTGGGTCTATAGCTGAAGTTGGGATTGCGACCGTTTCTTCTGTGGGCGCGGCTCGTTCTTCGCCTTGCTCCGTAGGCCGCTCCAGTTCGAGGTCATCGACCACCTTGGTTTTTCCCTTCAGGGCGGCAACACAGCACTTGCGGGACTCGAGTTGGTCGCCCCGTGCTACCCCCACACCGAAGTTTGTAGGAAACTTCTTTGCCAAGTAGTAGGTGGAGACCACTGCCCATAGGACATGGGAAGGGGGTCGCAATCACCAGGAAATTGTGGATGAGTCTGATCGCTCAGGGCCATGTGCCAACTTCCACAGGTATTGTTATTTTCCCGAGGGGCTTGATTTCATCTCCACTGAAGCCCACCAGAGGAGTGTTTGCGGGCTTCAACTCGCTTCTCTACAACTGAAGCTAGTCAAACGCCGACTTGAAGAGAATGTCCGTCGAGATGCCTGAATCAACAAGCACGCACCTAACTCGAAGTCGCTGATCCTTAGTTTTATGACAAGCGCATCATCGTGGGGGTAGTGGACCCCTCGCGCATTGTCTTATGTGAAGAAAATCGGTTCCTCCGTCTTCGGCCTCTTCGGAGGGTTCTGTTCTTCTCGGGCAGCTTCGTGAACTGACGTCCGGGTCGCTATCGAAGTACAACCTGCTACTACCAAACCTCCCACTATCACGTGGATGGTTCCCCGAACTGGCCTCTCTTCCAGAGGCTGCCTTTGCGACTGTTCGATCGGCCTGCTGCTGGACTCGGGGGCATCCTTACCGTGCTCCCCTTACCGACCTATCTTATTATTATGCTGTACAAAATTTCTTAAGTAACCGCGACGAATGAGTCCCTCTATCTCGTCCCGGAGATTATTACAATGTTCGGTACTATGACCGTGGTCTCTATGGAAACTGTAGTACAAATTTTTGTTCCTCTCGTTTGGGTTCCCTTTTAGGTGAGGTGGTCACTTTACGTACAGGGCATCTTTGATCGTCATCAAGATCTCAGCCTGCTTCGTGTTCAAGGGCGTGTAGTCTGTCCGACCTGCCATGGGAGATTGGAACGAATGGCTTGGTTTCGGCGCCCGAGCTGGATCCTTCCGGCTGTCTCCTTGATTGGGGAGTTCTCTCTTCCTTTTTTCAAACCGGCCCTCAGTCCTTTGATTGATCTCCTCCTTCGTTCGCATGAACTTGTCCGCGAGCTTAAGGAACTTAGCAATGGTCGTGGGCTGGTTGGCCACTATGTGCCACTTGAACTCCTTGTGTGTTACCCCCATCTTGGCTGCCGCTAGCTAAACTGCGGGGTCCAAGCATGGGATCTGTAGGCATGCATTGTTAAACCGCTTGATGTAGCTATGGATGGGCTCCCCTTCCTTTTGGACCATGCCGAGGAGGCTCTCCTCGGTTTGGGGGCACCGCTTGCTAGTGACAAAATGCGCGGTGAAGACCTGCACGAACTGGGCCCAACTCCTTACTGACCTAGGGGCTAGGTTCCTATACCAGGTGTGAGCCACTCCTCTGAAGGTGGTAGTGAAGGCTACGCACATACAGGACTCGCTGGCCCTAGCCAGGTGTATTTAGGACCGGAAGGCATCGACATGGTCGCTGGGGTCAAAGGACCCATCATACTTGTCGAGTGGGGGGAGTTTGAAGTCTCCGGGCATAGGAACTGCAAAGAGTTCTGATGACAGGGGGAAGGGACTAAGAGGATTGGGGCAGCCTTTACCTCTTCCAAGCTCGCTTATTCTTCATCTTGGAGCTCGGGCAGGATGCGGATCGCAGTTCGGTGGCGCCTCTGTTGCTTGGAAGGCCCGACGTTGGCACTGCTTGCCTCGGTGCTCCCGAGCTCGATGGGCCTAGACCGTTAGAGGTAGTCTGCTGCTAAGGCGCTGAATCAGTTTTTGGTGTGCAGGGGCTCGTCCTGAGAGCGTCGAGGTGATGCTGACTTGATGGATCGGGTTCCTGGTTCGCTGGCGCGTGGCGAGGCAGGGGCGGCCGCTCCCTTTCCTACTGGGGGATGAAGCCTGGCTTCTAGAGGGGCTCCGAGCTTGGGGGGCCCGAGCTTGGGAAGCCTCCTGGTGGGGGCGCCCGCCTTGAGGGGAGGGCTTGGCTTGCCTAACGGCGGGGTGTCGAGGTGGGAGTGAACTTTGAGGCAGTTGGGGGAACTGCTGCTGGTAGTGGTATTGGGATACATGGTGCAACATCTGCTGCTGGTAGAGGTATTGGGATACATGGTGCAACATCTGCTGCTGGTAGATTTGATGTTGTTGAAGCTGCTGCATTTGGGCTTGGATGGCCTGCATGCCATGCACTAGGTCATCAAGCTGGTTCTGGCTAGTTGTCGGGGGAAAAATGGTTGGTTCAGCAAAGGTGGTTCCAATAGAGGGAGGAAGCGGGAAGATTCACGGACACCACTTTTCGTGGCGCATTCAGGCTGGGGATCCCATCCACCGGAAGGGGGATGGTGAACTGTCTGATGCAGACCACGGGGACTTGAGGTTGTTCCCCGGTGACGTTCATCTTCGTGCTACGTCTAACATTGCTAGAAGAAGCCATGAGTGTTGGGATTTGTTGGAAAAAAGGTGTTATGAGAGTTTTAGAGGGAGGCTTTTAGAAGCGTATTCCCACAAACGGCGCCAATTGATGGAACGCAATCCGGTCGGTCCTAGCTGTCAACGATCTTGCCTCTGACTGGAGCAAAAGGTGCCTGAAATGGGGAATAAAGCGAGTAGTCTCCGGGGAGGAACCCGGTGAGAGTGCTCCAAATCTCAAATTAGTATTTCCTCAAAGGCAAGATAAAAAACCAGATGGCGCAAAGTTATCACGTACCTCTCTTCTTGGGGAGAAGTGGGCCTTTTATAACCACTTTGCGCACTCACTCCCAAGCTCCTGTCAGGTTGGGTATCATTGCCTCTGCACTTTTGCCAGTTCGGGTCATCATCTCTACTGGGGCAGACAACCGCCACTGCTCTCTTTGTCGGAGTCGTCTCTATAACTGGAGGTGGCGGTGGCAGGTGGCCATTGAAGTGCGGCTGTCAAGCGTCAGATCCTAAGTCAGTCAGGTGTGCCGCCTCAGGATACGGACTCCTTTGGTGTCAGGTACGATTGTTTAGTTCAGATAGAAGTGTGGCCTGAACTGCCCTAGGGTGGGCCAGTTCGGGTTGTTGCCCCTTGTGCTTCTCGTAAGACTCGGGGTCAAAGGGAGAGTTCGGGCTCCTTTTGGGGAGCTCGGACTGCTGGTTCGTCCTCTTGGAGCTCGCGCCTTGAGCATATTGTCGTGTCGAGCTGTTGCTCCTGCCAGGTCACCCTCGGTTGCTTCCACATGTTGGGTGGCCAAGAGGTTGGGCCAAATCTTCCACCATCAATTGCCCCCCACTCCTCGCGCAAAGGATCTTGCCCTGGCGCGGGGAGTTCGCGAGGTGGCAGGTGGATTTGACCCATACTTCAACCGGTTGACTGATGGCACGAAGTGTGCATATGTCAGGAGATTTCCGGATTCCTCGAGCGCCAAAAATTCAGAAAATGCATCAATCCGTCTTTAAATGCTCTAGACGTGATGGCGGGCATTTTATTTCAAATTCAAAAAATGTGCCATTGTTGCCTTCAATGCTGGGAGACGTGACAACGGGCGTTATTTTAAATTTGAAAAAACGCGCCATTGCCGCCTTCAATGTTGGGAGACATGTGTCGGCGCTGCTTTGGTTTCCAAAGAGAGAGAATAGGCAAAAATAAATAAAAAACAAACAATTGGATTTAATCCAAACCTGGAGAGAGAGAGGACAGGCGAAAAAAATGAAAACCAAACAATTGAGTTTAATCCAAACCTGCAATGCCAAAGATATAAAGAAATGAAAAATCTCTCCCATAAGACAATATTTTCAACTAAAAAACAATAAATACATAGAAAATTTTGAAAAAAAAAGAGAAGAGAGAGGTGGGCTATGAAAGGAAGTGTTGTATTTTGAGTGAATCTACCTGAGTTGAGCAAACGAAAATCAGTAAATCGACCTCTTAGGGATTTTTAAAAGCTACCAAAACCGACCTCTTAAGAGATTATTAAAGGTTACCATGCAACCTGATGGAGTGCAATCTGGTCGGTCCTATCTGTCAACGATCTTGCCTCTGACTGGAGCAAAAGGTGTCTGAAACGGGGAAGAAAGCGAGTAGTCTCCGGGGAGGAACCCGGTGAGAGTGCTTTGAAGCTCAAATTAGTATTTCCTCAAAGGCAAGATAAAAAACCAGATGGCGCAAAGTTATCACGTACCTCTCTTCTTGGGGGGAAGGGGGCCTTTTTATAACCACTTCGGGCACTCACACCCAAGCTCCTGTCAGGTCGAGTATCATTGCCTCTGCACTTCTGCCAGTTCGGGTGTCATCATCTCTGATGGGGCAGACAACTACCACTGCTTTCTTTGTCGAAGCCGTCTCTGTAACTGGAGGTGGCGGTGGCAGGTGGCCATTGAAGTGCGACTATCAAGCATTAGATCCTAAGTCAGTCAGTTGCGCCGCCTCAGGATACAGACTCCTTTGGTGTCAGGTACAGTTGTTTAGTTCAGATAGAAGTGTGGCCCGAATTGCTCTGGGGTGGGCCAGTTCGGGTTGTTGCCCTTTGCGCTTCTCGTAAGACTCAGGGTCAAAGGAAGAATTCGGGCCAAATCACCCTCAATTGCTTCCACGTGTTGGGTGGCCAAAAGGTCGGGCCAAATCTTCCTCCATCACAACCGTGACTAATACTAAGCATAGCATAACTAAGCAAAGTGTACCAAATGGGAAAAGAGGGGTAAAAAGGAGATACAATGAATGACACAACTTACGAATTAAAACATTATAGAGGCCTACATGTGAGAATTGTGGTGAGAGGCCTTGGCCCTCCAACATTCCTCTTTATATTATAGAAGACACTTGTTCCACACGTACAAGTATAAATGAGGCTGTCCTGAAGTGAATCCTCACCAAAAATCCGTGGTGATCGCATTTATTTTGGAATTAATTGCCTTTGGGATTTGTTGACGAGTGGTTATGAAGTATAAAGAGATAGTTGTGATGGTGGATTTGGTAAGAGCTTCATGCCTATATGTGATAAGCAATGAGCTTTCCAACTATTGATTTTGTTTTTGCATTTATCAACAATGAATTGCCAGTTTTTTGTGAGGGGATCCCAAATAGAATTCCGTGCCGTTCATGAGCCTCACATCGAATAAATTTGCTAATTTCTTTCTATTCCTTCATTAGACATTATTGCTAAAATTAATAGAGGACTTGGAGAGATTCATTTCCTGCCTCAAATACTTGTTGAAAGCCACTATTAGGTCCTTAATATGTGAAAGTTCAGTTTCCGAGCTCCTGCCAAAAATGAGAATGTCATCAATAAATATAAGGTGATTAATTTTAGGGCAGTTCTTAGCCAATTTGAACCCCACAAGAGAGTCACTCTCCAAATGGCTCTGAAAGAGCCAAGACATAATGTCCATGTAGAGAATAAAAAGGTAAGGGGAGAGGGGGCATCCCTGGCTGAGTCATCTCCAAGGTCTGAATGAAATGCTAATATCACCATTTGAGAAGGAAGTAATTGAAATGCATGACTAAATTAAAGGTGCATTTGACATTCCTTATTTTAAGGATTTATCTACTTTTTGTAATTAAAATGCAGATAAATCCTTAAAATAAGGAATGCCAAGTGCAGCCTAAAGCGCATAATTGTTTTAAGAAGCCCCTCTTGTAAAGGCTCCATAGTAAGAAGTCCCACTCAACTTTGTTGTATGCCTTAAATAGATATAACATTATTTAATTAACTTAAGTTAATATAAATAAACCTAGCACAATTAATTAACCTTAATTATTTAAAATATAATATGTAGCCTTACTTATTAACTAATTAACATAACACAATTAGGCTAATTAGTTAATTATCTAATAAATTAATAATGTTAATTAAACTAATCAATGTTAAGGTTAATTAAGTTAATAAATTAACGCAAAAGTGGTCTTATGATATTCTTAATTGGGCCAAGCCATATTGCATTGGTATTTTATAAAATAAAAAACAAAAAAAAAAAGTATGATGGAGAGGGGAGAGGGAGATGCATACATGGACAATTGCGTTTGAGATACATAGAATAGATTTTTACAAATTCAAAGTCCATTTATGCTCAATTTAAAATAAAAATTAATATAAAGCATGACCACGCGCATTAGGGTTCAATTCGGATTGTAATTAACTAATTAGACATAGTCCATATAAAAACAATGATTGAGTTGGACTTTAACCAATTCCACACAATTAATGAAAGTTATATAGGACTTCTTTTATTTGAATTTTTCTTAATAAATCATGTCGAATGGCCCTATTAGTAAATATAACAAGATGTTTTAGAGAAGGACTTTTTACAAAATAAACGACCAAGTTCGATCATTTGACAAAATTAATTATGTTTTTAAAATAATAACAAAAATAGTAAGTGGGGCAATAAAATCATTTTCTTTGACTAAATTGCCCCCTTTAAATCTGAGATGATTGTAATTATTGTCCATTGTCTTCCTCCTAATACCCAGCGGGGTAAGTCTTCCGCTGACCTCAATGAGAGGAAGGAGACGAAAGAAAAAGAAAGAGGAAGAGGAGGGAAGAAAAATAGAAGGGAAAGGAAAGTGAAAGAGAAAGAGAAAAGGTGCGTGTGGGTGAGAGAGAGAGAACAGATTGGAGAGAAGATGGTCGTCGTTGTGCCTGATTTGGTATTGGAAGGTAGAAAAAGGTGAATAGTGTTCGAATGATTCTTTGGCTTAATAGAAGAGAGATGCCAAGAAAGTAAAGAACGAGGAGAGGGAAAAGTCCCGAATCTTTCAGTTGAGGGTAAAGGATAAAATTAAAAAAAAATCTTTCCCGTTCATTGTTGTTATTATTTTAAAAATATAATTTATTTTGTAAAATGACCAAACTTGGTCATTTATTATAGAGAATTCAAATATTTTCGAAAATAGTTTTCATGGTTATAAATGCTTTTATTAGATATTTAAAATTTACAATTTACAGTCTTTTTTGGGAGTGTAGATCTACTGTTGGCTAAATCATAGGGTTTCTAGCAGATAAGGGCATCAAGGAAGGGCAATGACATTGTCCATTGCCTTCCTCTGCCTCTGTATTCATCCGAATACATAGGATTTGAAACCTTAGTGAAGGACGCATTAATGGCGGTTCTCGCGGGAAATGACGCCGTCCCACTTCTAGTATACCTATTGGAGAACGGTGGTTCTCACGGGAAAAAGAACGCATTAACGACTCTTTATTCATTGTGTTCAGTGAAGGAGAACAATGTCTGAGAACTATTCAAGCAGGGATCATGAAACTGCTTGTCGAATTAATGGTAGGTCTCGAATCTAGTATGGTAGATAAAGTGGCTTTTGTGTTGAGCATCCTGGTTTCTGTACTGGATGCGAAAACCGCTTTGGTCGATGAAGGCGGCATTCCCGTACTGGTAGAGATCGTGGAGGTAGGACACAGAGATAGAAAGAAGTCGCGACGACTGTTCTTTTGCAGATCTGTGAGGATAACTTGGTTTACCGAACCATGGTAAGCCACGAAAGGGCAACACCGCCATTAGTGGCTTTATCTCAGTTTGGCACGACTCGCGCCAAACAGAAGGTTATTATTTCACCCATTTCTAGTTTACCATTACTGATTTCCGGTTTTTCGTTCTCTTTTTTGTTTGGGTTTTTGAGTGCAAGAGATCGAAAGAGCAAAGAACAAAGGGTAGAGGAAGACAATGAACAATATCATTGCCCTTCCTTTATATTTTTGTAAAAAATTACTTTATTTTAATTATTTTATAAAAAATATTATTTGATATTCAGAGCAAAAAGGTGCCCTTATCTGTTAGAAACCCTATATATAACACGACAACCGCACGTCTCTGTAAATGTGTGTATATAACATTTTGTTGTAAGCACTATGAGATCGGAGCTCCTTTTCCGCTACAATGGGCAATAGTGAAGTCATTCTCATTTCCAAAGTTTTCGATGGAATCAATGGATTTCGCGCCATTTTGGAGTAACTCTCCACTTACGAACAACAGGAGAAAACTAGCACAGTTCAATCAATTGAACAGAATATAACACGGAGAAAGAAAAGAAAGAACTCACTTTTCTCTCATTCTTGAATCGAAAAGTTTGATTACATGCAAAAAAAAAAAAAGAGAATCAATAGAAATTTCCAAATAGGAAAGAATCTAACAAGAAAAACTGAACAAACAAAAAAAAAAAAACATCAAGATATAGCGGCAACAGAGACAAAGATGATCAGACAAGAAAAAAAGTTGAGCATCCAAGATTCATCTCTGTTTTCTTATCTCTGGTAGTTTTCTTCGAATGAGTAGCTCTTTTCATCGTCTCCCAGAAAAACCCATTAATCATCAACGGGAAAGAGGGTTTCCTATGAATCTTGAGTACAAATGTAGCACTGATAACCGAAAGAATAATTGGGAATTCAGTACACGAGCACGGTGCATCAGAATGACAATGACCCAGATGTTAGATATAATGATGACTGTAGAAGCATTCTTTGTTCTAGAAATGGACTAAAATAAGTAAAACCGATCTTGAGTTGTTGATTTGAAATTGGCATCCATGGCTGCAAGTAAAATAAGTAAACTTCTAGAAATGACTGCAAGATCTGAAAAACAGAGTATAATGGAGACTCTTCTAGTCACGGTTGCTCTCAACTGATGGATGTCTAGTGTGTGTGTATGAGATTCTATTTGTAGAGTCCGAACCGCCTAGAGGCTCCATCAACCTCTGTTTTACAAACCATTGGAAATAAAACCATGTACTCCATCTCTCAGTGGGAGCCTTAGGTGGGATTCTACACTAACTTGCCGTTTCAGCAGCTAGTTCTAGACACTACTGCATCCCAATTGCTGATTCATCTCAAGCTATAAGTTCTAACACTAGATTCTCTGCAACCGAAAAATGATGAGGATGAGACGCTTCTGGTGGCTCCCTCAGCTCTGGACTTTCTTGTGGCGATCTTGGAACTTGGTATTCGAAAAGCCCGGAGCCGCCTAGATAGAGCAGTTGAGAAGCGAGTGGATTTCATGAACAGAGATTGTGCCATTGGCATACAAGTTGGGCTGGATGATTCGGTTGTCGTCGATAGTGTTTGGTTATCTAGTTTGTATATGCACGGGAAATTTATTAGATTATTTGCTTGCTTAAATATGGGCAAATTTTTTAAATTATTCCTATGGTTTAGTAAATTGACAAATTGTACTTTCACTGTTTAATTATTGTCTTAAACCATCTGACTATTTCTAACAATTGACTAGCTTTACCCCTACCATTAGCATCCCTTAATGTTCTGTCAAAATCTATATACATGTGAAGTATGAATTTTTTAAAACCCAATATTACTCTTTGTCCCCCTTCTGTAAATCGGGTAAGAATCACCGTCTGTATATGTTGTGTCATGGGAGAAGTCTTGCTTCCAAGCAAGTCCTCAAATTCCGGCAACCATGACCTCCTTCCACGTTAATGTCACCTTGCACTCCACTGGATGTGAGTTTTTTCTTGTCACTGTATGCTTTTTTTTCTGTTGAATTGAGTAACTCAGTGAGTCAAGAAATCAATAGCTGAGAACTTGAGATAAAGTGAGTTTAGCTTGTTTCTTTTGGATCTGTAGATTTCTGTTTTATAAATGAGAAAGGACTACTGTTACCAGAGCTACACACAGTATCCATGCGCTCCAAGAAAACAGTACTTCGGACGAGGACCGCTTCAACCATCATGAAATTACAATTATGGAGAGGCTAGAAGAAACATGGGAATCGATGGTTTGGGTTCTCCGGAGACACACTCCCCTATCTCTCTCAACATACTGCACACTCCCTCCCTCCCCCCTCTATCTCTCTCCCGCTCGCTCAGTGCTATCATGAAATTTATAACGCTGTTGTATATAGCAAATTTATAAAAAAAATATATTTATAAATAAATAATCATCTTCTCAAGTTAGATAGGGGTGATCCAAGTTCGACCAAATAAGATAAAGTCTCAGATCGGATCTTCTCAAATTGGACATGATGATCTAAATTTGATCAAATAGGATCAGGTCTCCGATCAAATCAGATCATGATTGACTTCATGGGTAGTCAAATGCTTAGTGACACCGGTCTCAGTTATCACAAGGGTAGTTGATTAGTAATTATGGGTAGTCAAACACGTAGGACTTGATTCTTGGGGTCTCTACACTTAAAATTTTTATACTTAGGTTCATTATAAAGTCTTAGGAATGCCTAGACATTTAACCATTGGTTTTTAAGATATTAGTTAAACAAAGATAAGTCAATTAAACACAACCCATTTGTGTGCATTATTGCAAATGATTATATCATGTCTTTAAAAGGTAGAAAATTAATAACAATGAAAACTCTGGAACTTAATGCTTTGTTCTTTCTTTTATTTTCGATGGTAGCATTTCTCTTTTTCGAAAAATAATCACTTCATTAAACAATCACCTACTTAGCATTTTAAATAATTGAAATTGTTTACAAGAATTTGTCTAACACTTTAACTCAACCAATGAAAAACATTGGATACAACTATACACTTAAGTTCAAAACATTAGTACTCTTGATGAATTTGTTATCAATAAACACATAGGATCAACACCCATTTCATGCCCTTGATAGGGCTGGAAATCCCAACCCTGTTGTCCCCACAAAAATGGGAATCCTCGAATTTGCTATACCTTGCCCTGACCATTGCTAAACATGGTAAACGAGTAAAGATGTAAAGCATTAAAACTTTTTTTTGGAACGTTAAAAGGATTGAAACTATATACATTACTTTGTTTATAAAAAATAATTAAAAAATATATAAGCTAATCTCTTAATGGTAAATGGGTAAACACATAAAAGGATCGATTTTTTTTTTTTTTTCTGGTGAGTTAAAGTCATGAAGGATAAAATCTTTACCTTTTTTTCTGTAAATTCTTCTAAAGGTCCTATTATCTTTATCATTTAATTTTTGATGGGGTATTGCCAATCATTTGATTTATCAATTATCAAGTAACTTTATTGTTCTATCAATTATCAAATAACTTTTGATATACGAATAAACAGTGTCCCTGCCTTATTATTGACCATAATACTTTTGATTTTCCCCTAAATTCATTTGGGTTTCTTTAATTGATGGTAAAAAACCCCACCTGGACCGAGACAGGGTGGGGTAGGGCCTCGTGAGGGGCTAGGTCAAACATCTCTTATTAAAACTTGATTTTTGATAAAATAAACTTAATAAAAATCAAAATAAAATGATAAGTTATTTATATGTTATAATAACTAGTATTGTACACTAGTAGGGGTATTTTTTATTTTTCCTTTGTTATCTGTTATAAACTGTCACCCTAAGTATAAATATTAACTTAGGCGCTGTCAGCCATACAATAGAATAGAAATTCTCTTTCTTCTCCTCTCTTCTTTCTCTCTTCTCCTATTCTCTCTTTTTATCACCGTCGAACTACATGGTATCAGAGCTTTGATCTGAGCACAACCCTCTTAGATCGTGTTCTTCATTTGGAACTGTTTTTTTTTTTTTGGAAGAAAAAGTGAAGATTCCATTGGACTGATCTAGCCTTCAGTCTTCATTTATTCTCTCTTCTTTCTTGTTCGTTGTACCAAGAAGAGGTTTGTGGTGGTAGCTGAATATAGTAAGGAGGCCACCGTTTTGGAGCCTTCTTAAACTATTTTTGGAGCCTAACCTAAAGTCTGGCTTAACCTATTTTTTGGAGCCTTCTTAAACTACAGAAGTACAAAATTTCTATATGAGTCATTTTCTGAAAATTCAATAGTAAAGTTTGTTGGGGAAAATGACTACTGAGGATGCAACAACCTTTGGTATTACTTCCCATCAAGGAAACTAAATGGGGGAATGGACAACATGAATTTCTCTATGTCTATTACCCCCTTTTATGGCCTAAATTATCTGGAATGGTCCAAAGGCATCAAATTTTTTATCACAGCTAGGGGAAAAATTCATTACATAAGTGGAAAAATTAAAGAACCAAAGTCTGGTACTATTGACCATGATCAGCAGGATCAAGAAAACAATATGGTTATGTCGTGGCTGTTAGGTTGCATGCTACCTCATGTAAATAAATTTTTTCATATGGGCTGACACAGCTTGTGAAATTTGGGAACAAGCCAAGGCAATCTATTATGAACAAAGGAATCTTGCCAAGATTTATTAGTTTCAAGCAGAATCATCTACTTGTAAGTAAGGAGACCATAGTCTTTCCACATATTATTCAACCCTTACATCTGTCTGGAAGGAGTTGGACTATTATCAAACTATTGAGTGGAAGAATGATGAGGATGCAAAAGCATACAAAAACTTGTCTCTCGACAACGAGTGTTTGCTTTCTTGCATGGGCTGAATCCTATTTGTGAACCTCTTCGGGTATAGATTTTAGGAAGCAGGGAACTTCCTTCAGTTTAGGAAGTATATGCCTTAGTTCTATCTGAAGATAGCAAAAAGAATCTAATGAATGTTTCTGAGGGGGAGCAATCTATTGCCCTGGCTGCAAGAGGGGTTAACATTGGAATGAAAAAGGGAGAATCAAGGAAAAATGAGGACAAGGACAAACTATAGTGCACTCACTGCCAAAAGCCTAGACACACTCAAGAGACCTATTGGAAATTAGTGGGGAAGCCCAAGCCGGAAACCAAGAATCAAGATACTTCAAATAAGCCTCAGAAGAAATTTAATTCTATAAATCTAGTTGCGCAAGATTATCAACCAAATAATCTAACTATTGGATTTTTCCAAGAGCATCCTAGTGGTTCTGATCCCAAAGAAGACATCATTAACTCCTTCAGAAATTATTTGGCATTGTATTGTAGGACTCTCGGACATATGGATAGGTCGGTTCCTATCCCTTCTACTTTATTTGCTTCTACATCAGGTAAATGTGCTTTTACATTTCATGTGTGTACCTCTACTCCCGAGTCACCTTGGATCATTAACTCAGGGGCATCAAACCATATGACTGGTAAGTCAATTTTATTTTAGACCTACACTCTTCTCTCTGGGAGTGATAAAGTGAGACTTGTTGATGGGTCTCTATCAACTATTGCTAGTCAGGGATATGTATCCCTTCCTAATGGCCTTGTTTTACCCCATGCCCTTCATGTTCCCAAACTTCCTATTAATTTGTTATCCATAAGTTGTATTACTCAATCCTTAAACTATTGTGTAATATTTTTTTCTCATTCTTGTGTTTTCTAAGATTTAGCCTCGGGGAGGATGATTGGTAAAGGAGATGTGGTTAATAGCCTCTACATATTGGAGAATAAAGCTAGTCCTGTAGCATCGACTCCTATAAGTCTTATGAGTTAGTCTACAAAAAGTCAACTGTGCTTGTGGAATAATCGCCTTAGTCATTTGTCCTTTGAGTTTTTGAAAGTTATGTTCCCTTAATTGATCAAGTCTGTGTCTATCACTCATTTACATTGTTAAACATGTCAGTTGAATAAGCATTACAAAACAATTTTTCCATCAAATAATAAAAGATCTGCTTTGCCTTTCCATGTTGTCATTTCTGATGTTTGAGGCCCTGTAAACATACCTACTGAGGGTGGGCACAAGTATTTTATTAGCTTTATTGATGATTATTTGAGATACACATGGATATGTCCTATGCATTCCATAGAAGTAGTACCTTAGATTGTGCAAGATTTTAACTGCCTGGTTTTTACTCAATTTCATGTTGAAATCCAAATTTTTCTAATTAGATAATTCGAAGGAATATTTTTATCATGACTTAGCCGAGTTTTTTTCCTCTCATGGATATTTTCATAAAAGCTCATGTGTCAGAACACTATAATAGAATGGTATTGTCAAAAGGAAGAATCGATAATTTCTTGAAGTTGCATGTAGTATGATGCTTCACATGAATGTTCCAAAATGAATTTGGATTGATGTTGTGATGGCTGTAACTAATGTTATCAATTGTATGCTATCACGCCTCTCGTAGTACAAGGCCCTACATTAGCTTCTTTTCCCTCAATTCCCTTTTATTTTCTATTCATCTACATGTGTTTGGTTGTTAGTGCTTTGTTTATGATTTATCTCCAAATCGAGGTAAATTGGACACCAAGTCAATTCCATGTGTTTTTTTTTTTGGTTATCCATCTTCCTAGAAAGGCTACAAATGTTTCACTCCTGTCACATATAAGTACTTTGTATCAATAGATGTGTCATTTTTTGAATCAGAATCCTTCTTCCAAGCCTCTGCTTAGGGGAAGAATAGTGTGAAGGAGGAGAGGCAAATTCCTCAATTTCCTCTCCCCTCTATACATCTAGAACCATTTGACTCCTTGAAGGAAAATCTAGTTACTCTTGTTCCCCTTGACATTAATGAACCTATTGCTATTGATGATTCTACTAATGATCTTGATGTCCCAATTGCTCATAGGAAAGGAGTTAGATCATGCACTACTAAGCATCCTATTGCTCAGTCATTGTCTTATGAAAACATCACACCCTCATTTCATATATTTTTTACTGCCATTGATTGTGTTTCCATTCCCAAAAGCGTTGCAAAAGCATTATTTATACTTGAATGAACATATGCAATGAAGGAAGAAATTGATGCTCTATACAAAAACAACACCTATGAGTTGGTGAATCTTCCTGAAGGCAAGGAGCCAGTGGGGTGCAAGTGGGTATTCACAGTAAAGCACAGAGCAACTGGATCGATTGAGAAGTATAAGGCCATGTTAGTTGCAAAATGGTATACATTGGTGTATGGGTTTGATTATGTAGAAACATTTGTTTCAATTGTTAAAATGAAAACTATTTGGATTATACTATCTTTGGCTGTTAATTTTGATTGGGAACTCCACCATCTGGACATAAAAAATACGTTCTTGAATGGGGATCTAGAAGAATTTTATATGATTCAGCCTCTTAGGTTTATAGCACAATGGTGTAAAGGGAAAGTTTGCAAATACGTTCTTGAATGGGGATCTAGAAGAATTTTATATGATTCAGCCTCTTAGGTTTATAGCACAATGGTGTAAAGGGAAAGTTTGCAAATACGTTCTTGAATGGGGATCTAGAAGAATTTTATATGATTCAGCCTCTTAGGTTTATAGCACAATGGTGTAAAGGGAAAGTTTGCAAACTAAAAAAATCTTTATATGGTTTGAAACAATCCCCAAGGGCTTGGTTCAACATATTTCACTTGGTTCTTCAACAAATTTGATTCAATCAATACAAATCCCCATTGTTATTGAGTTTGAGGTGAAGGATTTGGGACAACTAAGTTATTTCCTTGGTATTGAGGTTGTCCGCTCAAAAAGGGGCATATTCATTTCTCAAAGAAAGTATGTCCTAAATCTATTCCAAGACACAGGAAAGTTGAGAGTAAATCCTGTAGATTCCATATTGAGAAAAACCATCGGCTTGGTGATTGTACTGAAGAACCAATGACAGATGTTAAGAAGTTTCAAATGTTGATAGGAAGATTTCTCTACCTATCAATGACTTGGCCAGATATAGCTTATGTTATTGGTGTCCTTAGTCAGTTTATGCATGCACCAACATCCTCTCATTTAGAGGTAGCTGATAGAGTACTCAAACATCTATAGAAATATCCAAGAATGGAGTTGCTATTCAAGAAACATGGTCATATGAAAGTGAAAGTCTATACAGATGCAGATTGGCCTGGAGTAGTTGATGATAGGAAATCAACTAGTGGATATTGTACCTTTGTTGGTGGAAATTTGGTCACTTTGAGAAGCAGCAACCGAACTGTAGTGGCCAAATCTAGTGTTGAGGTCAAGTATAGGGCCATGGCACATGGAGTTGCTGAAGTGCTATGTGTCAAAAATTGGATTGGAGAGTTGGGTTTCCCTATTGATAATACAATGTCTCTCTATTGTGACAACAAGGCAACCGTTAATATTGCATCACCTAGTTCTTCATGACAGGACCAATAATATTGAAGTTGACAAGCATTTCGTAAAGGAAAAATTGAAAGGGGGAAGTTTGTTCCCCTTACATCAATTCCAATGAACAATTAGTTGATGTCTTTACAAAGGGTCTCCACTATTTGCGACATAATGAATTGTGTGACAAGTTGGACATGATTTACATATACGCTCCAAGTTAAGAGAGAGTGTTGTAATGTGTGTCATACACTAGTAGGGATATTTTTGGTTTTTTCTTTGTTATTTGTTATAAGCTCTTGCCCTAAATATAAATATTAACTTAGGCGTCGCTAGCCATACAACATAATAGAACTTCTCTTTCTTCTTCTCTCTTCCTTTTCCTATTCTCTCTTTTTATTAGTGCCGAACTACAAATATAATAAATGGCTTTTTACAAAAATAGTCATACCCAACTCAACATTTAAAATGACATTGTAGGTTGGTTCACAAAACTCTGACAAGATGACTGTACATTTCAAGTTATAAAAACTCCCGCCATGTCATTGGAGGATTATGTGGCTGTTGCCAACATGAGACTCTTAATCCTTGTTGGATACAACATGGGTTATTTGGAAATAAAAAAGGGTTTTTACTTACTCTCCCACTCCCTCGGTCTTTGATCTCCCTCCCACTCTTTCACTCTCACAGTTGTCTCTCCTTGCTCAATGATTGTGTGATTCGAGAAAATAGGTTTTACATTCTCTTAGTCAATCTTTCTCATTCTCTCCATCTTTGTCAATTAACCGTTCTCCCTCAATCTCTCATTCTATTTTTCATTTAATTTCTCTTTCTCCCTCATTTTCTCTCTTGGTCGATCTCTCTCTCTCTCTCTCTCTCTCTCTCTCTCTCTCTCTCCCTCCCCACTTCTCCCTCATTTTCTCTATCTCAATCGATCTCTCATTCTCCCTTAATCTCTATCGTTCTCTCAGTTTCTTTCCCGCTCCCTCTTTTGTTCTTTTTTTTTTAAGTTTCTTGCACACTTATATGGTATTAGTAGATCGTATTAAAGAACATAAGACCAACTTGGTATGGTTATAATTCCCTTAGCATAATTTGATAAAACTTCACAATAAACTTGGCTATTAAAGTTACACCAACTTGATAGAAATTTATAACTTGATTGTAAAAGTTGTTGGTCCCTTGACTAACTTATAACTTATACGGTTTGAATAATACCGTACAAGTGTTCTATGAAAAAAAAATGAGGGAGGAAGCAGGAGAAAGACTGAGGGAGAATGAGAGATCTATAGACATATAGATAGATAGACATATATATATATATAGGGAGAGAGAGAGAGAGAGAGAGAGAGAGAGAGAGAGAGAGAGAGAGAGATTTGGTTGTAGACCAAAGAGAGTGAGAGAGACAAAGGGAGTAGGAGATCGAGAGGCAAAGGGAGTATGGGAGGTAAAGAGAGTGGAAGATTGAGAGACAGAGGAGTGAGAGAGACAACGAGAGTGGGAGATCAAGAGGCAGAGGGAGTAGGAGAGATAGAGGAAGCAAGAGATTGAGAGATAGATGTTTTGATTTTGGTATAAAGCTGTGTCAAACATGGATTAAGAGTTCCATGTTAGCAACAACTACATAAGCCTTCGATGACATGGCGGGGTTTTTTTATAACTTGAAATGTATGGTTGACTATTAAAGTTTTGTTGGTTTCTGGACCAACCTGCAACATAAATTTAAATGTACAACCGACTTTGACTATAATTTCCCCCCAAAAATTAGCATGTTTGATATATTGATAAAATGAAATACATTTGGCTCAGATTGGAAGGAATATAAATACAAATATGTAGAGTGCAAATCCTTATATTTTGTATGTATTTGTATTGTACATATTTACTTTTGTACTCTTTTCAAATTGAGCTTATAAACAAACTGTAAAAACAATGAGCATAATAAAAGGATATTTTTTTTTACCAAATTGCCCACCCTTAAATTCCTGCACTGTAGAGGAAGCATCGAAAAGTTGCATCGTCCAACCTAAAGAAGGAAGACAAAGAAAACGGTTGCTGAATGGTGATGTTGTTGTAATGTTGTTCACCAATTCGGCTTGACTAGGTGAGTGAGAACTGAGAAACACAAATGGCTTAGCGATACTAGCTCCGTCATTGACTCGTTCTTACTCTTCAAAGTAGTATCAGACATGGAGCTTAGCGGTTCTAGCTCCACCTTTGACTCGGTTTTATTGGGTTTGCTCGACTTTCGATTTTCTTGACTTCTATTTTCTGTTCCAGCTAATGCTATTGCTATGCGATGCTCAATTTTCAATTATGCTTCAATCATCTCCAAGATAGGTTCCTCAATACTTCAGTCTCATTTCTCTATCTCGTTAGCCAAAAGAAGTTCACTTTTTGGTTTGGTACAAATATATAAAATTTTGAAAATTTAAACAATAACCAAGGGCCTTTTTATCCTTTTAATATTTCCATCATCCTTAACAATTGAAAGGTTTAATTTAGGCAAATATGAAATCTAAAATCTGAAAAGTTAAAAAGATATTAAATGTATTCAAATTCTTAAAAGAGACACTGTTGCTTTTCGACTTTTTTGAGGCTCTAAATAAAGAAGGTTGTTTGTGTTGGATCAAACGCTCACCATCTGAAATTCATTGATTTTACTATTTTACCTCTAAATTAGACTAATTGGAAAATAGTAATAAATTCCATGAATCAATGAAAAAATATTTAATAATTAGAAAAATAATATCTTAAAACTATTAAAATATTTAATAATTAATAAAAATTAAAATAATTAATACAAATACAATCTGTCCAATGAAGAAGAAAGATGAATACAATGAACAATATAACTACAACAACAATGAAGAGGGGTTCTCAATAGTCGTCAGTACTCCCTCAAACTACTACTATTAAAGTTGAATGCGATGATTCCGGTTTTGCTTGCCCACGATCCCACTTTGTCTTCGCTATTGAGAGTTGCAATGGTGATCGAAAATGAAAAAACAAAGGATGGAAGCCATGGGACCATAGAAGAAGAAGAAGAAGAAAAAGAAGAAGAAGAAGAAGAAGAAGAAGAAGGGGGAGAGAGAGAGAGGAATCACTCGTCGATGCTAGTTCGTCACTACGTCAAGTGGAGAAAATGAATGAGGGGTGGGAGAAATACAAGCATGTCTTTAATAAAGGGTATTTTGGACTTTTCACTAGGTTTGAAATGCATTTGAACGCACTCGATGCCTGACCTGTGTCTTATTATTTCAGATTTAAAAATAATTTTCAGATACACTTCCAAACACTTTTGGCATCTGAAAAGCAACATTTTTAGACTTCAGAGGTTTGAAAAGTATTATCAAACGCCACTTTAGTAAACTTAAGGGCATATATTTATTTGGGTAAAAGACTTAAACCTCCCTTCAAAATTCTCTTAAATAATGAAACATTCCCTCACTTTTTAAAATTGACTAATAACTCCATTGCCTTAGTTATATCCAACCAAATCATTAATAAGTCTATTTTTTTCCTTATTAAATCATTAAATTTTCAAAACACGGGAATCGTTTGAAAATAGTAAAAAGAAAGTTCCCCTTTCTACTTCAAATTTCTATCCTATTTCAAGCTATGATAATTGGAACCGGGCAACTCTATCCACGTAGGGGTGTATTGGTTCTTTCTTTACTTTTATTTTATTTTATTTTTCAAAACCGGTTCAAGGGGCGATTTAAGGCTCCTCCATCCCCTGAACTAGTCAGAGCTCTGATACATCCTTTATAGAGGCGTATCGGAGTGCTCCCAATACGATACATATCAGCCAATACGTGTTGATTTTTTGAACCTTGGTTTTAGGTATATTGGGATCTATTGCAATTTTTTCAATACTTTAGGACAAGTTTATTGATCTTGGAAAGTTTTTAGAGATTTTTTCTAATTTTTTTTCATATTTCAGATCTAGCGGTTGCAGGAAAGTTTGGCTCTGCCACTTCCTTGAGAATATAAAAGATTTGTAATTAATGCTCATGGAAACTCAAACCCAATTTAGATTTAAACCGTTGAACCCATTTTGTCAAATGTTCTCTTCCAATTGATTTTCACAATTTGTTGATAGATGATAGGTTTGACATTAACAATCTAATATTTGTTTTGTTATGTTCATATGAAATGTTATAATCTTAGATTGTCCAAGTTGATCTTTACATGTTTAAAGATGCATTTGTAAAACACCTAAATTCCAATTTTGCAAGGGATTGAGTCTTGTTTGCATCATCTAATCTTTCAACGGTTTCAACATCCATCGGAAATATTAGAAAAATAAGGATATCATATTGTTTTGATATTTTTTCTTGCTTCAACATAAAAAGGGCAAAAATGGATTTTTTTGAAAAATTTTAATATAACAGGCGTGTAAATCTTAACAAATTACTAATTGAAGGGTGTTTTTTTTTACAATGATATTAACTAACAGGAAAGGTTTTAGTAGAGGGGAGGTTTCCGTATTTATGTGAAAATTCGAGGGAGGTTTAGTCTTTTCCCTATTTATTTCTGTAATTAACCCCCAGCAAAAACATCCAACTTGTTAGGGTTTTAGACCAGCCAAGACCACCAGAGTAAGCAAAACCTCCAACTCTGTCCTCGTTTCTTGCTGAGAGCCATCGATATCTTCTTCGCTGACCTTCCATGACTTCAAACAACCCTTCTGCTCCGTCGTCTAGGATTAGCTCGGAAACTGTTGGAAAAGCTGTAGACGCTCTGCTGAAATGGATTAATGCCAAGAAAAAGCAGCAAAACGCGCCACTGTTCGAGGAGGACGATTTCGTTTATCTCATCCTAACCCTCAAGAAGATCCCAGAACAAGGCCGCACCAATCCTTACAAGATCTCACTTCCCCACCCTCTCCATGACACCTCCGAAGAGGAAATTTGCCTCATCATTGACGACCGCCCCAAATCCCGTCTCACCTTCGACGCTGCTACTAAAAAGGTTGAAGCCGATAACATCCCCGTCAATCTTGTTCTCAGGCTGTCCCAGCTCAGATCCGACTACCGTAACTTTGAGAAGAAGCGCCAGCTCTGCAACTCGTTCGACATTTTCTTCGCAGATAAGCGGATCATTCCCCTGCTTCCCAGGCTCTTGGGGAAGCAATTCTTTAAGAGGAAGAAGATTCCGGTACCCGTCGATTTGACCCACAAGAACTGGAAGGAGCAGATTGAGTTCGCATCTGGGTCGGCACTTCTGTACTTGAGGACCGGTACCTGTTGTGTTTTGAAGGTCGCTCGGATTTCTATGGGCCGCGATGGGATTGTCGAAAATGTAGTTGCTGCCATTAATGGAGTTGGAGAGATTGTCCCGAAGAAGTGGGTGAATGTTCGTTCATTTCATTTGAAACTGTTGGAGTCTCTGGCTTTGCCGTTATATCAGACTGTGCCCCAAATGGGGATGAAAATCGAGGGGATTAAGAAGAAAGAGGAGGCGAGTAAGGAGGAACTTGGCTCAGGGGTAGAATCTGTGGAGAAAGGTAATGTGGAAAAGAAGGAGAAGAAGTTGGAGAAGAAGAAGGTTTCGAAGAAGGGGAGGATTCATGAGGTTAGGTACATGGATAATGATGAGGAAGCCAATGAAGATAGCAAGTCGGAAACAGCTGAATTGACTGGTAAAAAGAGGAAGAAGGGAGAGATCAAGAAGGAAGGGGTTCTCAATGAGTTAAATGGCGAGAAGCAACCAAGTAAATTCGAAAAGGTAAAGAAGGGAGACACATTGAACAAACAAGAGGTTTTGAATGAAATAAGTGGCAAGAAACAGCAGAAGAAACCAGCTAAAATGAAAAAGGACGACTTTTCTTTAGAACTTGGAGAAAAAGTAGTTGATGAACCAACCTGCGACATTTCTGTGGAGAAGAAGAAGAAGAAGAAGGAGAAAAATAAGCTTGGAAAGTCCGGGATAGGTAAAATGAAAATTAAGGTTAAGAAGAGTAAGAAAATGCAAGCAACAGAGTGATTAATTTTGAAGGAATTATTTCTTTCCATGGTTGGATGGTCTTGTAAGCTTGAACTTTGTGATGGACTCCATGGAGGAATTTCTCAACTTGTAGGGCTTCTTGTAGTCAAGTATGCATGTTTTTACCTTTTAGAAGTGAGCTTTTGGCTTTACCATTTCTTGGGCTTTGTATTTCAAGCAAACTTGTATTTTAAAGTCCCCTAAATTTTGGCAGATTCATCTTTGTTGCAGAGCATATCCTTTATAACTTTCTTTCTTATGGATGGGAAATTAATTGGTTTTCTTAATTTCTTACACTCTTCTTTGGTTATTGTAGAAAATGCTATCGATTCAATTTTGATATTTCTTGAGAAATTTCTAGTACAAGAACTTGTTTATTTTTAAGGTGTTATTCTGGTGTTTCTCTTTTTTTTTTTTTTTTGTTTCCCAACGCCCTCTGGAAATTCTACCATGAAGCTGTTAGTGTTGGCTGCTTTTACAATTGCAGTAACTCATTGTCCGAGCCTCAATAGGAAAATGAGGATATGATTACGGGATTCAACTGAAGAATTCACTGCCTGCTCTTTCAAGAAGTTAATTACTCCTAAGAGAGGAGGATATCCTACCACAACAATATTGGAAACACAAGTACCCTTAAAGATGGTATTCATGGTTCTGACTGCTGTCTTTAGAAAATGGCTTACAAAGGACAAGTTAAATTTTCTAGATGTAGAGTTATTAAACTTGGACTATGTTATGTTTCAAAAAGTGGCAGAGAGTGCAAGTCACACAGGGAGGGAACTGTTATAAATGGGTTTGGGAAATTTCTAGAAAGACAAGCAGGTATACCGTTAAGAACGGATGAAACAGTAGGAATCCTGAAGATAAAAAAATTCTATTAGATGCTGTCATCTATGGCTTGGTAGGAACCTCTAAAGACTCCCCTGATCCCTGATGGGCCCTGATTACCAATACGGAACCTATCAAAGTTCAGCCTTATGACCTGTTCTCTAGGAGGTCTCCGTTGAACTGATGTAATATTTCTTGTGGTTTAAAGGCCAGCCATCCCATTCTAGTTTCTATGTATGTCCTCAATAGAGAAGTTGTGGCACATGGGGCGGCTTCTTTATGAATGTCAAGCCCTCTCACTGGCTCTTCAATTTCAATTAGGGGTAAATTGCAATTGAACATCATTTCTGCACCAGGTTCAAAATATTGCAATGAATCTTACTGCTGAGAGTTAGGGCTGTTAAATGGGTTTAAACAGTAATGTCTATTCTAATCTATGCATATGTGAATTAACCAAACTGAAAAAAAAAGAAAAACAGACTATCCATTCTTAAAAACTCTAAATGTGCGTTTTTTTTTTTTCATTTCCTTTTGAGCCATGTTTCCACTGTGAATCAGTCTCAGATATTCTATGGTGAAGATTCTCTAGAGAGCTTTTCTTCTCTACAAATCATTTCATAATTCCTGGGATAAACAAGGAGAGATACTAGGAGAGAAAAACATATGGTCTATATTGTTTTCTGCTTTAACTGCATAGTGAAAGTTCTTTTTTCATTTCATGTTTTCACACTTTTTAATTGAACATGAGAAACATCTATGTGCATTTCAGCATTATTGATCAGATGAACCTTTTTTTTAGCTGAATGAAAGAAAGAACAAGGAATCAAAAGAGGATATATTAAGCCTTCTTGCCAGAGGAACCCATTGGCCACCAAGAATCTCTGAGACACAATAGACTATAGGCCTACTACAAACTCTTGTCTCCTATTTTGCCTATGTTGAGGAGCTCATGTGGAGTGCTACTAGAGAAGCATAGGCAAATCTAGTATCATCATAAGCTGATGAGCACCTCATGATGCTTCTGTTCACCATCACTCTCTCTAATGCTTCTTGCACCATACACTCTGATTCTGCATCCAGTGTACTTGTGCCCTCATTGAGCAAAAGGATCTTTGGATCCTTCAATATTGCTCAAGAAATGGCTATTCGCTGCTTTTGTCCACCAGACAGTTGTACTCTCTCCCCAATGGAGGTATCATAGCCTTCTGGAAGTCCTGCTACAAAGTTCTGAACATTTACTGTTTTTGTAGCTGTAATAATCTCATCTTCAGATGCACCTCCTTGCTTTCCATAAGCATGCCGTTACAAATTGTTTCATTGAATAGCACTGGTTGTTGGCCTACCAATCCCATTTGTTGCCTTAGCCAGCTTAGCTTGAACTTTTGAGTTTCTATTCCCTCAAACGATATTTGACCTGAATTAGGATCATAAAATCTTTCTAGCAAGCTGATAACAGTTGATTTCCCACTACCACTCTCTCCAATCAAAGCAACTGTCAACAAATAGTAAAGAACATTAGTATTAATTTGAGAAGAAACTTCAAGTCTCTGAAGATGTTGACAATGATAATACAGGTGAGAGAGGTGGTAAGTACCTTTCCATATGGGATGCTTAGACACAAATCTCTGTAGATCTGCACATCTGGATGTGTTAGGTATCCGAAGCTATCATGTTTGAGGCAATGATTTAAAAATGCACGCCTAGGTGCACAGGTGAGGCACATGGCCTAGGTCCCCGGTGCACCACTTTCAAAAGGCGTGCGCCTTGCACCTCAACCTAGGCATGTGCCTTTTTTTTTTGTTTTTTGCACTATTTGGTGTTTTTTAAGCATGGTGGTTGGGCCCGCACCCTCAACCAAGCCCCTTGAGGCAAGCTCACCAAAGATGTCCATGTTAGGTTCTTAAAATTCTTAATCCCTAAAAAATGATTTTATAATTTTAATTATCTTTTATTAGGATGAATGCATGAACAACATTAGAAAATAGGGGGTTCAATGGTTCATTCATTCATCCTAATAAAAGATACTTTTAAAAGATAATTAAAATTATAAAATTATTTTTAGGGATTAAGAATTTTTAAGATCCTAACATGGACTTGTTTGGGCTTGCCTCAAGGAGCTTGGTATAAAGATGGGTTGTAGAATTAGGAATGAAAGGTGTAGCATCACATTAACTATTTGAAATAATGCAATTGGGAAAGAAATAAAGATTTTGTTGGGTTGTAAAAATCATTTTTTTTACATTGTTTTGCAAATTTTGATTTTTTTTTAATTTTATGCCTTGCTTCAAAAAGGCGTGCACCTCTGGCGCAATATGGCTTTTACACCTTTTTTTTTTGGTGCCTTGCACTGTTAAAACTTAGGTTTGAGGTCAATATCACTTTTGATACTAGCTAGGGGCATACCTTCACTGCTTGAATCAATCTTTGTTTTGCTGTCTAGAATGTTGAAAATAGAAGTTGAATCTTTAGCCTTGTTGGAATCTGGAGCCATTGCACTAGTTTGTGAAATTCCACATGCTGATATTGTCAAAAACCTGCAAAAGTCAGGCCATTAGAAACCAAAACAAACACTACCATGAAATTGGAACAAGCAAACAAATCACCAAAGTTCCATTACCTTGAAAACTTGTCCCAATGTTGCTTGGCCATGTTGCACAAGAATAGCTCCAAAGTAGAAACATGCAGCTGTAGTGCAAAAAAGCATAATGAGGGAGCAACCATATCCTCCACTGCTTGTGACTCCAAGCTGGATTCTGTGTTTCATTGGAGCATCTCATTTTTTATGGTTTAGACCCATTACCTTTTGTTCTGCACAAAATGAAGCAACTGTTCTAATACTACCTACTGCATCATCTGCAACTTGACTTGCTTCTTCATACATTACTGCAAGAGATTTTATAACTTTCTTAGCAGCCCAGCAATTTTTTGCAATGTATATTATTTGATAATCATTACAACTATTGATGCTAAAATCTATAATTAGTGTTAATCAAAATTAGTATGTGTTTTATTGAATCCCCATCATCTAAATTTCTTCAATGTATCAATTTATACAATAGAGTAATGGAAATAGCCTTGGTATCTGCACTAAATCCCTCCAGAAACTTCATTTGAGCATATCCTTGCAGACCCTCATATGGTAACAAAACCAAAACAACAAGTGCCAATTTACAATTAGCCAAAAATGCTATAATAAGCCCTGCTATGTGTGCTGATATGATCTGAACCATCAAAGCCAAGGCATCACCTACAAGGCTCTACGCATTTAAAGCATCAGCAGATAACCTTGCACCAATAGTCCCACTGAAATGGAACCAGAAATTTTATGTCTTAATAACATATTGGAAAATTTATGTATAGAGGGAACTTAGGGTGTTAGCTAGAAATTGGTTAATCTGCCTTCAATATGCAGGTTATCTAACCAACTAATTTCCTGGTGTACCACCTTCTCAAATGTCATAGATTGAATCATTGTATCAATTTACCTCCAGCAACACCAAATAAATATTGTTGCATTGGTACAGAAATTAGAGCAATGCAACCTAGACCTATATACACCAAAGCCCAAAACTTGGAATCTTTTTGAAGTTCATGAGGAGGTTCATAGAAAATTTTGATGGCTGTTGAGAACAGTAGTCCAAAAACTGGAAAGGTTATACCATGTACTGCTGCAACAATAGATCCTAGCAGTAGAACTGGCACCTCAGGCTTATTCAGGTAGGCTAAATGTTTGATGGACACATTGTGACGTGCTTCTTCTTTCTCATCATCATTATCATCATCTTGGTCATTAATGTCTTCCCCTCCAATTTCAGTCTCATGAAGGCCTATGGGACCTGGGACACCAAATGTAAGTGACAAGGGATGCCTACCACTAGAAGAACTTCTAGAACCTCTGCTTGTAGATCTTCTCATAGCCAACTTTGGGTTAACTCCAGTAGGGGTGGTTTTTTTTCTCTTTGCTTCAGTTAGGGTTTGGTTTCTCTTCAGTTCGGTTCTATCTCAATCAGTGTTAGGTTTTGATTGGAAGTTTTAGCTACACTTGAAATAGCTTCTGTTTGAAGCCCATCTTTTACTTTAGATTTCTTCCCATTTTCCATTTCCTGAAATGACTTGTATGAAGCTGCCAAAACTGATGTATTGTAACAGCAAAGGCAAGCCTGGTATGTTCCCATTTTCACTTGAGGGTTTTTTGAGGGTCTGATTTCTCTTGCTTGCATGGTGTATTTTAGACTTTGGTTTTTGTTGCTCATTTTTTCTGTTGGATTGGGTTGAACTCTTGTGAGGGGTGATTTTTTTCCTCTTTGCTTCAGTTAGGGTTTGGTTTCTCTTCTCTTCGGTTCTCTCTCAATCAGCATTTGGTTTGGATTGGAAGTTTTAGCGACACTTGAGGCAGCTTCTGTTCGAAGCCCATCTTTTACTTTGGATTTCTTCCTATTTTCCATTATAAAGGCTAGTGATTATTAATTTCAGGCGATTGATCCAATATGCCTAAACAGTAAATTAAAGTTAATCTCCGGGTTATTACTTTAGAATACCAGTTCTATCTATCTGGAATCTGAAATCAAATGCTTCTCTATGTTTATTAGTTTGATCTTAGTTCTTTTTCAAGGGTTTATAAAATTTTGCAATATTTCTATGAGTTTCCATTATTCTTATTGATGCTGCTTTTGCCGTGTTTCTAGTAATCTTGTGCTCCACCAAGTGCAAATTCAGTCTTTAGATATTTTGTTTGATAAGTGCAATTTTGAATAATGTGTTCTGTTTGCTGTGTTCTGGATTATATGGACTGCAAAGAAACTCCCAGAATTTTTTATCAACAAATAAAATTTTATTAGAATAAATAATTAGGATTTAGTATCTTTTCCAGCTTTTAGCTGCTATTGTGTTTGTCCTATTTTTGTGGAGGTGATCTGTTATCAGCTTGGTAATATTGCATGTCTTTCGTTTTTTGGGATGTTTATAATAGATGGACTGTATTGTGCACCATGGTTGGTGATATTTGGTGTTGGAGTCAAAATGGTGGTATGTTGTTAGCTGTTTGTAATCTTCTAGATGACTTTACCAGTGGGAAGAAAGAAAACGTTTTTAGTCGGTTGTAAACTTACTAGTATCCATGTTAAGAAGACAGGACCTGTAATTTCTTTATGATTGCAAATGTTTTGCTGGTACACCACTGTGTATACTTCTTCTTTTGTCGATCTTTTATTTGATTATTATATGATATATGTAACAAGGGGTTGAGGATAAGGAGATGTGATGTGTCAGTATCCGATATACAATGAATTCTATCAATTTCAAAGATGATTTTCGTCTTGGTTTGATACCAACCAAAAAAGCCACCTTGTTTCCTAAGGACTCGGTACCATTTCCGAGCTTCACTAATAAATAGGTAGCTAGCCTGGGTTTAATTTATTATATATGCCCTGTACAGAGGAAGTGATTTGGTTGGAGGCTTCTGGATCTCATATTGTGGGGTGCAACCTGCAACCTGGCTGGGTTGTTGCTATGTTTCGATGAAATGACATTAAATTTATTGTTGGAGAGGTAATTTTCTACATTGCAGTTTGTGTCCCTGATGTTTAAAATTCAAATAGTTTTGCCGATGTAGTACTTCAAAATACAAGGCTACAGCCTCTATGTTAATAACTTAATGAAAGTTGCCATTTCCTATAAAAAAAATTCAGGTGCTAAACCACAAAGGGGCCTGATTGTAGTTTTTTTTTCTTGATTTAACTGTATGTTTCAACAACATAAGCGAGCTTATTTTATCCTTCAGTTCTTTTTGGTCATTAGTAGCCTAGTTGATAGATTGTCTAGCTCATATTAACCTGATTATGGAGAGTTAATGACATCAGCATTTGTTCAAATTGAATTTCCTTCTGTAGGATCTTTCTCAGCATTAATTCTGATACGTTTGCAATTTCCCAAGGATCCCACTTTACCATATTTGTGAAGTATTGCTGTTTTCGTTAAAGGGAAAAACAGAACAAAAGAAATACACCTAATTAAATTGTTTTGTGCTTAATGGTGCAGAACTGGTTAATAAAATCAAGTTCGTAATACGGCATCCATGGGTTCATTGGTGAATGTTACTGTTTGAACATATTGGATGAATCGTCTGAAGTTAATAACCAGGAGATTAACTTTAGTTTTATGTATTTTTGTGTTCCTATTCAATCTACTCCGGTAGGATTATCTTTACATTTATTGGAATTCGTTGGTTACTGTTTCATGTCTGGTTTTGTACTTGTATTTGTCCACTGACTGTTGTTCATGGTAGGAAATTGCATTGTTATTTCTATTTTGGAATTAAGAAATATTCCTGATGAATTTTTTCTTTTGCAAAATCTGTCATTTAAAGATTTCTTGACTAGATAGGGAGTGTCATGACAACATTGCTGAGATAAGGATGAGTGGCAATAGCAAAGTTGGAAATAGTTGTATGGGGAGTAGGAGAGAGAGGGTCTGCACATAAATTAGAGGCATCATATTATGTGACATCCCATGTGAAGTAGTTGACTCACCTTAATTTCAACTGGGTGGCAATTACATTACCATCATTCATCAACCATGATTGGCCACATTCTATTTTCTTACACTTCTCGGAGGTCTACAAATGGAAGGAAAAATAACATATACAAACTTGCAAAGACAAGGAGGAAAAATAAAAGATCTAGATCGTGTTAAATTCATCAAAAGCAAAGATCAAATAGTTTAAGAATGGAGAGATTAAGAAGTTTAAGTTATTTTTCAGGGGTCATTGAAGGAAGAACATGTTGGGAACACAAACTTTCAAGTCTTAGGCCTTGTTTGGCAATGTTCCCACTTGTTTCTGTTCTTTTAGAAATTTCTGTTTCAGAAAAATAATTTAATTTTTTGCACTTTAAAAGTAATAGATTCGTTTGGCAAATTGTTCTTCGAGAACGAATTTTTGTTCTACAGGAACAAAAATAGTGTTAGGATAATGAAACTATTTTTTAACATCAGTTTTGCAAATCTACCCACATTAAGCCTAAAATTAATCATAAAAAACACGTGCTATTGTCATAGTGATGTCTTCATATATCCATCGATGGGATTAGAGAAGAAACTACACCCATTCGGCATAACATATAATCATCAATGGGATTAGAGAAGAAACTATGTCCATTCGGCCAAACATATAAAAATGCAAACAAAATAATATAAGAAAAATGATTTTAGATCGCACTGGTTAGAGATTGTTTAAAACTCATCTTTGCGGTGGGAGAAAAAACAATTTTAGGTGAATTTGGATGGAGAAAAGGTGAGTTTAAAACAGAGCACATGATACAAAACCAGGTATGGTGACGAGACAACATACTTGTTGATGCGTTCCTAGCCGGAAATGTCGTCGGTGCTTTCTAGCGTTTGCTTGCCATCCGGTTGGAGCCAAGGGAATCCCTCATTCCTCTGAGATTTGCAGCGGCAAGTTGGAGGAGTTCATTGTCGAACAAAAATGTTAGGTAGGGTTTATTTCTATTATTTGGCATGAAATACCCAAAATACCCATTCTCTCATGTGGGAATCGTTAACACGTGTTTTTTAATAGGGGTTAACGTTGTGGGAACCGCACGTTCATTGGGAACGCGTTCTTTGGGAGCATCAATTTTTCACACCTACTAAAGAACGTATTCTCTGGGTGTTGTTCTCACACGAGAACACCTTGTTTTTTTTTGTACCAAATGCGTTTTGCTCCGTGAGAATATCGAGAACTCACGAAATGTTCTCACAGAACGTTGCCAAATAGGGCCTTAGGAACTAAAAAAAAAAGTAGAGAAATTCAGAAAATCGATGTATTTGTAAGATGAGGGATTCATAAAGTTAATGAAGCTATAAGGAAGGTCCCCACAGTAGAAGTTTAAAAGTGCATGGGTAATATGGGTTTATTATGGTTAAGGGAGTACTCTCCAACCTGAATTGTTTTCTTTGTTGCAAAGTCTGAAAATTAAGTCCAACAATTGGTTTGGAAAATATTATTTACTTAAAACCAAAACAAAAAACCATATTCTTTCTTGTGTTTGGCCTTAACCCTAGCTCTTCTAGCCTGTTCAAATTGGACGATATATGATATGAAATCATGAAATTCCACTCTCCCGAAAAAGGAAAGTTAACCTTCATCACAGGCCAGTTGAGTCTGGGTGTGATGTAAATGACTCCATAAGAGATTGATACCAATGCATGACACAAGTGTAACAGTTATCTCTGACGGTGGAGAAACTCATAAGATGACAAGGCTTGTTAAAAAAATTTTGCATTTGGTGCAAGGAAAAACTAGAAAATTGTTGAGAATATCTTCTTTAGATTGAAAATTCTCATGTTGGTCTTCTTTTTTGCTATTTGGATTTTATGAAGCAGCTTAATTAGTGGATTGGAACATATGCATGGATGAAATGTAGATGAGCTTCACCTATCCTAATAACAAAGAAACCTAACTTAATGGTTCTGTATTAACAGATTGATTGGCTAGAGAAAAGGGTTATATTTATTACAAAACCTGCATCGCCCGATTACTTCTCAAATATTTTTCATTATATACCATTGCATGCAAAGAAAGCTTAGTGGTTCTGGTCTTCTAGAAACATCAATTGAACCAGTCCATTTAAGACATCTTTGTTGCCTAAATGGTACATCAGTAATCTTATTATGGTGGGGAGAAAACTCGATAAATGCAAAGGATTCAGGGGATAAAAGTCATGTGTTTAAACAAAAAAAAGCAAATCCTTTTGGGGGATGACCCAATTTGCTAAGTATTTTTTTTTTTGGGTGTGGAAAAAGATAATTTTATTAGGAATAACAAATTTGATAAATAAAAGGGTAGGCTCAACCAATTGAACTCAGCCCCAGCAAAGCCGACAACTCAATTACGTCTAGGGGTGTCAATGGACCAGTTTTGGGTTTGACCCCATTCAAACCAAAATTAATTTGGATGGATTGGACAAATTGCACTGGACCCGTATTTATTGGATTAGATTGGACCTGGTTCATCAGTAATGAATTTATATTGGATTGGGTTGGACTGAACCAATATCAGGTCCATTGACAGGAGAAAAGAATATAGGTGTCAATGGACTAGATTTAAATTGTAACTAATCTAAATTAAAACAAATTTGAACAGATTAGACTGTCCAAACATTGAATTGGATTGGACCCGGTCCATTTGTCACATTAGACAGGATCGGATTGGATTGCAACCCAGGAACCCAATCTTCAATAACCTGCTGATGCTTGCCTTTGAAGATTCTTTTGTTCCTTTCAATCCAAGTAGTCCACACCACCATTGCAGGAATCAGACCCCACAATAGCTTGGCATTTTTTACTTGACCCCATGGAACACCAGCTAGCTAGAAACTCTCTCAAGTCTCAAGGTCTTGGGAGGTACCCAAACCAAACTAAGTCTACATTTGGCATTCCTTATTTTAAGGACTCACCAATTTTTAACTATAAAAACAAGATAAATCCTTAAAATAAGAAATGCCAAATGCAACCTTAAAGCTCTCAAGAAGTGCAACTAGATCTCATACACTGTAAGGCAATGGATAAATAAATATCCAAATTATCTGGAACATGGCAACCTGCCCACAAAATTGACAAATCAATGACCAAAGAAAATTCCTTATATTTTCTTTTAAAAAATAATGATTTGGCCATTGAATTTGATGGGCAGAAAATTAAGGAGGGAATTCTTTCTTTTTCTGTTACTTTTAGGCTAGACTGACATGTTATTTTCAGGTACAATTTTTCTTATTCATAAATGTAGCAATCTTAGAATAAATATGACATGGAGTCGATTAGACCTATAGTAAAATTGTCTCTCTGTATCTTTCTCTATATTATTACGTCATATGTAATTTTTAGCAACCGAAAAAATAAAAATGGTGAAGAAGCTGATCTGGTTGGTGAAACTAACTAATTGGATTACCATCTATTAGAACTTGGTTTGTTAATATTAACACCACATGGAGTTTTGAGGTGCCTTAGAAATTAGAATAGCCTATATCATGAGTGGGGCTCCCATGGTACTACCATTCAAAATAAGCATAATACTATATTATTTCATTATTTATGAAACGATAATAGGCGAATAAATAATGATTTTTTTCTTTGTTTTGCCAAAACGAATGAGTCATTTGAGCATGCTCGTTCAGTGCAAGGTTCAAAATATCAATACGTTTGATATGTCGGTAGAAGTGTATCGGGCAAATCGATACACATTTTTATTGTTTTCTTTTAATTTTTTTTCACAACATGTTTAGTAGGGTCGGTTTAGGTCTCCTCTACCCCCTGAACCGGTCAGACCTCCGATACATCTACTGTAGGGACGCATTGGCTGATACGTGTCGATACTTTAAACCTTGGTTCAGTGTAGTGCTGCCCCTATATGTGGCCCATGTGGGGTGGGGGTGGGGTCTTGCTAAGGTGCCCAGACTAGACCTACTGGCTTGTGCCACCAGATCCAAGAGAGTCCTGTTGATCAAAAGGAAGCAAGCAGAGTTGCCCTAGGTGGCCAACTTTTAGTGTAATTTCTGTATGCCCAACTGTGTCTTTGCTTTAAAACAGTTTTTTTTTTTTTTAATTTTGTAATGGTTTATTTTTATTTTCATTTTTGATACTGTTTTACCTTCCCTTTACTTTTCCATTTTTTATTTATTTATGATGTTGTTTTATTACATGAGTCAAATTGTTTAAGGTTGAAAAGCTATCCATTGTTGGATTTTAATCTCATAAGAGATTAAATCCAGTGGGTTTGATTGATCAATTACATGAGAAATTGCACCTGCACACTTGATTGAAAAACTAGCTTTTCTATTACAAAACCCAGTTTTGACCTTGTTCCACATTGAAAAATTATATGCTTTGTTTAACGTGCGCACACGCATGTGTGCGGCGCAATGAGGCGCACTTTGCTCGGCTCACGAAGGGCGGCTTTGGTTTTGGTGCAATGCTGATTGTTGATCACCGTTGATGAGATCAGTGATCACGATTCAATCGGGTGTTATCAAAAGACACAATTCAAAGTTAACAATCATTAACTGTTAACTACTTTATTGTGATTATTCAAGGTGCCTTCTCTGAACCAACACCTACATTTTCTTCATACATCTTCATAAACTATTTAAAGAGCATGAATCAGACTTCAAAAACACACATTTTTCGAAATCCACTTTCTCTCTCTCTCTCAGTCCGGCCTGTTACAGTCTCACAGAAGGTTTCTCTAAAGATTTTTCAACTTTGCTGGTTACAGATTCTTGCCCAAGGCTCTATTGTATCATGGGAACGGATTTGCCTGTAACCCAACATCAAACTCAATGAAATTGAGTGGGAGCAAATAACGTTCTAAAGACAGTGTCTTCAAACGCGCCTCAGAGCTTCTCCTCCAAAGTTACAGTGACCCCATTTTCCAACATCCATAATTGCTAATGCCACCAAGTAGATGAATTGATTGGTTTTCAATTCATTTAAGAGGGTAGCACCTGCAGGTATATCGGAGGATGGTATGAATGTAAAGCAATATGAGGAACTTGAGGATAGTTAGGGCTCACACTTTAGCAAATTTGGTGATGAATATAGCATTTGAAGATGGAGATCAATTGGGGGCCTATCGGTGAAGGAAATAGTGATGAATAAGGAGGGTTTAATGCTGTCTAGCACAAAAATATATAAGAGAAGGGTTTCCCTTCTTTGTTTGTCATCTCTAACTTTAAGAATGAGCCAATTTTCACTTTCTTGGTGCTTTCAAACTCGAGTTCTGGGTCTGGTTGGAATCTAGGTCTTAGAAGGGTCATTAGGGACATTGAGTTAAATTATAATATGACACTTTTGATCATTTTTGATGGGCTATTCTTGGACCCTATAAAGAATGATAGTCGGATTTGGACTCTCTCTGCTCTTTGCTTGTTTTTTTGTGTGCCTCATTTTTCAAAGCCTTAATTCAATTGTCTGCTAACTTTAGTATGTTTTTTCCTGTTAAAGAAGTTTGGGGTAAACTCATTCCACCTAGGGTTGAGAGTGGGGGTGTCAATTGGACTAGATTTGGTCCAATCCGATTCAGTCCAATGTGAGTCCATTATAAATGGACCAGGTCCAATCCAATCTAATGATTTTTTTGGACTGTTTCAATTCAATGTCTGGGCCGTCCCATCTGTTCAAATTCATTTTGGTTTAGATTGATTTCAACCCAAACTTGATTCATTGACACCTATATTCTTATCTTATACCAATGGACCATATATTGGCTTAGGTAGTGTTTGAAAACACTTAAAAGAAGTACTTATTTAAACGAGTACTTCTTTTAAGACATGGGACTACACATTAAGTGATTTTTAAATACTTATGGGTGTTTGGTAAAAAAGAGGGTAATAAATACTTATTATTAAAAAAAGTACTTCTTAAAAAAGTGACATGAATGTGACTTTTATTTTCCATCACTTTTTGAAGAAATGCTTCTTCGTTTGAATGGAACAAATCTGTCCCTGTTTTTTCTTTAATTACAAAACTACCCCCACTCGAGTTTAC
Source organism: Nelumbo lutea (assembly GCF_056320005.1). Classification (NCBI taxonomy): domain Eukaryota; kingdom Viridiplantae; phylum Streptophyta; class Magnoliopsida; order Proteales; family Nelumbonaceae; genus Nelumbo; species Nelumbo lutea. The sequence continues at coordinate 17,044,035 of NC_142689.1, read as the reverse complement.
CATCTTCTCCTTCCATTCAAACCCTACAAGAATAGGCATCTGCGGCATTTGGTTGCAGGTCCACCAGCCATTGAGGAGCTCCTGAAAAACCCATAAACATTGACCACAGAGCCCACAGAGATGGAACATCCCCACCCCAATTAGACGCTACCACTTGGGCAAATGATTTGAGGTTGGCCGTTGAAGTTTGAAATTATGAATCCGATTTGCTGATAAAAAAGGAATTCTACTGTGCTACTTTATCTTTTCCTTCCCTAGTTTCAGAGATTCCCCAATGGAGAAACTTCTTGCTCTCCGTATTTCTCTCTGCCGATTTCCTACCACATCATTGTCATCTTCCCCAGGACGTCCTTCCTCCCACCACTGAGCTTCCATGGAGGTTGCAATCTAAGCTTTGTATTCTACCCCACCAGTATATACTTCTAACACTCGAGGGATTAGCTCTTGTTTTGCTCCTGCCACATGAATTATAGTTGCTCTCAGGTTATTGACGTTGAAGGCCTCCGGTTCTCCTCCGCAAAGTTTTTGCAACTCTTGTAAATATTTCCAAGGTCCAAAGGTGAAAAGGCATCCATAGACCCTCGCCATAATGCTCATAAATTCCAATGTACCTGCCCTTCTTGTTTTCTCTTGTCTCTGCAGCATACTTTCTTCCTACTTCAGTGTAATAATTCTTCCCTCCTCTTTCTGGTGTCGCGTTTTTTTGCCCTTTCTAGCACTCCTTTGAACCACGAAACCGGTCCATTGACACCCTTAATCAGGACAAAACCTCATCGAAATCCTCAAAGATCGATGAAGCAAAGCGAATATATAGAACTTCGGTGAAATCTACCCAAATTGGTTGGGGGTGTTACCCTTGGTACCATTGGTACCACCAGATGGCCTCCCCTTCAAGGTAGATGCCTGCAATCGCCAGCCTACAGCATCTCTTGGATCTCAAAATAACATTCTGCCTTGAAGATCCAAGGGATTGCGTCTTCCCCAACATACGATGGAAAGTCAAGTTTCTTCAATTTCTAGTTGTAAGCCCTCATCCTCTAATTGCTACCGTGGCTTGACCCTTCCTCATCACCTTCTTTTCCCTATTCTTGGTTCATCTGATCACATCAAGCCGTAACCTCGATTCTATAAACTTGGCCATCCATGGTTGAAGCTCTAGTCATGCGCATGCTTTGATACTTCAGTTGTTAGGTAACTGCCTAACTAAAAGACAATTTAAGGTGTCTAACCTCCTAATGAGAGAGAGAGAGAGAGAAGACTATGGAATTCTTGTCTTTTCCTCCCCTTCTAATGTATGTATGTATGTATATATATATATATATATATATATATATAAGTAGTAGTGGCTAGGAGAACTACAACTAGGAACCCCTGCTTTTGACTGGGTGTTGTCCTCTTCCTCTACTTTTGAAATTCTCAAGAACAACCTTTCGTCTTACTTGGGGGTATAATCCAACCAAAATTAAATCTAAAAGATTGTCAGAATAAAAATAACATAAAAGAAAATAAATGGATGGTTGATCAAATCTAGTGGCAGTAGTTGCAGGTTGGTTGGACTAATTGCAGGAACCAATCCTAACAAGATCTGGGCGTCCTTGCTTTCTATAACCCTTGAACTCCTCATGAAAACCAACCCATTCTCTAGGGTCATTGGGGTCCTTTTTATAGAGAATGGTAGACAAAACTGAGATTAGAGAGGAAGAGAGGGGCGACAGCTGGGTTTTTGTAGAGATATGGGTGCCCTAGGGTTGAGAATGGAGGGTTAGGATTGTTCTAAGGTGATCCTAAGGCTGAGAAGAGAAGGAGGGGGCTCCCAATATTATGTAGGGCTGAGATTTGGGCACCCAGAATGGAAGGAGCAGATTTGGGCGCCTAGAACTGGAGAAATGTGATTGGTTGGTGTAATGTGGCACCCTAAAGTGATTGGTTGAGCTTTAAGGATTGATGTGTAAGGCTAGGATGCTATATAGGGAGAGATATAAGGGTATGAGGGGTTGCGAAGGCTTGGATGGTTGAGATTAGAGATTATGAGAGAGTGGAGGGTGGAGAGAATGAGTGGGAAAGTGCCATAGGGTTTGATAAGGAGATGGGAGTATACTAATATAGTAGGAGGGATGCCTATTTGGGTTTGGTAGATAGGAGGCTCCCTCCTATGCTCAGTTTTTCATAGAAACACCCCATCTCTCAATTGGAATTCACACCAGCTTCCTAAAAACAGTATTTCAGCCCCGAAACTTCCCAAAATTTTCCTAGGATTTGCAGACGAACCCTCAGATGTCACAATATTGAATTCAACCGGAAAATGACACATTTTGACTTTTCTAAAGCCTAAAATACCCTTAAAATAATGCCCTTAAGGCATCAAAATACAGAGTTATCAAAACCCACCGATAAAAATATTACATGTCAGCATTTTGAAACTCTCATAACTTAATAAGTGTTTAGCTGTTAGCCGAAGAAATCCGATCGAACCACCTACAAAAAGACAGAAAAAACATAAAATGATTTCTTTCAAGTGATTTCATTTGAACTCTCTCCCGTTTCTTCCTCTCCTCCGAGCCTTAACATAGAGAAGCATCCCATCGACCACTCACCACCCACCAGCGTCCGTGAATGTGGTAGCCACCGGTGACAGAAAGAATTCTGTGGTTTTACAACACACAAAAGGATGTGATTTCTGCCTTGCAGAAGAGGGTCCATTTTGGTGTTAAACATTTAAATAGAGTTGTAAAACCAACTAAGGCTAACCCACCTGCCAACAGATTCTCCACCCAAGGCTGTAAAGCCTGATGAATAGATGAACTAGCCCCAGTTGTAGAACCTGTACGACCACCGTCAAAAAATACCCCTGAGCCTATAAAACCATCGAAATCTGACCCACCACAACTTGAAGCAAGTAAAAATTCAGTCGATCCATCATCACAACCAACACAAGTTGACTCTAAAACTCATTGCATCCTAACTATGCATTTGAAACATCTTCCCACAGCATAACCCAACCGTGCATTAGAAACATTTTCCGATGACAAATACTGGAAAGTGGAAATATTTTTGATGCACAGTTAGGATGTGCTGTGAGATGCATTCTTTGGGGAGCTAATGCAAGCATTTTTAACCCATCACATAGACTGATGCCAAAAGCACATGAATTCTACCTTATGGCTTAAAAAAATCGGCATCACAAAAGTGGTAACGAATCAGGTGGGTTTTCATGGATCAAAAGCCTTTACGGCATCATAGATCTTTCCATATTGTGTGTTTTGAAATAGCATTCCAGGTTTATAAACAGCAGCGGCTGGCAGTGGCAGTGGTGTTAGAGGCTGGTATAAAGCCACGAGCACCTTGAAGAAGAGGTGAAGAAGGAGAGTTTTGAGATTACGGTCATGAGGCTCTTCGGGAAACACATATTTCCCCGACAAATCGTACTTGCGGTATCTGGGCAAGTGCTTCCGATTCCGACTACTGTCTTATTCTGTGCCCTTTTTATTTTCATTTCTTTAATCGATCAATCTGTTTCTTCTTCTTCTAATTTACAGGCTTTTGTTCTTGGCTTCGACGACCTATGACGTGCACAGATCCATCAAGAACAATCAGACACCTCCCTCAAACGAACAAGTCCAAGCCCTTGAAGATTACATCCGGTCTATTCGCCGATCACCTTAGATTTCATCTCTTTCTTCACTTTCTATGTGGTTTGAACTTTGTATTGAAAGCAAATTCTAGCTCTAGCTAAACTGAAATTGCTTTTATGAACAAATGTATGGACTGTTCTATTTGATATTTTAATATAGGATTAAGATCACTAGATTCAGAATGGTAAAAGGTTGGATGTGTTGCATCAATTATTCCTTTTTTCCTTCATTTTTTATTTCTTTTCATAATAATAATAATAATAATAATAATAATAATAATAATAATAATAATAATAATAGCTTGTGTATGTGCTCTGTGCAATTCATCCAAAGCATAGGGATTGAACCAATTATATCAAGACCCAAACTTGGTTCATCTAGTTTGACAGAAAATAAAATAAGAGACAGAAAGCTGAAAAACTTTTATAGCCTTAATTTGTTTGCTGTGCAAATTTCTTTTGCATTAGGGTAAACCAATGCATGGGATTGCAAATAGATTGAGTGCAACTTTTGCTTTTGATTTGATTGTAAGAATTAAAATGTGATGTGACCCCACCTTATAGGAAAGGCGTTCAAATCAGCTCCCCACAACGTCTCACAGCACATCCCCACTGTATATTGGGAACATCTCCCGATGATGATACCAAGAATGATGAATGTCATCATTAAGAGATGTTCTCAATACATGGCGGGGATGTGTTGTGGGACATTGTGAGGGGCTGATTCGGTCTCATACAAAAGAGAACGGGTAGGAGGATGGTTATTTGTTTAGCATTGGAGTTCGAAGCCAGATGATGTGGTTCCCACTTTATATGGGAGAGACTTTAGGTAGGAGGAAGATGATGCGAATCTTGCATCAGTTTTTGAGATGCAAAATTTGCACTGTCAAAGAGTACAAATTTGAGTTCAAATAATCATTACAAACAAATGGATAACAAGTGAATGATGTGCAAAATTTGCATCTAGTTCAGTTTTGAACTAAAAACAAACAGAGACTTAAGGACTTCCCCTCAACTTTCTATTTCTTTTTTATTTTCTATATAAACAAAAATAATACAAATTCTGTTGAGCCCAAGGTTTAATTAACCAAACCATGGGCACCCCTACATACCAACCTTATTCACTCAACGCCTCGTCAATTTTGTATCATAGGCAAAATTCAAAATACCACAAGAGTATTAGAAATGCAAATTTGAGAGATACATTTCAACTCATGGAGGATGACATTGTCTTTGATACATCATTTTCATTGCAAGTGGATTATGATTCTTCAAATTCCCATCTATATTGAGGAGGGTGTAGGGGAATTCTAACATATAACAGAAAAAGGGTAAGTGAAGGGTCCTTTTCCTCTTCTCATTCTTCTCATTTTTCATATATGTGGTTATTTATTTTCAAACTGAGTTATAAAAAGTATATATTATAAGTCACAATAAAACCCTCCTATGTCTTAATTTTCTGATTTTCTCTAATAAATTCTATCATTACTTCATTTTTAAAACACTCTCTCTCCAATTAATAGTTGGTGCTTGTAATATCTCCCTTCCTCTATTAAATCAATTCTTTCCTCTTAAATGTCCTTTGACCACTTTTCACTCTTAATGTATAAGGGTATAAATTAGATAGGTTGGTTCAGTCTCAAGGCCTAATCAAACCGGCACAGTCGGATTGGTTACAGGGCCAACCGAAACCGACTAATAATAGTATAAAACCGATTTTGATTTCTTTTGGCACTAATCAATCGGTTAATCGAACAAAATACCGAAAATACTGGTCAATTATACAATCGATGGTCAGTGGAAAAGACAACGAGAGAGAGAGAGAGAGAGGATGTTACATGTTAGGGCTGACATGGTTTACAGGGGCATAATCCTCAACCGATTCATTAGTTTTAATATTTATCAAACCGAAATCAACCAATTTTATTTGAAAACGGACCACTTTGGGTCGAGTAAATCCGGTTTGGGTTATTTCATTTAATGAACAGCCCTATTAACACAAGACCAACTCTAGACTTGGACCTTAGAAAGAGCTTGCTGATGACAAAACCCAAATTTGCCAACTTAGAACTAACCAAATTTGACATCTCACCTCAATGCTCACATGGATCTCCTCCTCTCATTTATTACACATGGTTATTTATTTTTACATTAACTTATTAAAAATGTAAGAAATCACAATAAAAACCTCTTATTTTTTTTTTTTATTTTCTATTAAAATCTATCATTACTCATAATAAAATCACTCACTTACTCTCATTCTCCAATAGTCAATGTTTATAATATCTCTTATCCTTCATTAAGTCCCTTATTTCCTCTTAAATATCTTTGAACCCATTAGTATATATTAGATAGGTTGGGTCAAGACTAACCCTAAACAGGCCAAGAACCACACTGATGTCAAAACCCAGATTTGCCAACCCATTGCATGGGTTTCCTTGCTAGTTATAATAAAGTGTTTTGAGTTTTTCTTTTACCAAAAAATACTAAGTGTTCGAGTTGGTAGTTTAGATCAAGGTTCAAAATATCAAAATGTACTGATGCATATTGACCAATACAGGGAATTTGGACATCTGGCCACTTTTGAAAGGACAATACCCTTCTTAGGGATAGTCGGCTAAATTCATAAAAATTAAATACTTTTTAAGAAAAATCTATGATGCTAGAAATACATGATACTAGAAGAGTTTTGACCAATCAACCCCTGGCTGAATTTTAATAAATACCACTTGATTGGTTATTACTAAGGACTTAAATATTGATACGATACCGCTGACTTACAATGTATCCATTGAGTTGTGTGTATTGACACAATACACCTTGAAAAGTTGCAGTTTGCGTGATTTAAACCTAAGTTTGCTGGTGGCTTAGAGCCTTTTCTTGAGCAATCTTAAGCCACAAAGCTAGCTTATAGCTTGTGATAATAAAAGAAGTAAAATAACTTTTATTAACTTTTATGTTAAGATGCTATCTAAACAAATATCATATGTTTACGTTCAATAATTTTAATATAAAATTAAAAGGAATAATATTCAACATTAGTATTTTATAATTATTAATGGATTAAATAACCTATCAAATCCACATTTTTATAAAAATGATTTTTACTTTCAAGAAATTTATACAAATAAAAGTATTAATAATAAAATAATTATTTTATTACTTAAAATTTATAAATTTGTACATGACATGTATCTTGAAATTTTTATACAACTTTATAAATTATTAATTAACATTTTAATTTACACTAAATAACAATATATTTATTATTTATAAAAATAAAATTTTTTGTTTACAAAACATTCGAGAATATAATATTGTTTATAAGAAATGCAATATGAGTGAAAAATAAAATTACTTCCTTTGATGTTTGTTTCCTTTAGGTTGCATTTGGAAACAATGCAAATGGAGTGCAAATCCCAGTTCAGGGTAAATTTGCACTCTGACTCACTTCTGCCTGTATTTGGCAACATCACATTTATGCATTGACAGATGACAGACCAATGCATATTTACATTAATAATAAGATGTAAAAGTACATCAACAAAAAAGAAGTAAATTTATATTTAAGTGGGCTTTTGATAAAAAAAAAACATATGCTTTATTGAAATTCATATTTGCATCCATTACAATTAAAAGTCCATTGGTAAGAAGATAAATTTATCAGTGCAAAACTAACTCAAATTTGCAATTTATATGAACTGTTTTACACTGTACATATTTGCATTTTTTCCAAATACATCCTTAAGAATTATTAAAACATCAATTTCAGTTTGATTAAGAAATTCCTTGTTTTCACTGACACATGGCATGGTTGGAATGGAACAGATTCCACCTATATTGGCATGCATCAATATCAGTCAATACAGACCAGATACGGGCCGATACTATGAGCATATAGGACCAACCATGGAATTTTTAAATCTGTTTCAAATTTAAAATTTGCCTATCATTAATTGCTATTTTCTCATTAACCCCTACGAACTCTAAATGGTTTAGTGCTAAATTTACTTGGAGATGAGTCGATCTCTAAAACTTAAAATGGAGCTTTTAGAATTCAAAGGTGCATTTAGATGTTTAACCGAACAACCGCTAGCTTTAGAAATGCAGCAAGTTTTAGAGTTCAGAGTTCGCGGTTGCTAAAACTTATTTTTTTCGAAATCAGTTCAGAGGAGCCGATTTAAGGCTCCAGCTGCCCTCTGAACCAGTGGCTGACCCGATACAACCCTGTAGGGGCATATCGGGAAGCCACCGACATGATACATATCAGCCGATACATCCGGCTGCCTTAATGCTCTCGATGCATTTTGGAGAGAAATTTCATAACTTCAATTTTGAATTTTTTACATCATTTCTCATTTATGCTAACAAGGGGGAAGGAGACACTCTTCATTAAGAAGTTACAAGTTCCTATTATCTTATACATCTCTATCATGTTTCAGTCTTTCTCAAAAGTTATTCACCATATCACCTATGCCTTCGACTGCAAAATCACATAAAATCCTATGATATTTACACAAAAAAGCAAAACAAAATTATGCTTACAAACACTATAACAACAGATTTTGTGAACATATAAATGCTGCTAATTTTACAACTACATAGATTTGGTACAATGAACCAGATAACCAAGAATTTACACATCAAGACTTCCATCATTGCCTTTGGTATCATCACTGCCTCTGTCATCTAAACTATCATCATAATCATTAACATTCCTTAACTTTGCACTTGCATTAAGTGAATCACTGGGTACTGCCACATCCATCCAACCAAGATCCTCCCCCTCGAGGACTCCAGGATTGTCAACCCAATCTCCTGCATCAATACCCATCCCCTCCAAGCATATGGGATCATAAGCTCCTCTTGCCATTGGTTTATTTAGTTTTGATTGCCTGGTCAAATTCAGAAACAGATCGTAAGTTCATAAGCTGTTAATCCACAAGGTATTACTTTCAAGGAAATAGACCGTCTCTTGCCACTGTTTCAAGGGTAGGATGGAAAATCATCCTCCCTGCCTCTCTCTATCAACTGCATGTTAGCATATGCAGCCATGCAGGGGTGTTGGTTCAATCTCGCTCTAATGAAAAAGAAAAGAAAATGATTCATATGCAAAATTTTAGAAAAAGAAAAATATGATCTATAAACAGTTCTGGCCCCCTTTTTTGCTTCTTGTTTCTCCAGTCCAAAAGAATATGGAAGATAGATGGTTGGGATCACCAAAAGCCTTATTGTGGACTAGGATATTTACTTTGCAGTTCTGTTGAATGACTGGTCCACAGGTATATACAAGGAAGATGCAGAGAGGGCAGCTTCTTTGCATACGATTAACCTGATGGATTTACTGTAGGAAAAAGGGAGGGGGAGAGAAAATGTTACCTCTCCTGAAGGCGCAGGTTATAGTGAACAAATATAAGGTCATTCAACCTCTCATGCTCCAACCGGTTTCTCTTCTTTGAATGGATACGCTCAAACATGCTCCAATTCCGCTCACATTGAGTCCCACTGCATGTTTGACTTGAAATTCTAATAGCAAAGCGTTGCAGATCTGGATAGTCTGCTGCATATAGGGACCACCATGTAGCTGTAGAGTAAGACAATAAGCATTAATTATCATACAAACATGCAATAAGAGTGAACAATTTGGAAGATACTAGATAAAATGGTGCTGACCTGGGGCCAAGGATTCACGACCCCTTACTGCCACAGGTCGACTGAAATCCCCAACAGCATCCTCATAGAAAGTAATGTGTCTCGTAATCATTTCTTGTGCAGTTAGGTTAGGTTCTAAAGTCTCGATGCAATCAAGTAGGCCCTTTTGGATCACTTTATTGGTGGAGAAGCTAGGGTTATAAAATATAGATGGATTAAGATAGTATGCAGCTGCATGAAGAGGACTATGGAGTTCCTCTTCCCAGATTTGATCAATTATTTTCAGGTATGGATAGTATTCAGATTCTTTGTTGTTGAATGCCACAATAATGCCTTTCCTTGCCTTTTCCATTGCATCGTATATGTAACCCATGGAAGGCCTTTCTTCAGTATCAATGAGGTGCAAGACAGTAAGTAGGGGTTTAGTAACCTTCAAAATTTCAGCACAGATGGACCAGAATGAAGGATCCACAACAGTTTCCGCCACTTCAATCCCTGCCCTTTGCTTAGAGAAAGCCGATTGCATCCAACTGGTACTGGTAAACATTTCATGGAGAGGGTCTTTCAAAGACACAATGCTTTGCAGTGCTAAGAAGTTAGTTGCAAATCTTGTAATGGCAGGCCTAACAATATCTCTTCCACCAGTCTTTTTCCTCATTAAATTGAGGACCCATGCATGGTTATATATGAACTGACTTATTCTTTTTGCCCTTGCCAAAACTTCTTTTACCTGGTCCATTTTTCCAAATTCCTCAAGCATTAGATCAATACAGTGTGCTGCACAGGCACTCCAGAAAAATGTCTTGTATTTGTTCATCAATGCTTTTCCTGCAGCTTTATAATTTGGTGTAGTATCCGTAACAAAATGTACAATATTCTTGGGTCCCACGTCTTGAACAATGCTGTCAAATAGATCCAGAAGTGCCTCTGAAGATTTTGTAGTTTCTGTTGCATCAACAGATCTTAGGAACATGGTACCCTTGGGACAATAAGCAAAAAAATTTAGAACCGTACGATCAGTTCTATCTGTCCATCTGTCAACCAACACAGAGCACCCAGTCACTTCCCATGACCTTTTTAGTTCTTGGCATAGTTCTCCTGTCTCTTGGACAGTTTTGTTCAGCAGCTTACCTCTCAAAGAATGATAAGATGGCATTTTATATCCAGGGCCTACTGCAGCAATTGCATCTGCCATCAATTGGAAGTAGAATGAATTTGCTGCGCTGAATGGTATCCCAGCATCATACATGAATTTTGCAACGGCCATGTCTGCTTGGTCCATGCTTTCCTGTGAAGCAAAATTCAGGTGCATAAGAGGTTGAGCAGGTGCAGTAGTAGGAGTTAATTGCTTCTTGTGCCTTTTTCTTCTACCAGAAGTCCCCTCCTCACCCTCTTTTCCCCTTTTCCTGCCAATACTTCCTCGTGCAGAAGTTCCCTTAGGGCTCCTCTGGCCTTCATCATAATTTCCTTCCTCCCTATCATGAATATAGGAGATCAAGGGTGTCTTGATAGTTTGTGATTCTTTTTGCCTCTTTAGCTTTTCCAAGACCTTAAAACCTAAATGCTGCTGCATTTGAGCTTTAACGTCATCGGGAACTTTCTCACAGGGAGCTATATTTCCCCTTTCCCCGGCTAAATGTTGCTTCAGTCTAGAAATTCCACCCCCAAGGATAACCTTATGGCAATATCTGCATTTAATCTTTTGTCGATCCCCATTTACCATCATTCCATGGGCCCAGCCAAGATCAGTAGCTCTGGGAGGTGCCAATCCCTTAAATGAATTGAAAATTGAAAGAGAAAGTACAAAGTACATATGTGAGAAATAATAGAAATTATGCATATTAGAAGGATAACTATATAAGAGAAACAATTGAATGAAGTAAACACCGGATGATAATAATAAATGCACTTATGATATTTACGCACTTGGTCTTCCTTTACTGTAGAAAACGCATCAAAGAACTCCCGTGTCCCCACCATTTGTTGATGTTCTGATCAAGGACCAACAAACAAATAACAGAAAATCAGATGAAAAACAAACTTCGCAAAAATTTCCTGTTTTTGCAATTAGTTGAAGAACAAATTTCATTAATGATTTAAAATTCCTCTTTCTCAAATATACTATTTTAATGGAAGAAGATACTTCTTCATGGCGTAAAAGGAAAGTGAAAAATCATGTGGAAGGCAGTTAGGGCAGCAGTGGTATGGACTGTTTGGGATGAAAGGAACCGGAGGATCTTCAGCAAGAAAAGAAAATCCAAAGAAGAACTCATGGACAACATAGAAGTCAAAGTGGTACATTGGATAAAAACATTGGAGGCCATTCAAATATTTTTGGTGGATGATGTTGATGAAAGCTCTTTGGGCAATCTGGGCCCGGCAGGAATTGTGAATGTATTTAGAGCAATGTTTTAAAAGGTGTGGGAGGTGTACGCCTGGAGGTGCTCCCAAAACGCCCTGAGGCGTATGCTAGAGGCGCTGACACCTCTGAGGCGTACGCCTCTTGCGCTTTTTTCATGAGGCATGCTAGAGGTGTACGCCTTATGCTCTTCATGCACATCTTATATAAAAAGACAGAAAAAAAGAAAAAAAAAAGGAAAAGAAAGGGAAGGGAAAGAAAAAGAAAGAGAAGAAAAAAAGAGAAAAGGAAAGAAAATAAAAGGGAAGAAAAGACAAGGGGAAAGAAAGTGGTTTGCCCCATTCCCCTTCGGCTGGGAGCTCGCAAGACCCCCCCCCCTTTCAACTAATGTTATGCATCTTTCTTCTTCTTAATATAAAATATTTATTAAAAATAAAGGAAAAATGAGATCCCCCCTTCCTCTTCATCCTCCTCCTAAAGGAGGCATAAGCCTCCTTGTGTTCGCCTGTTCGGGAGGCTTACACCTCTTGCGTTCTGAATTACGCCTCACGCCTTTAGGTAGTGGAATGCCTCATGTCACGCCTCCGCATTTTAAACATTGATTTAGAGATTCTTTAGGTAAGGTTGTAGCCATGTACTCAGGACTGATGGATTTTGGGGATTCTTTGAGAGCTGAATTATTTGCACTGCTGCAAGGACTATGGATAATGGAGTAACTTTTTTCTGTATGATAAAGAAGCAACTTGGGCTTCAACAGGTGGAGGTGGAAGGGGACTCCAAGTTAGTTATATGATGGACAAGATCTAATACTCCAAGTGCTTGGGTGTACAGGCATACCCTAAAGGAAATAGGCTGCTTAGCTAAGGAGATAGGCACTACCTTAAAATGGGTTAGGAGGATTGCAGATAAGATGGCAGATTCATTAGCAAAGCAGGGGGGTTTATAGGCAACAATTGTTTTGGGCGAAGTTGTAATTGACCTACTCTGTATAAAACAAGGGCTTGTGTAAGTTCTTTCAACATTTGTTTGTACTGTTCATGATCAAATTTAATACAATAAAATTCCCTTTCCTGATCAAGAAAAAGTAAGTGATAAGTCATTTAGGTCACCATAATTACAACATACAACGCTTTCCATCCAAAAGTTGGCATTCAAACCAAAAGCAACTTACTGAGGTGCTGCAACCAACAACTTGCCAACTAATTGAAAAAACAAATGGGTTTTAGCCTAGTAAATAAAATCTCCAGTTGTGATACAGGAGGATATGCCTAATTGATGTGAATGAAAAAAGTATTACTTTTGTTGCTTCTAATATTTTCCATTAAACTTCATTTAACAAATGTGCAGTAATCAGATGCAAAACATACTGATCAAAAAAATAAATCCGATGCAAAACACCAAAAAGGTTCTGCCTCTATTCGCATTTGAAAGTGGGGCTAAAACTAAAGATGTCTAGAGGATGCAATATAAACTTTCTCTTCTCATCAATATAAGATTATGAAGGATAACCTCCACAACTTTAAAGAAACACATGCAACACATATACCTGCACATGTATCTGGCTCTTTTGAGATGTAGATGGGTATTCCAGTAGCCTTGGCGCATGAAAATTCTAAAAATAACTCTCTAGAGTTTCTAGAATTCCTTGAAACTCTAACAGGAAGACATATAAAAAGATAGTCTCAAGTTTAATGGGATTTAATTCAGTTTCACCATTGAATGATCAAGAACCTTTAGGTGTTTGCTTGACGTTAAACAAAAGTCATTCTTCAGTTTGACTCTACAAGCTGAACAAAGTCGGAGAGGGGATAACTACTGAAAATTTCAACAGACTAATACTAATACTAATTAACAAAACTTAAATGTTGTGTGTATATAACCAAATGAAAATTCTACTAATGGTGATAGAAAGGAAAGAGAGCCCAGCTGTTTGATAGTCTAACAAACAGGAATACAAAGTGTCAGGAATTATCCTTCCTGAACCTCTGGGGCTTGTATCCCCCTTAAAATCTCCTGTCTGTCTACTCCTTCCCTAGCCAGAGAATCTGATAAGGCATTAGCCAATCTGGTGGTAAAAAAATTATTTCTAATGTGATAGATGTTGACAATGATTAGTCCTTTGGATTGATAGAGTCATTAGTTCATATCAAATCCAATTTACCTTTTAAGCAGTTTCTGGATTGTCACAAAAACAACAAAATGGCTTTCCCTAAATCTACAAGTGGATGCCTTCAGAAGTTCAGATAAATAATTCAGCCCTGTCAAGGGAGTCTGCTTGTTTAATACCTCAACCATATACAGTTTCTTTTGACATGTTAAAGAATGCACAAACTAGTGATATTTTCTCTTTTCTTGCAGAGCATGGAAATGGGTAGCACCATATGGTTGGGATAAGGCTTTATTGAGTTGAGCATTGTGTACAAGAGATTCTTATACCACACATCTGAAACATTGTTGAGGGCCTACCTGGTTTGACATACGGGGGACCCGCTTGATCTTGCCCAATGTTTCAGGTGTGGTCTAAGATGCACTTGTAACTGGTACAAAAGAGAAAAGAACCCGACTGTTAGCATTCCTACAAAAAACATAATACATAAGCTATTTTTTGTATGATCATCTATGATTTGTAGTTCATAATAATTCTCATTAGCAAGAAAGAATATGCTAATCTAGCAGGCATTTAGGGCATTAGTGTTTCTCCCCTCAAGTATATTAAAAAGGGATGGTGAGAATATCAGAAAGTGCCTAGATCATCTAAAATAAGTTGACACAGTACACCAAGTGCAGTGCACTTGAGGTTATTTGATATTATATAGCTGAAAAAAATGGTATAGGCATTTAAATGAAAGACCTTTTGATAAAAAAGAACCAATATTATATTTACAACATAAATACATCTATTTTATTTTTCATTTTGATTACAATCTAAGCATAACTTCATTTCTGCTCAACATGTCAAGTGATCTTGTAACTTGTGTTATAAATTGTCCTCTTTATGAAGCTAATAGCTAAAAATTTAGTAATAAATGTTGCAGATGTAATAAGAGCTTTGTACAGAAATATATAAAATAATTATAAGAATAGAAGAAGGTGATTAACCATTAGTCATCTGTTGGTGGGATTCTTCTGCTTCATGCAGGGTACGCAGACTCTCCAGTCTAGCAGCTGCCATCTCTCGATCTGAATCATCTGACTCTGTGTCCTTATCCTCAGATGACGGCTCATCCAAATCTTCTCCATCTACTTTCTTTTGTTTCTTTTCTGTTGTTTTTCTCAATTTTACTGCAGCTAGGTGCTTTCTAATTAGATCTCTTACTTCTTTTGGCACTGCCTCACACCCCCTAATTTCCCCCTTTTTACTTGCTAAATGTTTTTTGAAGCGAGTAACACCTCCAATCATGGTCCTATGGCAATAGTTACATTGTACATGGTGCCTATGTCCTCCAACCATTTTTCCATGTTGCCATCCTATGTCTCTGGGGCGTGGCATTTTATTAAGCAAATTCCAGAACCCCCAATATGCAATTGTAATCCCAATTTATGCAAGCTGAAATCCACAATACTGCATACAATAAAAAGCAAAACATAAAGTGTGCAAAGAATAACACTTAAATGCATATAAAATGCAACATTATTTTAAGGCATAAATTGCATATTATTTCAAGAAGTAGACGAAGAAATAATTCTTCTCCTCTTAATTTTTCACATAATATAGTTAAAACATCTGTAAGTACAAATGGTTAAATCAGGGCACTTTCATTACCTTGTGTGGTAATAGAAAGAGTGGGTAACAAATAATATATATACAAAGCATAGACATTGCATTGCATATATCAAAATAAACCCAAAAAACATGTGCAGTAACAAGAATAAGCATACATAAATTACCAAAGAAAAATTATCAAAATAAAAAAGAAAACCAAAGCAAAAGAGCATAAGAAAAGAAAAACACATTACTAGATGATAAAACATTCACAACGCAAGGATATGAAAAATACATGAAATCTAGAGAAAAATAACTAAGGTAAGAGAAGAAAAATACATATAGAAAAGAATTAAACAGAAATCCAATTAGATACATGCACCATACAGACAAGCATGATGCCATACTTATTTGAGAGAAAAGGCAGAGTGGCAAGGTGTTGTATTTATGAAATGGATCAATAGAAGAATGGATTTCTACTGTTGTCTTTAATTGGCCTTTTTCCAATTACCATTTTCTGCCTTTAGTTCAAAAATGGCAGAGAGGTAATTAAAGTTTCAACGTCAAAGTAAGTGTAAGAGAAGATGGGATGCTGCCAGTGTTGTTTGGGCTTTCCCATATGGATGATGCATCTGTGCAGGATTCTTGAGGGATTTTTGAGGGACACTTCTTAGAAACATTTTCCTTTCTTCTCCTAGTATAGTTGACATAAATGAACAGCTAGTGTACAATATGAGTGTCATATTTGCTAAAAAAGATTAATTAGGAACAAAGACAACATTCTAAACTCTTCTTTTGTAGATTTATAATGTTAGAAATTAAAAAAATATGAACTATTTTTCCTGTTGATGTGTATTACCAAATATGAAGTCCTTTTTTGTAGGTTCCATATTACCAAAGGTTGATAAGAGGCAAATGAAATTAATTCCTTCCTCTAGGAAGAAATTTAATTTGGTAAAATGGGACAAAGTACGTAGGTTGAAGTGGGACGGGTTGGCAATAAGAAGGATTAAGGAAATGAATAAAGCCTTGTTAGGAAAATGACTTTGGAGGTTTGGGATTAAGATAAATGTGTTGTGGAGGGTGGTGGTGTGCAAGTACAGGGTGGCTAGATTTGAGTGGGATTCTAATGAGGTTTCAGCCTCATATGGGGTTAGTGTTTGGAAAGGGATATTCTAGGCAGCATATGCAAGATAGACACAACTTTTACTTAGGAAAGTAAGTAGGGCACAATTTTGGGGAGATGAAAACTTATGTCCTAGACTTTACAGGCTAAACACTAAAGACATCATAGTTAATGTTTTGTAAAGCAATGGGATCAGGTGGTTTGTGTGTCTGATTTTCAGGAGGCAATACTGGACAGAAATGGGAAGAATTTATTATGATGGTCTCTAGGTTGGAAGCTTCGAACATTGATCTGATGAGGTTGATATTGGATGGTGGAAAGGAAAGTTTACAGTGAAGTCCTATTAAGAAGCCATTGTGAGGAACCAAGAAGTGAAATCAGATCAGATGGCAATTTGGGGTAACCTCATCCCACCTAGAGTTGAGGCATTTGCATGGCTTGTCACACTTGACAGCATTTTAACTTATGATTATTTGAAGGCTAGAGATTTTCAGTTGCCATTGTGATGTATATAGTTAAGGAGGAGGATGCCAAGTACTTCTTCATCAATGGATAGAAATAATTTGGGGTTTTCTTCTTTGACATCTTCAACGTGCAAATATTTTATTCCAGGTAGCCAGAAGAAATCTTCCCATCTTGGCTGAGGATAACAGGTAACAAGAAATCAAAAATTATTTGTAGTGTAATACCTTTGGCACTTATTGTTTTCTTTTGTTTGTTTTCTGCTTCTTGGTAAAACTCTTCATCTATCTGGATGCAACCTTTTCCTTTTCAATAAAATTTCTCTCTTGTTATTAAAAAATGCAATTACTTCCTCTAGATCTGTATGGACCTTCCAATGGCTCTCATGATGAGCCTAAAAATTCAAGTGAGCCTGATTCAATTCCATGGGCCTAAAAGTATTCCCTAGTAAGCCCAGGCCCAATAAATTGCTGAGTTGATCCAAAGGCCTGCAATATGAGTCTACTCCAGCAAGCCTAAAGAGCTTGCCAACTCAGATGGACCCCACTGATCAAGAACAAAACTCAAGTGGACCAACACAATTTGCAAAGGATTAAATCATAACCGATCCTCTCAAGATTTTTTTTTGATCGGTAAACAATCTTCTCAAGATTCTCATAGTCAAATCTTTTCATGATTTGATTAGATACTCAAGATTTGATAAATATTTGGGGGGATTTAGAAGATTCATTTTCTAGCAAGTATTTCTTCTTTAGTTTCATTGTTTAAGAAAATAAATATATACATAGATCTCTATATAAACCCATGTAAACACTCTCTTAAGCATTGATTGAATGAATAAATGACGAGTTTTCCCTATTGAAATGTTTGGTGTTGATTCCCAACTTATGAAGGTGGTGATTTCTTCATCTCTAGGTGCTTACTCCTAAAGAAACCTAATAGTGCTGATTCCTTTGGGCTCTATCTTTATGATAATAACAGGTACTCTGTCTATTCACTGCACCCTACTTGCATATCTTTGTTTTTAATATCAAATTAAGTCTTCTAATATCATTTTAGTCTTATCCTTTTCTCCATTACAAACTAATCCCCCTAGTTCTCTTTAGCTCCCCTTTATTCTCTTAATATATTGTTCTTTCTTGTCTTCATTGCTTCTGCCCTAAGCTTATATAGCTCTCAGCTCAGACTAGCAGAGAGTCTAGAGACTTCCTCATTGTTTCAAATCCTATGACCTTGTCTCTTAACCGGCCCTTCCAAATTGTTCATCCATGGCCTAACTTGTAGGATACATTTCCTATCCTCTTTACACCTCTATTAGGCTATTAGACCTGTTTCCTTACTTCCCTCGTATTTATCAATTTTACAAACTGCCCCATATTTTATCTGTGCACTATTGATTGTTAAATTTAGGTTAAGTATAGAACTACCAAGATGAGGGCTTTGTGGCATAATTCTATCTTGATTAAGCCAGAGAAATGAGCTGATGTTTAGGGTGGGTCAGACATAAAGCCAGAGAAATTTAACGTTACCAGAATCCCAAATCCCCAACTTTAAATTATGAGCTCCTCCCTGAGGTGATGATTCAATGACCTAAAAACAAATTGTCCTTTTTATTACTTTATTTTCCATATCTTCCTTGCATTAACATTTCGGAATATGCTTACTGAAGTATTCTCTCCATTGTCCTAGCCATGATTCCCAGAAGCTTGTTAACCACATAGGTTCTTACACAAACATCCCATTTTTCTAGTTGGGCTTGTTAAATGCCCTCTTTGCAGTCCCCACATTTGGGCACTTCAATCAGGCCCTAAGCTCCCTATGTAAAACAAAGCCAGAGCGCTCTTGTTGCAATCCTTTCTAACAGACCTAAATCAAACCTCAACAAGCATTTTCACAACGGCAACAAAACTCAATAATTGAATTATCATTTTTTGACTTCATCAGAAACATTTTCTCAATTTCTCAAGCTTGGAGCTTCTCTGTCACTCAATGCCTAGTATACCAACAATCAGCTTACTGACAAAACGGGGAAGAGAAGAACATTTTTCAGCAGTCCTGTGAAGTGGCGAACCTCATTTACACTTAATTACCCATCTAAAAGAATGATGAGAACGATGCTTAAAAGGGAGAAAAAACAGAACTTGCTACCCATCCAAGAAAAGGGAAAAGCAGAGTCTCAGAAATTCTCCATAAAAACAACAAATACAAAACGTTGAAAAAGGGAGAAAAAAAAGAACTCGTAGTTACTCGTATAAGCTGCCTCCGACACACAATGACGGACAAGCCGAAAGACAGACCGCAACACTGAACCTGAGATCCATCAAACACGGTATCAACACAGAACACAAAATCAAGATGAGATAAACGGCAAAGCCTCGCTCAGATTCATCCGGTTTCACGGTTTGAACTTAAAACAGTACCTTTCGATCGAAATGTAGGTATCGGAGTAATCGGCGACAGAAGCCGTCGTTTATCGTCTCGGCCGTTGTTTGTGAAGAACGGGGTGGAGTATCGGAAAAAAGAGGAAACGATAGAAACCCTAAAAGTCGTGATGTACCGTTTCTTGATTTATCGTTTTTTTTTTCTCTCTCTCTCTCGTTTCCCTTATCTGACCGAGAGCCCAAATGCTCAATAGTGTGTGATTTGTCACTTGCGCCGTATCGTTTCGTATCTCGGGCTAGTCAACATCGCGTAACGTCATTTTGTTACATAAATTTTCCGGGAAGAGCAATGCCAAGGGTACGACATTTTTTTTTTCTTTGGACTTTAGAAATGCATCGTAAACCACGTATCTGAAATACTGTCTCGGTTGGAGTGGGTCCCGCACGTTTTTTCTTACAAAATATTCGAGATTTGTGGTATACGCAAATGAAGGGATTTGAAAAAGACGGCACGATTACTTTCAAGACTCAAGACAATTGGGCTGCTTCAGGATTTTGATTACTTCAGTTTTCTTTGGCTCCCACGCCGTATGAAGATTTCCTTGTAACTACCGATTACATTAGTCCACATCAACGGTTGTCCTACGTTAGTGAAGACTTTTATGTTTAGGGCCAAGCCCAACCCAGCCCAGTCCAACCCAAAGTTCTATACATGGGCTCACGTTTGAGCCCACCCAAGTTGTATGAGCAGCTAATTAGCTGTTCTAGCAATATTGAATTATCCACAAGGACGTGAGGCGAGATAACATGCTACTACAATCTACAATAGTGCTTTTAATGCATGATAAAAAAGGTTTTTTATGCATATTTAGGGTCCGTTTGGTTTAGGGTTGGAATCAGAATCGAAATCTTTGAGGGGTAGAATCAGAATGACCTATCCCATAGTCTGTTTGATTTAGAGAGGAATGAAAGTGGGAATTGGAATCAGCAGGAATGAGATTTCATTCGCAAAGCAGAAATGGGGAAAAAAGGGGAAATGCTATTCCAAAAGAAATGGGAATGGGATTCCGATTCCGTCCAACCAAACAGTTGGGATGAGAATAGCCATTCGGATGCCAATTCCAGACCCCTATTCCTAAAAACAAAACAGGGCCTTAGTACATTTACCTTTCATTTGGGTTACATAATTCAATTTAGAAATGAAAGATGTATAAATGCCATTACCTAATACATACATACATACATACATACAATGAATTAGGTTATGTGGTAAATCCTTACCGATCCAGACTGATCCTAACCTGATAGGGTCATTAGGTTTTGGGTTGGGTTTAGATTTAGATGAATCCATGCTGAGGCCCATTCACATTGCAGCATTGAAATATATGTATATATAGGCTTGGTTCAGTATAGGTGTAGTATATATGGGACAAGTTGGATTGGGTCAGGTTGATGATGCTTTGGATTGGATTTGGATTGAACAAAAAAAAGTACAGGCCAAACCCGACCTATTAACACCCCTGATTTTATATGTATATGTTTTGTGCAAAGTTGAGTTGGCTAGGCTTAGGATGCATAATGCTTCAACCTAAGTTTAACCCAAGTTATAAAGCTTGGGCCCAGCCCAAAGCCTGAGAATTCAAGCCCAATCCCTGAAAAAGCTTGAGGCTTCCTAATTTGTAGCCTTAAACGGTGGATAAGGGTGAGAGTTGAATACCCAATTTGAAGAGAAGAACTTATACCGCCTTAGACCCACCTAGCCTTCAAGTCAGGTTGCTTCAGATTTTAGCAAATCCTCGACCCAAGGGTGGGCCAAGAATTAGACCCACCCCCCTAACATCTTTAGAGTAAATTTCAAGAATTACATTTACAATTCATGTTCAAGGGAAAATGGTTTCCTTAAAAAAAAAAAAAAAAAAAAAAAAACTCAAACAAAGCCCTCTACGATGGGTAAAAGTTCCAAGTAGTTATAGGAACTCTTTTTGTCCAATAAAATAATCCCACGTAAGCAAATGCATCCACTTGGATAAAGATCCCAATACACAGAATATCTTATGGAGTTGGCAAAATAATGAGAGATCGATGGTCAATAATTAAAGGGGTTGTTGGGTGCCATGGTTGGCTAAAATCCTGTATGGTTGGCGGTCTTTATTATTTATAGTTGTAATGCCTCCATACAGAGAGAGAGAGAGAGAGAGAGAGAGAGAGAGAGAGAGGAATCACTCGCTGCTGCATCAAGTGGAGAAGATGATTGGGGGAGGGAGAAACACAAGCATTTCTTTAATTAAAGGATATTTTGGACTTTTCACCATGTCTGAAATGCATTTTAATGCATTCATTGCCTGGCCAGGGTCTTATTATTTCAAGTCTGAAAATAATTTTTATACCCAAATTTAAATACACTTTCAAACACCTCTGGCATAAGAAAAGCAACATTTTCAAACTTCAAGGTATGAAAAGTATTATCAAACGCCACCTTAGTAAAACTTCAAGGCATATATCTAATTGGGTAAAATACTTAAACCTCCCTTCAAATTTCTCTTAAATATTGAAACATCCCCTGCTTTTTAAAATGGACTAATAACTCTCTGTCTTAGTTATATCCAACCAAATCATTAAAATGTCTCTTTTGTCCTTATTAAATCATTAAATTTCTAAAACAAGGGGAATAATTTGAAAATAGAAAATAGAAAGTGTCATTTTCTACTTCAAATTTCTATCCTATTTCAAGCTATGATAATTGAAACCAAGCAACTCCATCCACGTACTTGTACTAGTTTTAGGTATATGTTGGGATTTGTTGAAAATTTTTTTCAGCACTTTTAGGACAAGTGTTAATTTTGTAAAAGTGTTTTCATAAAAGTACTTCTATTAAAGCATTTTTATAAAAACGTTTTTTAAAAGTACTTTCATAAAAATGATTTTATAAAAGTGATTTCATAAAAGTATTTTTATAAAAATGCTTTTGTAAAAGACTTTTTATAAAAATACTTTTATAAAATTTGAAAGAAAATAAAGGATAAAATAATAAAAAATGCTTATTTAAATGCTTATTGGAGAAAAAGACTACCAAATGCCAAATATAGAATAAGTGCTTATTTTTTGAAAAAGTTAGGTATCAAATGCAAATAAGTATGCTTTTAATTAGGTGCTTTGAGCTTGACTGTATATTTCTCATAAAAGAGGGAAGGCATAGCTAAGACAAAAAAAAAGGCAAATAAGTTTTCACCTCCGATTGCAGCATCTTAAGGCATTTTGATAGATTGATTGCTGGTTTTGCTGCATGACAAAGGCTATTAATGTTTGGCCTCTACATTTTATGCAGATATGAAATATTTTGCCTTAATGAGGTGAAATTTAGTGAAAAACACCCTATTAGAAAATCTTGAGTTATAAAATGTTTACATGTGATTTTATTGTGTTTAATTAAACTGCAATGTTTGATCACTTATGCTGCATTTGGAAACAATGCAAATGGAGTGTAAATCCCGGCTCAAGGTAAATTTGCACTCTGATTCATTTTTGCTTGTATTTGGCAACACTACATTTATGCATTGGCAAATGACAGACCAATGCATATTTACGTTGATAATAAGATGTAAAAGTACAGCAATAAAAAAGAAGTAAATTTGCACTCAAGTGGGCTTTTGATAAAAAAAAAAAAAAAGCATATGCTTTATTGGAATTCATGTTTGCATCCATTACAGTTAAAATTCTGTTTGGTAAGAAGGTAAATTTGTTAGTGCAAAACTAACTCAAAGATTTTGCATTGTTTTAAAATGTAACCTTAGGCTCAAAGATTTTGCACTCTACATACTTGCATTTATACTCCTTCCAAACTGATCATTAGGCTGTGTTTGATTGCAGTGCAATTTTATTGGCACTAGTGCAAATGCATGTGAGTGCAAATGAAAAAAAATGCAAATTCTCGTTTAATTTTGTTTTGGGTTTTACTTTATTTTCCTTCATGTCTTAATTTAATTCATTTGTATTACAATCAAACAAAATAAGCTAAAATTTGAAACAAAAATAGGTCAGAATTGACACTCAAAATCTTTTGCATTGCCATAGTTTTGCATCAGTGCAAAAGTATTTGCATTGCAACCAAACACAGCCTTAAGCTCAATTTAGAAAAAAAACACAAATATAAATATATATAAAATAATACAAAATACAATATTTTGCACTCTATATATTTGCATTTGTACGACGTGTCATGTTATGTACGAAGGCTATTGTTCAAGTCATGTCAAAACCCACCATGTTGCCACCATTACTAAATTATCATTAGCCCATGGAAGCCAAGAACCCACCTAAACCCAAATTCATTTCACACATGCATCTTGTAACCTAGAACCTCCCCAAACCAGCTCACTTTTAGCTAAGTCCTAAGCTTCTTAAAACCTAAACCAACCAGTCTACTCTCACCCAAGTCCTAAATGTCTTGAAATTTAGGCTGTATTTGAAAATGATGCAAATGGAGTGTAACTCCCGGTTCAGGGTAAATTTGTACTTTGTTTCATTTTTGCTTGTGTTTTGCAACATTATATTTATGCATTGACAAATGATAGAAAACACATTTTTAATACATATTTACATTGATAATAAGATGTAAAAGTACATCAATAAAAGATAAGTAAAATTGCACTCAAGTGGGCTTTTGATAAAAAAAAGATATTCTTGATTGGAATTCGTGTTTGCATCAATTACATCTAAAAGTCTATTTGGTAAGAAGGTAAAATTGTCAATGCAAAACTAACTCAAATTTGCAATTTATATGAACCATTTTACAATACATATTTGCATTCACACTTATTTGCATCGTTTCCAAACACAGTCAGGTTTCGTTCATTTTCATCTCTATAATTTACCCGAGTAAGTGCACTTACCCAGGTAAATGTTTTCTGGGTAACATTTACTTGGGAAAGTGCACTTACTCATGTTCTTTTGATTTCTAGGATTCCCAAGTAAATAACAAAACATCATTTTTACCCTTAAAAAACTAATATAAAATGGGTAAAGTTGTCCCATTGTGCTTTATAAAATTTTCTCTTGGGTGGGAATGTTACTTACCCACTTGGAAAATGGGTATACTTTACATGGGAAAGTAGAGCTTATTTTACCGTGAGGCCCATTAGTAACTGCAAAAAGAACGCAAAATTGGTCAATGAAAAAAAAGATACCTATTAACCAACTTTCCCAAGCTTATTTACTAGTAAACAAACGGGGCCTTAAACCAACCAGTCCACTCACCTAAGTCCTATACCTCTTTAAACCTAAAGAAACCATGTCAGCTCTTATCTAAGTTTTAATCCTATTAAAACCTAAACAAACCAAATCCACTCTTACCCAAGTTCTAGACCTTTTGAAATCCTAAACTCACTAACTCACTACTGATTAAATAATGGGCTAAAATTAATGCTTGAACCAAAAGAAGTGATTTTCATTAGCTAGTCCCACGGAAAAATTCCATGAAAAAAATCACTATCTAGTCCCGTAAAAAAAAAAAAAAAAAACCATTTAAGACTATCTAATGAACTTCAGTGGGAGATTGAACAAATTAACATGCTTTATTTTAAGTAAAAGCAATATTGGGCCTTATAAGAATGGCATATTGAAGAGCAGCATGCACATCAAATGGGTCAAGAAGAAGGGTGGCATCATACTTGAAGATAACATAACTAGTAGGAATATGTGTATGAACATTGGCTTTAAAGCATCCAAATTGAAACTAATAAGAAAATCCATAATATACTCTCTTTGAGAAACAATCAAGTTATCATCAGTACGTTGAGACTCAACACCCAAGAAATGATGAATTGAGCCCAAATCATTTTGCTTGTACAATAACGGGGAGAATTAACATTAGATGCAGAAATGTTGAATTCTTATAATTTGGAACTTAATTTAGAAAATCAAGCTAGTAGAGCTTGCTTAAGCCCATATAGTACTTTTTTTGTAACTTGCAAACATGAGAAGGGAAGTTAGAATCAACAAAACCTTGGTATTGTTTCATATATATATATATATACCGACGTGTTTGAGCTCGCGCCGTAGTGAGTTTGTTCTGTAATGAGTTGTCGTGTAGTGAGCTGGCCCGCGAGGGTTTTAGTGAGCTCACTGCACCGAGTAGCTAGGTTGTCGCGTTGTGCTATCACTTATGTCGATTCAAGTCCACGTGTTGTCTGCTTAAGAGGTCAGGTCAAATCACCCTCCATCAATTACCCTCACTCCTCGGGCTAATGGTCTTACTCTAGCGCGAGGAGTTCATGAAGTGACAGGTTGATTTGACCCGTAATTCAAACTGGGCTGGCTGACTGCATTAAATACACGTGCGGATGTCAGGTGACTTATGGATTTCTTGGGCACCAAAAGGCGCGCCAAGCGGCTTTCAGTTTTGGAAGACGTGCAGCCGGCATTACTTCAGTCCCGAAAGACATGCAGCCGGCGTTACTTTAGTCCTGGACAACATGCATCCAGATTGATTGTGAACCATTGGATTTGCCTTAATCTGAGTCGTTGGCTTTTGGGCACTGAGGCTATAAATAGAGGGGGGGCCAGGCCTCATTTCTTTTACACCAACTTGCCCTGTTTCGGATTTGAGGTCGTGCCTTTGTCTAGTTGCTCGAGCTCTTCTTTTGCTCACACCATTCTTCTGGTTTTAGTTTCTTCCTAGTGAGTCTTTTGTTCCATCAACCATGTCTAGGTACCCACACCGCAGTGTCTTCCCCTGGGATGATAATCAAGATGACATCCCTTTAAGCTCAAGAGGAGCTTAGGGGCTCCCTGAGGGCCAATCCGTGGAGGCTCGAGAAGCCTATAAGAATCATGCTTATACTTCACGAGGGAGGGAACCGGACACCTTCGGCCCTTCCACCATGATGATGGAAAGGCTCCAAGCTTTAGTTTCATACTTTAACCTTCCCGGGGAACTTATCTACAGTCTTCCCTCTGGCAACTATCCTTGGGAGCATGATCACGACAAAATCGTGATCTTTGAGGAGAAACTTGTAGCCGGCCTCCGGCTCCCTCTTCATCCTCTGGTAGTAGAGATTCTTTCCCACTTTAATGTCACTATAGACCAGCTTCACCCCAACATGATACGAAACATGGTTGGGACAATCTCTTTGTGTTTCGAGTATTGTCTTCCCGTCTCTCTAGATATTTTCACTTCTATCCTGTCTATTAAGAATGCCTCCCCCGGAGTTCCTCCAGAAAGGCACTCTTACTATTTTACCCCCTGCCCAGGCTTTAAGCTCTTGCTTGAGCTGCCAAACAAGATCCCCGCCTGGAAGCGGGGTTACTTCGTGGTTCGCAACCCTGAGGGGTGGTCCTCCCTGGGGCCATTCAAGATCCGGGCGTTACTTTGGACCGGAAGGTTCGAGAAATGCTGTAGTCCTGGGAGGGAGTTGGCCTCCTCTGCTCGGACTATTTGACTGAGGAGAAGCTCATGCAGGCCAGTCTGAGCCCTGGTAGGTTACATCTAGGTCGCCTTTCCCTTCTTTTCCTTTTCTTCCCTTTTTTTTTTTGTGAGTCGGACTAATACTTGCAGTCTTTTGCAGCCATGTCGGGTGTAGATGCACGCCGCCTTCTATCGAGCAACCAGAAGCGCAGGATTTGTACTACCGATCTTCGTGTTGTTAGGCACTTCGATCTTACTTCGAATAGTAGGGCGAGCTGGTTCATAGATTCTTCCCGCTGCCTCCTCTTCATCATGTGTTCGATGTTGGCTACTGCGAGGAACCGAGGGGTCTTTCCTGGAGCCCACACCTTGGACCTCGGATTGGTGCTCTACATGGGAAATTTGCATGTTGCGCCTCTCGGGCTGGCTTGGTTCGGGTCTATTCCTCGGGCTTTCTCTTCGAGAGGTAGGGGGAGTACATCGGTCACCTATAACACCCCGAGGCGGGGTTCGCCCCAAATTGGGGGCTAGTACTTGTGAAGTTCTCTCCCTGGGAGGCGAGGACTGGTGTTGGTTGTTTGCCGGCTGGTTTGGTTGCAGTGATGGGAACTACTGCTGATACTACTGATAAAAATAATATTGCTAGAACCAATGGATCTAATGCATCTACATCGTTCGGACACTTTGGACAAAGTCACTGAACTGGGAGTGTCCAATCCTAGGGGAATCATGGAAGGCTCCGAGAATGTGGTGCTCACCTGGGGGATCAAGACACTCACCTGTTGGACAGTGTGGGATGCAGACAATGATGGGACTCCAGATATGGTCAAAGGAATGGTGAACCAGCCGATTGTCATCGAGGGTCCTTGGGGAGCGACTATCTACTGCTCTTGCCTCCCAGTAATGTTCATGTTACCCTTACCATTGTGGCTGGAAGATGCCATTGAGGTTGAGACTGATTTTGAAACTATAAAGAAATTGGGATGAACTTTCGATCGTATTCCCACAGACAGCGCCAATTGATGATGCATGATTTGGAAGCTCCTAGCTGAAGGATGATTTGGAACTTAGTTGTGTAGCGAGCTGGACCAAGCTGCAAGGCAGAGGATTAGACCACTCGAGGTGGTTAACCTGGCGAGGTCGCTCCGATGCTTAAGTCAATATTGTATCGTGATTGTGAGTTAGAACCTAAGTGCTAGAGAGTTTGGATGCAAGTAATCGTGCGTACCCGAACCATGGAGGGGTTAATGCCTTTATATAGCTAAGTTATTCTGGGTTTCCCAGAACAGTTCCGAGATCTGTAACCTGAATAGACAAGATCTGTTTCCGCTTTAGTCGGGGAGTAACGTATCAATCAATGAACTTCATTATCGCTACTCAATACGGACAGGAAGAAGATAAAGCTTGTTGTTATGCGGTATGATCCCGTAATATACGAAATCTGCTAGGAAGCTACTGGGATTTATTACGTATCACTTTGGTTCATAGGCTTAAAACTCAATTAGATGCTGAGGTGGTATTACACCAAGGTGACTTGTTGCCAAAATAACTTTATGCCAAAGTGACCTTATGCCAAGCTCCACAAACCGCTGACTAGGCTCTATTTGCTAAGTTGTGATCTTACATGCTAAATTACTTGTCATTGTTTATAAAATTTGTATTGTTTTTTATGTAAAAATCAACTTTAATAATAACTGTATTTCATTATTTTGAACATTTTTACGCCGCTTAATAAAAAATTGTAAAAGAAATGTCAATGATTGCAATTACAAAACTTCTGCGGAGATTTCAACAATGGTCAAGGAGAAGTTTCAGCAATCTACCCTTTATATTATTAAAGAGACATTGGAAATGGAATCAATACAAAATATAAAAATGGTAGTTTGTTCCCGATTAACCAGAATAACCATTAAATATATCGAAGGGCCATGGATTGAAAATCCTTGTCAGTCAACTTTGTAAATGCAATAAGAAATTATTTCTGTTGGAAGAATCGCCAGGTATATCTGACAATCAAAGGATAAGGTTTATCGTTTACATTATTATTAAAATAATGTAGAGGGAAATGGTCTAAAGTTTGACGCTGTTTTTTTGAGCTGTTTACTTTAGCCTTATCCGAAGTGCCTCAAAACAGCTGAACCAGCTTAGCTGAATATTCAGCTCAGCCGTCTCAAATGGGTACGTGTCAAGTCTTTTTCTCATTACTTTGTTAGATGAGGCCATTATAAATTGAACGGGTTAACTTTGGCCGTTGGGGCCCAATAGGCTGTTAAGTAATTACTAATTTATCCATTCTCATGATAAATTAGTAATTATCAATTTTTCAATTTGAACAAATCTGACTTTCTTTCTTTTCTTCTAAAAGACTAATAAAAGAGCCCGCCTGAATAGGTCACGGTAGTTAATTGCCCTTTCGTGAGAATAAATTGGGGGTCATTTGGTAAATCTATTTTGAAATATTTTTTAGAAGTTCTGATGATCAAAAGACGTAATGAGTTTTTGTAACAAGATCTTGACAGTTCGAAAACTGTTTGGTTAAGGTGTGTCTTTCTATACGAAGACAATTTGAATAAAGAAAAAAACTAAAACACTCCATTTAGAATTTCTCAAAAATAATCTCAAACAAGTTTTGTATATTTTTTCGATGTAATGTCTTAATTTTCTTTAAACCAAATGGAAAAAGACTACAACATAATATATCGAATATCTAAATAACCAATAAATCACACGGAAATATGTGCCAAACAGAACTTTGGTTTAGCGATGGATCAATCAAAAGTTTTGTTTCATTGTGTGTAGATGATCTTGGGAGAAGCAACCTTTATTACTTTCAAGAGTACGGAAAAGAGGATAGCCGTGGGGGCTGATTTTATATATGTCAAGATTTCTGCTTTTAAATCCAGGGTTGATTTTACATCTTTTTGGGCCAGATTTTGGTGAGAAGGATGGTGAAAAGCGGAGAGAAGAAAGAAAAAAGAGGAGAGAAGGGGTGTGTGGAGAGAGAGGACAGGAGGGGAGAATGGGGGAGAGGGAACAGGAGTAAAAGAGAAAAGAGGATGTGGGGCTTAATTTTGCTTTTTTATTCTTTTTATGTTTTGCACTTGTTTCCATGTTTGTGATTAGCCATGTGTATTTGAGCAGTAAAGAACCTAATTAAGTAAAATGAAATGGGATTAGGTTTTGAGAGAGAGGTCCAACCCATATATACTATAAACAATTGAAAAAACTCAAAAAGGATAAAGGGCAGATATCTAAAATCCCTATGAAACGAGTACAAAGGCAAATATGTAGGGTGCAAAATCTTCTATTGTACATATTTGTATTTGAAATACTTTCAAACTGAGCCTAAAAGAAAAATGATCCCAACGGAATATAAGGTAAACCCATCTCATCATAACGAAGACAAAACTGAGTTTCCTGAGGTAACTGACCCACATTGTCAAAAATCTAATCCATCTGGGCTGTACATGCCAGATTTGCCAAGTTATCAGCCACCTTATTACCTTCTCTAAGAGAGTTTCGAAATTTAAATCCATCCAGTTCAGAAAAGTTCTCATCTTTTGCCGCCAATACCAAAGACTCCAGGGAAGCCCAGCCTGATCAAGCATAATATCTTATATATAGAATCTGAGAGTCTAAAATCACATCAAATGTCTGAATCCCCAAAGTAAAAGCTAGCTGAACGCCCACCAGAAGAGCCTTAGCTTCAGCCATTAAATTAGTTTCAACTCCATAAAAAGAAGAGAAGGCTGCGAGCATCCTATTTCTCCCATCTCTAATTACACCACCCCCTCCACTTCGCCCCGGGTTTCCTTTAGACGCGCCGTCTGTATGAAGTTTAAAGTAACCCATCTACGAAGGCACAAGAGAAACCAGCCGGACTTTCTGAGTTTGGCGCTAAGGCTTGTATTTGTATTTGGAAGGAGTACAAATACAAATACAAATATATACATGTAAATACATATAAAATAATACAAAATATAAGATTTTGTATTGTACATATTTGCATTTATACTCCATTCAAACTGAGTCTAAGTTTCTTAACACCCAAAATCTTCAAAGGTTAATTTTGTTTCTTAAAATAAGGAGGAGTGTCTATCTCCTGAAGCCAACGAAAACTGCGGCCGCACGAATTAGCCGAGGGCAACAAAGTAAATTCGTCTCCAAGTTCCGAAGGAAGGATGAAAGCTTCGAGGTCTCGGAAGAGGTAAGCCGAGGCTGAAGACTATAAGCCGAGGTGAGGTGTTCCTTTCGAGTATCGTAGGAGCCGAGGATTGTAGGTCGTCATCTTGGTGGCGAGGTTCCTGGAGATCCGAGGTACTGGAAAACAAGAAGGGTTAGAGGCTTCGGATGAAGACCCAAGGCGGAGGCTCTGACGCTCAAGTTAGTATGAGGTGTAAGGTAGGAGGAGGTGCAGACGAGGTCTTGGTGATAGTCCTCGAATGCACCGAGTCCCCAAGAGTAAATGCTAAGGAAGCAAGGTAGGTGCAGAAAGTAAATGAGAGAGTTGTGTCAGAATCATGGGTTCTAGCCCCCCTGTCAAGGGAGAGTAACCTCTTATTTATACTTGAGCAGGCTGGAGGTAGGTAAAGATGAACTTACCAGATGAATGTCGAACGAGGTTAGGTGGTAGGCCCTAGCGGGTACGTCTGACAGCCCCATGGTTGGCTCCGTAAGAAGGTAGCAGGGCTTCCCCCTGCTGTGGCTGGCGCTATCAAGCATTAGTCGGTTGGGCCTCCCAGCCCGTAATGGGCTGGGCCTGGATATCTAACATCATTTGCCCCCCACTCCCAAGACCGAGGCGAGGCCTTGGCTTCAGCTAGTAATGAAGGTAATAGTCAGGGTAAGGCTTCGGCTTCGTACATTGGGAGTAGTAGTCACTATGCCTTCAGATTCGTCAGCCGAGGGGTATCCTGTAGTGGCATTGCTTTAACTTTGTGTGTGTCATCCCTCATCAATTCTGAGACGCGTGTGGTGCGGATGCCTCGGTTTAGCGGAGATGTTCCGTATCATGCACGGGCAAGTCTCGTCAAGGGCCGATCGTGCGAAAGACGGTCACTCCGGTAGGCACGCGTTTGTCGGGTTTAGTGATCCGCTCGATGGTTACGATGGGTGGGCCATGCAATTTTCCCAACAGGTTACGGTAGGCGAGCCTCGCAGTTCACCCGGTGTCATTTTGTCTTCCAAGGGCATGCGCTAAAATGTGCGGTGGCAAAGGGTTCCCATAACTGCTGGATCTGTGGTGATCCGAACCGTTGCTTAGGCATCGTTTCACCTTCCGAGGATGAGCACCAGGTGGTGCATTGTAGTTGGATGGTGGAAGCGGAAGTGCCTCAGCTATCGGATTCAGTGAGATCTAGGCCATCCATTCTCCTTTAAATAAGGGCCCTGGTGGCGACTTTCCTCTTCATTTGAACTTAGACGCCCTTGCTATCGAGTGAACTCAGCTTCCTAGCTCTCGATCCTTCAGGACTCTCCCAGCTTCTCCATCCTTCAAGACATCTCGTCTTCACCTCCTTAGGTAATCAACTATGTCGTTCTCGGACTCTAGCCCTGAATGCCAAGAACTCCTGAACACCTCGGGAGGGAGCTCCCCTGAAACCCCTTCTCCTCTATCTTCCCTAGGTTTTTTAGTCATAGCCCCCTTCGGCAGGAGGTGACCGTATTGAGGGAAAGGTTAGCCTCAGGGGGTGCTGAGGCTATTGCCACACGAGGTAACAACTCTCCCCATGAAAGCGCCACGTCGACGTCGCTAAGGGAGCCCGGAGGGTCTCCTCTCTCCGAGGAGGATGTCGTGGAGGTCCTCGCCAGACCGGTGGGAGGGAGTGCTGCCCGAAGGGTGGCTGACGCTGGTGTTCTGCACTCGGAGTTTGATGGCTCCTTGGACGTGGGCCAGGTCAAATCCTTGGTGAGGAGGTTCCACATACCCCGGTCTTATGACCTTAGGGTCCCCGATGTGGGTGGTCGGCCATGGACTCCCGAAGAGGGGAAAATCTTCACGATAGGATCATGTGTTGTTAGCTAGAAAAGTAGCAAATTAGAGTTGTTAGACAGTCATGCCCTTAGTTCCAATCAGATTGATGTATCTTTTGACATTTATTGTAAATGAATAAAGTACATAATTGATTCATGTCATTGTGGTGTGTTTCTGTGTAATACCCTTAAACTGGACACTTATGAGACTCATGTTAGTTTAGAATCTTTACAGCCATTGAATAGATCGGGGGAGATTTATCCTGCCAGGTTGACACTGATGTATCGCCAAGTTGGTTGGGGTAGCTTGTCTCAACTGCCAAGGTGAGACCTGAAGTACATGCAGTGTGGGTTTTCTTGAAACCCTGAACCAAACCAAAAGTCCAGTATTACCCTGGACCTTGGAGATAGATGGGTAAAACTAGAATGTTACACTTGCACCCTAGACTCGATTATGGTACTGCACTAGGTGTCGGATCGAGTTGTCTTTGATATGCCAATCAGTGAGATCCTTAGAGGGGGTCAAAACCTGGGTATGTTGGGGCAGTCCGAGAATTCATGTAAGTGGGTGATCATAGTGACAGGATCAGTCCCTTTGTCGGACAAAGTGAATGATCGGGGATGCACTCTCTTTGATGGAAACATAAACTGTTGGCAATTGATTTCAACCATTGAAATTTGTTTTTGCAAAATATATTTACACACAGACACATATATATATATATATATATATATATATAAGAGTTTAACACTGTTCCTTGCAGCTGAGGGAGAGGTCCTCTCTTGTCGGGCAGTGTTTGATCATTATGGGCTGAGAGGTTAAGTGTAAAACCATTGAGAGTAATACATGATGGGCTAATCTTGCATCTACCCACAGTCCTTGGGTTTTCATAAGGTGGCTGGACCCAATGACCATTTAGTGTAAATGTTGGGCCCATTAAGAGCCCATAGTAATGGACTCAGGGGTTCACTGTCTCCTACAGTGAATTTGGCTAGGCATTGTAACAAAGGTTGAGCTGAACCCATGTGGCTGATGTGTAGATCAATGTTTGGGTCCCATGCCATACAAAGAGAGCCAACTAGGCAGCAGGTTAAGAGGTTAAGTGAGCACATAAATTTAATTGGGACTAAAGCCCAATTTCAAACTGGGTTAATTAGATTAATTAAATAGGGGGTAGATATGGGTTTGGATCAGTAGATAAGGATAAGAGGATAAGTCTTATCCACTTAAAGAGTCCATATCCAAATAAAGATTTGGATTAGGAAACTCCTAATTTGATTAGGATTAAGCTGATCTTGAACTGTAGATAAGTAGGGATTATCCTTATCACTTAAAGAGTCCATATCCAAATACAAATTTGGATCAGGAAACTCCTAATCAGATTAGGAGGTTGTCTCTTTAAGGCTATAAGTAAG
Organism: Nelumbo lutea; assembly: GCF_056320005.1. Classification (NCBI taxonomy): domain Eukaryota; kingdom Viridiplantae; phylum Streptophyta; class Magnoliopsida; order Proteales; family Nelumbonaceae; genus Nelumbo; species Nelumbo lutea. The sequence goes on along the minus strand of NC_142689.1, from coordinate 17,009,930 downwards.
AGAGCAGGGCAGACATGAAAAATACACCAGATACAAGACAGCAATCTGCAGAGTTCTTCCCGGTGCTTATCGCCCCTACCCAATTCGATCTCCACTTTTGGGAGTGATCAAGAATTGTTCTTGATATTGCTTCTTGGTAGAAAAAGCAATCTGAAGTTGTGCTCACCAGCCCTTTACTCCATTCTTGCTGAAGAATTCAGTTCTTGCTGAAGAATTCAGTTCTTGTTGAAGAGTCGTCCTGTTGATCATGCTTCACCACACACTGTGTCATCTTCCTTGGGCGTGAACACCTTCATTGGGAGTTACTGCTACTTTGTATCAGGTATATCATTCTCCTCCCTTTTTAGTTTCAGATATGGTCCGGTATGGTTCAAGGTTGATCTTTGAAAATGCAATTTTCTAAAATAGGAAATGTGATTCCCAAATGGGAGAGAGAAAAATTTTTGAAATTTTGTCCAACCTTCCTATAGGGTTTGGCCATCCATATGATGGATCTCTCATCCCTTCAGATCCGTATCATGCTCTCATGAGGCTTCTGGAGCTGTCCTCCTTATCCGTACAACGTTCTCCTGCCATGATCACACTTATCCATCTGACGTGGTGCCAATGTGGCCAAAGAGATAAGATGACATCCGGGGCCAGCTCAACCATAACCCAAACAATTGGATTCCTAAATTTAGCCCTCATTCTTTTGCAATGAACATGTTTATCTAGGTAAATATAGTTCATTTATCAAAAAAAAGTTTTTTTGCACTATCCACTTTTTCCTCTTGTATCACTTTTACCCATGGGTTTAGTGTGCTAGAAGGGGCATTCTTTTATAAATAACAAAATATTTTATTAAAGATATAAATATAGATTACAAAGGAAACAATGGGAGAGATAAAGGTAAGGTTTTTAAAACCGACCCGGACAATCAACCGGTCAAGGGTCTAGTTCCCGGGCCGAATGGTCCGATCATTCAAACCATTCAGGACAGCCCATTCTAACAAAAAAATAGAAACCGGCCAAACCATTGAACGGTTCGACCACCCAGGTCAGCGGTTTGCTGACTAAATCAATGATTTTGGGGAAAATAATGGTTTTGGGGTAAAACAAAATCGATCACGTGACCAGTTCCTAGTTTTTCCGGTTTAACCATTTGGTCTGGTCCAGTTTTGAAAACCATGGATAAAAGCTCTTAACCCTCCCCAAGAAAGTCAAAAAACATTTACAGCTCTACCCAAAACAAATGAACCAGTCAAGGGTCTAGTTCCCGGGCTGAATGGTCCGACCATTCAAACCATTCAAGACAGCCCGTTCTAACAAAAAAATAGAAACCGACCAAACCATTGAACGGTTCGACCACCTGGGTCAACAGTTTGCTGACTAAACCAACAGCTTTGGGGGAAATAATGATTTTGGGATAAAACGAAACCAATCACATAACCAGTTCCCAATTTTTCTGGTTTAACCATTCGGTCTGGCCAAGTTTTGAAAACCATGGATAAAAGCTCTTAACCCTCCCCAAGAAAGTCAAAAAACAGTTACACCACTTACCCAAAACAAATGTTCCCTTCCCACCCCTTGTTTAGCTTGAGTATATGCAAAGGAGTTAGCAGATTTCTTCACCCAATGAAATTGAATATCTATTTCCCAAGTTACCCAATCAAACTCTTTTTTCATTGGCAAATTTCCATAGTTTACTATTCTCATTTTGCAGCCAATATATCACCAGTTCAGAATCTCCTACAATTCTGTTGTTTTTGTATGTATTAGTCAAATACCAATGGTTGCCTACATTTTAGGAATAACATGCCATGCCTTGTAAAATGTGAATCAATGAATAATAGACAAGGAGACATTTTAAGTTTTTAACCATTGAACTCGATGTAATATCAATTTTAAAAATACATATCATGATATATATATATATATATATATATATATATATATATATATATATATATATATATATATAATGCAAACCAATGGATATGGTGGAATGATTAGATTTACCATACTTGAGGGAATAGTAGGAAAATTTCATATCTTTACCCAAAAACAAAAAAAAAAAAAAAAGTGTAGGAAAATTCATATAGGTTCTTTGGGTCCAATAACACAATCTAATAGTTTATGTCGATACAACAGGGAAAGAAGCATCAAATTATCCGCTCATTTTCTCCTATCGTCCCTGTAAGGCCCCTCGCTTTCTTGGTCCTTCAAAAACCCTAGAAATGCCAAAAAACCAAAAAAGAAGAATCCTCCCGACCAACCTCCTCCTCCACCGCCACCACCCCCACCACCATCTCCATCATCACGAGGTGGAAATCCAGTCCCACCATCATCAAGCTCAGGTGCCTTTTCCTTGCCTGAAATTCAGCAACAAATTAGACCATGAGAAGGATGGAAAGATTAACAAGTCATGGTAAAAATAGAATTATCAACTAATCACATTTAATGGGTAAAACTTCAAGATTAAGGCCAAAGCCTTTATTGGGTACTTAAACATATATGAAGCTGCATGAATCCCTGAAAATCAAATTTTTACCCACCCAATATTGACTTATCTGAAAATCAACTTCAAGAATCCCTAAATCATCTTTTTTTTAATTGAGTTATAAAGCGGAATGCTGAAACAAAAATGTGTAACCAACCCATCAGAATGAAACTTTGTTAACGAGGAATATAGGAGTAAAAGGGAAATACACCAAAAAAGAGAAGAACTTGGGATATTTGAAGAGAAAAAGGAGGAAACTGCTAAAAGGATAGAGGAAATAGACCAAAAAGAGGCCCAAAGAGAGTATGGTTTGGAAGACCAAAAAGAAAGATGGAATTTGAAAGTGCAGCTAGAGGAAATTCCAAGGAAGAAATTTCTTGGGTGTAAAAATCAAGATGTAAGTGGTTACTGGATGGAGATGGAAACTCAAAATTCTTTCATTCTTTGGCAAATGGAAGAAGGAAGAATATAAACTCTAGCGTTATGAGTGAAGATCAGATAATAACTTCAAAGGAGGAAATTGAAAAGTGCTTTGTGGATTATTTTATATCAATTTTTGCCACCCTAGAAGAAAGGACTGAATTTAGAGGACTTGAATTAGGACAAGGTGCCGGTTCATAGAGCTGCTTTCCTAGAGACTCCAGTGAGGATGAGGTCCATGAAGCAGTCTTCTATGGAAAGGTCAAAAGCCCTTGGACATGATGGTTTCTCGATGGCTTTCTATCAGGATAGCCGGGAAATCGTAAAGGATGACTTATGACTGTATTTGCAGAATTTTATCAAAAGGGAAAAACCTCACCGAGAGCAAATGCAACCTTCTTAGCCCAAATACCCAAGAAGAAAGATGCTAGAACCCCTAAGGATTACAGACCTATGACTTATTGGTAGCCTTTATAAAATCATTGCAAAAGTCCTAGCAGGAAGGCTAAAGACTGCTCTACCCTTGATAGTTTCCCAAAACCAAGGGGCCTTTGTTGCAGGAAGACAAATAGTAGACTAAATCCTAATTGCAAATGAGTGTGTGGCAACAAAGATGAAACAAGGAGGGCAAAGATATCCTCTCTCCTTGTTTACATTTGTGGCTGAGGTTCTAAGTAGACAAATCATGAAGGATGATCAAGAAGGTCTTACCAAGGGTTGGAAGATTGGAAGATCTGAGGTGGTGGTAACTCACTTGCAATTTGCAGATGATATTATCATTTTTTTTTGTGAGGAGGTCGGAAATTACAGTCTGAGGAATTTGCAAATTTTAGTGGAAGAGTTTCAAAGGACCTCTAAACTAAAGGTAAATTGGGGAAAGAGTTGTGTGGCAAGAGTTAATATGGAAAAGGCTGAAATCTAATCAATGGCACAATTACTTGGCTGTGAGGTAAAAAGTTGGCCACTAGAGTACCTCGGTCTGCCATTGGGTGGTAATCCAAAACATGAAGGCTTTTGGAAACCAGTCATAGAGAGATTGAATAAGAAGTTAGCCATGTGGAAGAGAAATTACATCTCGTTGGGGGGAAGGATTAAATTGATTAAGTTCACCTTAGCAATCTTGCCCACTTACTTACTTTCCACCTTTAGGATCCTGGAAAAATTAGCTAGACAAGAGAAGATAATGAGGGATTTTTTATGCGAGCCAAGAGAGGAGAAAAGGGACCATTTAATAAAATGGGAACAGGTTTGTAAACCCAAGGAGAAAAGAAGGCTAGGGGTTGGGAACTTGGTGAAGAGGAATACAGCTCTACTAGGAAAATGGTTGTGGAGGATTCATGGTGTAGCCGACAATTGCTGGGGTGCAAAAGTAGCAGCTAATGCAGCTTCAAATTCCCCTTGGAAAGCGATCTTTGAAATGTTGCCTTTATTTACTAACCTCATTCGTCTTGATGTTGGATGTGGGAACAAGATCTTATTCTGGAAGACCTTTGGCTTGGAGACAAACCACTTAGCTTGCAATTCCCTAACCTTTATTCTTTATCAAACCTAAAGGTTAACTATAGCAAGAGTAGCTATACCCCTAGAAACTGGGTTAAATTGGGACTTGAGTTTAGAAGGGGTTTGAGAGACAATGAGTGTGATTCTCTCCTTGTCCTTTTGTCAAAGTTGGAAATAGTTTACCTGGACCAAAATGGCCTTGATAATAGAATTTGGCATCCAGCTTCAAATGGCTTGTTTTCCTGATCTTCTTTCTTCAACATACTAGCCCAGTCAGATGGTGTGGGGGTAAACTTTCCTGTAAGAGAAATATGGTGCAAACCAATTCTCCTCAAATACAAGCTCTTAGTTGGGAACTGTTCCTAGGGAAGGTAAACACCTGTGACATGCTACAAAAAGGCTAAACACGTGCCTTTCTCCTCATGTGTGTGTTCTTTGCAAGGCTTGTAGTGAATCCCTTTCTCACTTCTCTCCTGCTCATTTATTTCTTGTATTTGGGACTATTTATGTTCTCTCTTTGGTTGCAAATTGGCTCCCCCACAAGACATGGTTAGCCTTTTCAACCCAACTTTCCTGAGGCGACAAAAGAAAGGGAAAGATGTATGTGGAAGGCAGTACGTGCAGCCGTGGTTTGTTCTATTGGGAAGAGAGAAATCAGAGGATCTTCAATGAAAAAAAAGTAAATTCTTAGAGGTGGTGATTGAAGCCACTAAAATCATATCAGTACATTGGGTTAAGGCCTTGGAACTGTTCAAGGGTATTCCCACAGATGACTTCTTAAGAAATTAGAGAGCGGTAGCACTCTCTCAAAACCACATAGAGAAATTATAAGAATGGAGTGGAAACCACCAAGTTTAAATAAACTAAAGCTAACTTTGAAGGTAGTTCATTTGGCAACCTAGGAAGAGAAGGAATAGGGGGAGTTTTACGAAACCATCAAGTAGTAGTGATAACCTTGTTCTCAGGACCAATTGGTTTTGGTGACTCAATTCAGGCTGAATCAAAAGCACTGTTGGAAGGATTAAAACTTGTTGAACAATTAGGAGCAAGAGAGTTGGTGGATGTGTTAGCCAAGCAGGGAGATGATAGACCATCCTTATTTTGGGCATTGCTGTAACCTAATGCTTATTTTGGGCATCGTTGTAACTTAATTTCAAATATTTAAATTAATAAATGAACTGCTGTGCTGATAAAAAAAAATATATAGGAGTAAAAGGGGAAAACCCCCAATAATAATGAAGGCATGCGGCATGAGAGGACAGACTGCCATTTTATGGATTCCATCTTTTTTTTAATTAATACTACTACGTTGGGGCTACACAATGGGGGTAGCCCATCCCTACACCCATAACAGCCCAACCCGGGTGAAGATAGGAATTGATCCCAAGTCTCTGCTACAAGCAACCAAAGACCTTACCAACTGAGCTAGTTGGTAACTTGCCTTTGATAGATTCTGTCAAGGAGCTTAAAAGCCACAAGATATTTAGATTTTAATCACTTGGTTTAACTCATTGATCTTAATTAAATCAAATTAAGACATAGTTCAAAATGGGGATCATTGAACAAACTTCACGGATCCTGTATTACCTTGAATTGGTGTTATTGTACTTGTTGGTGATTGACGTGTAATGGTTTGAGTTTGCTCTGCACCACATCTTGCATTCTGCAAGGAAAACAACTCTAATAAGGTTTAAGTTTACCTTGATAATTTGGAAGATTGTATCACTGTAAATCAATAAATAGTTACAACACAAACCTAGATGCTTCATGGCTATCACTTGCTAACTTACTGTACCTTTTTTTGATAAGCCAGTGTATCTAGGCAACATGGAATTGGCTTCCAGGTTCCAATTCATAACATTAGAATCAAAAAGCAAGAATTTGACAAGCACAAGTTGCACAAAACATCATCATCATCATCATCTAAGCCTTGTCCCAACTATATGGGGCCAGTGTTTTAAAAGCGCAAGGCGCAAAAAAGGGGCAGGGGTCAATTTGCGCCCAAAGCACAAGGCAAGGCACGTGCCTTTTTGAAGCAAGACGCAAAAAATAAATAAAAAAGAAGTGCTAAAAAAATTTTTTAAATGTCAGAAATTCAAAAAAAATGCCAAAAGTTCAAAAAAATGCCAAAAATCAAAAAACAAACAAATGTTAAACAATATTAATAAAAATATAAACTTAATTTTTAAAATAAACATTTTAAAAAATAAAAAAACCTATTATCTAAAATGAAAATACATAAACATAACATGTAAAGCATATTCAAATGATAATTTTAAAATAAAATCAAACATATAAAACATTTTCAAGCATGTAAAACCCACAACCTCTTTTTTTCCTCGATTGTATTATTACTTCAAGTAGCTAATGTGATGTAAAACATATTACATCCCTAATTCTACGAGCCACCTTTGTGTCATGCCCCTCAAGGCAAGCCCAAACAAGTCCATGTTAGAGTCTTAAATTCTTAGTTCTCACACAAAAAATAATGATTTTATAATTTTAATTGATTTTTAAGATGATATCTTATTAGGATGCATGAATGAACAACATTACCAACTTGAGGGTTTAAGCCATAAAAATTGTATATTGACCAACCTCAAACGTTGCAAGTAGAAGCAGCAATGGTACCAAACATAACCTTAAATTATATGGATTTGTAGAATGGTTTTTCATGGGTTGGGAGATGAAGTAAATTTGCTTGATGAGGAATGCTAGAATTAGTTATGCTATGGAAGATGAGGGTTTCTGTTTTCCCGGTGTCACAATGAGGGATTAAAGTCCTTTGAGAGGATGATATTTTGATGTTGTGGATCAAAAGTGACCAATTGTTGTTCGCTGGTAGTTTACAGGTTTCAGGTAGTTAGATACTTCTAGGCTCCACAAAGTAGGTGAGTATCACTTTCTGCAAACTATGATTCAATTTAAATCGTGAAAACATGAGGATTAGACAATAAAGTAATTGCAACTGAAATATTTCATTCCCTTAAGAAGAAAAAGGGCAGATATGGGGATTTTGTTTTAAAAGTGGATCTCTCCAAAGCTTATGATTGTATGGAATGGGCATTTGTCCTTGAAGTGTTGGAGCTTAGGAGCATCTCTCCCAACTTCTACAGTATTATCTCAAATTGTATGGAATGATTGAGGCACAAGATGACTGGATGTCGGACAAGACATAGCGGATAGAAGGTTCATAGGTGTAGCGAAGTGGAGAAGGGAACAACAGATTGAAACCAAGAGGTTCTTGTTCGAAGAGGCCAGGAGTCAAGGAAAGCAGTCTCTGAAGATCAGGGAGGAGAGGAAAGCTATTGTCTTTCTGGTTGGAAAGCAGTGTTGTGGATGAAAGGCTTCGTCAACGGCACCCTTCATTCTGTCAAAAAGCAAGGCTGGAAAAGCTCTATGAATGCTTCCAGAAAAAGATATGAGAGTACACTATGATGGAATAGGAAAGGATGGTTCACAATAGTTGCAGAAATGGAGGAATTGGATCAAAGTTTGCATGTCAACTCCCAAATTTTCTATTTTAATCAATTGCTCCAAAGAGGTAATTTCAAAAGCTCAAGAGGGTTAAGACAAGGGGATCCTCTCTCTCCCCTCTTATTCCTTTGAGTTCTGGAGAGTTTAAGCCAAATGGCTGAGAAAGATATTGAAGGAGGTCTATTAGAAGGGTTTGAAGTGAAAAGTAATGGTTCCAGGATTGCTTTGCTGCAGTTCGCAAACGACACTGTTCTTTTTGGATGCTAAGTTAGAACAAGCTTTCAATTTAAGATATCTCCTTAGCTGGTTTGAGATTGTTTTGACAGAGGTCCTTGGGTGTCAAGTGGGAAAAGTCACAACTAAGTATTTGGGTTTACCCCTAGGCACTAGATGCTTCTCCAAGAGCATTTGGGATCCAGTGGTGGAGAGGGTCAATAAAAAGCTAGCAACCTGGAAGACTCACTACCTTTCAAAGGGGGGTAAATTAACTCTAATTCAGAGTGTCCTGACTTCCAGCTTATTATCTATCTATCTTTCCAATTCCAAGGGTGGTGGCAGAAAAGTTAAAGAAAGCTATGAGGTCCAGAGGAAGTGGCTGACAAATTAGAGAAGATCCAAAGGGATTTTCTGTGGCAAGGGGTGGGAAGGGCCAAGAAGTTCCATCTGGTAAGCTGGGATAAAGTGTGTAGGCATAAGGAAAGGAGAGGTTTGGGGATAAGAAGAATTAGAACTTTTAATAAAGCTTTATTAGGAAAAATGGCTGTGGAGGTTTGGGCAGGAAAGAGATAAGGAAGCACTGTGGAGGAGGGTGGTGGTTGGGAAATATGGGGTGGTGAGGTTTGGGTGGGAGACGAGAGAAGTTTCAAGGACATGTGGGGTTAGTGTATGGAAGGGTATTATGAGATTCAACCAGAATTTCAGGGATCTGACAAAGTTCAAAGTTGGAAAAGGTTCAAGGATAAGATTCTGGGAGGACGAATGGACTGGAGTGGGGGAACTTTGTGAAATCTGTCCAAGATTATAGACTGACTGAACATCACGTCATTATTGATCAGTGCTATGAATTGAGGGGGGAGCAACTAGTATGGAGCCCAAGGTTCAGAAGACCCCTGCACGAACAAGAAGTAGAAGAGTGCATTCAACTGTTGAACAAACTAGAACAGTTCAATGTCTCTCCAACTTCAGAGGATGGTCTTTAGTGGAAAGACTGTAAGGATGGCAGGTTTTCTGTGAAATCCTTTTTACTCAGCTTTGGTAAGAGACAATCAGGTTTCTGCTAGCTTGAAATGAGTGTGGGGATCCCAGTGCCGCCAAGAGTGGAGGCATTTGTTTGGTTGGTTTCCCTCGACAGCATTCTAACCACAGATCACTTGAAGAAAAGAGGCTTTTTCCTTCCAAATTTCTGCTATTTGTGCAAAATGATGAAGAGACAGTGTTCCATCTGTTCTATTCTTGCAAGTGGAAAATTTCATCTGGAATTTCTACTCCTGCCATTTTGGAAAGTCTGTCTTCCAGCCATCATCTCCAGATGAGATTTTCTCTAGATGGCCAAAAATTAGTGGTAGCAAGAAAGCCAGAATTATGTGGAGCTGTATTCCTTTTGCAGTTTGCTGGTCAATGTGGCTGAAAGGGATAGAAGAGCATTCGAAAACAAAGCAAAAAGTTTGGAACTAATAGTTTCTGCTGTGGGTTCATTGGTTTCAGACTGGGTGCTGGTTCTGCTGGAGTTTGATCAAGTTAGAAGGGAGGGTTTGATAGAGATTTTTTTTGGGGTATATTACAACCATGTAATGAAGAAAATTTTCAGATTGTCTAGCTGTAACTCAATCTGGGATGTCTCCTTGACATCCAATGCCTTGTAATCTTTTTTCTTTTTAATAAATTTTTTCTTCTATCCTTCAAAACAATAAAGACAGAGAAATATCATTTGTTGAGATGGGATCACATTTGCAGGCCAATCACTAGTGGTGGGCTTGGAATAAGAAAAGTCAAGAGTTTCAACTATGCTCTTTTGGCAGATGGTTTTGGAGATTTTGCTCAAATCCCAATGAGTTGTGGAGGGAGCTAATAGCGGAGAAATATAGCTCAAGTGATAATGGATGGGAACAAGGGATTCCAATATGTCTTATGGTTGTGAAGTGTGGAGGGGAATCTGTAAAGCTTTCATAGTTGTCAAGGCGACGACTAGGCAACAAGGCACACTTTGAGGCTCGCCTCGCCAAATCACCAAGCAGTTTTATACTTTCTATTAAAAATTACTTTTTTAAACCTTGATTTTTTGAGATTATAATTAAAAAATAGACATTACTAAACTAAAATGTTCATTTTGTGTGTTTATATACTAATTTCTTTTTATTATTTTCTTATTTGTTAGGGTTTAATCAACACAAACATTGCTAAATGCTGTATTGAACCCTCAAAGACTTCAAAACCTGAACCAGTAAGTAAAGAACTTAAAATTTTGTCTAATCAACACATTTTCTTCTTCCATATATTCTTCTTCTTCTGCTACTACTATTTTTTCTTTTCTTTGTTTCCTATAACAAAAATAGGGCTCAGCCCCTATATTTTTTTGAATTTTCTTTTCCTTCTTTTTCTTCTCATAAATATGTTGATTTCCTATACTTTAACATGAACTTTATACTCTTCTTATGAAAATCATGCATAATTATTAAGGAAATATGGGTATGGTACCCAGAGAACTACCCTAGGATCCATGTTTTTTACATAAAAAAATCCATCATCGGTGCATAAGCGACTAGGCAACAAGGCACCCCCCTGTCACCTAGCCTCATCTTGGCACCTTGAAAACTAAGGCTTTATCTGCCTTCTCAAGAGGAATAAAGTTCATTTTGGGCAATGGGTCTAGAATACAATTCTGGTCGAACTCGGACCCTTGGTGTGATGATCTGACTTGGAAGGAAAAGTTCATTTATCTGTTTATTTTTGGCTGGCAACAAAGAAGCTACTGTGACAGAATGCCTTCAAGTTAATGGAACTTGGGGTATTTGGAATCTTACTCTTAGAAGAAACTTTTTTGACTGAGAAGTGCAAACAGAAGTTGATTTCATGTCACTATTGTGAAACCCAGCAAGTCAGGGAGATTGTCCAAGTCAGGGGTTTTCTCAGTCAGATCCTTTTATTCTGGTTTGTTGGGTGAGCAAAATAGTTCATTTCCTTATAAAGCAATTTGGGCAAATGCAGCTCCCTCAAAAAAGGATTTTCTGGTCACAAAAGGAGCCAATCTAGCAAACGTGGATAGCTCCTTCTGCAATGCACACAGGGAATCTGTGAAGCACCTTTTCCTATTCTGTAGTTTTTCTTCTAAAATCTGGAATCATTTCAGCAGTTCTGTTCCATCTGTTGGGTGCTTTCTGGACTCTCTGAAGGCCCTATTAACCGGGTGGAGGGTGCAAGGAATGTCCAGGAAAGGGAGAGCTTGCTGCGATGTGGTTCCCCTAGCAGTGTTGTGGGCAATCTGGTCTGAAAGGAATATGAGAATATTTTAGCAAAAATCAAATCCGGAGGAGGTGGTTATCTATTCTGCAGTTGACATGTTGAGAGCATTGCTTTCTACTCTCACATGTTTCAATCCTGTTTTTGAATGTAAATTTTTTTGGGGGGTTATTAAATGTGATATCTTACATTACCTTGATTTGAAAATTCATAACAAGGGAGAGATTTAGGCAGATATCACCTATAGAATTACAGCAGCATGGGAAAAATGAATGGGGCATATGGAGTCCTATGAGGTAGGTAAATACCACTTAGACTAAAAGGAAAATTTTATAAAACAGTTGTAATGGCAGTAATATCATTTGGAGCATAGTTTTCAAGGCGCCAAGGCGAGGCCTAGTCGCCTAGGCACCCTTATTCATAATTTTCATAAGAGAAGTATAAATTTCATGTTTAAGTCTAAAAAATCAACATTTTATGTGAAGAAAAAGAATAAAGGAAAGAAAATTCAAAAAATAAATAGGGGCTGAACCCCTACTTTTCTTATAGGAAAGAAGAAAAGAAAAGGTGGAAGAAGAAGAAAATTTGTTGATTAGACAAAATTTTAAGTTCCTCCCTTGCTTATTGGTTCAGGTTTTGAAATTTTTGAGGGTTCAATCAAGGATCAAAATTTTGATATGATACGCCCGTATCGAGTGTATTGTATTGTAATCTTTGGGGTCCCGATACCTGTTTACAGGTGTTTTCGGGGACCAATTTTTTAAAATAATATATATATACATATATATTTAAAAATGAAATTGAAAACCAAAGAAACAAAAAAAATAGGGGGAGTATCATTATAAGTACCCATACACCTCTGCCAATACACAGAGGTGTATCGATACTTTGAACCATGGGTTCAATACAGCAGTTAGCAATGTTTGCGTTGATTAAACCCTAACAAAATAAGAAAATAATAAAAAGAAATTAGTATATAAACGCACAAAATGAATATTTTAGTTTAATAATGTCTATTTTATAATTATAATGTCAAAATTTTTAAAATATAAAAGTATTTTATAACCCAGTGCACAGAACTGCTTGGCGATTGGGCGAGGCGAGCCTCCAAGGGTGCCTTGTCACCTAGGCGTTGCCCATAGTGTCAAGGCGACGCCTAGGCGACAAGGCGCCCTTTGAGGCTCGCCTCGCCTCGCCTAATCGCCAAGCAGTTTTTTACTATGTATTGTAAAATACTTTTTTACTCTTTATTTTTTGACATTATAATTATAAATTAGGCACTATTAAATTAAAATATTCATTTTATGTGTTTGTATAGTAATTTGTTTTTATTATTTTCTTATTTGTTAGGATTTAATCAATATAAATATTGCTAAATGTTGTAATAAACCCTCAAAGACTTTAAAACCTGAACCAATAAGTAAGGAAGAACTTAAAATTTTGTCTAATCAACATATTTTCTATACTTTAACATGAACTCTATACTTTTCTTATGAAAAGTATGAATAATTATTAAAAAAATATGACTATGGTACCTAGGGAACTACCCTAGAATCTATGTTTTCCATATAAAAAAATCTACCGCCTAGGCGCTAGGTGACAAGGCGCCCTAACGCCCCACCTCGCCTCGACGCCTTGAAAACTATGGCGTTGCCTTGACAACTATGGTTTTGGAGTAGAGTGTTGGGCAGTAAGAACAACATATCCAAAAATATGAGTGATAGAAATGTAAATGTTGAGATGGATGAGTGGGAAAACCAGAAAAGACAAGGTTAGAAATGAGCTCATTTGTATCCCTAATTGGTAATAGGTAATAAAATGAGGGAAAGTAGACTATAATGGTTTTGTCAGATACAGAGAATACAGAACTTGTAAAAAGAAGTAATCTGTGACAAGTTTAAGGGGTTAGAAGAGTTAAGGGCAGACCAAAACGGACATGAGTTGTAGTAAGAAGTGAGATGGGCCTCATAATTTACAATTAAATATGGCATAGAACAGAATGGAATGCAAAACATGAATGATGTAGCCAATCCCATATAGTTGAAACAAAACCTCGAAGATGATGATGATATACATGATGTTGTTTTCTGATGAAACTGTTAGACTGTTTTGTATGCCCTTAGCTTCAATCAAAATGATGTACTTTATGAATTTATTGTAAATAAATAAAAGTGCATATTTGATTCATGTTCCCTTGGTATGTTTATGTGTAATACCCTTAAACTGGACACTTAATCAGACTCGTGTTAGTTTAGAATGTTCACAGCCAATGGGTCGGTCTGGGGAGACCTATTCTGACAAGGCTGACACTGTGGTGCCACCAAGTCGGTTGGGGTGGCTTGTCTCAGCTACCGGGATGAGACCCTAGGCACATACAGTATAGGATTATTTGAATCTTTGAACTGGACCAGATTTCCAGTATTGCCCTGGACCTTGGAGATTGATGGGCAAAACTGAAAAGTTACACCCGACCCCTAAACTCGATTATGATACTGCACTAGGTGTCGGATTGGGTTGTCTTTGATGTACCAATCAGTGAGATCCTTAGCGGGGGTCAAAACCTGTGTATGTTGGGGCAGTCTGAGAATTCATCTGAGTGAGTGATCATAGTGACAGGATCAGCCCCTTTGTCGAACAAAGGTAATGATCGGGGATGCACTCTCACTGATGGAAACCAAGACTGCCGGCAGCCGATTTCAATTGTTGAAATTTGTTTTGCCAAATGTATTTTATATGAGATATAAAAGTATATATATTATGGTTTCGAAATGATTTGCAAAAGGTTTTAATTTCCGGGATCCATACTTGAGAGAGTGACACTGTTCCTTGTAGCCGAGGGAGAGGTCCTCTCTTGTCGGGCAGTGTATGATCATTATGGGCTGAGAGGTTAAGTGTAAGACCATTGAGGATAATGCCTGATGGGCTAATCTTGCATCTGCTCACAGTCCCTAGGTGTTACAAGGTGGCTTGGCCCAATGACCACTTAGGGTAAGTGTATGGCCCATAAAGCCCATCTGATGGGTTTTCAAGGGGTGCACTGTCCATAACAGTGCATTCGGCCAGGCCTTGTAACAAAGACTGGACTGAACCCATGTGGCTGATGTGTAGATCAATGTTTGGGTCCCACACCATACAAGGAAGCCCAACTGGGCAGCAGTTTGGAAGGCTAAATGAATACATAACCCTAAATGGGCCTTAAGCCCATTTCGAATCATGCTAACTTGATTAGTCATTAAGGGGCGAATTTTGAGATAAGATCAGCTGATAGGATTGGGCCCACACCCTATCCACTCAGAGATTCCAAGATCTAAATGAGATTTAGATTTGGAAACTTCCTAATTAGATTAGAAGCTGGCTGATCTAATCTGCAAATAAGATAAGAATTATCTTTTAGCTTAAAGGGACTCCTAATCCATATATGATTTGGGTTAGCAACTCCTAATGGAATTAGGAGTTGATCCCTTTAAGTCTATAAAAGGAAGAGGGGGCGGCAGCCTTTAGACACATCACAACAGACAACCAACTGTCTTGTCTTCAGAGCTGAGATCACAGAAGAGAGAATTTTGCACCCTGCAAATACTCTCTTGCCGCCTCCTTCCTGCAGCCGCCGCCTATAGCAGTTCGATCTCCATTGTTTGGGAGAAATCAAGATTGGATCTTGATTCCAATCTTTTGGAGAAAAGATTGGTACGAGTTGTATTCACAAGCCACCCAGGTGATTCTTTGGAAGAATCAAGTTCTTAGGAAGGATACTACTGATTATTCTACTCCACCTTGCACTGCGCCATCTTCAGTGGGAGCAGATTTTGGATCTTACCTTGGGCGTGAACACCTCCATTGAGAGATATTATTTCTCTGTATCAAGTATTATCTCTCTCTCCTCCTTTTGATTCAGATCTGGTTCAGTTTATGGTTCAAGAATGATCCTTGAAAATATGATTTTCTAAATAGGGAATTCGATTCCCAGTTGAAGGGAAAGAAAAAATTTTTGAAATTCGCCCCCCTTTATTCCGCAATCTTGGGCGTCCATGTGATGGATTTCCTAGATGATGATGATGATATACATGATGTTGTTTTCTGATGAAACATCACCTTCACAGCACTTGCTAGGACAAAGATTGGTGAAGAAGCTGCTAGAGAAGTTATTTCTTTTGAGAAAGAACCCCAAAAGAAATAGTTCCAAGATAGCTATTTTGAAGAGGGTCTAAAGCCTTGGCAGAAGACTATAGGTCTATTACATTACAATACTCGTTTGGAAATCAAAAGAAAGCTTGGGAAAAAAGATGCAGGAAAGTCAAAAGTCAATAAAAGCAGACTTCAAAACCTTGCATTGACCAAAACTAGAAATCTAGCATGCAGAAATGCATGAAGCAGATGAGTCAAAATTAATGAACAAACAACTTACCAAAGCAGCAGAACAAACTACTGCAGCACTTTGCTTCTGACTAGTACGTGTGATGGGAGTTCTAATTTGAAATGGTCTTGAACATACCCTCGACATTATTTGATCAGATCCAATAAGTTGAATCCTCCCATTGCACTTATTTCTTATTTTGCCTGCATTCAGAAACCATCACAATATAGAAGAGAACTCAGATTATTTAGGACCAAATTCAATAAACATAAGAGTATGACATAACAGTTAAGTAATGCAGAAAACAAATATGCATTTAAAATCAGGTTAAATTAAATATGTTAATAATATTGCTAACCATAAACACAAACCTATTTATTTCAAAGGCTGCATTTGGAGCAATGCAAATGGAGTATAAATCCCGGTTCAGGGTAAATTTGCACTCTGGTTCACTTTTGCCTGTATTTGGCAACATTACATTTATGCATTGACAAATAATAGAAAACACATTTTCCAATGCATATTTACATTGATAATAAGATGTAAAAGTACATTAATAAAAAAGAAGTAAATTTGCATTCAAGTGGGCTTTTGACAAAAAAAGGCATATGCTTTATTGGAATTTGTGTTTGCATCCATTACAGCTAAAAGTCTGTTCGGTAAGAAGGTAAATTTGCCAGTACAAAACTAACCCAACTTTGCAATTTATATGAACCGTTTTACACTACATATTTGCATTCACACTTATTTGCATCGTTTCCAAACGCAGCCAAAGGGAACATTCATTTAACCTTATCTCGCATACTTAAAAAAGGTCTTTGTTTTTGTTTCCTTTAAAAGTTGATAGACCATTACTAGTGCACAAGAACCAATAAAAGGAAATTTAAAAGGTAATAGACCATTACAAATTTGTTTCCTTTGAAACACATTGAAACTTCCCTTCTCTTCAAAACTAGGCTTAAACATCCCCTATCATGTATGTTTGTTTAGCATTAACCTCCTTCTGTTAGCCATCCATCACATGGGCTAAAAGAATCCCATCATGTTAGTTTTAGAAATTTTGATAAATAAAAAAGTAATTTGTATTTGCAAACTTAGGTTTTAAGAGACAAAATGTCCTTATCTTGCCTATGTGTAAAAAGCAGTAACTATTTGAGCCTTTGTTACTGAAAATATAGAAAATCCATACAAACTATAAAAGGAGTATCGATTTCAACAAAAAAAATCAGTGTAGAGAAAGGGTCAGAGATCAGTTTTAACAAGGAAAGGACAATTTCCTATGAAGAAAAATTGATCCTCTGAGGTTTGACCTTGTTTCTGTTTGAAGATAGGCAGCAATCGGATACTTGGATCCTAGATGTGACGATAGATCCTTTCAGAACCTATAAGAAAAAGGTGTTTTCTAGTCATCACATACTTTCATGTGTAATTTAGTGGAAATTCTATGATAGGGAGTGTATAACCCTGCTTTTGAAAAACAAGGAAGTTTCATTTGATTTCAAACAGTATAGGGGACATTTGAGTAATTTTCCCTTTTTGAAAAATAACACATTTCCAAACAAGTATTACCAATATATCCTTACATGAATAGTAAAGGGAAACAGAAATCCATGTGCTTAGGGGTCTATTATCTGAAGCAGAAAGATTCTTCTGGACTGGTATAGCCCAGGCAGTAATTATTGTTGTAGATGAAGTCAATGAAGACATCGCAACCTGAAAAATATCAAGTTCTCCACATTAAAATTGTAATCACATTAAATAATAATTTCTCTAGATAAGCAAACCAGATAAACAATGAAATAGATAAGTACTTAAGGAGAACTCTAATCCCTATATATTTGCAAATTGTTCAGAAGATTAGTTATTTTACTGCAACATCAACAAGCTTTCCTCACGCCATTCTTGTTGAGCAAGGATACGAAACAAATGCAGTATATACTCTTAACATAATGAGAATAGAAATCACACTCCTTTTAGAATTCCAATAACCCTAGGAATCTTTGGAATCCAACCAAAGGACTGATAGTGAAAAAAATTCAAATGATCAACCGTTTTTATCTATTTTTGGCCCTGTAGCCAAACTATGCAAGAGAAAATCGAGTGGAAGATAATAACAACGTTACAAAAGAATTGCTATGTACGGTGAAATATTAAAATCCTTCCCCACCTATCAGCCTATTGTTCTTTAAAATTAAAATAATAAGATTCCAAAAACAAACATCAACAATAACCCAAGAAGAGGAAATGATGTGATTAAGATTAAGAATTCTCACATATATTGGCAGAACATATATAAAGAAACTCCCATTCCATCCTTTTAAGAGCCACACCCTTTTAAGTTTTCACGCTACAAATTGCACAAAAAAAAAAAAAAAAAAAACTATAAACTAATATGAAATCAGAATATCCATGAGCCCAGAATAAATTTCCCAGAAAAAACCCAATTTGTCTTTAGAATAACAATTGGTTGCAGGTGAAAGACAGAAATACAGCATCTAAGTTTTCTTCGATCGCATTAATTCTATCATGAAAGAAACAAATTGCAATGAAAGGCACAAGACTTAACTATAAACGCATCCATCTGGAAGGTTCCTAAAAGAAGAAGAATCAAATATTAAAATCCATGAAGTGTAGAGGCAATCAAAGCTTTTGCAAGATTTACAAACCTTCTTATGGACTTCTATGAAGGAAATTATTGGAGTGGACAAGGGCCGATTCTTCGCTCTGCTTCACCTTATCGACGAGGGAAAGAGAAAGAAACCTAAGGGTTAATTACTTCAGGATATATGTCTCTTCGAACATATCCGATAAAATTACTTAGACATATTGAAAAAGTCGCTGCTACTTTTTTCGCATCTCTTAAATTCATGTCAGCTGTTGTTTTCAATTTCAAGGGAGTAAAATAATTAAGAAAAAGAGAACAATAAAGAGAGAGAGAGTGATAGGATAACATACATTCGCCGGAAACGACGACGGAGACGATGGCGTTGTGACCGTTTGAAGGCTGCAGCTCGGTTGAGACGATAAGAACTGCCTCATTTTGTGATATGGTACAGAACCTCAAAGTCGGTTTCAGGGTTGATTTTGGACGTGTCGGCTTCGGTGCAAGTTTCAGGATATCGAAGCGATGCGTGCGCATCTCAGCGTCCAAGATATTCCCAATACACGGTTAGGATGGGATATGGGTCGTTTTTAGGCACGTGTCGGCACGCGGGCAGAGCCAAACCGAACTGTGAGACTAGGTCTACCTGACAGGGTTTGGGCCAAATCGACCAAACTGTTTTTTTTTTTCACTAAGTGAAATTAAAATATTTAATTCTCCTTTAAGAATAAATTGAAAAAAAACTTTAATAAGAAATGAAAAAATATTTAACAAAATACAAAATGAAAAATGAATTGAAAAAAATATAAATTTTATTTTATTTAAATTTGAAATTTGAACAATACAATGGTCAAAAAATACTTAACAAAATATAAAAAAATATAATACAATTACAAATTGAAAATAAAAAATTACATTGTTCAAAAAAATAACAAATAATTTAAATAAATCTGAATAGCGAAATTTACAATAATTTTAAAAAATGCTAGAAAATTATTGAGTATACAAAAAAATATATTGTCTGTATCTTTTTTTCAAGTTCCATTTTGATCATTTGCATTAAGTGAATCATCAAGTGTAGTGTCATGTCCTCCTTTGTCCTGAAAAACAAGACTCCGATAGAACTATAGACACTAGAGGGTTAGTGGATCATGTGCCATGGCGGCTAAAAATCGATATTTATTTTCATGTCCAATCCACCAAGCTAAAATATAAAAATTATTTATTCATTCCGAATCAAATGAATCACTTAAACTAAAAAATTTGTTTGTAAATAAAAATTAAGTTCAATAAAAAATCAACTTGTTGATAATGTGGCTGTAGATTTCTACCTCTTATTAAAAACCAAACTCCATCTTTTGCAATATTAGAACTAGTTGTTTCAGGAGTGGAAGTTGCACATGTACAAGAAGACTTTTTATGCTCTACCATTTGAGGTTCATATAAGATATGTGATGTAGCGCGATCCGGTCACTCCTAGTTGGCACTCGCGTGGCTCCTAAGAGGTACCTGGGATGAGAGGGAAGAAGAAGAACTCCTGGGGGTTTGCCCGGTGGGAACACTCCGATGATTAAGTCAGTATCTTGTGCGAGAAGCAAAGGGAAAACGAAGGCTAAGAGTGAAGATTGCGCAGATGATTCGAAGATACCTTGTTCCTTGAGAATAAGCCCCCTATAACTGAATTTCATTGCTTCAAGCCCTCTGCTTCTAACAGGGCAAGTATAACCGCCATTGTCAGTCTGTCATAGCCATTACAGGCAAGGCTGAGGTGGCATGCGCGGGGCCGTCGTTGTAGGGTACGTGCTTGTCAGGTGTGAGACACCTTTCTAAAGATGACAGGTGCGACACTATCTGACAAGGGACATGTCTACTGTCCACAAACTTGTCGGGTACGATGGTCGAGCAGGAAGCCTTCCTATGGTATGCCGAGCTACCCTTCCGCAAATTACCCTGAGTCGGGCTGTCTCTTGAGTGACGAGATGCCTGTAGCAAGTTATGCCGATCTAGCTAACCCGAGGTGTCTATGCCTTGGGGTGTCTAGAGATGGATCGTTGCATTCCCGTCTGGGAGTGGCCCGAGGTCCATTGGGAGGAGCTCAGGCCTCAAGAGAGGTCAGAATGCCCCGAACTCGAGGCTCCCCGAAGTCCCTTAACTCAGGAGAGGAGGTGCAAGTGAGGCAGCCTCCGATGAGTGGTTTATCCGCCCAGTTGCCAAGCTAAACTCGGTGGGACCTTCCCTCCAAGTTGTGGTCACGTCCATTGCGCTGTCATGCTGAGTCACTGTTTGAGCAAGGTCACGCCCACGTGTACCCGTACTACGAGGTTGGGCCAAATCACCCCTCATCAATATGCATTTCAAACAACATCGGTCTGCTTCAACACCACATGCATAGAAAGCCACCAACGTAGACCTACTTCAACATTGTTTGAAAAGACAGTGACGTCATACCATCGAAGCGCATCCTTGCACTCGACTTCCCAGGACTCATTGAGGATGTTCATACAAAGATGGAGGCTCTCAAACAATGCAGATCTGCTTTAGGTGCGAACTGCGAAGCTCCATCTGTCTCCTACCAAAACCCCTTCTTCCCTCTCGTTCTCTCTACCGCCACTATTCAGGCTCAAGCTCCGTGTGCTCTCTATTTTTCTCATTGATCATTCACTCTCTCGGTCATAAGTTTTCTAGCAGTGATGGCTGATGCTGCGTGATCCAGACACTCCTAACTGATAGAGACCTGGCTCCTAGCTGGCGACGAACAATACCTAAGAAGAAGAGGGAAGTGAAGAATTCCCGGGGAGCTCACCCGGCGGGAAGACTCCGATGCTTAAGTTAGAACTCTGAGAGAACTGAGAGAACTGTAGAAAATGCAAAGAGAGAGCTAAGAGTGCAGATGGCGCAAGTTCAATACCTTTGCTCCTTGGGGATCGGGGTCCTTTTAATACTGATGCCCTGTCAAATCGGATGTAACCATCTCTAGCCCTCTGTCACAGCTGTTATTCGCCAGGGCTGCACAGGTAACCGTTGTAGGGTACTACCCAATCAAGTGAAAGGCACGACCCGGAAAGGACAGACACGCTGCCACCTGTCGAGAGACGTGGGTGCAGGTCGCTGGTGCTGGCAGAGACTGTGCCATCAGTCAGGAGACATGGGTGCAGTCTGGCAGGTACAGTCTTGCTAGATAAGAAGCTTCCTGAAAACGCCACATTGCTTAATAGCGAGCTGCCTTGTAGCGAGCTATCCCATAGCGAGTTGCCTTGTAGCAAGCTACTAGAGGCGTCCCAAGGTGATTCCGTCTGAGGTCTTCGAGATGGCCCATTTGCCTATATATATATATATATAAGCTCATTCTTTAAACCTTGGTATTGCTTAACCTGTTTCATGGACCAATTTGTTAAAGCAACAATACCCAGAATGACTCTTATGGTGGTTGATTTAAGCTATGGACTAAAAATGTCTTACACGTTGGTACGAACCTTTGAGAAAATCCTAGCTTAATCTATTAGGTGAGCTTTTCATTGTTTTCATCAACCAAGGTTTTTAAAATTGAATCGGACAATAAACTGGTCAGGGTCTGGTTCTCGGTCGAACAATTTGACTGTTTGAACTGAATGGATGGCTTGTTTTGATAAAAAATAAAAAAAACAAAAAATAAATAAAAAATAACCAAAACCGTTGGATAGTATAAACGGTTTGAATGCCTAGATCAGCGATTTGTTGACCAAATTCATGATTTTTGGCGAAATAATGGTTTTAGAATAAAATAGAAATAGTTACCTGACCGGTTCTCAGTTTTTCTGGTTCGACCGTCTAGTTTGATCTGATTTCATCAACATTCCTTTTGAGTTGATAAATCCATTTAGAACAAATGTTATTCATATTTAGCTGCGGTGAAACAAAAAGCCCAATTGCATCATTTTTAATTAAAGCATAAAATTCTTCATTCATTGTTTGATGAATGAATGAAGAAAATTGTGATAGTGACCATAGGATAGGTTCTACCATATTGGTGTCAGTTGGTAATGAATCTTTCATAATAGATTCCATGAATTGCATCTTGGGAACCAAGGGGGATATAGAATATGTATTTTCATCCAATGTTTTAAAAGCCGACCTTGAACTGGAACGGCTTTGGCCACTGGTTTTCGGGTCAGCGATTCAACTGTCTGATTAGAACGGATGACCTGTTATCATTTAAAAAAAATAAAAGTAATTAAAATAGAAAACAACCAAAAACAATTGTCTAAGTCAAATGAATTAATGGCTTCATCTCCTGGGTCAATAAGTTATTGACCAAATTAACGGTTTTTGACTAAAAAATGAGTTAAGAGTGAAATGGAATTGGTTGCCTAAACGGTTTTTAGACTGAACGGTCTGACTGTCCGGGTCAATGATGATTCGAAAACCATGATTTCAGCAATGGGTATAGAGGGAGGTCATGTGATTAGGATGGCTTAGAAAATGAAATAGTGGAAATAGCAAAAATTTCTCATCAAACACAATATATCTACTAATAATGATGTGATTAGTGATTACAATTGAGTTTTAAACATGTAAAGCAAATCTATAGATAAACTTATATTTGTTACATATGGATAGAGGTATGAGTAGCAAGCACACTTGAAAAACTTTAAGAGAAGAGTAGTTGGGTTCTACATCAAACAACTTTTCAAGAGGAGATATATTATTTATTTATCTTTTTTTGAAGAAAGAGGAGATATATTATTTATTTATCTTTTTTTGAAGAAAGAGGAGACATATTATTAAGAACTAGTGTTGACATTTTAGTAATAACAACAAAATCGGTACTTTGGACTTTGGAGTGCTTGATTTGAATATAAAAAGGGGTTTTTTAGTATACACTCAACCTCAGAATTCATAATTTGGTCGTATAGTTTGAGTCGGTGTCAAGGGAGAAAGATTCCCGATTCAGGGGGAGATTCATAATTTGGGTGTCAACGGGGGAAAAGATTCCCAATTCAGGGGGGAGATGCTGTCGAGTATATTGCACAAACTAAACGTGTCATGTGTGGAGAGCAATGTTGACAGCCCAGCTTGTTTGAATTCAGAGAGCCGGATATTGTTTTTCACAACAACCAGAGTATGCAAATGTTGAAAAGTTAGCTCTTGTTGGGTTCCATCAAAACCACAAGGTTGGACAACTATTTCCATCTACCGTTCTCAATTTCCCATTCCCACAATAATAGGTGTAGACCGGTGAGTACAATCCACTAGTAAAATCCATAGATTGATTTTATATCTATCCACACTCCATTGATCTCTTATCTCATTAACTGTCAGCCATGTCTTCCCCTCCACAGACGGAAACCGTCTTTAACGTCGACCAAACAACCCCACTAACGAGAAAGAATAGCAAAGCTATCAAATGGTCTCTACTGCTACTCAACTGCACTATTATGGCTATAGGAAGCATAGGCGGTCCTCTGTTAATGAGGCTCTATTATCTTCATGGAGGCAATCGTAGATGGCTCTCGAGTTTGTTACAGAGCGCTGGGTTTCCCATCCTTCTGATCCCACTCTCCCTCCTCTACTTACACCATCGGCGGCATCGCGGCGTCTCACCCTCCGAGTTCTTCATCGAACCCAAGTTGTTAGTGTCCAGCGCTGTGCTTGGCCTCTTGCTGGGTCTCGACAACTTCATGTACGCACTCGGCTTATCTTACATTCCTGTATCAACTTCTGCTATTCTGTTCGCATCTCAGCTTGCCTTCACTGCTGGGTTTGCGAGGTTGATAGTGAAGCAGAGGTTCACGCCTTATTCAATTAATTCCGTGGTGTTGATGACTATTGGGTCGATCACGCTTGGGATTCACAGCGACGGAGACCGGCCGGCCGGAGTCTCCGACGGGGAGTATCTCTCCGGCTTCTTATTAACGTTGGGGAGTGCATTGCTGATTGGGTTCATCTTGCCTAGTATCGAGTTTGCTTATTCAAAGGCGAGCCGGGCAGTGGATTTTACAGCAGTGATGCAGTTTCAGTTCAACGTTGGATTATTTTCAAGCATCCTTTCCGCCACGGGGATGCTGATAAACGAGGATTTCCAGGTTGACCGTTGATGGACAAAGTGAAAGCACTACCTATCTCTTTTCTCTTCTCCGTTCACTTTACAGTTTACACACATATAGCAATTTGCCACGTCAGCCTGTCCTTCTCCATTTTAAAATTAAAATCGTTTTTTTCTAGATGATGTGGCAGACTGCTATTGGATGATATGACTTCACAGTTCACACACATACAGTCGTGTTGCACCCACCTCCCTAGGCCCTAGGGCTGTCACTGGGTTATCGAATCTGAATCATGGTAACTTTGACCCGACCCGATAAGAGCAAACAAACCCGGAGTCCTTACGGAGGGTCTGCAACTATTAGGCCCCAGAAATTGACCCGATGGTAAATCGGGTATGAATGAACCGAATTATTTCAGCTTATTGCTTTGGCAAAGAAACTATCAATTCTTCTGCTCACTTTTCTTAAAATATATTATATTATCCCCTAAAAAATGATAATTTAAGACATCTCAATTCTCACATGTAGTAAATTATATTAGCATACAAAAAATAAACCTTAACAAACTTACATGAAACTCCGGGGTATTTTTGCAAATACATATATAACCTAATTGATTGGTTCCACTTTTTATAGCGTCAAAACATTCTGGCCCTGATGTAAGCCTGGGCCTGAACACGAAAATCATGTTCAAACCCTGTTTTAGAAAGAGGCTAGAAAATTATGCTCAAACCCATTAAATATTTATTTAATTTTTTTTAAGTATTTCTAGTTGAATTTTATAATACTACTTATAAAATTATATTCAATTGAATTTTAAAAAAGTGTTTCTGTAAATAGTCACAAATGCTTATTTAAGTGTTTATTGGAAAAGAAAGACTGCAAATACTAAATATGAAATAAGTGTTAACTCGAATAAATACTTGTTTTTAACATAAGCATTTATTCCATAAACATTTAAGCTATGTTTGGTTTGAAGGAAAAGTTAGAAAAAAGAAGGGAAAGATAGGAAAACCAAACATAGCCTTATTTTTAAGATAAGCATTACCAAGTCCTAAACATGGCTGAAGTCTCATAGAAACATAATTGAATGAAGCTATTATATTGCTTCAACTAGCATGTCTTCTGTTGTAGTAGTGTAACTGTAGAGATCAGTCTTAAGAATAAATACTAGTCCTTGTGTGTCAAAACTCCTCCAAGAGCTAGAGCTAGAGCTAGAGCTAGCTTGCATGGGGGTGGGGTTACGACGTTGCTAATGATTTGAAGAATGAATTGATTTGCAGGAAATTCCAAGAGAGGCAAGGGAGTATGAGCTTGGACATGGAATGTATTACTTTGTGCTGTCTGCAAGCGCCATAGCTTGGCAGTTATCTTTTGTAGGACTTTTAGGTCTGATCTTCTGCACTACCTCTCTCTTCACTGGGATCTACAGTGCGGTTCTCCTTCCTTTCGCAGAGGTCGGGGCTGTCATCGCCTACCATGAGAAGTTCAGTGGAGAGAAGGGGATTGCTTTGGCCCTTTGCCTTTGGGGCTTCACCTCTTACTTCTATGGAGAGTACAGGAAGAGTAAGGTGGAGAGAAGCATGACAATCGATGACCAATCGCCTCAGCCATGAATTGCCTACAATCCATATGGTTTTATCCTTAAAGCCCAACAACTCTGTTGAGAAGTTAAGAGTTTGGTTAATTTGTATTTTTCTTGAACTTCATGTCTTTTGTTTGAATGCCCTATCTTGGGCTGTAAAAATGGAATTTCTAGACATGTAAAATGCTGGGGTTTATCTTTTGTCTTTGTATTGATGCATGCTGTCATGGTCTAGAGCAAACAAGAACAAGAGTAAGAACTCAAAAAAGACCCCTTTGGTAAGTTTTTCTTAAAATTCGCCTTTTTAATCCCCATTCTACCCTTGTAATAAATATTTGAATAATTGAGTGAAAAGCACTATTCCTCTTCTCCGACCTCACCTACACTCAGCGGCGAAAAACACTGTTCATCTACCAAACACCATCTCCCTTTCTTTTCGTTCTCTACTCCACTTGCTCATTGGTTCAGAACTCTATTCAGATCTCTCTCGCCAGCGACGAAGCGGCTTCTTCTCTTCTGCTGCTTCCGCTGAAAATGGCTGCCCACCTTCTGCATCGGCTACTCTTGCTTTTATTAGCCAAAATGTTGCTCCTCCGATCAGCTTTTGTCGTCGATTTTGTCTTCAACGGTTTCAGTTCGTCTGATCTTTTATCCTACGGCACCGCAACGCTCAAATCCCGTCTGCTCGTCCTCCATAGCTCGTATTTAACGTTTTCATCTCTGTGGCAAAAAGCCCACTTGTTCTAGACCCATCGGCGTACGAGTAGTCGTACTGTGGAGGCGAATGTGGTTACAGGGATGGTGTTTCACCGGAGCAAATGTGGTTGAGTGGCGAGCCAAAAAGGCTGAGCCTGGAGGGTGTTTGCTACAGTTCCAGCAAGCAGAGCACTTAGACCCAGACGAGATCGCTGCCTGTATCCGCCACAAGGAGGAGGCTCTGAGGTGGGGTTCCGATCCTGAAATCGACGAAATACTGGCCAGCTCATTGATGACAGCCCTCTTAGATTACAGTCAACGTTCTCAGCCCTCTTAGATGATTCCATTCTCGCTGACGTCCCGAAGAAACCCACACTTTCCGATGTGGACAACCTTGCATGTCAACTTGGAATTGGGCAGCGCTATGAGAATTTCCTTCCTTAAAATGGACGGCACAACCTTTCGGTACCCACCTTCCTCTTCTCCTGATTAATTCACTGCTTCGTGCTCGTGGTTGCAGTTTCTTTTTTTTCCCCCTTTTTGAGTAAATTCTCTTGATTTCTAGTGATCTGACTGACCTAACTAATTAAAGAGTAGCAGAATGCATTTAGCTTTTTGTTGGCTTTAGTTTACTAACTAGTTGAGCCATCTTGATGAGGATGCGGCTGTGCTGAGGATCTGAAGTTAGTTATCAAAAAGAAAACAAATGAGATGGAGCAGTCGCAGATGGGACATCGATGCGCCGGAGACAATGGGAGCCTTGAAGGCTCTACGTCTGCGCAAGGCCAAGAAAAGAACAGAGAGACGCTCAGAGTTCAAAGAGAAAGCTTGTGTTGGGGAAACAAACGGATTTATCTGAAGCAATTGTAGTTTAAAGTATTCCACTTATCTGCTGTTGTTGAAAGCAGCTTAGGTGTTGATGAAAGAAAAGAGAAAGAGGAGATAAAAGGGGAAGGGGAAGAAGAGAAATGGGGGAGAGAGAGGGAGAGAAGAAGAGAGAGATAAATGTGAAGAAATCTGAGGTAGAATGGATTACCACCACTGTTGATATTATATGTGAGATTGGGAAAGATAAACAGTATTTTTCTCTCAATTGTTTTTGTTACAGTGGTAGTATGGGAATTAAAAATATTGTAACTGTAGATTTTAACAGAGAACTAACAGAAATGAATCTCACGGTCATAGTACAAGAAGGTCTTAGTTGCAAAACAAAATACAAAAGGGTCTTTGTCACAGATCCTATAATACAAGGGTGGTCTTCATAATTTATCTTCTTTTTTTTAATTTATCCCGGTAATGTAATTTAATGAAACATTTGCACTGGTCGTAAGAATGAAAACCATTAGAACTGGTGCAAAGTGAGCATATGGATGAGTATTTGTATTGGATGATCAGAAAAGTACAATTTGGGTATATTATTTTTTCTTTGGAAAGTAAGATGTTTATCTTGTCTAAAAAACAAATTATAGTGGCACGTTCCTAGATAAAATAAATTAATATATTTTAGCCATCATTGCGGCATGTGAAGTAGTTTGACTTAATTAAATATATACTATGGAAACCTTCAATGTGTACGAAAATAACCGCTTGAACTATTTGAATGATTAAAAATTTGGGGCAAATTTGGTATGTATTTTTGAGAAGATCTTCTAATTTGGCATGCCTTTTTGAGAATGCCTTTTTGAGAAGATCTTTTAATAGTTTTGACGGTCAAAGGATGCATTGAGTTTTTGACATAAGATTTAGGTAGCTCGAAGACAATTTGGCAGACGTCTTTTCATGCGTCTTTCCACAAGAGATTAAAATGCGAAAGACGTAGGAAGATTTATTTGAAGCTTTCCAAAATCAACTTGAAATAGGCTTTTCATGTCTTTTTGGCAACTAGATCTTTTGTGAGCCAAATGGGAATAGATCAAAAATCAGTCTTCCTAACTTGTAAACAGTCGAAAGATATGCCAAACGGGTCCCGGTTTTTTTATGCTTTGTTGAACACTTGGGTCCTAGTTCTAGGTTTGTAGTAGTTGTCAAGTCCACGATTGTTGAATACTTCCCTCAGGGCCGTTTTTGCCCCAACTCCCCAACTCCATTTCCACAGTGAGCTTTTGCAATCCAATATTTATTTGACACATATGATATATAAAAGGTTGGGCCTTGTACCACTTTAGTCCCTAAGCAACAATTTAATACTTGAACTTTCAAAATATGTCAATTCAATACCTATTGTTAACCATCTGTTAATCAACCATTAAGTGGCATTTGAAAAGATACACATGCCCTTTGAGTGTCATTTAATTTTCTTTATCAACCATCCAAACATTGATGAAAAATGAATAGTCCAAAATCCTTATCTCTTCTATTCAATAAAGTTAGTCACTAGAATGCCCACTCAGACGTGACCCCAACTTTCTTGAATAGAAGAGGCAAGGACTTGGGACTATTAATTTTTTATCAATGTTTGAATGATTGATAAAGAGAATTAGATGACACTCGAAGGGCATTTGTGTCTTTTCAAAATTAGATAACACTCTAATTTTCAAATGCCACTTAAGTATTGAATTGACACGCTTTAAAAGTTTGGATACTAAATTGTCACATTTTAAAATTTGGGGACCAAAATGGCAATAGGCCCAAAGTACAAAGGTACTAATTGAGAGTTTTCCATATATTAAATGGAGACCAAGGGATACAAAATAATTCAAATTAAAATAACTAAAAACAGTAAAATAGGAGTCTACAACCCCACGGCTCCACCTTCAATTCCAATAATCTTTCTCAGTTTTATGCATGAGAGATAGGAGAGCTCTCCTCCTTCCCTTTGATTTCTGAAATCCAAACCTTGTGATATGAAACTTCCTCTATATTGTCCAATAAAGAACGTTTTGTCTCAAAATGCCATCATGTAAGTTACAGAGAAGAAGATATAAGAAGAGCATTCCAATCGCCAAGGGTGTCAATGGACCGTTTTTGGCTTGAATCCCATCCAAATCAAATTCAATTTGGATGGATTAGATGGTCTAATAAGATATATGGAATTGGATCAGTCCAGACTTATTAGTCCAAAATATTTATTGGATTAGATTGGATCTCATCCATTTGTACTTGAATCAATATCCAATCCATTGATAGAAGATAAGAATATAGGCCTATTGGAACCAATCTAAATTAAAACCAATTTGAATAGAATGGACAGCTCAGACATTGAATTGGACTGGTCCAAAATTGTCCAGAGTATACATCAGATCAGATTAGACTTGGTCCATCTATAATGGACTGGATCGGATTGGAACAAATCCAGTTTAATTGACACTCCCATCTGTCTCCAACTCCCAAGCCATGATCCTTTTCCCTAATTTAAAACTAGATTAAACCAGGCTTGGAAATGAAATTGGAACTAAACGTATAATGAAAAGAAATTAAAGGATGCTTTTATGCAATCTAAGTTCAAAAGATCATGGTTTTCAAAACCAGATCGGACTGGACGCTCGCACCAGAAAAATTGGGAACCGATCACCTAACCGTTTCTATTTTCCCCCAAAACTGTTTTTTTCCCCAAAATCGTTGATTTTGGTCAGCAAACCACTGAACTGGACGGTTGACCATTTGAACTGTTCAAATGGTTTTGACCGTTTTTCAAAATTTTTAATTTTTTTGTCAGAATGGGCTGACCGTTCAGGTCGAATGGTTAGACTGTTTGAACTGATAACTAGACCCCTGACCCGTTCGATCACCGATTCAGTTTTTAAAAACCATGCAAAAGATATATTTATGTGGTAAGACTATGAAAATAACACTTTCTTCAAAGATAAATAAGATTAAAACTCTATAAGATTAAAACTCAAACAGTGTTTACAGCCTTGCATCAAGAACATCTCCGTACTTCTGTGTTTTCTTTCATGGAGAGATATTCCCAATACAAGGCTATAATGGCTGTTCAAATGGGCTTTGCACTGGCTGAATTCGGTTTCCTCTAGATCAGGTATCAAGGCACACTAGGAGAGCACAATTATTTAAGAACTTGTGATTTCTATACTCTCCATTGGTTTTTCTTTCTAGTTGGTGGATTCTTTTTTTTTTTTTTTTTTTGACAGAGATTGATCCTTTCTAGATCCAAGGCTTTTTTATCTTAACAAAATTAAAATTTGCAATGACAGGATATTTTTGGATATGCCACTTCCTAACCCCCCCCCAAAAAAAAAAATGACAAACCAATCATTTAATTGTTAAAAAAAAAAACAAAATACCACATGGTCTGCTTCTTTATTTCCATCACTGATGAAATCAAGAAACCTCATGTCATAATTGGTCACAACCCATAGGCTTAACCATTTAGGGCTTGTTCGTTTGCTCTGACGTATAACATATGAAAGTACAATAATTACATTAAGAAGTATATTGGTATTGGTGAACTTTTCTTTCATCTGATCTGAATTCTAACTTCTGAAAAATGTCAAATGTCCAATTTAACCCCCATATAAAAGAATTTTTGTTTGTCTATATAATTCATTAAAGAAACAATGTTAAAAATTATTATAATAATTAATACTCAATATTATTTATTAATATTTGTTAATAAATAATAATAATAAAAATAATAATCAATTAATAGTTAATTCATTAATTACTAATTACTAACTATTAATTAATTAATAAGTAATTATTTTTATGATTAATTAGTACATATTATTAATAACTAATTTACTATTATTAATAATAATTGATTAATTAATTAATAATAAGTAAGAATAATTAATGGAACTTTACGATGATAGTTAATATTGTAATTAATTAATTTTTTTTGGTATATTACTATAACATATTATAATGAATATTGTAATATTAATAATTAATTTATAATATAATATAATATTGTAATGTTAATAATATTATAATATAGTAGCATTATCAATATGATATTAATATTATATAAATATTATAATAATAATAATAATTAATTATTATTATTTTTTCTATTCATAATTTATAATACTGTTAAATATATTTAATTAAGTGGTTACTATTTGAATTAGTTAGTATATTATATAGTATAAATAATTATTGGCTTCATTATAATATTATAATTGGTAAATAATATTCTAAGTAATTAATTATAATAATTAATATAATTGATTTTAGTAGCACTATGAGACGATAATTACGAAACCACTTCAGCCATGACTATTCGTAAATAATAGTCCGGTGGGTCTTGATATGAGCATTAGAGGGACAATATGGAAAAAAAATTCAGTAAAACAATGACGTGACTCATTTGTACTTCAGCAATCATTGGACTTCAGTGTTAAGAGAGCGACCGAACGCCTCCTTAGCGCTGAAAGTTGTACTAAACCACTTCAGCGTGAAGAGATTAGAGGCACCGAAAAGGGCCTTAGTTTGGGTCAAATCTGACAAGTGACAACATTCGTCAATTTGCAGTCTGATTTTGATGTGTATTTGAAAGGAGAGATAGAAGAGATTGTGACTAAGGATGAGCAAAAGGAGGGGTATATTTGGAATTTGGTTTGTCACATGTATAGAAGATCATTTATATCCACTTGTTAGAAAAAGTGATTCATTGCAAGTGAAAGGACTTTTTTTTTTGATAAAATGGGTGGAGGGGTGGGGGGGGGTGGGGGGTGGGGTAGCACGTCCCCAAATGATTTCTTCTTTCCCTGTAGGCGTGACAATATGCAACCTCGGCATCAATCCTCTCGATCAAAGACCTGGATCCTTCAATGAACATTCTTAGTCTCCATGGAGGGTCGACCCGGATCTTCAAACTGTCTATTACAAGCGAAAGGAATTAGAACATAATGACGCCAAAACAGGACTCATGCATGGCAACCCCATGGACGATGATTCTAACATGTAGTTGATCTACCTTATATGCCTTCCACTTGTTTAAAATATGTTGTTCACAGTTAAGTGCTGTTTGATAGATTTCTGCTTTTGTGCTTTTTTTTATTGAAAGAAAGAAAACATAATCCTGCTTTTATGCTTTTTACTATATTCTTTATGTTGTGAATTGGACTCGACAAAATGTATTTTCACACCATGCTTGTTTTAGTAAAAAGCAAGAACATGTGTTTGGGTAAAGTAACTTATTCTCATGCTTTGACATCAGAGCATACACTTTTTTTTGTAGAAAGAGCATATACATATTAAGCATCTATAAGTAAAATGTGGAGTTCTATAAGACCATGTTGCTACCTGTTAATTTATGCCACATGGCTGAATGTTGTTTAATTAATTATTTATTAATTTTGTTAATTATCGACTCATTTATTTATTTATTTTATTATTTTCTTACTTATTTAATTAGTCATTTCATTAGTAAATTAATTATTTATTTTATTAATAATTAGATAATTTATTAAATATTATATATTTGCTATGTAACATATTTTAATATTTTTTTCTTAATTATGAAGTTTTGGCCAAGGTTTAGCACTTAGCACTTATCCATTTGCATTGGTCATAGATGAATTGATTAAATATATTTAGGAGAAAGCTTCTATTGTGCAAGTTGTTTGCAGATGACATTGTTTTAATTGATGAAATTAATGAAGGATTAAATGCAAAATTAGGTTTATGGACAAATGCCTTGCAAACAAGAGGTTTTAAAATAATTAGGACTACTAAAACAAAGTATAACATGTAAAGTTAGTAATCATAAGATATTTAGAATTGGGACCAAGAGATAACTCAATGTGGCTATTTTCGGTACCTTGGTTCAATAATTCATAACAATGGAGAGATTGGGGAAGATGTCACTTGAAGAATTAGAGTAGGATGGGGAAAATGGAGGGGTGCATTTAAACTTTTATGTGATGGGTGAATACCACTTAGATCAAAAGGAAAATTTTGTAAAATAGTTATAAGACCAAATATGTTATATATGTGGAGGAAAGTGTTGGGTAGTCAAGAAGCAACTGTCCCGAAATGTGATTGCTATGATGGATGTGTTGAAAACTATAAAGGGTTGGATGATCAAGAATGAAGGCATTTGCATTTATAGGAATCTAAGAATAGCTTCAATAGGTGATAAAATGAGAGAATTGTTGGCACGACTCTAAAGGAAGAGATAGATGTAGCATATCAAACTGTAATGCACTCTAGTGCATGAAGCATGATTCAAAACTATAGCACAACAAGAAGAAACGGATTGAGAGCTAGCGCAACACTAATTCACAACCTTTTTCTTGATGCTAGCAACAAGAAACGGCTTGAGCATGTTAGTGCTCGTGGAGTTTCTTGTCTGTTCGAGCATATCCCCTTTAGCCTTTGAATTAGCTACTATTGCTAAGAGTAGACCATAAAGGACATGGGTAAAAGTAGTAAGAAATGAAGATAAGCACTAATAATTTAGGGGCTGTTTGTTTTCCACTGATGGGAGTGGGTGAGCTGGTGGGTCCCATGAAAAAGAAAGAAACCTATGTTTGTGTTTTGGTATTAGTGGGTTCCACGGAAAAGGATGATTTTGAATCTACTCATTTACCTAGGAAAGTAATACCTTCTTGAGACTCAGTGGCGTTTTGATATTAAAAATGTCTGAAATCTGAAAAGAGGCATAAATGCTTTTTTACTTTTTAGAGGCTCTGAATAAATAAGCTTATTTGTGTTGGACCAAACCTTTAACATCTAAAATTTTCTGATTTTACTATTTTACCCCTAGAATAGACTATTTGGTAATATTGAGCTCAACTTGTACTATTTCATATAAAATAATTTATCAATTTCAAAATATTATTTAACGATTAATAAAAACAAAAATAAAAATGAATAACTAATAATTAATAAATAATAAAAATAGCTACACAATAATAAAACCAACTAATAATTAATAAAGGCAGTACAAAGGACTATTGGTGAGGGCATACATTGTTCAACATAAGGGTGATTATTCTGAAGTTTCAATAAGAAAGCTAGGGGTTTTTCTGGGCCATAGAAGGAGCAATGTTGAAAGGACTATTGACTCCATAGATCGATATGATAAAAGCCCTCCTTTGGTGTTGTGCTATAGGTTTCTTGTTTCCATATATCCTTTCCATTTGCAAAGAACAAACGACATGTGTGTAAGATAAATAAAGAGTTGGAAGAAATTGCACTAGAGAGAGATCGTCTTGGCTTACAAGAGGGAGTTGGAGCAGAGTCAGAGTCAGTTGGAGTTGAACAGAGACGGCCAACAAGTTCCTTGTGAAATGGGTCTATTAATATTGTTTATGGAAGAGAGGAAGACAAAGCAAAGATAATCAAGTTGCTACTCTCTGATGAACATAATCATAATGGGGTCCTAGTAATTCCCATAGTTGGAAAGACCACCCTTGCTCAGCTTGTGTATAACAATATTTTGATCTAAAAGCATGGGTATATGTATTAATTTAGAGGGCTATAACATGTTGACCTTAACAAAAAGAATTCTGGAATCTGCTATATACAGGAGGACAATCTTGTAATCTTAATGATGAATTAGATTCACTTCAAACTAATCTTTGGAAGGAATTAAAGGATTGTGTTTTGGATGAAGTCTGGAATGAAAGGAAGCATATATATTGTTCTATTTTTCCAAAAGGGCTATGAATTTGAGAAGGGGACATTAGTAGTACTCTTGTGGATGGCAGAGGGTTTTGTCCAACCAAATGAAAGGATCGAAGCATATGGAAGACATGCATTAGTACCACAGGATGTTCTTTCAACAATCAAGTCATAATAGATCAATAATGCTTATGATGCATGCATGACCTCATGGATGATTTAGCACAGTCTATTTCAGGTTAATTGGAGGATGGAAATAAGAGCAATAATTGGGCAAACAAAATTCCTGACTCCCCCCCCCCCCCCCAGTTGCAGGATGCAGCTCTTGAAGATTATGTAGGGAAAGGACGGACAAAAAAGAAGGAATGTGGGGAAGGATAAAAATAATAGCAATGGAAAGTGTTAAAAGAACATGCCTTTGAAGGGTTAAAAGAACCAAAGATTGGTTAACTTCACAAAGATTTTTTTCTAAAAAACCAAAGATTGGTTCACACAATAGCAGTTGTGTTATGTCATTATAGATTCATAGATAAATTCCAAGGATGTAGTAGGGGTGATGGATCTCAAAGGATGAAGTTCAGAATATGACTTGTTGCTGATGTCTCTGAAGCATTAGAAAAGCTCAAGTAGATGGGAATACTTCAAGCATCAGAATTTAACATACATGAATGAATCTGTATACTTCCAGTAATTCAGATTGAGGAGTTGAATAGATTTTAATTTGCAATAAAAATATATATGATTAATATGGCTTGTAATTAAGGGAATACAAATTAGAAAATTGGATAAATTTCAAATATTGAGTTCTAGAAAAGTTTTTACAAACTTTCTCAACCATGTCTGCATTTGATAGGTTTCAAATCAATTTCTAGAAATGTTTTTACAAAATTTCTCAACCTTATTTCAGAAGCAAATAAATTCTATAACTAGGTATTTTAAGAAATAATTTCTAGAAATAAATTTTATATTTCTTAAGCAAATAACTAGGTATTTTAAGACAAATATGTGTGTTTTATTCTCGTCACAGTCGCATAAACTGTTGACATTTTTGGCAGAAGAAGCTTTGAGGTGCGTGAAGAGAAATATGTTTTGAGGCCCATCTAAGAAGAAGAAGAAGATACCTTTGGTGCTTGTTCACCAGTGGTTAGCGTTTGGCGTGCGGGTGCTATTTCAACCCTAAAAATTTGAAGAATAATATGAGAATGAAGAAGCCAGATCGAAAGAAAATGAGGGACGGCCATGAGTATACCTGGAGCAACTATCTTGAGAACGCAGGCGAAGATGATCTTCCAATGCTATCTATGAGAATGTAGGCAGTGATGGTGCTGAGAACGTAGGCAGCGATAGAATGCAAAAATGAGATGGAGTTTAGGTTTGGGGTTAAATAGGGGCAAATTATGGCATTTCAAAATTTGTTAAGGGGCATTTTTGACTTTCTGGTATCTCTGCAATGTGCCTGAGTGCATTAAGAGATGGGCATTTTCAGATGCAATACCAAACGAGTCTGATGTCTAAGATAGTTATGACGCCAGAACTTTCAAAAGAGTTATCAAACACCCCTTAGTGGGTAAATAATTTGTTTATTGGTTTGGAAAATTGCTAAAAACATTGTCCCTTCAATACTGATTATTTTATGGATAAAATGATCATTATATAACTTTGCCTATGAAATAAAAGAACACTTCATCACAACAATATGAGGCAAATCCTGAGGTCAAAGAACACTGAGTTCGACGCTCTGTCCCGATTAACCAGCACAAGTCACAACAACATGAGAATCGTGTACATAAAGGATTTACCTCGGCCTAGTATTCTCGGTGGGGCAGAGGAGGTCTCTCCCATCCTCGAAGCAGAGCCGAGCTACATCGACCCACTCACGAGCTTCTTGCTAAATGGAACCCTCCCTGCAGACCACAATGCGGCCAAGAGGGTGCAATGCCAGGCAGCCAAATATGTCATAATTGACGAATGGTTGTACCGACGATCCTACACGCTCACCTACTTGCGTTGCCTGCGACCTACAGAAGCCGATCTTGTACTCCACGACACTCATGAAGGTCTGTGCGACGGACACCTGGGGGGCAGAGCACTCGCCCAAAAAGCACTTCGACAAGGATACTACTGGCCAACGATGAAGGCAGAAGCCGTCGAGCTCGTTAGAAAATGCGACAAGTGTCAGAAGCACGCCAATATCCACCATCAGCCTACTTCCGACCTCAAATACCTCGCCAGCCCATGGCCCTTTGCACAATAGGGCATCGACCTCCTAGGGCCATTCCCGCCAGCAACAGGTGGGAGAAAATTCTTAGTGGTGGCAGTAGATTACTTCACAAAGTGGATAAAAGCCGAACCTCTGGCAACAGTTACTGCCCAAAACATACAAAACTTCTTTTGGAAGAACATAGTATGTCGCTTCGGGTTACCTCGGGTACTGATCTCCGACAACGGCAAGCAGTTCGAGGATATCAAGTTCCAAGAGTGGTGCCAGAATATGGGGATTCGGCAAAACTTCACATCGGTCGCGCACCCACAAGCAAATGGTCAAAGAGAAGTAATGAATTGAGCCATCCTGCGCGGACTGAAAGCACGTCTAGATCGAGCCAAGGGGTTGTGGGCGGAAGAGCTACCAAGTGTTTTATGGGCCCATCGAACTACAGAGAGCCGCCACAGGAGAAACCCCCTTCAACCTCATCTACGGCACTGAAGCAGTAATCCCGGCGGAAATCGAAGTACCAACATTACGACTAGAAACATATGACGATCAGATGAACGAAGATGAGTTACGTACCAACCTTGACCTACTGGACAATGTAGGAGACCTCGCGCACATCCGGACAGCGGCCTACCAGCAGCAGGTAGCTCGGTACTACAACGCCAAAGTAAAGTAGCGAACCTTCCGAGTCGGCAACCTGGTTCTTCGTAAGATTATGGTGCCCGAACCCGGCGTGGGCAAACTTAGACCAAATTGGGAAGGGCCCTATAAAGTAAAGAGAGCGCTCGAAGGGGCATACGAGCTCGAAACCTTAGAGGCAAACAAGTACCCCGAGCATGGAACATTGTTAACTTAAGCCGATACTACTTATAAACCGCCAAGCGAAGTGGACAAAATCTCTACAAGAACCCAAAGGCCAGGATGCCGAGCTAACAAGAGGAACCTCGACATAGGCAAGCACAGAAGAGTCGGGCATATTAGC
Source organism: Nelumbo lutea (assembly GCF_056320005.1). Taxonomy (NCBI): domain Eukaryota; kingdom Viridiplantae; phylum Streptophyta; class Magnoliopsida; order Proteales; family Nelumbonaceae; genus Nelumbo; species Nelumbo lutea. Next base: position 16,971,615 of record NC_142689.1, on the reverse strand, counting down.
AGTTCGGCAAAATATCAGTCAAAGACTAATGCGAAGCAGAGACTAAGTATTAAAACACCGAAACAGGTCACGCGAGTGCAATAACCCGGGCAAGAAACAGATCGGGCATATTATCAGTTCGGAAAAAAGAACACTTAACCAAAAAGATTGTCTATTTCATTGCAAGAAAAGGAAGAGTAAAAAAAAAATACAAGCCCAGAGCTACTTCTTCCCCATCAGAAGGCACTTCAACAACACCCGAAGGCCCTGCCTCGCCCTCAGAATCCGACTCACCATTGGCAACATTGGCCATCTCCTGAGTTATACGCGAAGTGGATATGGCACTAACGTCGAGGTCGGGATACGTGTTCCGGATCATCCACCAGCTCAGTTTGAATCCCCTTCTATAAGAATCCACCATCAAGTCGTCAAAACGCGGCGAGGCAATGTAGTCTTCAACGGCCTTTTTCTTGGCATCTTCAATACCTTGGGAAAAGATCTGCGTTTTCCCCCTGATGTCCTCCTGAAGATTTTCGACCTGATGCTATAGGTCCAACCTCAGATCCGCCATATGCTTCACGACTACCCCCATGGCCTCGGCATCCCGCTGAGACATCGCATGCCTGGCCATAGCAACGCGAGCAGCCTCTTCGGCAGCATGAGCTGCCGCCTCAGCAGCTCGGGTATTCGCCTCGGCGGCACGAAAAGCCTCTTTGGCAGCATGAGCAGCCGCCTCAGCAGCTCGCGCCTGTCGCGAGCTCCTCTCCACCTGGGCCGCTAAGGCATGAAAAGAAGAGTTCACCTACCAAAAGAAATAAATGAGCGACAACAGCAAGAAGGATAGAAAATGAAGAAGGCAGAAGAAATCTGACCTACCACCATGGCATGAGTTACGGCACGGCAGGCGACCTAATTCAAGGGAAGATCGGTCCACGCCGCGATCTCCTCGGGGAAAGTAGCCTCCCTACTCTTCTAAAGAGCGTAGTTCGGCGACAACACGCTTCTGAACTCCCCTTGAGCTCCCGAACCCGATGGCCCAACCCGCGTATAAGCGGACCCAGAGTAAGCAGGAGCACCCGTGTGAGTGGTCTCGGCGTAAGGGCCCCCTGCCACTTCATGCATCGGAGCTACCTCGGGCTCCTTGGGCAGATCCTCCGGCGTGTGACCTGGAACTTGAGGCTCCTCATCCTGGGGTAGCTCGGTACGAGTTCGCTTGGCAACCCGCTTCCTCCTCTTCATGCCTTGGAACAAGCGCCCCCCACGAGTCCTCTTTACGTCCATCACACCTACAAAAAAGAGTTCGGCATCAGAAAAAATGAAGGAACAAAGCAAACAAGAAACCTGAGCTAAGAAACCTACCCAAACTCAGGCCGGCCGCAATAAGCTTGGCCTCCGTTAAGTACTGATGGCACTTTAAAACTTGTCGTGCCCATTGCCGGAGGCCCTTCACCATCTCTTTATCAAGAGTGACACCAGAATTAGGAGTGGCCTCACCCCACCCGGTCTTAAAAGGCCACCCTTGTGCACTTCGCACCCCGAAGTAATCCCGCTTCCACGCTGGGACCTTGTTAGGAAGTTCGTGCAAAACCTTGAAACCCGCGTAAGGAGACAGGTAATATGCTCGTCTTCCCCTAGGAAGAGAACCCGCTTGTTTTTTGAGCATTAAAATAGAGAAGAATATCTCCAAGTCTAAAGGGAAGTTCTGTTCGCAAAAAAGGGAGATTGTCCCCACCAGGTTCCGAATAGAGTTCAGATGAAGCTGACCAACGGTAACGCCGAAATGGTTTATGACCTCGACGAGAAGGGGGCGGAAAGGCAGTCGCAGCCCTGCAACGAGCTGCTCTAAAAAAATCACGATCTCATCAGGACCGTGTTCCCAAGGAAAGCTACTCAAAGGAATGAAATAGGTGTACCCCCCCCCAGGCAGATTGTAAGAGATAAGTAGAGATTGGAGCCCCTCGGGCGTCATGGTCGAAGGACCAAACCTGTCTAGCATCCGACCTCAATGAGAGGTAGACGCCAAACTGCCCGAAGCGGCTCGGACTATGGGTTCGAGGTCAATCTCAAGCTCCACCTCAGGATCACTAAGGCAATCAGGGGATACGGCTCGGTTCGTAGAACCTACATCAATCCTACTTGAAGAATCGTCTGAGCTATCAAAGCTAGACATGGAGGATAAAAGGTGGATTCAGGAAGGTACTCACCGGAAGAAAGTTTTGAAGGCCCCAGAAATTGGAACAAGCCAAAAAACTTGAAGGCAAAGTAACAAGCCTAGACGCGAACTGAAAGGCCTGGACGCGAGCTGAAAAGTTGGACGCGAGCTCAAGAAGCAAACCGTAGAAGTGACAAATCAACTGGGGTCCCCTACTATTTATAGCTACAATAACCAAGAACCAACAGTGCAAATCAAAGCCAATCCGACGGCCCGCATTCGCGTTGACCGCACATCCCCTGAGATCGAGATGTGATTGGCGCACATCTCTCCGAAATGAACGAAACGTTAGTGCACTTCTTTCTGAAACCGACGATGCACCGACGCACATCTTTCTGAAACCGGCGACGCGCCGACGCACGTCTTTCTGAAACTGACAGTGCGCCGCACACGTCTCTCTGCAACTGACAACTACCAGAGCACGTCTCCTCAAAATGGCAGTGGCACGCTTTTTTCAAAATTAAAAAGACCCGCTATCATGTCCCAGCGGCGCGATTTTTTGAAATTTAAAATAAACGTGCGCTGCCACGCCCGTCAACATTCATAAGCAATAGGCACGTCTCCCGCCTTTTTCGGATGCTCCAAAAAACTGAAGAACCCTGGCAAAGCACCTCGCGCTGTCAAGATTCGAAGAACGGGACAAATCCACCTACCACCTCGCAAACTCCCCGCGCCAGGGCAAGTCACTTGGCGCGAGGAGTGGGGGGCAATTGATGAAGGAAGATTTGGCCCGACCTCACAATTACGCAACACATGGCAAAGGCAACAACTCGGCACAAAAGTACACCTAAGGCGTGAGCACCAAGGGGAGAAACCGGCTAATTGAACTCCCCTACCAGCGGTTCGAACTCCCTACTAGGAGCCCGAACTCACCCTTCGGCCCCAAGCCAGACAGTAACCCGAACTGGCCTGCATGTAACAGTTCGGGACATACCTCGCCGAACTGGCCTGCCTTACAGCAGTTCGGGACACACCTCGCCGAACTGGCCTACCCTATAGCAATACAGGACATACCTCCAAACTCAAGACTTCGCCTCGCTCACCACTCCACCACATCGCCCTCAGGACACCAAAACCAAACAAACTGTACCACGCCTGACACCGAGGAAGTCCGTACCCAAGGGCGGCGCACCTGACTGACTTCGGATCTGACGCTTGGCGGTCGCACTCCAAACGGCCACCTGCCACCGCCTCCTGACACCGCCATCTCCAGTTACAGAGACGGTTCCGACAAAAAGCAGTGGCGGTTCTGTCCCAACAGAAAGGACGACACCCGAATTGACAGAAGCAAGGGTAACCATACCCGACCTGACAAGGGCTTCGGAGCGAGTGCGCGAAGTGGTTATAAAAGGCCCCCTACCCCCAACAACAAGGTATGTGAACTTTGCGCCATCTGGTCTTTACTTTGCCTTTGAGAGAATACTAACTTGAGCTTCGGAGTTTTCTCATCGGGTTCCCCCCGGAGTTCCTTCATCTTCTCCGTTTCAGGCTCCCTGTCGCTCCAGTCAGAGACGAAATCGTTGACAGATAAGACCAACCGAATTGCATTCCATCAAAACCCAAGTTGTTAGTATCCGGCGGTGTGCTTGGCCTCTTACTGGGTCTCAACAGCTTCATGTACGCCCTCGGCTTATCTTACATTCCTGTATCAACTTCTTCTCTTCTGTTAGCAACTCAGCTTGCCTTCACTGCTGGATTTGCGAGGCTGATAGTAAAGCAGAGGTATACGATTAATTCCGTTGTGTTGATGGACTATTGGGTCGGTCGCGCTTGGGATTCATAGCGGCGGAGACCGACTTGCCGGAGTCTCGCACGGGAAGTATCTCTCGGGCTTCTTCTTCACACTGGGGAGTTTGTTGCTGCTTGGGTTCATCTTGCCTGGTATCGAGTTTGCGTATTCAAAGGCGAGCCCGGCTGTGGATTTTACAACAGTGATGCAGTTTCAGTTCAATACCGGCTTGTTTGCAACCACCTTTGCCGCCACGGGGGTGCTGATAAACAAGGATTTCCAGGTGAAACTGAAATACAAACATCTGAATATGGGACTAAATCGGTTGAGTTAATCGTCGGTTTTTTATATTGATTAATCGAAACTAAATTGGATTTTCAGGTTGGGGTCAGTTTTTCGGTGTTTTTACTCAGCCCTACAAAATGGTGGGATCTAAAAAGTTCAGTGTGGATCTTTGTCATAAATATGCGACTAAAGTGGCGTTTGGTTAAATTTGAAATCTGAAGTCTAAAAAGCAACAAAAAGGAAAATTTGTTTTTCTGCCTTTACAAACATTACATTTGAATATAGTGGGGTTGTTTTATAATTTGAATGTTGTGACGTTGAGAAGTTTTTATTTTATTAATTTACCCATCAAAGTCATTATTTAAATAAAAATAAATGAAAATGATTAAAGTAATAGGATATTATAAAAATATTATAAATATAATACAAAATATAAAATGTGATAAAAATCAATAAATAATATCAATAAAATAAAAAATGATAAAATAGTAAAAATTATTACAAATCTAATCAAATGTAGAAAAATAAAGCAATAATGGTAATACAAATTAAATTTATAAAATATATCATTTAATGATAAAAAATAATATAAAAATAAAAGGATATATTTTATAAAAAAATAATACCCTATAAAATCTATAAAATATATCAATATTTAATGATGAAAATAATCTAAAAATGGAGCAGTTTGACCATTACACAAAAGATCCTAACTTTCGTATGAAGGCTACATTTCTTTTCGGTGTAAATATGGAGCAATGTAAAACTTTACTGCAGGTCTGTATTTTCACGCGTTTGTTTTTAGTGTAAGTTTTACATCGAAAATAAATGTAAACCTTCCCCTTGGTTGAGTTTTACATCGATTATCAAACTAAAAAGCTTCAATGATTCACTCATTTTAATCCCATAGGAGTTGAACTCCATCATTGTACTTTTACATCGATGATAGTTCGCACTAAAAACAAACGGAGTTGAATCCTCAGTAGAGGCTTCTCTAGAGGATGCAAGCTCATAGAAGCATAACAGAATGAAGCTCTTGCCCCAGTTAGCATCTCTTCCATAGCGTAGAGATCAGTTCAATTAATTAAGAATAAATAATCGTCTGCTCAGTTTGGAAAGAATACAAATGCAAATATGTGCAGTACAAATGCATACAAAATAATATAAAACTTGCGGAGGGGCTTTGCATTGCAGGGCTTTCAAAAACAAAAGCTAAATTATTGTGTAGGAAAAAAAAGAATTTACAAAAGGTAAATTTTTTAATTAAAAGTTTTTAGGAAAAAAGATTTACTTAAAATAAGTAGAAATTTATGGATAATAATATATTTAATTTATTAAAATAATAAATAAATAATTTTTTTTAGTTTTAAAGTCAATTTAATATAAATAAATCATTTTTCTTGCCAAATAAAGAATACAAATCTTTTTTCTCAATTTCCTAGTTGGGCATTGGGCTTTATAAGGGGGTTAGGCTTGGGCTCAAGATTTAGGCCTGATGGTCTAGTTATGCTTAGGCTTGGGCCTAAATATGTTCTGTTGATATAAAAGGCAAAGCGACCCTCGGAGCAAAGACGAGGGGACTCCAAGGAGCCATGCCCCTCTATGGCCCAACAAATCCCCACTCTTCATCTATATTCCCCCCTCCCCCACTCCCCACCCCAATGGTTGCCCCCCTAATGGCCATCCATATTAATTCCTTCTACCCCCCACCCCACCCCCCTAATCCACTTAGATTTTGGCACCCCTGATAAAAAATTCCTAGCTTTGTTGCTCTGTCCAACTCAGACTTAACCTATTGATAGCACTAAATTACCCCCCAATCCACTTAGATTTTAGTTCCTCTCATAAAAAATTCCTAGCTCCACCCTTACCCAAAATTATTAGGTTCAGAGAGAAAGAGAAATAATTTGTTAGTAAAATAAATCATTAATTAATTAAATAATTTAGTAAATTAAATAAGTATAAATCTATGGATAATAATTTACTTAAATTTTGTAAAATAAATAAATCATTTATTTAATTTAATAAAATAAATAATTAAATATTTATTTATTACTGGGACATGATTGGTCCAAGTTATCTAGAACCAAAACTGATTCATTGACATGTGAAATTAAATAAATAAAAGTAATATATTTAATTTAATAAAAATAATAATTAATTAATTAAAATTTCACTTTTGAAGTCAATCTAATATAAATAAATCAATTTGTTGTTAAATAAAGAATACAAATCTTTTTTCTCGATTTCTTGGTCGAGCTTTGGGCTTTATATGGGGGTTGGGCTTGGGCTCAAGATTTAGGCTTGATGGTCTGGTCATTCTCACACTTGGACTTGAGAATATGTTCTATTGATATAAAGGCAAAGCCCAATGTGACATGTGAATAGGTGTAATCCCAACCCCAGGGGTAGAGTCAAGGGGAGAGAATAATTTGTTAGTAAATTATTTGTAAATAAATAAATAATTTAGTAAAATAAATAGATAAATGTTTATAAAAATCCTTCCTCTCAATATCAAATCTCCTTTATTTTACTGATTTATAAATAATTTATTTATTTTTTAAATAAATAAGTGCTTAGATAATAATAATAAATTACATAAATTAAATAAATAATTTAGTAAAATAATTAAATAAATGTCTATTAAAATCTTTCTCTCAATGTCAAATCTCCTTTATTTCATTGATTTATAAAGAATTTATTCCACTTTATTAAATAAACAAATGCTTAGATAATAATAAAAAATAAATAAAGAAATAAAAATAAATAAGGAGGGATGGCTTTTTATTTTATAGGATGGCATAATCATAAATAATAATAAATAAATGAATGAATGAATAAATAAAAGTTAAGATAAAGAATAGGAAGGGAGAGAGAATTAGGTGAGAGAAGAGGGATGTCATTTTATTTTATAGGATGGCATAATCATAAATAATTATATATGATACTCCTGTAATTTTCGAATATCATAGAGCCAATTAAATTGGAAGGTTTGTCTTATATGTGATAGCCTTATAACTTTCGAATACTATAGAGACAATTACAAGTTAGAAGGTTTCGAATACTATAGAGGCAATTACAAGTCAATTACATAAGAATGTTTGTCTTTATGTGGCATTCCTATAATTACAAAGAAAAAAAGGGAAAAATTACTGTTAGATTTCATTTTTTCATTCTCAAGGCTTTCATTCGTACACATTTCAGCTTAATATATTGATATAGATATAAGGTTTCGTACTCTACATATTTGCATTTGTTCTCCTTCCAAACTAAGCCCTAGTGTGTGTAGTTATGTGTCGAGACTCCAAGAATTTAATTTGCATCAAAATGCAAACATGTACAAGTACAAATACAAATAAGCCCTAGTGTGTGTATTCCTTCCAAACGCCATAGTTTGGCATTCTAATTTGCATCAGAATGCCAAACTATGGCATTTGTACTCCTTCCAAACTAAGCCCCTCTTTCCAAACTAAGGCTCAGTTTGGAAAGAGTACAAGTACAAATATGTATTATATAAATACATAAAAATAATACAAAATACACGATTTTGTACTCTACAAATTTGTATTTGTACTCCTTTCAAACTAAGCCCTAGTGTGTGTATTCTTTCCAAACTAAGGCTCAGTTTGGAAAAAGTACAAGTACAAATATGTATTATATAAATACATAAAAATAATACAAAATACACGATTTTGTACTCTACAAATTTGTATTTGTACTCCTTCCAAATTGAGCCTAATGGTTTGAACAATGATTTGCAGGCAATTCCAAGAGAGGCAAAGGAGTACGAGCTTGGACACGGAATGTATTACTTTGTGCTGACTGCAAACGCCATAGTTTGGCAGTTATTATTAATGGGATATTCTGCCCTCATCTTCTGTACTACCTCTTTCTTCACTGGGATCCACAATGCAGTGCTCCTTCCTTTCACGGAGATCGGGGCTGTCGTCGCCTACCATGAGAAGTTCACCGGAGAGAAGGGGATTGCTTTGGCTCTTTGCCTTTGGGGCTTCACCTCTTACTTCTATGGAGAGTACAGAAAGAGTAAGATGGAGAGAAGCATGGCAATGGATGACCAATCTCCTCAGCCATGAGTTGCCCAGAATGCATGACTACAGTTTATATATACGATTTTGTCCTAGAATCCAAACTTTAAGATCATGCTTCTAGCCATGGAGATTTGGTCAGCTTTCCCATCTCTTCTTCGTTGGTTTTCAACAAAGGTTGTGTTTATATGCAGTGCAAATCTGAATTGGATACAAATTTTACACATGGTCCGGTTTTATATGTATTTGTTTATAACTATAATTTCGTCATCTTTATCAGAACTCATTAAAAAAAGATGAGTAATTAAAGAATGGTGTGCTTTCATTTTGGGAAAATAATACAAACTCCATAAATATTTTTTGTTTATCACACTTCTCTTTGTTTAATATGAGAAATTTATACACCAAAATTTTCTATATTTTTGTTTTTGTAATTATATCTATTTTTTTATTTTATATTAATTGGTTGACCCATTATGTCCAAATGACTGGATCATTAGGGTGCAAATTGTGTAGGTTGGTCCAAGTTTATGCCCAACCTAAACCCAAACCCTATACATTGGGTTAAGGCTTAAGGCTTGAATCCAAGATCAAGCTTGATCTGTTCACTTTGAGCCCAACCCACTGAAATTTGATGCACTTAGATTGGTCTTAAGCTTGAATTGGTCAATTATCTCCATACTAAAATTTGACATCGACATATTTATATATGTATACATGTATGCAAATATTATATATATATATATATATATATATATATATATATATATATATATATATATATATATATGTATGTATGTATGTAATTAGGCTAGGTTTGAATTATTTTGGGACTAGGTCCAAACTCAACCCAAAGACAAAAATTCCAAAGCATTTCATCTAAAACTGCAAGTTAGGTTGGTCCATGCTCAGGTTGCACCATTATGTATTACTGACCACAAATTAGATGAAAATTTGTTTTCTTTATTAATTAGTTAGTTTAATAAATCAACAAATAATTTTCATATAACTTAATTAAACAATTCATCGATTCTTACATAGCACTGACGGTTCTAGCTAGCAGGATCTCCTCAAACTAGCTTGATCCGAATCATTGTTTTTATGAACAGATATTTATTTTTCAAAGCAAAACCAGCAGCACCTAAAACCACAATCACAACCTCATTAGAGAAATATTAGATTAAAAAAAAGATTGCTTGTTGGTATGTTAGTATTGATGTGGAATCAATTATGACAATCATCAATTTGGGGAAAAGGGATTATTAATAGTGAGTAGCACTAAATACAATTAATAATAATAATAAAGAACCAAAAAAGTTTATTCCAATTGAATTTAGAATTCACAACAAAAACATGGAAGGATGAGAGAGAGAGAACTTGAAAGGTCGCCTACAAAATATAAAGGTATTTTTGATAAAACAAAAAACCATGAATAGGGCCCCGTATAGACTGTGGCCACAAATGAGGCAAGGAGGAATGACTTGATGAAATTCACATGTACCCGAAAGAGTGCATCCTAGACACATTTAAACCGTGTATTGGGAATATCTCTCAATAACAAGTATAGATTTGACTAGTTGCTAATTTGCTGGAAAAACTTTAGCTGTTGGGGACCAACAGCATATGCGGTTGAGAGAATTTCTGGGAATGCCACATTACCATGAGAATGAGTAAATTAGTAATTACATATTAATTTATTTTTACTAAAATCTATAGCATGGACATGAATAGGTGAATTGCCCAGAATGTGTCCAACCTAGAAATTGTCTTAACAGCCTATGCTGTTGGGCCCTAATAGCCAAAGTTAACCCTAATTTGCTTGGCATTGACATGGAATGGATTCCCGCAACCACCTTTTGGGAAAATATTCGAACTTTGAACTATAGAAATTGTAAATTAAAGAACAAAAAGGGATCGGATCCAATAGGCATACCATAGGAAGTGCATTAAGTGATCACTTTATGATGTAGGGGTATCTGACCAACTTGCAGATCTTGATACATGGCGTCGATCGGATGCATCTTGGCCATCCTGTGGATTCTGATGCGTGGCTCGGCTGGATGCATCTTAACCATCCATCATAAACCACTAACAACCACCACTACCTGCTCCCAACTATCCTTCTTCTAAGGAAACTCTGGCTATAAAAGGGGCCCTCACATTGAGGTAAGGACACAGACTTAAGCTCTAAGTTTCCTCTCTTATTTGACCCGACCTCTCACAACCCTCGATTAATTTGACCATCAGAGTCTTTGCTCCTGGGATAACTCTTGGGGCCTCTTATATCTTTTTTCTCTCAGCATGATTGGACTCGTCGGCCTCAAACACCAAAAATTACGTTGTTGTCATCGACTCCATATTTGGCAGCAACAATTGGCGTCATCTATGGGAACGCCTTTAAAACTTTCCCTTAAGAAAAACAAATTTGAACTAATCAACTAATATCTCCTAAATGGTTGACAAGCAAGACCCCATTCCTAACATTCAGAACTTAGTCATGATCAACCAGTTTGATGTGGCGTTGAATAGGTTGGTAAACCTGGCCCAACAGTTGGACAATATAAGGCGTCTAACAAGAGGCCACCCACAGGGTCCCCCTCGGAAGCCACGAACAGCACGTGTTGCGTGAATCAACAAATCTAATGAGAATGTTGCGTGAATCCAAAGCAGTAATAACCAAATTCTTCTTCACGTGAAAAGTTCTTACTAAGGAAATCCTTAATCTCAGGGAAGGGCGGTCTCCCATGGACACATTTACCGACAGGTGTGAACTTCAATGGATTCAAATATTTCTGGATCTCTTCTTCTGTAAATAAGTAGCGGGTTCACCCAAACGTAGAGATAGGGCTTTCTCAGTAATCACGATCTTTTCTGGTTTAATTGGAATTAAAAGACTAGTGGATTTCAGCAAGGATGTATAAGCCAGTGCTAGGGTTCCCATCTACCTCTTAGGTGATTACGTACTTGGAGCTTCAAAAGCTCTCCATGTGCTAGTTGATTTAAATTTTTCTATTTTGTTTTTTTATGTTACTTGTTAAGAAAAATGCTTCTTATTTATCATGTTTATTTTTGTTCAATATAACAAACATATAATATTAGAGATGTATACAATTTTTTTGACAACTTTTTATCTATTTTTTATTATATAATTATGACATCATGTTTTAACCTATTTGAAATTAAAGAGAAAACAACTTCATTTTTGTGAAATTTTAAATATTCTATTCCATTTTTGGGAAAACAATCTCATTTCCATAAACAATTATTATTTATATATCACACTTATCCTTGTTTAATATGACATTTAGCATTTGAGAGATGTTAAAAATTTCTATATTTTTGTTTTTGTAATTCTATCTATTTTTTATTTTATATTATTTGGTCTGGATCGTTAGGATGGAAGTTGTTTAGGTTGGTCCAAGTTTGTATTCAACCTAAGCCCAACCCTTACATTGGGCCTAATTCATATTAAATTTGATGCACTCAGGTCAGACTGAATCCTACACATGGATTGATGTCAAATCACAGGCATGATGTAATTTATAGGTGGCTGCAAAAAAAATTCTAACACGCATTGCAGTCAAAAAATCCCAAAAATTTTATTCCAATAGCCTTCGAATTCACAACAGAAACACGGAAGGATGTCAAGAGAGAGACGTATAGAAAGAGAACTTTATCTAACCTTCTTTCCTTACCTTTTTCCCTACCAATGACAGCATATAAGTTGTCTTCCTCAACCCTTCATCCCCAATCCCAATAAGGACTGTTTGAAACTTTCAATAACTCAGCATCACACTAATCAACATTGTAAGTACGTGTAATTAATACTTAGAGAAGTTTTTGACAATTGTCCCTTAAAACCACTTTTGATAATTGTAAGAATATTTATCAAATGTTCATTGAATTATATTGTGCCTTCTCATTCTAATATATAGCATTCACTTTCAAAGTGTACAAATTATATTAAAATTTAGGGAAAATTCCTTATCAGTACCTTGTACTTTGGTTAGAGTGATAATTTGATCTCCGAACTTTAAAATGCAATAATCCAGTATCTGAACTTTCAAAATGTGACAATTCAGTACCTGTCGTTAATCAGTCCATTAATTTGTTGTTAAGTATCATTTGAAAAGTCAAAAATGTCCTTCAAATGCCATCTAATTCTCTTTATCAACCATCCAAATATTGACAAAAAAATAAACAACCCCAAATACTAGCTTTTCTATTCAAAAAAGTTGGTGGCTATTTAGAAGAATCTAAAATTTGGGACTATTCATTTTATTGTCAATGTTTGGATGGTTGATAAAGAGAATTAGATGGCATTTTTAGAGTATTTTTTACTTTTCAAATATCACATAATGTTTGATTAATGGACTGATTAAGGCGGGAACTGGATTATCACATTTTGAAAGTTCGGATAATGAATTATCACATTTTAAAGTTCGAGTAACAAATTATCACTCGAACCAAAGTACAGGATACAGATCAGGAATTTTCCTAAAATTTATGAGTAGATTGGACAATAAACCCCCCCCCCCCCTTTTTTTATCTCTAGTATATGTTATTACTAGAGACCCAACAAACCTTCCTTTAACGGCCGAACAATGCCACCAAGCAAAGCTATCAAATCCAAATGGCCTCTACTACGAGTACTGCTCCGCTGCGCTATAATGGCTATAGGAAATATAGGCGGTCCTCTGCTAATGAGGCTCTATTATCTTCACCGAGGCAATCGTAGATGTCTCTCATGTTCATTACAGAGCGCTGGGTTTCCCATCCTTCTGATCCCACTCTCCCTCCTCTACTTACACCATCGGCGGCGTCGCGGCGTCTCACCCTCCGAGTTCTTCATCGAACCCAAGTTGTTAGTGTCCAGCGCTGTGCTTGGCCTCTTGCTGGGTCTCGACAACTTCATGTACGCACTCGGCTTATCTTACATTCCTGTATCAACTTCTGCTCTTCTGTTCGCAACTCAGCTTGCCTTCGCTGGTGGGTTTGCGAGGCTGATAGTAAAGCAGAGGTTCACGCCTTATTCAATTAATTCCGTGGTGTTGATGATTCTTGGGTCGATCACGCTTGGGATTCGCAGCGGCGGAGACTGGCCGGCCGGGGTCTCCGACGGTGAGTATCTCTCCGGTTTCTTCTTGACATTGGGGAGTGCGTTGCTGGTTGGGTTCATCTTGCCTTGTATTGAGTTTGCGTATTCGAAGGCGAGTCGAGCTGTGGATTTCGCAGCAGTGATGCAGTTTCAGTTCAATATGGGCTTGTTTGCAACCATCTTGCCGCCATGGGGATGCTGATAAACAAGGATTTCCAGGTGACCAAACTGAAACACGAACACAACTGATAGCTCTTTTCTCTTGCTCTCTTTTATTGATACGCCTTCCCCAAAATGCCCTTCACCCATTTTATTCATTATTTGTTGTTAGTAACACACTCTTATTATATAAAACTTTATAAATAATAATTAATATGAAAATATTATTTAAGTATTAATAATATTCTTATAATTATTTCGAATATTTATTAAAATAATGATAATAATTATAACTATTAAAATAATAATAATTTATAACTATTATTTTCAGTTATATTATTATTTAATTACTTAATTATTTATTATTATAATAAATATTATTTTAAATTATCTAATTATTTAACTATTGTGAGACAGACCGTGGATATATTCAAGGGTAAAGATGCAAAAACATGCCGATGTGTCCAATAAGGATTATGATAACTCATACATAGAATTAACGCCTCGTGGTGCATTAACAAGCAAAACAACGTAACCTAAAGCCGAAGAGTGACTTACTGAGGCCTTGCGAGAGTCGTCATCAATAGGGCTGTGAATTTTGACCTAATCCATCTGACCCATACCCGCCCATTTTAAATTCACCCATATCCACCCATTTGAGTAGTGGATCAAGATAGGTCAAATAACCTATTAGGGTCAAGTGAAAGATGGTTTGGTCAGTGTGGATCAGGACAGGAGTAAGCATGGGTTACTACACTTCTTGTTTAGGCCTTAGGTTTAAAATCAGAAAACCGAATATAACCCTCTGCGTCACCCTCTCCACCTCCACTCTCTCTTTCTCGACTCCTCTGCCTCCGTCTCTCCGTCTCCAGCCCTTCTCCAGTAGTCAGAGATGTTATCTCCGACCATGCATTTATATTTGCAATGGGTGTCGCTGTTGACTTCAACTTACGAGTTACGTATCAAGTTGTAAATCTTCAAGTTGCAAATGAAGTTTGCAAAGACCGTCGCGACAGAACCCCCATTAAATAGCTAATCAAGTTGCATATCTCCAATTTCTAGCCGCTGCTCTTGGATCTAATGAGAGTGAAAATGGGTTGGTTCTTCAAGTTGGAGAACTAAAAAACCAAAAAGACTCTTCTTCATCTTCTTCCCAAGTTTCTCTTTTCTGAATGAAATTAATCACAAGATATGAATGATGAGATTTGGATTCTTATCTAATTATCTAGTTATCTTACAAGTTAATTATATCTTCTCTTTTTAATAAAACTCCTCGGATTTCCAATCTTTCTTTTATGTGTAAATGGTGATGTTCCCCAGTTTAATGGTGGAGCTAACACCATGAGACATCCTATGAGTCATAGGATCAATTAAGCTATAATCTGGTATTTTTATATATTGGTAATTAACTACAAATTTATGTGGGAGATCAACGATTCAAGCTCCAAAATTTTCTACATTATGTCTTACAACAATGGGTTTTCACCTCACATGTTCAAAAAGCAACCTCCCAATTTTGCATTTTCTACATTCTTTTGCAAAAGTTTCTGTATTTTTGCATTTTTTTTCTAAATTTTTACAATCTACATTTTCTATAATTTTCTACAATGATCTTTTAATTTATACGTTTAAGCATTTTTCTCTAGAATTTTCCATTTTCTTATTTTTGGTTGAAATATATATATTTTTATCATTTGATTTGTTTTATGCATTTTTTATCATTCAATGTATTTTCTATGATTTTTTACTTTTTTAGTTATATATTATCTTTTATCATTTTCTGTATTTTTTGGCATCAGCTGAAATATATAATTTTCTTTTGATTTTTTTACCATTTTTATGTATTTTATGCAATTTCTTACTTTTGGTTGAAATATATGTCTTTAATTTTTTTATTATTTCCTAAGTTTTTTTATGCAATTTCTGATGTTTTACACGAAACATATATTTTTTACCATTTTTTGTGTTTTAATGTTTTTTATTTTTTATTTGAAAATTTTGATTTTTTTTGTTGTTTTATTGAAATATATAATTTTATGTTTTTATGCAATTAGAATAGAGAAAAGAGGGTTTAATTTGAGTTAGAGGGTCGAATGGGTGGGTTAGGGTCAAAGTGGATTGTGACCCACTTTGACCTACTAACATGGGTAGCAAATGGGTTAGTATGGGTGGGTTGGTACTCAACCCACACCCAACCCACCCATTTTCCACCCCTACTCATCAACACGAGGCCAAACTAGCTCAAGGTTTTAAAAGCTGACTTGGAAATGGAATCGTTCTACCTACTGGTTTTTGGGTTAGCGGTTCGACCATCTAGGTCAAACGGTTCGGACGATTTGCTATTAGGGAAAATATTTTATGAGTTATGAGATTTGAGAAAGGAGAGAAAGTAATGTTGTTTGTTGAGAAAGAAAAAATGAAAGAAGAAAAGAAAGCAAGCAAGGAGAGGAAAAAAGAAAAGAAGAGAAAGGAAAAGGAGGGAAGGAGGGAAGAAGAAGGAAGAGGAGGGTGGTTCGACGCTCACCGGCGGCAACAGACTCTGAGTTCTCAGATCTTCTTCTTCTTCTTCTTCTTCTTCTTCTTTAGATCTGAGACACAAATTCTCTCCTACAATTGCGAACCGTTGTTTGAGTCAAACGAGTCAACCATTTGACTATCCAGGTCAGCGGTTTTTTGACAAAGTCAATAGTTTTTGACCCAGGAACAAGTTAGGGCTGAAATGAAATTGATTGTTTGGACAGTTTCCGGGTCGAATGGTCTGACCATCCGAGTTAACGACCATTCAAAAACATTGAACTAGCTAGCTTGATATCATGAATCAAGCCTCACAAGCTAGATTAATTTGACCTTGCAAGGCTAGACTTATTCAACCTTGTAATTCAAGAATGCTAGACTAGCTTAACCTCACGAGGCATATCAAAACCTATTACCTCTCAAGATCGGCAGGAGCACAGAGTAGAGTGCGGAGGTTGCTTTGAAGGTGTTAGACACCATGATTTTTAAAACCAAACCGGTCATGGGTCCGGTTATCGGTTCAAATGGTCCGACCGTTCGACCCGAATGACCAACCCATTTTGACAAAAAAAAAATTTAAAATTTGAAAAATGGTTAACCAACCAGTTCAGCGGTTTGCTGACCAAAATCAACGGTTTTGGGAAAAAACAAAACCGATCAGGTGGCCGGTTCCTGGTTTTTTTCGATTTGACCGTTCAGTCCGGTCCGATTTTAAAAACCATGTTAGGCACACTATTAGTGCCCCAAGGAAACCATAATCGGTTGTACCAAGATTGTGATCTAACGATCCTATAGTCCCGAGAGAAATGTTTACTGAAAGAAAAAATGGATTAGATTTGTTCCTAGACATTACCTAAGCTGAAGAATATTCCAAAATTCTTGCTTCATGCAATCAAAGTAACTTGTCTCATTAGTTCTATAAATACGGAAGCCATCTTCTGAAGGGGATCCGAATTCATTCTGTTCCTAGCTAAGTCACATTCACTCTTCACTGGTGACATCTTTTGATAATAATAATAATAATAATAATAATAATAATAATAATAATAATAATAATAATAATAAAATTATTATAATAATTATTATTAGTATTATTTTATCATTATTTATTATTTTATTATTTTTGTTTTTAATGTTAATTTATTCTAAAAAATGATGATTAATATCGATTTATTAATGTTTATTATAGTTAACATAAGTATCCATTCTCATAATCAATTATGGGGTTAAATTATACAATTCAACATTCAACATTTATGTTTGGGACGGGATCTAGTAGGCACAATTTAAGTAAGCCGTTAAATGGATATTTGATAAATATTTTGACAACTATAAAAAATGAGTTTTAATATTTTTCAAGCGCTAAAACTGACCATATTAATAATTGAAAATGAAACTCAAGATGCAGACCTAGACCCTATGTAAAAGGGTCAGATCGGATGTTGGGGTTGACCTGAACCATTCATAACCTTAAAAATCAGAATAAATATTGCATGATATATGATAATTTCAATCTACTGAATTGCCCACTTATTTTATTTGTGGGGCTTCTTTCAACAACTTCAACAGAAATGTCAGCATGCCATCATTATAGGACTGTCAATAGGTTGGGTCTAATTCGGAATAGGGTTTAACAATTTCAAAAAAAAAATATTAATTAGGAGAAAATCATAAAAAAAAAATTATCCTGATTGAGATAATCGGGTCTGACCAAATTAGATTTAATTGTACTCATATCTATTATTACAATACATTTCACCATGTACCGTAAACATCTCATCATGAACAATAAATAACATACGAGTATAAAAGTTGTTTCTGATTAGACCTGTTTATGTGCCGGGCCTGTTTATGTGCCGGGCCGAACTTTTATTCTTCATAAATAAGATTTTGTTAGGCCTGAGTCCGAGCCTGGCCTGACCAATGGGACTATAAGTTGAGCCGAGCTCGGCCTTAATAAAAAGCTCGAAACCAGGGTCTGAGCCCAAAGCCCAACCTAACATAAAGATGGTTGTCGGTGCTGAGTTCGCATTGAGGTGTTAGCCTAAGTTCACCAGAGAAAATAACGAGAAAAAGAAGGTTGCAGCTGCTAGCCTACGTTCGTTGGAGATCGCCAAAAAAGAAAAATGATTGAGAGGGAACAAGGAACTGAGAATGAGAAGTGAGAACTGCTGGTCCGTTTGTTAGGGAAGAAAACACTTGAGAAGACGTGAACAGAGAGGGAAGGGGAAAAGTCAGGCTCGGGTAGGGTTTTGAGAGTTTAAAATGATGACTGTTCACTACCATCGCCGGTGCCTGAGTTCGCATTTGAGATTCTGAGAGAGAAGTGAGAAGAGAACGAGAGAGAGAGAGAGAGAGAGATATGACTCATCGCTGGTCCGCTGGATTTCACTGGTTGCGCTAGTGAGTGTTCGTCGATTCTGTCTACCTGAGAGTGTGAGATTGTGACTATGAAAACTAAGAGAGAACTGAGGTTCGGCGGCTAAGACTAAGAGAAAGAGATGATTGAGAAGAGAGGGGTTAGGATATTTAGGGCTA
The DNA here is from genome assembly GCF_056320005.1 of Nelumbo lutea. Taxonomy (NCBI): domain Eukaryota; kingdom Viridiplantae; phylum Streptophyta; class Magnoliopsida; order Proteales; family Nelumbonaceae; genus Nelumbo; species Nelumbo lutea. The sequence continues at coordinate 16,953,055 of NC_142689.1, read as the reverse complement.
GGGTTTTTGGTTTAACCTATAGGTCGGGCCGGGCCAGCCCGTCGGACTACCCGGCCCATGAACAAATCTATCTCTGATGTCCCTGCACCCATCCAGGTTCCTATGGTGAACCAAAACCAAAATTTTTAACATTAAAAAAAAACAAATTTTAATTTTCCAATTGACTGATAGTAACCCACAAGGAAGAGTGATCTTGATTCTTGGGCTTGGATTAGCGCTAGTATAGAGGACTTAACTAAGGCTGAGCTAATGAGCTTTGCCCGGCCTGGACTCTTAGCCCAAAATCGTAGGCATGGCCCACCTATATTTTTCAAAGGGGCCTAGCCTATACATATGTTCACATCCTCGGTATAGAAAACCAATAGAAATCTGCCACATCAGCCTGCTCTTTCTATTTCAAAATTAAAGTAACATTTTTAAATGATGTGGCAGATTGCTATTTACAAAAAACTTTTGTACTAAGGGTATAGAGGATGTGATTTCTTTGGGATTCATGGGCTTGTAAGGAATAAAGGACTCCAACTTTTACAAAAAAGTGCACGAGGCTCCCGTAAATACAAAAGTTCAGATCTGTTACTGGTAAAAGAACCCTATTCACACTTCATTATAGACTGTATATTTTCATGTTATTATTCATGGGAAGATGTTTCCAATGTACAGTTATAATATCATGTGGGTAGGAGATCTGAATTCTCAATACTGGGTATGGGGAGGGGCAAATATACAGTCTTATTAAGCCGTTTCAAAGATTTGAACACTGACTGTTGTGCAAAAGATCCCAACTTTTCTCAATAGAGACTTCTCTGGAGGAACCCAAATTTCCTACTCACTTTTCCTACCCACTGTCTACCCGCTGTGAATTGCAGTCACACATCTCTGCGGATAGAGAGTGGGTAAAAAAAGTGAGTAGGAAATCCGTTTGTCTCTAGAGGATGCAAAACTCATAGAAACATTATTCAAATAAGGAATGTCAAATGCAGCCTAAAATAACTTATAAACGCCTAAAATAACTTAGAGCATTCTATACCTCGTAGGAGGATCGCAAACTAACCACTTGGACTAACGCACCTTCGGTCAGGGAAGCAAAAGTCCAATTGAGAAGTAATTGATTTTGTGAGAACCACTCACGGTAAGTTGGAGTGATCTTTGTTATCTGGATCAGAGATTTCCTTTGGTGGTGCTGCAACAGTGCCATGGACGATCCCTATCAAATAGTTTGTATACAAGACCAGCAAGAACTGTGCCCTAACTTAGAGTTGGTTTGGTTTAGAGTTGGAATCGGAATCAGAATGGTCTATTACCAGGTCTGTTTGGTTCAGATAGGAATTAATTAGAATGAGAATTTGAATCAGTTAGAATAGGATTTCATTCCCAAGGGAGGGGAATTCCACCAAGAATGAGAGAGAGATTCTCATTCCGCCCAATCAACCAGTTGGAATTGAAAAGACCCATTCCAATTCCGATTCCAAACCCCTATTCCCAGGAAGCAAACTGGCCCTTAATCGGTAGCTAGTGAGTGACATTAGAACCGAGAGTGGATCGATCACTCGTAAGGGTAATGGTATGGCTCTGATACCAACTTAAAGAATGCAAGACACAAGAAACACATTAGAGAATTAATTAAGAATAAATACTAGTCCTCTAGTGTGCATAATTGTGTGTCAAAACTCCTCCAAGAGCTAGAGCTAGAGCTTGCATGGGGATGGGGTTACGACGTTGCTAATGGTTTGAAGAATGAATTGATTTGCAGGAAATTCCAAGAGAGGCAAGGGAGTAAGAGCTTGGACATGGAATGTATTACTTTGTGCTGTCTGCAAGCGCCATAGTTTGGCAGTTATCTTTAATAGGACTTTTAGGCCTAATCTTCTGCACTACCTCTCTCTTCACTGGGATCTACGGTGCAGTTCTCCTTCCTTTAGCAGAGATCGGGGCTGTCATCGCCTACCATGAGAAGTTCACCGGAGAGAAGGGGATTGCTTTGGCTCTTTGCCTTTGGGGCTTCACCTCTTACTTCTATGGGGAGTACAGGAAGAGTAAGGTGGAGAGAAGCATGACAATTGATGACCAATCGCCTCAGCCATGAATTGCCAGAATGCATGACTAAGTTAATATATATGATTTTATCCTAGAATTCAATAACTTTAAAGATCACATTCTTTCCATTATGACTGGAGATTTGATGATTTTGTTATTTTTTTCAATAAAGGCTTTGTTTGTTTGTAATGCAAATTTTAACTGGAGAGAAATTTTGCACTTGGTTTAGTTTTTCATTTATTTGCTTGTAATATGTACTATTACCTGATACAATCACTGACAATGCGAATATGTATGGCAAAAACTGATGCAAAATTTTCACCACCTTTATCCTTTCGGGTCCTCTGGAAATCACACTATCTTGCTTTCTATACCTCACTCTCAAAGCAAATAACCCTCCTATCCCCATACTCTTTCCCATAAGATGGGGCTACTTCATTCATTTGGCTTCCCAATATTTTACTTCTCAGACATAGTCAAATATAAAGCAAAACTAAACCAGAATTTACACCGACTCCTATAAATTCACACAACAAAAAAAACTTCTTTTTCTTTTTTGGTCAAACCAAAGGAAAAAAAAAAGGAATATTTGACTTCTATTGCTATAGAATATAGACCATGGTTTCAATGTTGAGCCCAGATCACGTCCCAATAAAACACGTTCTAACCCTCAACTGTCATGATCTTACACTGCACATCACATATATGATGGGTCCCAGTCTCATGATGAGATATCCGGTGTTAGATCAAGTTGGTGGTGTGAAACTAACTCCCCTTTTTAAGTAAGGAATCATGCAAGTAATGGTGGGACTATTATGTGAAACTAGCTAACTCCCTTTTTCAACTATATTGGTGGTGTTTTAATGAGCAAAATTAGTAGAACAATTGAGAAGTGAGAGAATTGCCCCAATTGGACCAACTGATGGTGGCTAGGTGGTAAGTTCTCTGGCATGGGATCAAATCAGTTTGCCACAAAGGAGGGGTGTATGGCTATGGGGGATAATGGGTCCCTCTAGGGGTGATCATGGGCTGGGCCGGCAGCCCGGGGTTCTGGGCCTGAAATACAAGCCCTAGCCCAGGTATATATGGGCCCAAGTTGAGTCGGGCCTGATTTCGGGCCAATGTCACTTATGTATAAAACATTACATATCTATATATTAAATGGCATAACATGCATATAAACTTATTTTATAAATTATATAATATAAAATGACATAATATATAAATTATACATATTATGTTATAATATTTATATATAAAATATATAATATAATGTAAAATAACATGTATACATATGTATACATTATACACAAAATGTGTAAGTTTAAATATATGTGGGTTGGGCCGGGCCTGAGTCGGGCTTGAAGTATTAAGCCCAACACTGGCTCTAAAATTTGCGGGCCTGATGTGGGCCTGGGCCTGCTGGGCCTGAACACAAAACCCAGGCCCAAGCCCGAAATTTCCAGGCTAGGCTTGTGCTGGCCAAGCCAAGCTGAAATGATCACCCCTAGTCTCCCCTCCAACCGGTTGGGGTTTGGGTTGGCTTAAGTTAGCTTTTAACACTACTGCTTCGGGCATAGGTCCATTCAAAATTTTGGCACAAGCCCAAGCTGGACCTGCCCAAATTACATCCTTACCCCTAGTTCCTCCTAGTTAGGGTTTGGGTTGGCTCGAGTTAGCTTTTCATACTGCTTCTCCCATTGGTGTCACTGCAGGATGTCTAGAAGGCTTCACTTTTGGTGAGCTCAGGAAATAAGGCTATGTTTGATTTGATGGAAAAGGTAGGAAAACCTGTACAAGATTTGTAAAGGTTTCCCTACCTTCCTTTACTTTTTCCTTCAAACCAAACATAGGAAGAATTAAATTTTTAAGTTAGGGTTTGAACTGTAGAGGGCTAGTTGGGTAGATGATAATTAATTAACCATGCAAGTAAGCCTGCTAATGGAGTCGCTATGCTCAAATTATTTTGGATTTGGATGATAATTTACATAATAGGATTCAATTTGGATTTTAGAACTTTCAATTTCCATCTTTTTAATAATCAAAATAGATGCAGATTCAACCACATCCCATCAATTCAATTAACATAGGAGTCCCATCAAATTTTATAAAATACATGTCATATATATATATATAATGTGTGTGTGAGAGAACATGTTATTATACATATACGCATGTACTTTTATGATGTGCATGGAAAATCAAAACAGGTATATGCTTTATATAATTATATAAGCTTTATCTATACGTTTGCCTTGCATTTTGTGCCCATCATAAAAGTTAAATCCAAATGTTATATATCATATATAGGATTAACAATTGCACATATAATCATACACTAGTAATTAATAAAAAAAAGTAGTTTTATATTTATATAAATTATTCTATATTTACAAATTAATTAAAAGAAATAACTTTTATAATTTTTTAATTCTTTTTATTTTAAAATTAACGAATCAGGCTTGGATTTGATCGAAGTCCGACCCAAGATCTCATAGGATCTTATCTGATTCGACACCTCTAAATCAGATCAGATTTCGGATCCTATCCAGATTTAAATTTTAAATAATTAGATCCAATTCGGATGTGGCTAAATACAATGAGAGTCAACCCAATCGCAGCTCTACATCTACGTGACCTCTTACTCTTCTTTTTTTTATTTATATGATTCCTAGAATAGATGATTTGGCATTTCAATCACATAGAGCCATGTGGTGAGTCCCAGCCATTTTATGACACCCTGGCGCCACGTGAAGACAGGTCGTACCTGATTAGACCGACCTAAGCCGATCAATCCGAATTGGACCTCAACCAACGAGAAACTGGCAGATCACGACAGGATGGAACACATCATCTTGGAGAAGCAAGCCGATGACTTCGAATACCGACTTGTCCTCCCCAACCTGGGCAACTGCCAACCTGTGTGGTTAGTTGACCTACCGACTTGTCCCCACCTACCTGATGCTGACGGTGATGATCCTGGTTCTGTCCGATTCGAAAGAAGCCAGATGAGGAGGGTCATCACAATGCCAGTACGACTTTCCCTGAAGATAACGGGCCAATAAGGCCTATGGCTCCCAAATATCTCGGACAGGTCACTTGGGCCCTGATGTCTATATAAAGGGACTTTCAAATCTTCACAAGGTACGCACAATTACGTGTAAACTCTCTCTCTTACTTTCTGAATCTCTCTATTTTCTTGCTCTCTAGTTTGGAGTGCCTATCCCCCAGGCACTCTGATCCTCTATCTCCTGCAAACCGGTTTACCAACCTCAGCATCCATATATCTGGCTTGTCCTCCAACAGGGAAATTGGGCAATTGAAGCTACTAAAAATACTTTCACGGGTAAGTCATTTTCTTTGTTCAATGTAAGCATATTTGGTGTTCCTAGTTCTTTCACCAAGCATTATTTATAGGCTTTCTGTGTGAGGTCTCCATTGCAAAGTTAGAAGCGGGTGCATGAAAGTCCTCCCAGACGAACACAGAGGCATGAAATGAGAATTACAAGGGGCATTGGATGTTGAGTATTCAGCCACTCCTATCAGTGTTGTAGGACTTGGATAGGAGTATAGGACCGGACGGTTGGACTGAGAAGTCCAGGATATTGTACAATACGTTGCATTACATATCGACACTTTGAACTTTGATCATTTCAAAATCATGTCCCAATTTCTAAAATTCTCTAAAAATTCTTTTTTTTTTTCTAACTTTTTGTTATACCAATATTTTGATTCTTGGACCTTGGTCGTGTTTGGTTTGAAAGAGAGTAAGAGAGGAAAAAAAAAAATTTGAAGGAAACTTCTCAAAAAATTTCACAAATTTTATGAAGCATTTACCCTCAACTTTCTGTTTCTCTTGTTGTCTATCAAACCAAACATAGCCTATACATGGTCCTAGAATGCATATATTCTTTGACATGTTATGAGGATCTAAATCCGTTTCTCCCAACTGGATGTGGATATAAATTTTGGCTGGATCAAATTCAGATCTGACCTGTTTCATAAACATTAAAAATATTTTATGCTATGATTCCATGGTTTAAACATACATATGAACAAGTGTATCGGATGTTTCAATACTTCTTAACTTCTTTTTTTGTGTTTTTTTTCTTTTTTTTTAGGTGGTCAGTTTTAGACTTTTAGGCTTCCCTACCCCCTGAAAGCGACCAATTCCAATACACCCCTTATTTGGGATTTTAGGTGGTCAGTTAATGCAACCAAGATTCAAAATATCAACATATATCAACCTGTATCAGCCGATATATATCTTATCGGAGTTCTAACCGGTTCAGGGGGTGAAAGAGCCTTAAACCAAACCCCCTGAACCAATTTTAAAAAAATAAAAAAAATAAAAAAAAAGTAAGAAAAGGACCGATACACCCCGACGTATTGAACGCAATATGATACATCCAATTTAGACATGACGTATCGAAATTTTGAACCATGAATCGAAAGTATTATATTAAACTTTTAAACCTTGTATGATTCATTTTGAGAAGGGTCCAAATTCACGAGTCTGGTAAAAAGTTTTGATGCGTGCTAGCAACAATAAATGGCCGTCCTTGAGCATTGGTGATGATGAATTATTCTGAGAAGGCAAGAGAAAAGGCAAAAAAAAACGAAAATATACTTTCCCTAGGTAAATAATTCACTCGGACTAAGCAAACTCATTTTACAAAGAACACCACGTTCGTTAGTAGGAAAGCCGTGTACGTAAACACGCACACACATAGAGTCTAGTGTCCATTTAAGAATGTAATTTGCATTCCAATGAGAGAGAGAATTAAAACACAACTCTCTTTTTTAATGGACCATTTCATTAAGATTAGAAGCCCCTTACAGGGGTTCCTGTTAGCCTTGTCAGATGGAGACAGAAGTTCCAAAAAGAATGCATATATAGCAGAAAATAATAACCTTCTCAACTCCTATGACATGGTTGATATACATTTTTCATTCACGGAATGTCTTCTGATCCCCAAACTACTGCTAGTCCAGCCACAACCAAAGATCAATCTGATTGTGTCCTTTACGGCTTTACCCTCGCTTCACCGGCCTTTGAACGTATGATTTGTTGGGGTCTTCAGTCTTAAGCTTTGGAGGTCGAATCTCTCCTTTCTTAACCTACAAACACATCACAGAGCCATGTTCAGAAAACCCTTCATCTGCTTTCAATTAATATAAGCAACAAATAGTATCTGGTCCGTATCATCACCTTCTTTCCTGTCTTCATGAAATCTCTCCAGCTGGAAACCTGTCAATGAATCAATGAAGTAAATGAGAAATTGTCCCTAGAACGGGAAGTGTATTTAACTTGTCTGGCCCATTCAAACAGATATAATATATTGAAGCTTAGGCAGATAAAGTGTTCCTCCAGTGTTCATAGTTGCGTGTCTGGAGAGCTTGCATGGGGGTGTTAATGGTTTGAACAATGATTTACATGCAATTCCAAGGGAGGCAAGGGAGTATGGGCAAGGACGTTGAATGTATTATTTTGTCATCATTTTGTGCTGGCTGCAGCCACAATAATTTGGCAGCTATCGTTCATAAGACTTTCAAACCTAATCTTCTTTACCAATTGTATTCAGTGGCATCTGAAGTACATTACTCCTCTTCACAGAGATGGCACTGCTGTCACCTACCATGAGAAGTTCACTGAAGAGAGGGACTGATTTGGCACTTTTGTCTTTGGGGCTTCACCTCCTTGTATGGAGGATACAGGAAGGGTAAATTGGAGAGAAGCATTGACAGTTGGGCAACCATCTGAGCCATGAAATATGTGATTCTAGCACCTAGTGGTGGTAATTGTCATTTTTTGAAGGTAAAGGGATTAGATTTCCCCATTGCCATTGGCTATAGAATGGATTAGGGACGGTCATGAAGATTTTGAGTGTTACCAGATCACATTAGGGAGGTTAGATATTTGGCTTCAAGATATCTAGCTGGCCCGAGGATCAGCCAATTCACAGCATAAAGCTTAGCCAAGGACCAATTGATAGGAGTAATCTACATTGGGTTATGCCTTCCCAGAGTGGTATTAAGGATCTTCTGGGCACTGTTTTGTACTGTTCTAGTTCATCTATTCTAGCATTCTGAGTCTGTGTCGCCTTTCTTATCTTGAAGGTCTGCACACTTATTGTGCTTTTTTTCTTTTTGCTTCTTGACTTCTTATGAAGTTTTCAAAGTTGGTATGTTTAGTGAGTTTCCCTAAATGACCCAGACCCAAGGAATCTTCCATGCAAAAACTTGCTTTGGGAAGAGTCCTATTTTGATTAAGCATACTGCATAATGGAATAAGGTCAAGTCTATAAGACCCTCACTCTAATATATGTCCTACTTTATAGGAGAAAAAATAAAATTTTATGGTCAGGAAAAATTATGAATGTCTATTATTTTTCAGGCAATAGGTATGATGTGGACAGGAGTGAACAGCCAATTTATAGGGTCCTTTATCTAATTTCATGGTCTGGTTTGGCCATGGGATTTGTTCATGTGGCAGAAATAGGTGCAACCATCTAGGGACCCTCCCCAAATGACATAAAAGAAGTTCCAATAAATGGACATAAGTATGAATCAGGTTGTGAACTTTCTATAAAGAGAATAAATATCAAGGAATTGAGAAACATTGCGAGCATTATGCTCCAAAATTAAGTTTGGATTGGAGATTTTGCACACTTAGTAGGCTCCAGCACCAAGAAAGAATAACAAAGATGCATAGCTAATAATTAGAGACTGCTTATGTTGAGGTAAGAAATAAAGCATCAAAAAGTAAAAAAGTGGCAGAACAAACCCTCTGCTCTCGTGTGTCTTCCCACTGCTCCTCATGCTCACGCTTTCTCTTCCACATTTCTTTGGTTTCTTCTTCTTCCTTCTTCAGTCGCCCTTCCTCTTCTGATATCTATGTAACAGAATTACATATTTGATCATGGAAGGACGAAGAATGAAAAGGTGATTCTCATAGAAATATAAAAGAAACATGACCATATAAGGTTCAAGGATACCCTCATTTGCATTTTTCTCCGGCGCCACTCATGTTCTGTTAACAGTTCTCGCACTCTCTGTTTTAATTGCTGCTGAAACTCTTCTGATTGCTCATACTGCTGCTCATATTTTCCCTGTATTGCAAAGGAAGTTATATAACAGCTTGATTGGTATTCAAAAGTCAGGAAAGCAATTATGTTCCTTCATATGATTGAAAATAATAGAAATTTCAAGGACATAAAATAAAGGCAGGCATGATTAGAAAGGGGAGAGGGGAATCAGGGAAGAATTAATTGCCGGACTAAGTTGCAAGATAAATGATTATTTTCTTGTTGGGAAGTCCAAAGATACAAAGGGAAGAAGGTTGTAATACATCATGAGGCCTCATTCATATGAAGTCCCGTGATCAACAATCCCAAGTAAGCCAAGCTTCCAATGAAATGCATTCTGACTGAAACTTCAACCTCCATTGGAGAAGTATAAAATAAAAGTTCATTAAATTGATGAAAAATTAAAGTTGAGACAAAATATGTCATGTTAAAGTGTTCTCAGTTGATGAGATGATAAGGAGCTGGAAGGAGATTGCAGAAACAGGCTCAAGCAGGATAAACGTTTGCGGGACACCTCCACCTCATGGGTTCACCAAACTGAATTTCGATGGTAGCAGCATAGGCAATCCAGGGCCTTCTGGAATAGGGGGAGTAATAAGGGATGAAGCACGAAATTTGTTGGCTATGTACTCTGGTCCGATTGGGGTAGGAGACTCTTTGAGGGCTGAGATTCTAGGAGCTATTGAAGGGGATACAAAGGGCCAGAGAACTGAATATTAAAAAGCTGATTATAGAAGGTGATTCTGAAATTGTGGTGAACTGGCTAACAGAGGAAATGGTTTAGCTAAACAAGGACATGGAAAGAGGAAATTCAAGTGGTTCAGCAAGGACAAGGAAATACATTGTACATGGATAAAGAGAATTGCAAATGCATCGGCAAATGGTTTAGCTAAACAAGGGGTAAACAGGAATACTATGTTCCGGGCTGTTTTGTAATTGTAATTGCTTCATGGTCAGAATGTACCTTGGGTAGTTGAGAGTTAAGACTATTTAGCTCCCTCCTTTGTAACTCTGATTATCTAATTCCTTGAACATAAAAATAAAAAGAACAAATCTTGAACATTTCAGCAAAAGCTCGTGAGCTTTTGTTCAAAATTTGGAACATTTTTAACATTTCAGTCAATCTAGATAAACCACAGAGAAGAGAGCAGAGGGAGAAAAAACAAGAAAACTAGTTAAAACAATAATGACTGGATGCATGTTCCACTTCATACTTCATATTACCTCATCAACCAATGATTTTATCTTAGATGCTGTGTCTTTCTTCAACTGCTTCTTCCTCTTTGCTCTAAGTTCTTCTGCAATTTATTAGATGCAAATCAATACTTACTCTTTAACTTGTCCCACAAAATAAAAAATAATTCTAGCTACAGAGAAGAATTTTTTTTTTCCTTCATTAACTTGGCTAAGCAGATACTCCAGTTCTCGGCTTAGGGTTTGCTTGAAGTATACAACATGTTGAGAAAGGGAGTGAGAAAAAAGAGAATTGAGAAAAAAGGGAAAACTGGAGATAAAATTGACCAAAAATTCATGCTCACCTTTTGCCGCATTAACTTGGCTAAGAAGATACTCCCTTTCTTGTGGATCAAGTAATAATTGTTGAGCTTTTGCCAATGCTGCTCAGTAGGCAATAACCTCTTGTCAGTGAACAGTAAAATTGTCATAGGAAATATACAAGTTATGTTAAAGTTAGCGAGTTATTCCTTCGAATTAGCATTTGAATTTGGTATTAGTAGATCAAAAGCCACATTTTGGTTAGAAAGACAAGGTTATGCAATATGAAGGTAACATTATAATGCATCCAATTAAAGCTAAGACTGAGGTTTCAACTACAGAAATACCTGCAAGAATGAATATTAATATTAATTGATAAATATGGAAACTTAGTGCAAGCATGTAATTACATTCTCAGGCACTTGTTCTCCAAGTATATATTGTGAGACATGAACAAAGTCCTACGTAGAGAAGATTGGCCGAATGGCCCATAGGCTGTTTGTCTTATTTTATCTTTTTATGTTATTTGCTGTAATGGGCCTCAATTTGGGCCTATATTTCTCTTATGTTATGTTTTTTAATTATCTGCCCAACCAGGGGCCTCTCTGTAAATTACTAAAGACCCCCCCTTTCAACTAATGTTATGAATCTTTATTCTTCCTAATATAAAATATTTTTATTAAAAATAAAGAAAAAATGAGATCCCCCCTTCCTCTTCATCCTCCTCCTAACCCCCCTCCTTGTGTTCGGGAGGCTTACGCCTCTTGCGTTCTAAACTATGCGTCACACCTCTAGGTAGTGGAACGCCTCGCGTCACGCCTTCGCGTTTTAAAACACTGTCATTTTCGTTTGGGTCATCTTTCTTTTTCTGCATTAAGTCATTTATTCCCATAACTATTTAAGGGAATTAATTTGTCTAGTCTTCATTGTGTCTTGTGAGTTGTCAAAACATTGTAGAAGCAGTTATCCTTTGAGTAATAAAAGATCTTCTTCTCCATTCCATATTGTGCACTCTGATGTGTGGGGGCCTTACCACTTTACCTTCTATGGGTGGCTACAAACATTTTATCTTGTTCATTGATCATTTTCACGATTCACATGGATATTTTTTATGAAGTCCTGCGATGAAGTTCCCAGACTTGTGAGGCAATTCCATGAATTTGTTCTAACCCAATTTGATACCAGAATTAAAATTTCCAGATCCGACAATACAAAAGAATATTTTGAGAAAAACCTAACCTATTATCTCATTGATTTAGGGATTATTCACCAAAGCTCTTGTGTTAGGACCCCAGAACAGAATGGAGTTGTTGAAAGAAAAAACTGGCATATTGTTGAAGTTGCAAGAAGTATCATGTTCTCACATGTCCCAACAAAATTTTGGGGTGATGTTCTCACTACAACCTACCTAATCAACCGTATGCTATCCAGGGTATTGGGGTTTAAGTCTCCCTTCACTCTTCTTCATCCGGGCAAGGACCTTTTTCCTATTCCTTTCCGTGTCTTTGGCTGCACTTGTTATGTACATACTCCAAGTGTCCAGAGACATAAATTTGAACTAAAAGCCCATAAGTGTATTTTCCTTGGTTATTCCCCCACACAAAAGGGTTATCGTTGTTTTAATCCGAAAACTGAAACTCAGTATGTCTCAATGGATGTCACATTTGATGAGCTTTCTTCTTTTTATGATTCTTCTCAAGAGAGGCATTGTCCAAAGGGGGAGAATTTGTCACAATTGTTTGCTCTCCCCCTTCCTGTCCCAGTTGAGCCTTCTTTAGAGCCTCTTCCTCCTTTAAATGAGTCAAGGGAGGATCAGTCATCTCATTCTCATTCCAATGTTCCTATCCCTCCTCCATTACCTTCTCGTCCTCCTTTTAACCCTAGATTATACCAACGGCAAAGAACTAGAAGCGAGCAGATTGTTTCCCCTACACCACATGAGCCTCTTGCACTTCCAGTCACAGAAGAGACAATAGGTACTGATACAGCCCCTTTGGAGCCATCCTTCCCAAACCTTAATATCCCGATTTCTATCAGGAAAAGAAAAAGGAAGTGTACTGCACATTGCATTTCCAAACACCTTTCTTATAGTTTGCTCTCTCCTTCATATTTTGGCTAATCTTTCTTTTGTTGCTTCTAACCCAACACCCAGGTTTGTGTCAAAAGCTCTTACTATTCCAGAATGGAGGGATGCTATGAGAACAAAAATTGATGCCCTGCACAAGAATGACACTTGGGAAGTGGTTGATTTACTTGAAGGGAAGGAACTAGTAGGCTGCAAGTGGATTTTTACCATCAAGTATCATGCCGATGGCACCATTGAAAGGTACAAGGCTAGGCTGGTTGCAAAAGGTTATACATAGACATATGGGATTGACTATCTGGAGACATTTGCTCATGTTGCAAAGATGACTTCTGTAAGAGTTATGCTATCTCTAGCTGCACAGTCATACTGGCAAGCTTGGCATGATTGACATCTATGCTCAGCTTGAGGGGGAGTGTAGAGAAGATGGGCCAAATGGCCCATAGGCTGTTTGTCTTATTTTATATTTTTTATGTTCTTTGCTGTAATGGACCTCAATTTGGGCCTTTATTTCTCTTATGTTTTTTATTTATCTGCCCAACCAGGGGCCTCTCTATAAATTACTAAAGTTTAAGTTAATGAAATAGGATTAGGGGTGTAAGAGGAGATTATGTTCGAAATCTCTATCTGAACCCTTATTGCCCCCACCTTCTTCTTCCACTTCTCTCTTCTTGAAACCTGATTTCTGCTACTCAATCGATTCCCTGCAATATTTTGAACAGTCCTTTCATTTCAAAAGGCTGTTTTTCTTCTTCCTAAAAGTCATAATCAAATCATAAATCATAAATCATAGGGAAGGTTGAAACAAATCAAGTCTTGCGATGTATGGTAAGTCATAAGATTATTAACGATGCCTAGAAATTTATCAAGAAATTAAAAATATATTTTTTTATCAGTAATTGATCAGATTTTAAAAATATATAATCAAATCATAAATCAAGAAATTAAAAATATATAATTTTTATGAGTAACTGATCAGATTATTAATGATGAGGCCAAAACCATTCTCTGAAACTATAGAAAGAGAATCAGACCTCTTGCTACAATTTGAGGAATTTGATTCCACTGTCAACCAGGTCCTTCCCTAGAGTTCCCACAACGACTTCAAAAAAGGACCCATCAGCTTCTAATGCATTCATAATCATCCCCAACTTCTACCTCCACCTCTACCACCAACCAATCATCCTTTACTCTTACTTCAAATCCTGCCTCCCATCATCCCCTTCAACCAGTATGTCTCTTCTTTCAGCCTCCCCTCGGTTTGAACCACCAACAAATGTTTCTTTTTAACCAGAACTGGACTCCCTGGATCCCCTAAGAATGACCTACCACCCTCCTCCGCTTCCATCTCTAATCTTCTCCTAGAAAAAGTTTTCTCTGAAGTCAGCAAAAATTTCTCGTTCAAGGACCTAACCTTGACTCCTGCTTGATCATACAGACTGGGATAATTACTCCCAGAACAAGCCAAGGTGCAAATTTCTTCACTTCAAACTCCCTATATCCCCTAAGAATGGGTTAACTTACCTCTTTCAGCTTCTCTCAAATGGACTTTCAAGAAGAATGACAAGTTCTCAGTGAAAACCGTGTATCGTATGGCCATAATGGAGAGTGGGATACTGGGATTGATGGGAACAGGTCACCTTCGCACACCAATTCTGAGGACAAGCAGTGGAAGCTCCTTTCAAAGAATTTGAAGACCCTGCCATGAGTCAAGGCTTTTCTCTGGAGAGATTAATAATAGTCTCCCGGTAATGAAAATCCTCTTCACCTGAAAAATTAGTTCCAGCCCCTTGTGTCCGGTGTACCTCAAACATGAAGAATTGATGGAACATGCCATACTTTTCTGTGATCAAGTCACTCCTATTTGGTTAGGCTCTTCATGGGTTTCAGATGTGCTATATCTGAGGAGGATGAAGTGGTGTTGTGCTTGCATTTTGCTATATCTGCTTGGCATGTCTGGACTAGTGGGAATTTTTCTTTGTATAAGCATGGTAAATCTCATCCTTGAAGTGTTATTGATGACATAAACAGGACTCTGAAGTTGAGCAAAGAGATGTAGGAGCTGATCAGTCCAGCCTCCGTAAGATCTAAGCACATCAATCTCCTTCTCAGTGCTACCAATGCTCGTTTTGCCTTGACTAAGACAGATGAAGCCTTGTGGTTTAAGTTAGCTTCCTCCCTGAGGTTGTATCGGAGCTTGAGGCTCTTCCTGTTTCTGGTTAATTTCAATACTTTTTGTCTTTTCTACCAAAAGAATAATCATAAGAATTTCTCACAGAAGAATTTAATTGAGAGATTCAGATAGGATACATTGAGGTTCACAATTCAGATAATGATTCATGAGTCTTGTCATAAATTATAAGATTATGACAACTATGAAGGGATTGTAATTGTTACACGGTGGGACATCTCAGACACAATTGCATCTACCTCTTCAAAGAAAGAACAGAGGAGAGAGAAAGAGAGAGAGAGAGAGAGAGTGAGAGGGATAGAGAGAGAGACTACATGATCCACCACAATAGGAAGTTGATCACAAGAAGGATAGACTATAAGAAACACTGCAAAACAATATTGAAACTCACTGAAACCAATCAAAAGAATTGAAACTCGTTGAAACTCACAGATTCAGATAGGATACATTGAGGTTCACAATTCAGATAATGATTCATGAGTCTTGTCATAAATTATAAGATTATGACAACTATGAAGGGATTGTAATTGTTACACGGTGGGACATCTCAGACACAATTGCATCTACCTCTTCAAAGAAAGAACAGAGGAGAGAGAAAGAGAGAGAGAGAGAGAGTGAGAGGGATAGAGAGAGAGAGTACATGATCCACCACAATAGGAAGTTGATCACAAGAAGGATAGACTATAAGAAACACTGCAAAACAATATTGAAACTCACTGAAACCAATCAAAAGAATTGAAACTCGTTGAATATACTAAACAAATCCCAATTTTGTATAGAAAAATAGCATAGCTAGTATTATTCCATGAACTTTCATAAATGGATGAAGCATCCATGTTGGCCACATGTCAGAATTTAACATTGCATTGACTGACTCTTGGGGCACATCAAAGAAGGTAATTTTTTTATGTTCAAAGGTCTGCCTTTGTGCTTTTTATCAATAATGACATTAAAATGCACCGAAATAAGATCAAAGGTACACAGCAGGACACCCAAAATTAAGGAAACAACTCACCCAAACAAAACAAAAGAAAGAAAATAATATGACAAAAAGGTAATTTTTACTAAGTAATAAAATAGCATTGTTACTGATAAAAAAAAATAATATAACAGAAAGAACATAATCACAAACATACACTAGCCTAGCTAGGCAGGTTTATTGGATGATATAGATAACAGCGTACTACTTCTAACATCTAGGACCCTTGTCTTCCAAAAATATGTCCTAAAGATTAAAGATTAAAGAACCAATAAACAGGGAGCAAAGGAAACTAAAAATAACAACCAGATTTCATGTTCACCTGGTAGATTGGAAAGATTAAAGATACATTACCAGCAAATGCCTCCTTTGCTTGTGGATGCTTACATTTGTCAGGGTGAACCAGCAAAGATAACTACAGAAATTGAACAATATAAAACAAGTTAATGAATGACTGGCCTATGAAACAAAACATGTTCCAAATGGAATTAATATCCATTCTGAAAAGTTACCTTTCTATATTGCTTTTTCATATCATCAGGTGTTGAATTGAAAGGAAGGTTAAGATACTCAAATGGATTTAATTTGAAACATGAAAGAATCCTGCAAATGTTCACATTTTCCAGAGAGAGAATATCTAAATCAGAGAATATGGAAGGCAAATATCAAATAGGTAGATTATCAACAATCAATTATACATGCATCAGAGCAGCATCATGTATATGTTACTAAATTCGTAAAAGCATTGAAAACAGATAGTTAACTTCAAACATCAAAAGAACCACCATAAGCAAAACAAATATGTGAAGAAATCGTGATCGACTATAACTAGAATACCAGTCATTTGTTCCTTACATTTCATAACAAATACCAATTGTTTTAACTACTAATAATTAGAAGGATAATCACAACAACAAAAATCAACAGCATCAATAACAATAATAAGGACAGCAAATAACATTGATGAAAGCCAATAACTGCTGAAATAAAACAAAAGCATCTTCAGCAAGTATAAATAAACCAAAAGGTTATAATAACAGAGATAAAAAATTCCATTGTAACAGACCATATTCCTCTATATCCAATTATAGGAGCAAAACATTCCTCCCAAAAACCTTCATATCAAAGCTGACACCAACTTCAGTCTATGTTAAATTTCTCAAAGATGTCCATTATAAAAGAAAACGCCCTTTTTCTTCTTCAGATATTATCCCTATAACAAATTTGCTAAATTATTTTTCTTCTTTTATTAGTAACAAGAAAAAGATACACTTAATAGCAAAATATTTTGGTGACTATGTTTACCTTTTCTTTGGTAGGTAACAAGAACTTATATTATAAAAATTAGTAGAATCAAAACTGTACCAAAGGGTGGCCAATAATAAACCCCTAATCCTATATACAAAAGGTATTTTATTGCAATAAAACCCTACACCGGGAAAGAAAGCCATTCCTTCCCAAAAGCAGCACAATCTACATGACCACATATTTGAACTCATCAAAAGAAGATGGCCAATCCACAACATAACCTATATGAATGCAGATTATTCATCCTTTTAATCATTACCTAGGAGTATCTTACTTCTTTCCTTCCAGACAGCCCCAAAAATTGCATAAGTTAACAAACTCTACAAATACTGGCCCTTAACAAAAAAAGTGAACTGGACCACAAAGTAAACATTATACAGTTCCAAGGACATCTCCACCACAACCCAAACAGCAATAAAGCAAACTGCTAACTAGATAACATGATAGGTGAGAACTCAGACAAATCATTCAGCTGCACTAATTTTAGGATAACTACCAGAAGAACTTCGCATCTGATTCCAAAATCAAATAACCATGTTCAATAAATCAGCTTCAACAATTTCCTAGGTGCTTTTCCAGGAGCAAATTGCCTAGATTATGTCCTTATTGATACCAAGAGTTTAATGATTTCCAATCAAGATGTGAAATGGGGCAGGCTGCCCTTGGGCCGGCACGGCCCATGTGCTACAGTACCAAGCTTTGCCAAGAACAGCCCACAACCCCAAGCCAAGCTGGGCTTAGAGGTTTAGGCCCATGGCATGGCCTGAATCCCACATGCGCGCTGGCCCATGGGCCAACCATTATATAGCAGCTAGTTTCACCTTGTGGGCCAAATATGATTTAAATGCCCCCCAACAGCTATAAACAATTAGTTTGGGGGCATTTCTGCATTTGATCTTAGGAGGGACAAAAATGATTTAAATGTCACCCCAAGAGCTATAAACAGCTAGTTTGGGGGGACATTCTGGTCAAGTGATAAATAAACTTTATAAAGGACCAGAGTACCCCTCCCAACAACTATAAATAGATAGTTTTGAAGGGTATTTTGGTCAATTCCATATTTTCCAACTCCTACAAATACCCTTACCCTTACTCGTTTTCATCACAACAACAATCAATCTCTCTTGTACTCCCACACTCTCTTACTCTCTAATTCAATATTTCTCAAATTCCTTTCAAGTTTCAACAAGGAGGCATGCTTAAGTGTCTCAAGTTAGCAATTTAGGAGGCTTAGAAGCTTCATCTATTGAAATCAAATTGGGATACCGAACTGGATTACCAAGTAAGGAGTAATTAATTTTTTTATTCTAAATTTTAGGGTTTTAATATTTTACATTTATTAAAATGGTCAGTTCTTCCCAAACACCCTTTCCCTATGGCCATGGCTTCGATGAAACCCAATCCCAATATGATAGCACCAGCATTGGTGCTAATGCTACTGCTACTGATGTTGGTACTTGGTCCTAGTGATTCTAGGGGAATCAAGAGAAAAACTAGTGATGTGGCCTTACTTCACAACACAAGAAGTTAAGGGAAAGGGTATCAAAGTTGTCTGTAAAAAATGTAAAAAGGATTTTAGTTACCAAAGCACTAGACACTAAGAAGACAGACACATAGAGAAACAAAAAAAGGACAGCCTAGTGCACAAGGCTCCCAAGTCCCACCAATGCAAGGTCTAGGGAGGGAGAGATGTATGCAGCCTTACCCCTGTATATACAGAGAGGTTGTTTTCAAGATTTGAACCCTGGTCACCTAGGTTGTAATGGAGCAACCCAACTGTTGCACCAAGGCCCACCCTCAAACACAAATTGCATACAACAAAATGGTTCAACTCAAACACAGATTGCATACACATCTGCTTCATTATTGTACATGTTGAGCAATCATTTTTATGTTTTTGTAATCATTTGTAAACCCTATTTAAAAAAAAATTGTTTCTAAAAAAATAGATGCTCATAAAATTTTCCTTTTTTTTGTGTTGGAAACAGTAACTTTCATTAAGGATATCAATTAAACATCAGTGTTGACCCCAAAACAACTTCAAGAATCACAGTACAGCCCAAAAAAAGTTTTCCCTGAAGATCCCCTGCTTTGTCAAGCTATCTGCCACAGAGTTGGCTGACCTCCCTTACCCATTTGAAAGTTACTCCAGCTTTCCTTGCCAAGCAGATTATTTCCCTTATTTGCTGTCTAAAATTCCATTACACCCAACCTCTTTGTTTGCAGCCACCCTTTCATATAAACAAAATTTAGCTTCTACTTTTTCAACTCTTACTTTTAAAATTTCTCTTACTTCGCATATTTGGAGCTTTAGACTTAAATATAATATTAGTTATATTTGTGCCAGTGAGCATTTTATTGATAAATCATGGCTTTTACAAAAAAAAAAAAAAAAAAAGTTTTACAATACTTGAATGGCCACATACTAGTTCACCAATTGTTCGTAGTATTTTAAATACTATATATAGTTATGGTATTGAAAATAAATAGCTTGAACATTATTTCAACACATATATCAAAAATTAGAAATTGTATTTTGTTTATTAGAAATTACATTTTGTTTATTTGTACTTTTGGTTCAAGAAAATAAGATTTTAAACATTTATGTCTTCAATATGGAAAAAATATAAAAAAAAATTATGTTAAATGTTCAACAGAGGTGGAATTCCACCTACGACCTATCTATGTTAGAAAGTTGCATCCTAAATAGGGATACTCTTACCATGTTTTACAATGAAAGAATGTCCAGTGATGTCATAACTAAATATGATTGGGAAATTGGCATTTGTATAAAAGAATTTTTACAACACTTCTGTGATGCTACTAATATTTTTTCGAGTGTTTATTACCTAACTTCATGTACATTACTCACTCAATTATATCGAGTGGAAAGCACATGAATAAAATTATCTTGTGTTAGCCACCATGGCATAGGATCTACTAACCCCTCCAATGTCCACAGTTGCATTGGAGTCTTGTTTCAATGTAGGTAACAAAGTATTAGAGGAGAAATTGAAAAGTATAACAGATGAAACTATGGAGATGTGTATATGTCTCAAAGATTAGTTAGATGTGAAGGATAAAATAATAGTACACGTCATCCAGTGGGTCATCGGAAGATCTAGATCAAGGAGGTGGAACTTAAAGAGGAGCAAAAACCTAATATTCAAATAATAGTACAAAATGTTTAATATTATTGTAAATTTTGATTTTCAATTTTATTTGCAAGTCATTTGTGATATTTTTCCAATTCCAATTGTAAATTTTTATTTTCAATTTTATTATACTATTTTATTCCAATGGCATTGTATTTTTTTCAATTTCATCTTCTTATTTCATATATGAACAATTGTTTACAATAAAATCAAGGATCAAAATTTCGATACGATACGCCCCATATCGAGCGAATCGTATTGTATCTTTGGGGTCTCGATACACCTGTTTACAGGTGTTTCAGAACTCTCTTTTTTTAATAAAAAAATATACTTAAAAACATCCCCAAAAACCAACTTTTTGAAAAAAAAAAAAGAAACGTGCATGGATTTTAGTATTGATACGCCTTTGCCGATACATAGGGGTGTATCAATATTTTGAACCTTGATCAATTTTTTGTTCTTTTTTTTTATCAGCGACACAAAAAATTCATTAGTTAGAAATTCAAGTACAACAAGAAGTTGTGGCAGACAAGCATTCCACTTTGTCCACTAAATACATCATAGCCCCAATCAAACCCAAACCAATCCCTTTAATTACAATACAGCCCAAAAGGTAACATGACAGAAACATCCTCCTTGCCAATAAGATAGCCCAAAACATAGATTGTCTTGGAACTCCTTGCTTAACTGGACCATCAGCCATTCTGTTAGTTGATCTTCTAATCCATCTTATTTGAATCACCATGTCTTTAAAAGTTTGTTTGAAGTGCCTGAACTCATTCCTTAACTACCAAATTATTCCCTCCCCTTTCTTCAGCCACTTTACCACAGTTTTTGAGTCCCCTTCAACAATCAATCTATCAATCCCCATTTCTTTGGCTTTTTCAACACCAAACACTGCTGCCTTCATTTCTGCACTCACTACATCACATTGCTGAATAGGACCTAAGAACAAGGCTATCATCTTTTCATTCTCTCCCAGATGTCCCCTTATTACCCCACCAATGCCCGATGGCCCCAGATTTCCAAAACAACTTCCATCAAAATTTAGTTTCTTCCAACCAGCATTTGGAGGGGACCATGATACGATCACAATAGATTTCCTAGATGCAGTGCTTGCAATTGTTCCCCAAGACCTGAAAAAATCTTATGTCTTAAAATCAACAAATAAATCTAGTGTTTTCACCCAATGTGCCACCCTTAGAGTTATCACTTCAATTACAGCTTATTTACTTCTTTGTTATTATTCTTTCTTTGTTATTATTAACAACCGAACAGAGGAGAAGAGAGGTAGGAGAAGAGAAGAGGAAGAGAGGAGAGAAGAGAGAAGAGAGGAGAGAAGAGAAGAGAGAGATTTGGAGTCTGCTATAGTGCCACTACAGTACTAGCAACGCCAGCTTATATTAATATATATAGGGCGACCATAATTAGAAGGGAAAGGACCCTTGTGCCCTTACTTAAGTTACAGCATAAAAAACAAAAGAAAAAACTGCTTTAATTTGTCCAAACGGACCCTAACTCAGCAGAATACAAACATAATAAATAAAGTTAACATTCCAACACTCCCCCTCAAGTTGGGATATGGATGTCAATCATGCCCAACTTGTCACACAAATTATTATGCGGCACGTGTTGAAGGCCCTTGGTGAAGATGTCTACAAGTTGTTCCTCTAAACATAAGGAGTGCGCACTTCTCCTCTCACAAGTTTTTCTCTAATAAAATGCTTGTCCACTTCAATATGTTTTGTTCTATCATGAAGGAATGGGTTAGCAGCCTTATTGTCACAGTAGAGTGACATAGGTTTGTTAATTGCAAAACCCAACTCTCCTAACAAATTTTTTATCCACATCGTTTCAGCAACTCCATGAGACATGGCTCTGTATTCTGCCTCAGCACTGGATCTATCCACCACACTTTGCTTCCTACTTCTCCAGGTGACTAGGTTTCCTCCCACAAAGGTACAATACCCATTGGTAGATTTTCTATCATCGATTGCCCCTACCCAATCAACATCTATATACACATCCACTTTCAAATGCCCATGTTTCTAGAAAAGCAAACCAGCTCCTAGGAACTTCTTGAGGTATCTAAGGATTCTTTCTACAGCTTCAAAGTGAGTTGTCTTATGATTATGCATGAATTGACTAAGAAACCCACTGCATAGGCAATATCAGGTCTAGTCATAAACAAATATAAG
Source organism: Nelumbo lutea (assembly GCF_056320005.1). Lineage (NCBI taxonomy): Eukaryota > Viridiplantae > Streptophyta > Magnoliopsida > Proteales > Nelumbonaceae > Nelumbo > Nelumbo lutea. Next base: position 16,930,525 of record NC_142689.1, on the reverse strand, counting down.
AGTCTCCCTACAAGTCTCTGGAACTTCTTTACATCTTTCAAACACTCCCCCTGACTGTCTACTAACTGATGGTTGGGTTCAATAGGTGAATCAATTGGTTTCACTCCCAACTTGTCTGTATCCTCTAATAGATCTAGTACATATTTTCTTTGGGAAATAAAGATGCCCCTTTTTGAGTGGGTGACTTCAATTCCAAGAAAATAACGTAAGAGGCCTAGATCTTTCACCTCAAATTGAGTGGCTAGGAATTTCTTTAGTTTCCGTATTTCAGTCTTCTAGTCTCCTGTGATTATTATGTCATCAACATAGACAATTAAAGCTGCAATTTTCCCTTCACCTTTTTTTCACAAATAAAGTATGACCTGACTAGCATTGTTTGAATGACATTTGTTGCACTACTAAATGAAACCTACTAAACCATGCCCGATGTGATTGCTTCAACCCATATAAAGATTTTTTTAACTTACACACCTTCTGCTAACTAACTTTGGCACAGAAACCTGGAGGTTGAGTCATGTAAACCTCTTCCTCTAGGTCACCATTCAAGAATGCATTCTTGATATCCAACTGATGAAGTTCCCAATCAAGGTTAGCTGCCAGTGAGAGGAGGATTCTAATTGAATTCATCTTGGCTACTGGAGCAAAGGTCTCTGCATAGTCTACTCCATACACTTGTGTAAACCCTTTGGCCACCAATCTAGCTTTGTATCTTTCTACTGAATCATCAGCTCTTGCTTTACTATGAATACCCACTAGTTCCTTCCCTTCAGGAAGATCCACTAACTTCCTAGTGCCATTTTTGTGTAAGGCATTAATTTCTTCCTTCATTGCATCTGTCCATTCTTAGGAACAGAGACGTTGTCAATAGAGAAAAGGAACGCACGGTATGAAAGTGAAATATGATCAATGACACAAAGTGAGATATAGGATGAGTAGTAGTACAAGACCAAACACCCTTTCTCTTTGCAATAGGAACATCAAGATCATTAACAATAGGAGGATCAATGTTAAGAGATTCAGGCATATCAATGGGAACAAGTGTACCTGGCTGATGAGGAGGATCTACCTCTGGAGAGTCCGATGATATTGGTTGCATAGTTTCAGGTTCCACGGCTCTTGAACTCTGCTGGCTCTTATGGCGGCGAAGAAAAACCCGAAATGGAGAAGGGTCGGGAAGAGGAGGTAGTTGAACCTAAATGTGTTTCTCCTCAACCCTACTCTCCCCCTGAGGAGAAACCGAGAAGAAGAGTTGACTCTCAAAGAATGATACATCCATGGAGACATAGTACTTGCGTGAAGCAGGATCTTAGCAAATGGTAACCCTTTTGAGAAAACGGATAACCAAGAAAAACACAAGGAGTGGCACGGGGATCGAGTTTACCGCGAGTAGGAGACAAATCATGAACGAAGCAACGACACCCAAAGACACGCATTGGATTGGGGGACAACGGAGCTGTAGGAAACAAGAGTTGATGTGGGGCCTTATACTCTAGTAACCGAGATGGCATACGGTTGATGATATATGCAGGACACATAACAACATCCATCCAAAAACGTTTCAGAACATTCATATGAAGTAATAAACCACGAGCTACCTCAAGTAGATGACGATTTTTCCTATCAACAACACCGTTTTGTTGAGGTGTCCTGGCACAAGAGCTTCGATGAAGAGATCCACACGAAGCAAAGAACTCCGTGAGATCACTATGGAAGTACTCTTTTGCATTGCTTGACTAGAAAATGTGAATTCAGATTGAAATTGAGTGAAAACCATTCGTTGAAAGTTTTTCACAATTTTTGGCACTTCATCTCTAGATCGCATAGGACACACCCAAGTATACCTAGAGTAGTCACCGATCAAAGTAATGAAATATTTATATCCAGTCTCAGTAGGTAGAGAAATAGGGCCCCAAACATCAGAATAGACAATATGAAAAGGAAATTCAGATCGTTTATTTCTTAAAGGAAAGGAATTTCTACAATATTTGCTCAATTGGCATGTATGGCACTACAATTTACTAACTAACAAAGACTTAAACAACTCAGGAAACATAAGTTTTAAAGACTCAAACGAAAGGTGACCAAGACGATTATGCCACAAGTAGGCATGACTCTCACTAGAAGAACTTAAAGGCTGTAGCCACAAGACCAGATTTATTCTCCAACCCATAGAAGCCATCCACCATGCCTCCTCTACCAATCATCCTCCCCAAGGTCAAATCCTAAAATACACATGAAGAAGGAAAGAATGTCACTAAACAATTCAAGGAATGAGTAATACAACTAATGGAAAGTAAACTGATAGGTAATTTAGGAACATGCAACACATTAGAGAGGGTAAGACCAAGAGAAAGGGAGATGGTTCCTTAACCGGCTATGATGGAATAAGACCCATCAGCTAGTCTCACCTTATCTCTCCTAGAGAGGAGGTTATATGTCTAAAATAAATTTGACTAAAAGAACCTCCAACATTAAAACTTGTACCCCCTCAGACAGCTAGTGCAATCGGTTCCCCTTCTGTCACACTTCTTCTACTCTCTTCAGACTGAACTAGAGCATAAATTTCTTGGACTGAAAGTAGGTTCTTACTTCCTAAGATTTGTACCCTCATGGATTCATATGTAAGATTCAGCCACAAAAGAAAGGCAAATACCCGTTGCTGGGAAACAAGTGATTTGTAGGCCTTTGCATCCTCACCGCACTTCCAATTTACATTTTGATAATGGTCAAATTCCTTCCAAATTGATGTCAAGTCTGAATAGTACACCGAGAGACTCCTCTCCCCTTCCTTGCAAGTGGAGGATTCTGCTTGTAATTGATATATCTTTGCATAGTGTCTCTGTTCTGAATAGGTAGATTTTGCTTGTTCCCATATTTCACAAGTTGTTTCAGCCCGCATAAAGGTCATCCTTACTTGTGGCAGCATGGAAACCAAGAGCCATGACATTACCATGCTATTTTCTTGGTCCCATCCGTCATGTTCAACACTACCAATCTTTGGTTCCTTGATTTTACCATTAATATACCCAATTTTTCCTCTAGCAGTAATATAAAGTTTAATTCCCCTAGACCATTCAAGATAGTTCAGTCCATCAAAGGGGATTACACCCATGGGGAAATTCATATCCATCCCCCCACTCATTAATATACCAAACAAACAGTCCTACAAACACCAAGGATGAATCCCACATGCACACACTGCAATCTTGACACAATCTGACCACAAACCAGCCTAGATTGTCCAAAAAAGGCAAGATTTTAGGGTGATCTCAGAGCTGATCTAACCAAGCAGTCACACTCCACCAACTTCCAGACACCCCAAACACATCGATTGCTAGGAGGGGTCATAAACAAGTATGATTACACCACAAGGGTTAAAAGATCAGGTCATCCACGACCTATAGATCTGAATTCTCAGACATGGGATCACACGATCCATAAAAAAAAGAGGTTCGAACCTCACAGCTTCTCAAAAAACATTCAGCAGTCTGGAGTCGTATAGCTTCTTCTTGGTACACGACCAAGGAAAAGGAAAAAAACACTAAAAAAAATCTGTACCAGTCGTAGGTCAGTACTTTTTTATCTCAGTTGAAGAAGACAGCAGGTTGAAGCTTGTTCTATTTGCTCACAGGCCTAGCAGAAGTGCTCTGATACCATATTAATAGCCGAACAAAGGAGAAGAGAGGTAGGAGAAGAGAAGAGGAAGAGAGGAGAGAGGAGAGAGGAGAGAAGAGAAGAGAGAGATTTGGAGTCTGCTTCAGTGCTGGCAGCGCCAGCTTATATTAATATATATAGGGCGACCATAATTTGAAGGGAAAGGACCTTTATGCCCCTACTTAAGTTACAGCATAAAAAACAAAAGAAAAAACTGCTTTAATTTGTCCAAACGGACCCTAACTCAGCAGAATACAAACATAATAAATAAAGTTAACATTCCAACAGTTATCAAAGATCCTCAAATTTCCTTCTTCCCAAATTGTCCAAACAACTGCTACTCCAGTGCATCTTCCCATAATTCTGCCTCTCCTGTTAGAACACCTGAAGGAGTGAGGCTAAAGAGGCTTTCCAAATTAACAAGAGGAATCCATCTGCAACCAAACAAAGAGGAAAACCACTCCCAAATGAAATTAGCAAAAGCATAGGAGATTACAAGATGAAAGGCAGTCTCACCATTCAGCTTACATAAGGAGCATCAATTTGGGGACAAGTACCCATTTGGTCTTTTTCTGTTAAGCAGATCACAAGTATTGATGGAGCCATGGAACACTTCCCAACAAAAAGCACTGACTTTAGGAGGAACGGATGAAGCCAAATCTCCTTGACAGGAAGGAATGAGAGGAGGATGTAGCAACAAGAGAGCTCAAGAAGGATTTGCAAGAGAAGGACCCAGATTGATTAAGTGCCCAAGCCCTAGAGTTTGAGCCACCGCCCCCCAAAACCACTGTGTTCAACAAGTTAACCAAAGTGGAGACACTAGGCAATTCAGATTCTCTCAGATTTCTAACAAAACCCAGATTCCAACTCAAGTTTGTAGGTGAAGAGGGCAAAAAGGGAAGGGAACATTTCAGAAAGGGGGGAGTCCCCAATCCAAGTGTCCTCCCAAATTCTGATTTTCTAACCCAAAACCACTGTGTTCAACAAGTTAACCAAAGTGGAGACACTAGGCAATTCAGATTCTCTCAGATTTCTAACAAAACCCAGATTCCAACTCAAGTTTGTAGGTGAAGAGGGCAAAAAGAGAAGGGAACATTTCAGAAAGGGGGGAGTCCCCAATCCAAGTGTCCTCCCAAATTCTGATTTTCTAACCCAAAACCAAATCATACCTGATGTGAGGAAGGAACATAGGAAGAATGTCATGGATGACCTTCCAGGGAGCAGCCAAAGTAGCTCTATGCAAACATCCTGCACCCCAACCATTGCTTGACAGCCCATGGATACTTGACAGCCTACACTCCAAAGCCGTTTAAGCCATATTTTTCAATTTCACAGTTCCTATTTCCAAACCTCCTTCACCCTTCAATTGCCCCACCTCTGAGACCAAAACGCTATCTCTCCCAATCCAACCTTGATTAAGTGCATCAAGTTAGCCTTTGAGATCAATTTACTTAAAACCTCAGCCACCAAGGTAAAGAGAATGGGAGTGAGTGGATCTCCTTGTCTAAGGCCTCTGATCCCTTCAACGAAATCAACTACAGTACCATTCACTAGGACAAAAAAATGACTTGTTTGCAAACAACCTTTAATCCACTTACACCACAATTCCCCAAACCCACACCTTCTCATAATGTCAATCAAGAAATCCCAGTCCACAAGATCATAGACCTTCTCCAAGTCTAGTTTAATTGCCACCCCTTTCCCCTTTCACCTTTTTTGAGCCTCCACACACTCACTTGCAACTAGAATTTGATCAATAATTTGTCTATCTTGAACAAAGGCTCCTTGGTATTGGGAAATGATAGAGGGAAGCACCTTTTTAAGTTAGGTGGCACCTTGCTTCTTTGGGATCAAAGCTAAGAAGGTTGAATTCATCCCTGGGCTAATTACTCCCCTTCTATTGAATTCCCTGAACACTTTCATCAAATCATTTTTTATTATCTCCCAACAATCTTGATAGCGAGCCATTGTGAATCCATCTGATCCACGATCCTTAGATCTTATCCATAGAGAATATGGCTTCTTTGACTTCAAGTTCCTTAAAGCTCTTCTCCAAAGATTGCACCTGATTCTCTTCCAGGCACTCCCACTCTAGTCCATCCAAAGTCCACCTCCCTGTAAATGGCCTACAAAAAATTGATCTGAAGTGATCGGCAAAGGCTTTAGCAATTTCTTCTTGATCTGTGATCTCAGTCCCTCCCACTACTAAAGAGGAAATTGAGCTCTTACTTCTCCTGCCATTTGCTAAAGCATGAAAAAACTTTGTGTTGCCATCACCCTCCTTAATCCATCTCTCTCGATTTTTGTTTCCAACTGATCTCCTCTCTCAACAAGATATCCTCTAACTCCTTTAAAAGACCATCTTCTTTCTCTTTCACACCCTTCTAACACACCTTGCACTTCTTTCCCATCCAATTCCTCAATTTGAGCAAACAAGCTACCTTTTTTCTCCTCCAATCTTCCAAACTCCACTCTTTTATCTCCCTATTTAGCCTTTGTAATTTTCTTAAAAACTTTTGTCCTTCCCAAACAGGTTGTGGCCTTTGGGAATCCCACCATTCCTTAACCTTTTTCTTGAATTCCGGGTGGGTAAGCAACATGTTCTCAAACTTGAAAGGAGTATGTCCCCCCCTCACTAGACCTCTAGAACAAGCATATTGGCCAATGGTCTGATGTGATTCTAGGAAGAGACTTCCCCCTCAAACCCATCCAATGTTCTTCCCAATCAGGAGACATTAAGAACCTATCCAGTCTAGAGTAGATAGGATTAGCCTGGAGATTGGACCAAGTGAAACAAGATTGACCTAGTGGGAACTCTCTTAACTCAAAAGTCTCAATGAAATTGTTAAAAATCCTCATACTTGAAGTGACCCTCTGTCTTCCTCCACTTGATTCCCCCACAAATCTAATCACCTCCTAGGCACCATGGCCCATCCCACAATCTTCTAATGTCTGCTAATTCTTCCCACATCATATTTGTTTCTCTATAAGAATTTGGTCCATAAACATTGGTAAGGACCCAATCAAATCCATCCTAACTGTTTTTCAGTTTTATTGAGATAGAACCTTAATTAAAATTCATATGGAATAAGGTTTTAAGATTTTTTTTTCAATTTTTTGTCTATCTTGTTAAGTTTTTTTTTAGTTTTTCATTATTTTTTTCAATTTTTCTTAGTAAAAAACATACCAGCCCATGAACCAAGACCCCTCCCCACACTAGTGTGTCGTGCCAGCATGGCCAGCTACAGTGATGGCATAAAAAAACGTGACATGCTGGCCCAGCACAGCCCACATTACACCTATAATTTCCAGAGGTAGGAAACATCAAGGTGGATTGAAAGCTTGACTAAGGTAAGGCCTACAGAATTTTCCTGATTTCTTAAAAGGTCATTACCTAATGTTATCCCTGCTATCAGGGTACTAGGAGGGATGGATTGGATACAGAGTTACAGACCTAACCTTTTCCAATGAACCCTTAGAATCTTCCTTACTTCTTCAACAGGAAAATTATGTTTGTAGCAGATGGAGAAACTAGATTGAAGTCTATCACAGAATTACATGTTTCCCGACTGGGTGTATATGTACGTTTTTCTCTTTCGGCTTATTGGAAAGTGATTCTAATCAAATACAGTAATGTGTGAACCGTGTCCCCATTGTTGAAGAAGCTTCCAAAATATCCACCTTAATAATACAGGGATGTAAGCAAAGCCATAAAAGGAAGAAGGAGATGCACGAAGTTGCTATTCACCAAAGGAAAGAATTTGCTACCAAGATAAAACTTGGAGATAGAAGCTCCAAAAAAGAAAAAAGTAAGATTTTGGAATTCCTGGTGGTTTTGATAAAAAGGAGGAAAAAAAACAACCAAGAGGCTAATTTAAATAACAAGAAATAAATAAATAAATAATGGAAATGAACTAAATCAAGTAGACTATCAAGTACACTGATGAAATTATCATTACCCTCCAGTTTGCTATCATTTTTTTTAAGAATTCTTGAGCCCCATTTCTTCCTTAAAACTCTCATTTATGTCCCTCCTCTATAGCCCTTCCAGAAATATTAAAAGAAAAATCTCTTGCATAATGATTTGCAACTTGGGCTCAGTTTGGAAGGAATACAAATGCAAATATGTAGACTGCAAAACATTGTATTTTCTATGAATTTGTACTGTACATATTTGTATTTGTACTCTTTCCAAACCGAGCCTCGGGTACTTTTCCTCCGATACATATCAGGCTGAACCCAAGTCCGTTAACAGAACGATAAAGTAATAGAAGATAGAGAATAACAAGACTCTCCATGACAACATGGGCGAGGAAATGCCATTACCCCACCATCCCTACAATAGACACGAAAGCGCTTAACCTTAGAACTTTCTCCTGTCGGGTTTCAGCTTAATGCATTCAAATAACGCCTTCCACCAACCACTTTACAGAGTTTTGGCTTTTCCTCTTAAGTCCGTAACAAACACCCATTAATTATGAATCAAAAATTATGAACAACCATAATTCTTATACCCAATAAAGGGAATTTTACCACACATGCATAAACGCCTTATGATATATATGCTACTATTATTATTACCATTTATCCGTTTTTTTTCAATTTAAGAAGAATTCCTTATCCAGAGTGTTTCTGCCAAATAAATTTACAACCAGATGTACATGCCTTCCTAAAATTTAAACAAAAAACAAGATGAAGGATAGATTCCACCTCGAGGGTGGAGAAACTCCTAGGTCATCTCAACAAGTAATTTGTTCGTAAATCAAATTCCTTCACCCTATAAAACCATCCAATACAAGACACTTATAGATACTTAGGACATCCCATTATGCCACTAAGTAGAAGCTACAGAAAAATTCAATAAAATAGACAAATACGCACCGCCAGAACTTCGAAAAAGAAAATAACAAGGAAGAACAACAAGTTCTCATCACAGAAACCCTAACTGCAACAAACGAAAACAATAGGAAGGAATTTGAAGAAAGTACAAAGAGAGAAAAAAGGCAAGAATTAAGCAAACAGAGTGGGAGAAAGGTGTGCGTGTGAAAGAGAGAAAATCACTGTATTGAAACCTGAGAACCTCGTTATCCCTTTCGACTTCGCTGACCTCGGCAAAGAAGTTTTTGAGAAGCAAATCCTCATCGACCTCGCCCATCCTTCGGCCTATTTACTTTGATTTCGCTTCCTCTCAGAGTCTTATTTTACTCTCCTCTGAACGCGCGATTGACACAAAGAAAATAACTAACTAGGAAAGTACCAAGTACCAACCTCACCATCTAATGATTTTCTGAAGAACTCCCCCGCGCCATGGTTGGTGATCAGGGAGACCGCATCTGGCGCCTCACGCACATCCTACCATGCATTTGGGGGACATCTCCCGTAGTTTTTAAGTAATTATTCACGATACCGGATTTGCTCCTCACACAGGGCGCCTCACACGCACATCGTACCATGCATTTGGAACATCTCCATACTAATAATTTATTATTCACGTGAGATGTTCTAAATGCACGGTGGATGTGCATATGAGAAGGAGATCCTGTTTCATTATTCACAGGAAAGGAACCTCCATAACCAAATAATGGGCTCCTCACAAACACATCCACGTCCATTGGGAACATCTCCTGGGAATAATAAGCACGGGAAATATTCTCAATGCATGGTAGGATGTGCATGTGAGGTCTATGTGAGGCGCCCTGTATGAGAAGCAGATCCGGTCTCAATAAGGAACGGAATCTGCTCCTCACATATGGGCGCCTCACGGATGCATCCATCGTGCATTGGGAACATCTCCCATGAATAATAACTTATAAGTACGGGAGATGTTCTCAATGCATGGTAGGATGTGCATGTGAGACGCCCTATGTGAGGAGCAGATCCGGTCTCCTATAAGAAAAGGTGGCTTTGAGCCTTCAGGCTTCAGCCATGTGCCATCTCATCTTGAGTTGATGACCTGGAAAATCTAGACCGTCCATTTTTAAATGATTTTATATTGGCTACACCAAGATGATAATCATTTTATGATGAATCACAAAGATGAAAAATCTTTGACAAGGGTAGAGGTGTAAATTGGCACGGCACGGCCCGACACGAACTTGGACTAGCCCGGCACGATGGTCCACGAGTCATGCCAAGCCTGGCACAATCATGCGGGCCGTGTTGGGCCTAGGGTTTTAGGTCCATGGGTTGACACGGCACGACACGACCAAGCGGGCCAACATGACCCATATATATTTTATATATATTTCTATAATATTATATAAATTATAATTATATTATATAGTATATAATATATTAATAAAATAAATATTTTTTTTAATTTTATTATACGAATTTATTTAATTATTGTATATATAAGCAATTGTATACACAAATTTCATATAAAATTAAAATTTTAAGTTTTTTTGTCAATTTCTTTTTTAATAAATAGCTTTGTCCTGATGCATGGCTCGATCCATGGGCCAGCCCAACCCGCAGCATGGCAAGGGCCCGCATGGGCTTGGGCCATGGACCGTGCTGGGCCGACCCCCAAAATTTTCACCGAAGAGGGTGTCACGGCCCACTTTACACCTCGAGAGAAGGGGAAATTAGTTTGGGGTGTTTTCATTTGTTATCCAAACTAGAGAATGACCCCTACTAATTAGTATTGTAATATTTCTTTCATTCATGCATTCTCATAATTTTTTCTCACCTTTTGAGAGTGGAGCCGTTTGAATCTCATACTTTTTTTTGGTGAGTAGGTAGATATATGTATTAATAAGGGTAATTAAACTGTGAGACTATTTTTTGGAATCAAACCAATACCACCAAATTTTGAAAACCACAAACCAAAACCAATCAACTAACTAATTGATTGGTTCAATCTTTTATGGAATCAGTTCTTTGATTTTTGGTCTTTTTGAATTGATAATATATGTTCTATATAAATGTATAATTTATTATATAAATACTATAAATATATTTAATATAGTATATATTATAAATAAATATATTTTTATATATAATGCATATATGTTTAATTTTTTAAAATACCTTCAAGTTTTCTAATAGTTGTCTAAAATCTTGCAGTTAACTTTTCATCACACTCCATTCAAATGTGATGTCAAGTGACTGATCAGCAATGCAGTGTGAATGGAGTGTGATGACCTGGTTCTTGGCTGCATTGCGGATCAACAATCCTCATCACTATGAATGGAGTGTGATGATCAACCATGGTCATCCAATGACCAGGGTAACCGGGATAGACTCTTTATGTCACCTTCTAGGGGTTGATCAATGATGCAGCCAAGAACCAGGCCGCCATGAACTCATCCAATACTATCTTTGACTCTAAATGGCTCATTGTTGTTGGATTGTTCAGTTTAATGTGATGAGGATTATTAACAAACCCACTACAACTGCAGTTGCTTATGGGTTGAACGAGAAATTGTCGAGGTCTGGTGAGCATAACATTTTTATCTTCGATTTGGGTGGTAGGACTTTCGATGTTTCAATGTTAACAACTGAAGAAAGTATCTTCGAAGTGAAAGCCACTGCTGGAGACACCCATCTGCTAGAGATTGGCAATTTTCCCCATCCCTATCGAGTTGGGGTCAGCCGGGATGGGAATTGAGGTTTCTGCCCTGCCCCAACCTCGATTATATATATATATATATATATATATATATATATGTCCCCGCAAAGAATCCATCCCTATTGGGGATCAGGGATGGAAGACAAATTTTATCCCCGGCGGAAATCAGGAACAAGAATGGGGTTAATTTCAGAATCAGGGTCAAAGATGAAGAATATAATATCCACCCCAAACCCACCCCATTGCCATTCCTACCATATGGGTGGAAAGGACTTCAACAGCCATGCACCTTGTCAACTACTTGGTTGCAGGTGAGGAAGTATAAGAAGGACACCAACGGCAACGCCAGGGCTGAACACAATTGAGGATTGCATGTGAGAGGGCCAAGCGAACTGTCTTCGACTACGGAGGTGGCCATTGAGATTGATTCTCTATACGAAGGTATCACCTTCTATTCCACGGTGTTTTCGTTAATATTGGATGGAAAGGCAATAGTACAACGACACAATCAACAGTCCAACAATGCAAAACCTTGGCATTGCTTTAGATCGTTGAATCTAATACACCTGCTCCAATCACCCAATACTTGGTGTTTTATTGGCAAAAAATAATCTAGTGATCAAAAACAAATTTGTAGAATTCAAAACCTTGTATTTTGTATTATTTTATATATATTTATATTGTATATATTTGTATGTGTATTTGTACTCTTTCCAAACTAAGTTTTATTGTTTCTTCCCTCTGAGAGCAAATTGAGACCTCTATGTTCAACTTATCGATTTATATCATGTTCATGTTATTAATTATATTTTGTTTTTTCAAACTATAGAAAATAGCTAGAAATATTCCCAATGTGTAGTTGATGTTTTGTAAGGTTGGTGTGAGGAGCAGATGTAGACTCCATACAGGCAATCTATGTTATTTGATTTTTAATGCTAGAGACTTGACAAGGTCAGGTTGGCCAGGTTCCAACCAATTACCAAACCATCAGGATAGGCCCACCATGCCAAGAATAGGGACTGTGGGAGGTGTGGTAACCTTGCCTGTGTGATATTTTATTATTTTTTCCACGCAGATCAAGTCTTTAGTACATAGATTAAAGTCTTTAGTATATGTTGGCAAGCATCATAGTTATACCTGTTTGGGTAATGGTTGAACTGACCTTGGGTGTCATGTGTCACCTTCATGGCCATCTTATCTCTTCGGCCATGTTGGTACCACGTAGGATGGATAAACATGACCAAGAAAGGAGAGCCCTATATGGATAAGGAGGGCAGCTCCGCTGGGGATTAGAACTTGTCTCGAAGACCTCAACGGATAATCTTACCTCAACAACCCCGGAAGCCTCATCTGAGTCGGACACGGATTTTCAACTATAAACAGGTAACTTCTACTCAAGGTAAAGGACTTTTGACTCTTAAGCCTTTATACTATTATTCTGCTCGGGCTAGCATTGCTCTCAACTGCTTGGCCCAACCACCCATGCATCTTTCCTTACTAACTTGAGCATCGGAGTGCCTAGCTACCTGGGGAATCACACTTCGGACCTCTGATCTTTTTCTTGGTTTAAGGTCTTCTTGTGAGGTTTTGTCCTTCCACCTCGGCCTCGGCCTCGTCCAATTGGTAAGACTATAACATCAATACCAAAATATATAAGAAGCCTATATAGTTGATTTAAGCAAGTGATAGTTATAGCTAGTAACGTAACAAGCATCATAAGTTGTGAATCTTACATGAAATAATAAACAGTGTGGGTCCATTTTTTCTAAACAAAGTATGGTAAGTCTTTTAAGTTAAATAAAAATATATAAAAAATCAAATAAAGTGTCTAACCTAAATTATAACATAGATGATTTAAAAAAGATTGAAATAGTTTAGATTAGTGTTTTCAACCCGTTGTTGACTCGGTTGGTTGAATCGTTCGTACCGTCTCTTGACAAGGATTCTAGGTCCGGTTCAGTCAAGTGCCGCTAGATGGTCAAAACCGTTGACTTGGTCAATAACCATTTGACCAGCTGGTTGAACCGTTGACCCATTCGACCCGATGACCGGGTCATGGTTGCAAATTCAATGCATGCAAAACTTTCGGAGATCGTAACTTTGCACTCCGATGTCCGATTGGGGTGATTTTTTTTTTTTGGGTAACTATTCAAGATCTATGTGTCCTAAGGAGCCATAGGCGCCTTTCCTGCTACTTTCGTGAAAAAATCCTTTTTTGGCCTCAAATTGTAATTTTTAATATTTTTATAAATAAATAAAATAAAAAACTAAATAAAAAAATATAAATTAAATATAAAATAACATATAACATATATAAAACATATTTATACATTATTATACATTATTTATTGCTAAAGTATATATTTATAGACATATGTAATGGATATATAATATATATATGCTTCTTAAATTATTAATAAATATCAATTTACTATTACGAAATATAATTTAGTTTATTAATTTATTAAATTATTAATATTAATTTATAAAAGTACACTGAAGAATAAGACATTTTGTGTACATGTTGGGCTTCGGGCTCAGGCTTGAGCTTTAGGCTTTATATAAGAGTTAGGCTCGAGCTCAAGATCTAGGCCTGATGGTCGAGCCAGGCTTGGGCTCGGGCTTGCACATTTTCTGCTGATAAAGCGACTTGTGTTAATTATAAAACTATGATTTTTTACAAATTAAAATTTTTATTTAATTATAGTCTAGTGTAAAAATATATATAATATTTATATATATTAATAAAAAAATTATTATTTAAATATTATATAATAATATTTACCATATATGCATATAACTTCCATGTTGAACTTATTAAGGGTTGTTTAGCTTGGCACTGTCTACTAAAGCCATCATTGAACTCCAAAAGTTTGATACCCAATTAGACTTTGAATTTGATCATCCTTAATAATGTGTGGGCATGGTGTATATCTCAACTAGACCTAACTCAAAAGAAAATAGTTGCTTGAGCCTACAAATTTATATATCTAATAGGGTTAGGTTAAGTTATAAATGATTTGCTATTTTTTATTATTAATTATTAAAATATTATAGTTATTAAATTATTGCATTTATTTAAAATATAATAATTTCTGAAATTTATGATATTTTAAAAAATATTGCTAATTTCTTGGCTAAAACTAATTAAATGTAATTTTCTACTATTTATAGCTTAATTATAATTACTGCTAATTATAGTTTAAAAATAATTATTGTTAATTATATTACTATTAATAATTAAAAAACATTATTTTTTCATTATTATTCAGTATTTTTGTGCAATAAAATACAATTAATTTAATTTTTATTTCATTTTTTGGTGTTTTTTCATTATTATTCAGTAATTTTTGCATATGAGTATTTTTCAATAATTTCAGTATTTTCAACATTTACTTTTGCATATTATTCACTAAAAATTTAATTTGCATTTGCATTGAGTGAAAATAAATTAAATAACTAAATAAATACCATAGTTAACAAAATTATAGCTAATTTTCAATAATTTCTGGCTTGGGTACTTTTTTATAAATTAATAATAAAATACTATTAATTGTAATTTATAACTATTTTTAGTAAATACCCTTATTACTATAAAATATTGTTAATTTTCAATATTTTTTAATTATTTTTAGTATTTTAATTATGTTTAGATTTTTTTGGATTTTTAATTAATTGTTAGTATTTTTTTCATTATTATTTAGTAATTTGTGCATATGAATAATTTTGCAATAAAATACTATTAATAGAAAAAGTTATGCATTTTAAATTTTCATTAATTTTTACCATTTTTAGTGATTTCATTATGCACAATAAGTGTCTCAACTCTTAAAAATTATTAATTAATTAAAAATGCATTAATATAAATTTATCTAATAATATTATTAAAACTATCAATTAATATTTTTATATTTAAATTTCTTATTTTTAATTAATTATTTTTATTTGCAATAAAATACTATTAATAAAATGGGTTTTGAATTTTAAATTTTCATTAATTTTTATCATTTTAATGGGTTCATTATGCACAATAAAGGTAACTCATAAGTTATTTAATAATATTATTAAAACTATCAATTAATATTTTTATATCTAAACTTCTTATTTATATTAATGTTTATTAAGTTTGATTTTTAATATTTACTAAGTTTTTTTAGTATTTGTTTTTAGTGAAAGTTCAGTGGATTTTTACATTATTTATATTATTAGTATTTTCTCTCTCTTTATCTCTCTTAAATATAATAATAACATGTATTAAAATAAGAATCCTTGGAAAACCCAAAGGTCTCTCTCTAATAGTGTGCAACTTTGTTAATCTAACCAAGATAAGCAATGATTACTATTTATACTTTTAAAACAAAAGAATTGAGAAAATAGATAAATAGTTTCTCTCAACGGAGAGACATGCTGATATATATATATATGGCAATGCATCAAGGTTATGCCAATAGAACCATCTATATATATATATATATATATATATATATATATATATATATGGCAATGCATCAAGGTTATGCCAATAGAACCATCTGATATTTCTAGCAAGCTACCGTTCAAGCTGGCCTTTCGTGTTTGTTGTGGCCCCACTTTAAGGTCATTTCATCCATTTTAAGGTGGGGTCGTAGCAATACATCAAGGGTAGTGATCCACGGTTTTAAATCATGGTTTTTGAACATCCGTTGATCTGGACAATTAGACCATTTGGCCTGGAAACCGTCTAGGCAATCGGTTCCATTTTACCCCAAACCCTTTCCTTGACCAAAAACCGTTGAATTAGTCAACAACCCATTGACCCAGGTGATCGAACTGTTAATCAGTCAACCCATTCAATGGTTTTTGGCATTTTTTATTTTTTAATTATTTTTTAATTTTTTAATTTTTGTTAGAATGTGTTCTTTCGAACCGAACGGTCAAACCATCAACCCTAAAACAGGTGGTCAAAATGGTTTAGTTTTCATTAATTTTTATCATTTTTAATGAGTTCATTATGTATAATAAGTGTCCCAACTCTTAAAAATTATTAATTAATTAAAAAAGCATTAATATAAAGTTATCTAATAACATTACTAAAACTATCAATTAATATTTTTATATTTAAATTTCTTATTTTTAATTAATTATTGGTATTTGCAATAAAATACTATTAATAAAATGGGTTATGCATTTTAAATTTTCATTAATTTTTATCATTTTTAATGAGCTCATTATGCACAATAAAGGTCTCAACTCTTAAGCTATCTAATAATATTATTAAAACTATTAATTAATATTTTTATATTTAAATTTCTTATTTATATTAATGTTTATTACGTTTGATTTCTAACTGGAATTCAAATACATTTTTAATATTTACTAAGTTTTGTTAATATTTGTTTTTAGTGAAAGTTTAGTAGATTTTTAAATTATTTATATTATTAGTATTCTCTCTCTCTCTCTCTCTCTCTTAAATGTAATAATAACATGCATTAAAATAAGAATCCTTGGAAAACCCAAAGGTCTCTCTCTAATAATTTGTAGCTTTGTTAATCTAACTAAGATAAGTGATGATTACTGTTTATACTTTTAAAACAAAAGAAAATAAGAAAAAATTCAAAAAATGGAAAAAATAGATAAATAGTTTATCTCAAAGGAGAGACATACTAACATATATATATATATATATATATATATAGAGAGAGAGAGAGAGAGAGAGAGAGAGAGAGAGAGAGAGAAGATGAGGCCACAACAACACATCAAGGTTATGCCATCTGATATTTCTAGCAAGCTACCACTCAAGTTGGCCTTTCGTGTTTGTTGTGGCCCCACTTTAAGGTGTTAGACGGTTTTTATGCCCTTAGTTTCAATCAGAATGTGTACATTATGAGTTTATTGTAAATAAATAAAATTACATATTTGATTCATGTTCATTTGGTGTGTTTCTGTACAATACCCTTAAACTGGACACTTAATGAGACTCGTGTTAGTTTAGAATGTTCACAGCCAATGGATCGGTCTAGGGAGACCTATCCTAATAAGGCTGACACTGATGTGCCACCAAGTCGGTTGGGGTGGCCTGTCTCAGCTGTCAGGGTGAGACCGTAGGCACATACAGTGTAGGATTAATTGAATATTTGAATCGGACCAAATTTCTAGTATTGCCCTAGACCTTGGAGATTAATGGGCAAAACTGAAAAGTTACACCCGACCCCTAGACTCGATTATGATGCTGCAATAGGTATCGGATTGGGCTGTCTTTGATGTACCAATCAGTGAGATCCTTAGCGGGGGTCAAAACCTGGGTATATTGGGATAGTCTGAGAATTCATCTGAGTGAGTAATCATAGTGACATGATCAACCCCTTTGTCGGACAAATGTAATGATTGGGGATGCACTCTCACTGATGGAAACCAAGACTGTCGGCAGCCGATTTCAATCGTTGAAATTTGTTTTGCAAAATATATTTTATATGAGATATAAAGGTATATATATGTTATGGTTTCGAAATGATTTGCAAAATGTTTTAATTCCCGGGATCCATATAAGTAGAGAGTGCAACACTGTTCCTTGTAGCCGAGGGAGAGGTCCTCTCTTGTCGGGTAATGTTTGATCATTATGGACTGAGAGGTTAAGTGTAAGACCATTGAGGGTAATGTCTGATGGGCTAATCTTGCATCTGCCCACAATCCCTAGGTGTTACAAGGTGGCTTGGCCCAGAGACCACTTAGGGCAAGTGTTGGGCCCATAGAACCCATGTGATGGGTTTCAGGGGGTGCACTGTCCATAGCAGTGTATTCGGCCAGGCCTTGTAACAAAGGCCAGGCCAAACTCATGTGGCTGATGTGTAGATCAATGTTTGGGTCCCATGCCATACAAGGAAACCCAACTGGCCAGCAATTTGGAAGGCTAAGTGAGCACACAACCTTAATGGACCTGAAGTCCATTTTCGAAATGGGCTGATTTGATCAGTTTAAATGAGGGGCGGATCTGGGATTAAATCAATTAATAGGATTGGGCCTTGACCTATCCACTCAGAGAGTCCAAGATCTAAATAAGATTCAGATCTAGGAACCTCCTAATGGAATAACGTGATGGCCGATCTAGTTTACAGATAAGATAAGGGTTCTCCCTTATCATTTAAAGGGACTTCTGATCCAAATATGATTTGGATCAGCAACTCCTAATGGGATTAGAAGCTGATCCCTTTAAGCCTATAAAAGGAGGAGGGGCAGCAACCTTTAGGCACAACACTAAGACCTCTAGTCTTCAGAGCTGAAATCACAAAAGAAAGATTTTTGCAATCTCTGTGAAATTCTTTCTTGCTGTCTCCTTCTTGCCACCGCCAGACCTCCAGTTCGATCTCCTACTTTGTAGGAGAAATCAAGATTTGATCTTGATATTGACCCTTTGTGAGAGGACTTATTGGAAGCAGTGCTCACGTGCCATCCAGCTATTCTTACGAAGGATCAGGTTCTTGGAGAACGCTGCTGATTCTGCTCCATCCTGCACTGCGCCATCTTCAGTGGGAGCAGTTTTTTTATCATTCCTTGGGCGTGAACACCTCCATTAAGAGATAATATTTCTCTGTATCAGGTATACCTCTCTCCTACTTTTTTTTTGTTCAGATCTGGTTCAGTTTATGGTTTAAGATTGATCATTGAAGATATTGTTTTCTAAATAGGGAATGTGATTCCCAGTTGAAGGGAGAGAAATTTTGAAATTCGCCTCCCTTATTCCGCAAGTTTTTGGCATCCATACGATGGATCTTTCGTCCCTTCATAAGGTCATTTCATCCATTTTAAGGTGGGGTCGTAGCAATACATTAGGGATAGTGATCCACAGTTTTAAATCATGGTTTTTGCCGGATGGTTAGACCGTTTGGCTTGGAAAAAGTCCATGCAATCAGTTCCGTTTTACCCCAAACCCAATTCTTGACCAAAAACCGTTGAATCAGTCAACGACCCATTGACCCGGGCGATCAAACTATTAATCTGTCGACCCGTTCAACAGTTTTTGGACATTTTTTTGTTTTTTAATCATTTTTTATTTTTTGTCAGAATGCATCCGTTTGAACCGAACAATAAAACCATCAACCCAAAAAATGGTGGCCAAAACGATTCTATTTTCGGGCCGCTTTTTAAAACCATGTTTAAATATGGTGTAACTTGGTCGGGCTCAACCCAAGTTTGGACCATTCCAAGACTTTGGGCATAGGCCTGGTTTTAAAGTAATTCGAACCTGACCCAACTTTATTCAAAGTTTCTAATCCAAGTCTAATCCGACTACATACATACATATATATCACAAATACAGATATAATTTTAAAATGGATTCATTGACCAAATCAAACCCAACCCGGGTCTAAACCTAACACAGGCCCAACCTACCCGATTGGCACCCTTAATTTTATCTCTAAGGGTATGCCAACGGAGAAGAATAGCTGGTATTTCTCATGAACTACTGTTCAAGCTGACCGGTTGTTGGTTTTTTGTGGTCATTTGTCCCACCAAACTCCACCATTTTGGTAGTTTGAAAGTTAAAATAAAACAAATGTGGAGTACTGTGGATGGACTTGTACACATTTTTTCGTCCACGTACAACCCGAGATGAAAGTTTAAATTACAAACTTTCATCTTATACTTGAGAGTAGTGATACTTTGCCCCCAACAAAAACCCATCTTAAATTTTCAGATTCTAACACTGCCCCCTGATAGTAAAGGTAAAATTAATAAATTATCTATTTGAAACAAGGATCAAAATATGGACACAATACACATTTTAAAAACTTTAAAACTTTGGGATGCCTTGATATACATGATACCCAACTTTGGGTATAGGGTGTATCAGATGTTTTGATCCTTGATTTGAAATTCTATATGAGCTGAGACAAGAAAATATCAGAATAACAAAATTAGACATGTTAAAACATGGCATCTCTTGTTGTAGTTTTACTATTTGTTTTTTTTTTGTAATTTTTAGTGTTTTTTGTATTTTCTTGTATTTTCTGTATTTTTTTTCTTTTTCTTTTTGGTTTTCAAGATGGATATTTATTACAAATGATATGGACAAACACATGATGGGTATTTATTACAAATGATATTTCAGGGGTCTAACTGTCATTACCTCCAAATTACATGGTGACAGACTATAATTTACCTAAAAATTAAATTATGAATATATAAGCATTGTCACTACTATCTTCGGTCCTCATTATAGGAGTTTGCGAGAAATCGAGCGGCCAAAAGCTGTGAAAATAGTAAAACTTTCGAAAGTGAACAAGCCTGTCAGAAGCAGAATCCAAGTAAGTTTCTTTCTCTCTTTACTTTTCAACAGAAGAATTACATTGATAAATAGGATGGAGGTCGTGAGGTTGTTCAACGTAGAACTCCATGATCGGAACTCTGAACTTGGGGGAATGTTTTACAGTCCACAACCTTGAAAGTTGAAACTGTAGAATAAAATTCTCAGTGCATCACTCGTTAGTGGGTCTACAGTCCTACTGATGGAACCCCCATTACATCTTACATACTTACCCAACAACACAAAGATTTCTGCTTTATAGTTTGCCTCTGGATAAGCTTTTCCAGATTTTTACTTTCAAAGATCAGAAGCACAAAGTGTATAAAAGTGTTGCCGGACACATGTGACCACCCTTTGATTCAAACTCTCGAACCTACCTCTGTTCGTCAGTGTTAAAATCAAACCATTGTTCCCAGTTTCAGACTGTAAAACCACCTGAAACTGTCACCGGAAGCGGAGGTGATTTTGCCAAGCAAAAGTATTTTTAAGAGTACAAAATAGAAATCTATCCAAACAGTACCTTAATTGATTCAATTTTGTTTTACACATATTAAAGCTCTAAAACAAAAACAAAAGCTAATTCAAACAGTTCCTGGTTTAACCTTCTAGCCGGTTGTAATTTCCCCTTTATTGTTCTCTATGAACTAAATCCTTCTTCAGTTCTTACTTTTCATGTTTCCATTTGAATTGAAGCCCTTGTGGTGTTAGTGTGTTACTGATACGAGGCATTGAAAGTACTGCCTTAAAGACAAGACAGTACAGCCCATATTTTATTACTCAATCGTAAAAGACCACATAATAAGTCATCCAATTCAGCAATCTTTGTCAAATTATTATAATTAAATGACCATAAATTATTAAATTAGGTGTTATTTTTTATACACTCCGGATCACCCACCCATAAACTTTGCCAACATCCCTACCCACAAGACAGTACAGTCCGTGTATTTTGAGAATATCTGATGATGATGACATTATCATATCTGAAAGCCTCTTGACAATTAAGTGCAGTTTCTTGACAATTAGACAACTCGCCATTAGGCAGCTCGTCACAGGCAGTTCACCCTCATGTAGCCTGGCACCTCAGAACAGCTAGGTAACACCTGGGACCACTTTGACAACGACTTGCCTTTGCTAAATTAATGGTCTCCCACCAGGCGGCCTGGCTCTGGCACTAATTGGCAGCCTGGCCCTAGTACGACCTGGCCCTGGCATGACTTGGCCATGGCACGAGCTGGCAGCCTAGCCCTAGCACCGACCTGGCGGACTGACATAGGCGCCAACCTGACAACCTCGAGGAGCTCACCACCGTACCCTGCATTTTACGGGATTGTGACTTGTAACGATTATATTAGCTCATCACCTAACACGCAACAAGTCCCATCACAGCGGGAATCCAGAAACTGCTCTACCTAACCCACGAGGACTCCAGTATATAAAGACCTCACCCCTCCAGGGGCAAAGGTATGATGCAAAATGCAAAATGAGGCCAAGAGGCGAAAATGCTAAAAGGTATGGAAGGGGCTGGAGGAAGAGGTGGTAACCCCTGTTTTCTAGGTCTCTCATTCTCTATTATCAATCTTCAAGCTCTCTTTACTAAGTGCTAACTTAGGCATCGGAGTGACCTCACCGAGTAAACACCTCGGGGTTCTTTGACTCAGTTCCCGCTATCTACAAGGATGAGCAAATCATCTCCTGCAGGGAGGACAGGTCCCTCAGCTCCTACCGTCTACAAGGATGAGCAAATCATCTCCTACAGGGAGGACAGGTCCCTCAGCTCCCGCCGTCTACAAGGATGAGCAAATCATCTCCTGCAGGGAGGACAAGTCCCTCAGCTCTTGTCGTCTACGTGGATGAGCAGATCATCTCCTGTACGGAGGATGAGTCCCTCAGCTCCCGCCATCTATAAAGATGAACTGATCATCTCCCGCAGGGAGTAGTCGGGTTTCACCACCAGGCAACTCATCAAGGTAACTCACCACAAGGCAGTTCGCCACCAGGTAGCTCACCACCAAGTAGCTCATCAAGGTAGCTCACCACCAAACAACTCATCAAGGTAGCTCACCACCAAGCAGCTCATCAAGGTAGGTCACCACCAGGCAGTTCGCCATTAGGTAGTTCGCCATCAGACAACTCGCCACTAGAGAGATCCACTTCAGCCTCTGAGTCACAGGCCACTCGGGAGCAAACGTCACTGACGAGGTACTTAGCCAAAAAATTGATACATCACGAAAAAACTTATACGTGACCAGAATCTGTTACATCATTTGGCGTCGTCTGTGGGAAACGCTACAAAAAGCTAAGTTCTTATCCTACAAAAAGCTAAGTCCTCTTCTCCTAGAAAGCTAAGCCCTCACTCTTTAGAAACTGAAGCTCTCGTATTACGATGAGGATGCAACGTAATCATAGCTCTAAGGCCCCCCTGGCGACCTAGCATGGCCTACGCGTGGCCTGGCACAGCCTGCACACGGTCTGACAACTTAGCATGGCGTGTGCCGACTTGGCACGACCTGGCACGAACGCCGACCTGGTGGCCTAGCCCTGGCGCGAACTAAGGAACTAAAAAGGCACCAACCTCAAAAACAAGTAAGCATGCTCTAGCTCCCAGATTGTGATTTCTAGCTCGCAGTCTACTATAAGAGTAGTAACTTAGCCATCGGAGCGACCTCACCGGGTTAGCCACCCCGGGTCCTCTAACATTTAGTTCCTTACAGGTCTCAAAGGAGCAACTAAATTCAGGAGCGGACTACGCGTCCCTCCCAAAGCCTAAAGGCCACAAGAAGACTCATTTGCCACTTCGGCATGGGTGAAGTTAAGGAATGGACTACGAGTCCTTCCCAAAGCCTAAGGGCCACTATTGCTGAAAGACCCAGTCGCCTCTATAGCATGGGCAATACTACTGCTGAAAGACCCAGTTGCCTCTTCAGGCGTGGGCAAAGTTCAGGAGTGGACTACGAGTCCCTCCCAAAGCCTAAGGGCCACTGCTACTTAAGACTCAGTCGCCTCTACGACATAGGCAACACTACTACTTAAGACCCAGCCGCCTCGTCGGCATGGACAAAGTCAACAAGAGTGGACTATAAGTCACTCCCAGAGCCTAAGAGCTAAAGTACCGAACCGACAGAGACCTCAACACCTTATGGGCAGCTCGCTTCCAAGCAGCTCCCATAGCCTTAGAAGCTGAATCAGTGCTTACGAGCTCGTCGACTTACGGGCCAAAAGTGGAAATGTACTCCCTTTGCCGAGTTACTTTCAGCTCGGGAGTGGGGGGCAAATGATGAGGGCGGATTTGGTCCTCTAATGACATTATGACACTTGGAAGCCTCTTGACAACTAAGTGCAGCCTCTTGACAACTAGGCAGCTCACCACAGGCAACTCACCCTCATGTAGCCTGGCATCTCAGAACAACTAGGTGACACCCGGGACCACTTTGACAATGACTTGCCTTTGCTAAATTGATGGTCTCCCACCAGGCGGTCTGGCCCTGGCATGAGCTGGCAGCCAGGCCCTGGTACGATCGGGCCATGGCATGAGCTGGCAGCCTGGCCCTGGCACGAGCTGGCAGCCTGGCCCTAGCACGAGCTGGCAGCCTAGCCCTGGCACGAGCTAGTAGCCTGGCCCTAGCACCGACATGGCAGCTTGACACAGGCGCCAACCTAACAGCCTCGAGGAGCTCACCACCATACCTCGCATTTTACGGGATTATGACTTGTAACGACTATATTAGCTCACCAATTCCCCGTTCTGATGGTAATGGACAGTATTACCGTTTGACGGCATTTCATCCACCTAACACGCAACAAGTCCCATCACAGCGGGAATCCAGGAACTACTCCACCTAACCTACGAGGACTCCAATATATAAAGACCTCACCCCCCAGGGGCAAAGGTATGATGCAAAATGCAAAATGAGGCCAAGAGGCCATGAGGCGAAAATGCTAAAAGGTATGGAAGGGACTGAAGGAAGAGGTGGTAACCCCTGTTCTCTCATTCTCTAATATCAGTCTTCAAGCTCTCTTTACTAAGTGCTGACTTAGCCATCAGAGTGACCTCGCCGGGTAAACACCCTTGGGTTCTTTGACTCAGTTCTTGCAGGTCCCTCAGCTCCCGCCATCTACAAGGATGAGCAAATCATCTCTTGTAGGGAGGACAGGTTCCTCAGCTCCCGTCATCTACGTGGATGAGTAGATCATCTCCTACAAGGAGGATGGGTCCCTCAGCTCCCGCCGTCTACAAAGATGAGCTGATCATCTCCCGCAGGGAGTAGTCGGGTTTCACCACCAAGCAGCTCATCAAGGTAGCTCACCACAAGGCAGTTCGCCACCAGGTAGCTCACCACCGAGCAGCTCATCAAGGTAGCTCACCACCAAGCAGCTCATCAAGGTAGCTCACCACCAGGCAGTTCGCCACTAGGTAGCTTGCCGTCAGACAACTCGCCACTAGGGAGCTCCAATTTAGCCTCTGAGTCATAGGCCACTCGGGAGCAAACATCACTGACGAAGCCAAAAAATTGATACATCACGAAAAAACTGATATGTGACCAGAATCCGTTATATCATCTGCCATACATGGGACAGTTCACATCTCCTCCCCATAGGGGCCGCCCCACAGCACATCGCCATTGTTATTGGGAACATCATGGGGATGTGGGAAAGTTCCCAATATATGGTGGTAGTGTATTATGGGTAGGAATGTGGAAAAAAGTTTGTGGGTAAGAGATCCAAATTCGTATTTTATATGTTTAGGTTCTATTTATGTGGATGACGAGAGTCAAAGCATACACAGTGGGATGGGCAATCTATCGTGAGAAAACATGCCATATGCATGATTTTTAAAGTCAAACCTAAAAAATTGGGAATAGGTCACTTGACTGGTTCTGTTTTCCCCCAAAACCGTTGATTTTGGTAAGCAAACTTCTAAACCAGTAGTGATGTGGTGAGTGCAAGTGCATGCCTAACAAATATGATATGGATTGAGAATTCCCTAATTTGTTAAGGATGAAAATTGGGTGGGTTCCATCCACCCAAAGGAAGGAGATGGGATCTGCTCCTCACACATGGCGCCTCACACTGACCTTCCTTGCACATCCCACCATGCATTGGGAACATGTCTTGTACTTGTGTGTTATTATTTACGGGAGATGTTTCCAATTCACAGTGGGATGTGCATGTGAGATCATTGCGAGGCACCCTGTGTGAGGAGCAAATCCCAATTCTAAAGGAAAAGCTCTCACCAATTAAACCCCTTTCCTTGCATTTTGGTGTGTACCACCTGGTTGCTTACAAAGTCAAATCGGAAAATAGTAAGGCCCCGTTTGCTTTTCAATAAGTTACTTACTTGGGAAAATGCAGTTACCTAGGTAAGTTTTTTCTGGGAAACACTTACACGAGTAAGTGTATTTACCCATGTGACCATTTTAGCCATAAAAATCCATTATTAGAAAGGTCTTTTTTGTCCCATTAGTTTTGGCAACTTTCCCCTTAAGGGGAAAAGTTATTTACCCACCTAAGAGATGGGTATCAAGGTAAGTGATACCCAGGAAAATAAAATTTCCCTGATCCCCACATAAATCTGAAAAAAGAACATAGGATTCTTGGTCAATGGGAACCAAAATCCCATTGACCAACCTTCCCCCTCTAAAAATCTGAAAAAATAACGTCCCCTAAGTGTAAAATATGAGAAACAAGGCCTTTAAATCCGATCCAGCTGCCGAGTTCCAACCAATCCTGGCCAACCAAACACAACCCGAGTTTCGTTTAATTTAAACTGTATGACACTATGACGTTAGTCTGACCAGCTTGGATTGGGCCTTTCCAAAAAAAATCCCAAGCATGAGGTTCAGGCATTAGGGCTGGTCGGATGGGTCCGGTTTGGTTTCAAACCAGGCCTAATCCTCTCAAGTTGTACGTTGGGAATATCTCGCCATGGAGGACAAGGGAAATGTTCTGTTGGGACCCTGTGTTGGGACCTGATCCAAACTCGTTGGGTACATTTTTGGGCATAACACATCAATCCATTTAATTCCCTGTTTATATTTTTTGGTCAAAAGAATATTGAGAACAATTACTCTTTTACCCCTCATCCATGGTAACGTATCTGCACAAAAATGTTTCCAAATTCCACCAGCCAAAGCTTTTTCCCATACCACATGGTGATGCACTCTCGCTCAGTCATTCTAGGGATTGGCTTACCAAACTTTTGGCTGTCCATGTTCAACAGTCCGGGCTATCAACGGGGTTCTCGACCAACAATGCATCTAGGAGCCCAAATCTCTTGAAAGCAAAAACCGTGCAAACACTCCAAAAGCACGGCATCCAGCGAAATAGAAATATCTTTTGTGGTTGTATGTTGTTAAATTCATAGAGATATTTCTGATGTACAATTGGATCCTGTGCTCTTAGGGTGGACCCAGGGGAGCTTTCACTTGTAATAAATTCTTACATGTAAATTTCTCCGGGTCCCCCCCTCTCCCCATCCCAATGGTTGGCTTTCTTTATGGCCCATACATATTTATTGGCTCACCCTAATTTACGGTTTTGGCCCCTCTCATTCAAAATTTCTGACTGTGCCCCCTAGAAGTCTAGAACAGCCAAAATTTTTTCCAATAAGAAAAGCAAAGTGGTGATTATTGTACCTTGGGATGATATTCTTGGTTATGTGGTTTAAATGAGAATACAAAGATATTCTTGGGATGATCATGTGGAACCATGCACCACCCAAATCCCGTTCAGTGTTGCATTTGTTTGTTTGTTTTTAAGAAGGCAGTAATCGTTCATTCACATCATTATTGCCCGTAGGCATTTGTGTTTTTCTGTATGAGACAAAATTTATAGTCTCATTTGCATTCATTGGCAGTGCAAATACTGATGCAAAATTTGTACAACCTTTCTTCTATCTCTATCTCAATTCTCTGTGAGGTATAAGATGGAGAGCATATCATCTTACATCATCTTGCTACCTACCTCATTCCCAAAAAAATAACTCCATTTCCTTTCATATATGGTGGAGACCACATAATTTTTTTTACTTCCCCTCTACCCACCTGTACATAGGAAACATGGAGATATTTTATGGGTGAGGGCGTGGATTGGATGAATTTAGTGGCTGTTTAAGTGGACGTGGAACCGATAACTTGGGGTCCCCATGCCAGTCATTTATGTGAAGTCAGAGTTTAGTTGTTGTGGGCCATATACAATTTATTTCTGGGATGGGGTGGTATTATTGGTCCCATTGCCAGCCAAACGGTTATCAAATTCAGCCAATCCGCCCTCCTCTATCTAGTGTATCCTTTGGTAACTTGGGGTCCCATTGATTTACAGCTAGAATTGGAATGGAATCAGAATGTTTCTTTCCCATAAACTGTTTGGTTCAGAAAGGAATCACAATAGAAATTGGAATAAACTGGAACGGGATTTGATTCCCAAGGAAAGGGGAGGGAAAAGCCATTCCACCAGGAATGGGAATGGGATTTAAATTCTGTCCAACCAAACAGTTGGCTGATTCCGATTCCAAGCCCTTGTTCCCGCAAACAAAATGGGTCCTTCCTTAGACCAAACCAATGGTCACTCTTGGGCACTCTATTCATTAAGGTCTCTCATGATAATGAAATTCCTTCTTCCTAACTAATATTGTAAAATTTAATTTTCACATTCTTGAACATTTATTTCCTACCTAATTTGCTTATTTCTTCATATCTCAGGTACATTGGTAGGAATAGTCACAGAGAACATGGAGAGTAGGATTGAAGATAGGCTTCTTGTAACAGAGAAGGATGAAACAGGGAAGTCGAGAGAAAGGATTTGGGTAGAAACAAAGAAGCTTTGGAGGGTTGCATTTCCTTCTATAATCACAAGAATAACATCATTTGGAATCATTGTTGTAACACAATCATTTATGGGTCATATTGGTGAAACTGAGTTGGCTTCATATGCACTAGTTCAAAGCATCCTTATACGATTTATAAATGGATTACTGGTATGTAATTCTCTTTTCTGTTTTCCCTTTAAAACTATCATTTGTATCAATCTTTGTCCTGTTTTCCTTGCAGTTGGGAATGGCAAGTGCTCTTGAAACTTTATGTGGGCAAGCATTTGGAGCTAAACAATACAACATGATGGGCATCTACTTACAGCGATCATGGGTTGTTCTGTTTATCACTTCTTTCATTTTGTGTCCTTTCTTCATATTCAGTGCTCCCATTTTCAGACTTCTTGGCCAAGAGGAGGAGTTATCAAGAGTTGCAGGAAAAATTGCTCTATGGTTTATTCCTATTATGTACTATTTTCTCTTTACCATGACAATGCAAATGTTCTTGCAAGCCCAACTCAAAAACATGATCATTGGATGGTTATCTACTGTATCATTTGTACTTCACTTGATCTTGTCCTGGCTTTTTGTGTACAAAATGAAATTGGGGATACCTGGTGCTATGGGTGCAATGATAATCTCTACTTGGTCCCTAGCCATAGGAGAATTGTTCTATCTTTTTGGTGGTTGGTGCCCTCAGACATGGAGGGGATTCTCCAAAAGTGCATTCTCTGAACTTTGGCCTGTGGTGAAGCTCTCTCTGTCATCTGGTGTGATGCTTTGGTAAATTTTCTTTTCCCTCATTTTCCTTTCTTTTGATTTTTGTGTATCTTTCTTGCATTTTTTTTAATTAGAATTGTTTGAGTGTGGCTATTTTGCTTCATCAGAAGTGTTTTATTTATTTGCATGTTAAATGGGGAGCATGGGATCTTTATATGGTGTGATTGTGTCTATTGACAGGGCAGAATGCATCTGAATAGGGGTGTCAATCGACCAGTTTTGGTTTTGGTTTGGATCCAATCTGATCCAAACCTTATCAATTTGGATTTGGATGGTCCATTATAATTGTTGGATTGGGCCAATCCAAAATAAATTGGTCCAAATTCTTATTGGTTTGAATTGAACCTAAACCAAATTTCCAATAATGGATCATGAGTCCAAACCTTTGTCCAATTTGAAATCAATCAAAACTAAAGCCAGCACAAAATCACTTTTATGAAAGTAATTTTACGAAAGCACTTTTGTAAAGTAATTTTATGAAAAGTATTTTTACGAAAGCATTTTTACAAAAATACTTTTATAAAAGCACTTTTACACAAGTAGTTCTATAAAAGCACTTTTACACGAAAGCACTTTTATGAAATCACTTTTACAAAAAACTTTTATGGAAGTACTTTTACAAAAGCACTTTTATGGAAGCACTTTAATAAAAGCACTTTTAATCAACACTAAATCCAGCAAAAATCACTTTTATGAAAGTTCTTTTATAAAAGTACTTTTACGAAAGCATTTTTACAAAAAAAGCACTTTTATGAAAGTACTTTTACAAAAACACTTCTACAAAAGTACTTTTTTAAAAGTCTATGGAAGTACTTTTCTAAAAGTGCTTTTTCAAAAGCACTTTTTATGAAGCACTATCAATAAAGTGCTTTTGTAAAAGCACTTTTGTGAAAAAGCTTTTATCAAAGTACTTTTACAAAAATGCTTTTTCAGTGCCAAAAGTGCTTTTATATAATTTTTGATATTTCATTCGGTTTGGATTGGATCCAAGCCAATCCATTTACATTTTAATGGATTGGATTGGATTTGGACTGGATTGGGTCCAGTCCATTTGTAAGTGGACTCACATTGGACTGGATCAGGTTGGACCAAATCCAGTCCAATTGACACCTCTACATCTAAACTTCTAAAAGGGGATAGGGTGATTGTTTTGAACATAAAAAGTAAAACAAGGTTTTGGGTGCTCTGTGTTTGTTTAACCACCTGGAACTCGGTTTTGCATGAACTAAATCATTTAAATGGAATATGGAATATTTTTCATAAATAGCTTGATCCAATGGTGCTTTAGGTCAAATTGAGGGATAAAAATTTTAGGGGTCTAGAATTGGAATCAGAATGGCCCATTCCAATTCCAACTGTTTGGTTGGATAGAATCGGTATCCCATTACCATTCCTGGTGGAATGTCATTCCCCCATTAATGAAATTCCATTCCAACTGATTCCGATTCTTGTGTAAACCAGACAGACTATGGGAATAGACCATTCTTATGTTCTTGAACTGTGTTGTGTTTTCTCTTTTGAAAAGCAAAAACATGTTGGTTTTGTTTCAGAAAACAATATATGTTTTTGAAACCATCAAAATGATGGTTTGTAGTATAGGAAGTATATAACTAACTTAAGTAACATAGTATTAAATAACCAGATGAAAATATGTTCTTTAAATCAGAAATTCAAGAACATGTTTTAGGTTTCATTTTGAAAACAGAAAATACACAAATATAAGCCAAGAACACATTCTCTATGTTTTTGTTTTAAGAAGCAATTTTTTTTCCATCTAGCTGGCTTTGCTTTGTTTTTAGAACTAGCAACAAGATAAACAATTCACAATACACAACATCCCCAATGTGCGCCAAGAGTACCAGTTCTTTTGTATTGAAGGAGAATCTTTCTAGACTAAAACTTTCTTAATTACAACTTCAGCACTTGAGATATTTTTGAGTGAATCCATTTATAAGATAAGACTCTCTGAGGTCCAAATCATATAGAAGAAAGCCATTAATTCCAATCTATGGTTAAAATTTCGACTTTTGTAAGACAAAATTGATTGTCTAGGGGTAACCACTGGGAGGGAGGGAGGGAGGTCTCCATTCCATAATTTTTATTTATATTATCTCCTTTGATAGGAACAGAAATTTCATGCTGAGGCCTTGTTTTTTGGGTCTGTTTTCAACCTCTAATGTCTTAAAAGAAAAAGACTCAGACATCAAGCTATTATTTTAATACTTCTTCCTTTTCAAACATCAGAAATTAGACCAGAAAACTTCATTGTTTGTGTTTTAATCTGCACAATATGATTTAAGGCCCCAAGAGCTTATATTTTTCTTGCTAGTGTCTTCCTTCACCAAATGCATGCAGTTTTACCTTCGACAATAGCCCATATAGCTTTTTGGATTCTGGAGTGTCTAGTTCTTCTCCTTCGGTATTTTCTCATTATTGTCTCCCCATCCATCTTGGGGCAATATTGCTCTGAATTCCTAGTTCTACAACAGTGGTAATATACATTTGGCAATTAACCTTTCATAATTTAATCCACCTAGGTAGCCACATGTTCATATTATTGGTTCCCCTAACCCTAAGGCTATGCTTGGTTTGAAGGAAAAGGTAGGGAAAGGAAGGGAAAGACAGGGAAACCAATACAAGGTTTGTAAAGGTTTCCCTACCTTTCCCTACATTTTCCTTCAAACCAAACATGGCCTATGGGATTTTCCAATGAGTCCAATGAGAAACCAGCCAGGCTGAGATGATGTCCATAGGTAGATTGTTCTAGTGAGGAGCAAAATGGTCATACTGTTCAATAAAGTTATAATTAGTGTTCACTTGCATGACTGGTTAAGCATTTGGCTATTCAGGGGATATGACATCCTCAACTCATATACTTCCAAGAATTATGTCAGAATAGGCATGAATTTTACCACTGTTTGTTTTCATTGAATTTCATATTAACTTGTTAATTAAAACAATGATAATTTCTGTACCTCTTATTTTACTGATTTTTATATCCTGATTTTCTAGCTTAGAACTGTGGTACAATGCAGTTCTAGTATTATTAGCGGGCTACATGAAAAATGCTACAGTTGATATATCTGCTTTCTCAATTTGGTAAGGTTTTACTATTTCTCTCTCGCTCTCTCTCTTTTTCACATTGTCATTTTCTTGTAGAATATCTTGACTAAGTGCATTAATTTAATTAATTTGAACTTGTAGCCTCAACATTACTTCATGGGAGTTTATGATATCACTTGGATTCTTGTCTGCAGCTTGGTATAGATCCACTTTCTCTCTCTCTACACACTCAACCAATCAAAATTTTCCCACTTATAAAAGACAAAATCATTTAATTTCCATTTTCAATCAGTGACTTTCTTATATATATTAACACAGTGTGCGAGTAGCAAATGAATTGGGAAGGGGAGATGCAAAAGCTGCAATATTCTCAATTAAAGTCAATCTATGCACATCATTGTGTATTGGGTTGTTTTTCTGGGTTCTGGCTTTGGTCTTTGGTCACGTCATATCTTATGCATTTTCGTCTAGCACAGAGGTTGCCAAAGCTGTGTCAAGTCTTTCCGTCCTACTGGCTTTCTCTATCTTGCTCAATAGTATTCAACCAGTACTCTCAGGCAAGTATATCGATCACTATCTAGCTTCTCTTTTTTTTTTTTTTTGTCTTCTGTAAATGTTGATACAAATTAATAAGCAAATGGTTTAACTATGTATGTGCTTTATATGTTTCATAAACTATATATGTGAACAGGAGTGGCTATAGGTGCTGGTTGGCAAGCTATAGTGGCATATGTCAATCTTAGTTGCTACTATATTGTAGGAGTTCCTGTTGGGATTATTCTTGGATATGTTGCTGGGCTCCAAGTTAGGGTAAGAAATTAAACCACTTGTCTACTTCTAGATTTGTAGTGACAAAAAAAAAAAAAAAAAATCCAACCCATTCTACCAAGAACTTATCTGGTTAATTGTTTTATTAATTTCTCAGGGTATCTGGATTGGAATGATCTGTGGAGTTGCATTACAAACTCTTGTGCTTATATTTATTACTTGGAAAACTAATTGGAATGATCAGGTAAGAAGATACATCTTATTAAGACTTATAAATGAGATGGATAACAAGATGTTGGTCTCCTTTTTTAGGAGTCCTTTCAATTTTCAAGCATAGTTATGGAATATAAAACTTAGAATGGAGAGCATGTAAATATTGAAAAGATATATATGGCCGGATTTTATATTTTAAAATCAGTCTTAGGCTGCATTTGGCATTCCTTATTTTAAGGACTTATCTCCTTTCTGCAGTTAAAATGCCTCAATGAACACTGAGTTTTTAACTGCAAAAAGGAGATAAGTCCTTAGAATAAGGAATGCCAAATGCACATAGCCTTACTTTCTTTGCTTGCAGTGCAAATGCATGGGAATATAAATGGGCTGATTGCAACTTCTGGTTTACTTTTGCATCAAGTTTGATTTTGTCTTGTCTGTTTGTGATAAGTAAAATAGGAAATAAAATAATGTGATCCCCACCTTATATTGATAAGTAATGGTGGTAGGAAGAAGGTTATTTGTTTGGCAATAATGTAGGAAGCAAAATCATCTAATCCCCATTTTATATGAGAGAGAATTGAAGTAGGAAGAAAGTAAAGCAAAATTTCCATCAGTTTTTGAGATGCAAAATTTGTATTGCCAATGAGTGAAATCGAGATGGAAAGTACAATTTTTATATCAGGCAAGAGTGCGAATCATAATTACAAACAGATCCTTAAGTGTAAAATCATTTTTTAAACCTTGGATACTTGCTAGGCCCAGATTAGAGTTTTGTTTTCATTTCCATGTTACCTTGGTTTCACTTATAACTTTTAAGTTTCTAATATACTTTGCTTTATCATATAGGTTAAAGAGGCACATGAACGCCTTAACCGATGGTTCTTAGCACCTTCTGAGGAGTCCAATGAGAATACGAGCCCCTGATCAGTTACCTGATTAATGACTAAATAAACTGGTGCAACTAAAAGTGAGCTTCAATCTCATTCCGGCCAAAAGTTAAGTTTAATTAATAGTTTATTAGCAAGTTTGTAACGATCCAGAGAGTTGTTCAGTCTCAAAAAGTCTTTCAAATAAAGGAACAGAGGAAAATATTAATGGTTTGCTCCTCAACAAAGGTTATCCTCCTTACCACCCACAGTGGCATTTTTGTTCTTGTCCAAGATCCAACTATTGAGCTGCTGGTGGAATTGGTAACAATGATCTTGAATTCTTTCTTAATCTTTTGTTCAATTAAACAAACATTTTATTGGATTAAAGTACAAATACTCTTGAATCATCTAAAGTTTAATTGATGATGTTCCTTGGGATTTTGCTCTTAGTTCTCAAATCAGGACTTCCAAATTGCATTTGATTCATTAGGGTAGTATTTTATGATCCATGTATTACTTGTTCATGCTTGGTTTTCTTCTTCTAGAATTGAAAATTTTAAGTAAGGCTGCGTTTGGAAACAATTCAAGTGGAGTATAAATCCCGGTTCAGGGTAAATTTGCACTCTGGTTCATTTTTGCTTGTGTTTGGCAATATTACATTTGTGCATTGACAAATGACAGATCAAGGCATATTTAAATTGATAATAAGATGTAAAAGAACATCAATAAAAAAGAAGTAAACATCTGTTTGGTAAGAAGATAAATTTGTGGGTGCCAAACTAACCAAATTTTATAATTTATATGAACCATTTTACACTCTACATATTTGCATTCACACTTATTTGCGTCATTTCCAAATGTAGCCTAAAGAGAAAAGCTTAATTAATTGTATTGATTTTCTTGTATATATGTACATCCCAAAGATAGAGATACAAGAACATATGTATAGGAAACAAGGTATGAAAATCAGACTGGACCATATACACCATCCACTCGCATTAATTAATCACGCCTCCCTTCTTCACCCTCCACGTAACATGCATGCAAGCACTCTGTTTTTGTTTTCTCTTCCGATGATGCTTTTGCTTGCTCATGGTGCGTTAGTTTTCTTTTCTTTTTTTCTTCTGTTCAAGGCTTAAACTCTGTTCAGAATAAGAAGTCTGTGAAGTTTCAAATCCTGATGTATCATTCCCTTTCAATCAGTAGTTCTATCAATCTGTTATTCGTTAGGCTTGCTTTACTTAAAATTGATACGGGCATGGAATTTACTCTGATTTCCTGTTCTGAAAGTTAGATTTAATGATCGTCTGGTTGGATCTTTTGAGAGTGAGATGAAAAATATGAAGTCTATTTAGTTGTCGAGCGGCGGCGGGCGGCCGCGCTGATGGACAGATTGGAAGAAGAAGATGAACAGTGATTTTTTATATTATTTTTAAAAAATTAATTCTTTTTAATTCTTTTTTTTTTTTAAATATAACATTTATTGATATCAGGGCCTAAAAGTTACTCCGCTATTATCCCTAAATTTTGAAATAAAAATAAATCATAATTTGCATAAAAACCATTTGCAGTAACATGTAAATTAAACACCGACATTTCTGACACTAGGAAGGATCGTGAAGATCTACAGAAGAAATGGAAGCTAAGCAAACTTCGTCCCATTTTGGAAAATTCTTTGAAAGTACTTGGTTCGAAAGGCTGATTTATTAAGGCCAAAGAGCATCCACAGCCTCAAGTCAATTAATCGAGCTTCCGCTTCAAAATAACAAGCGAGTCAACAGCCAATTCGTTATAGTTGATGAAAATGGAAGACTTGGCGGATTTGTCAGCAATTCGGTCGAACAGCTTATCTACGACCTCAGGTCCGAAGTGTTGTCTGATGGGTCCATCCAGAGCAGCTCTCATGTGTGACACGAAAAGCTTGGCTTTATATGCAGCATCATGATTCATGGGACGATCCAGTGTCTCCATTCCTTCAACGCTGAAACACCCATTTCTTTCTATCAATGCTTCCAGCTGCTTGGGCGATGTGGGGTAGATGGGCAAATTGAAGGAGTCCACTTTATCTTCACTCACTAATCCCTTTCAACAAAATCAAATATTCACAAAAATGACTCAAATTATAAGAAATGCATAGTTGACTGGCCGCATGTATTGATTCTCATCGTCTATTGGCTAAATGGGTGAAGATTAATTAATTGGAGTGATCTAATCCGTCCAACCATCCACACTGGGCTAGCTATATCTCATACAACCGAACTTCTTATCTTCTTGGGATAATTTGGATATGATGTATCTTTAATGCCATTGCCATTGAAATTCAATTTCACTATTAGGGCAATGAAATAGAAAAAAGCAAAATCCATCCTAAAAGATTTTTGACAAGAAGGGCTAGGTGCCATTTGGCAGATCTTTTTCAAGATTTTCCAGCAGTTCAGATGGCTAAAAGACATTGAATTTTTAGGATATTGTCTTTATAGACAAAGTTCATTCGATAAGCGGTTTGATTTATCAAGATTTTAAAAACATGTTTAGAAGCTATTTATCACATAAAAAGATTATAAAGCTTCTCAAAATTTGGCATTTTCAATCTTTCTGCATGTGTCTTCTCATCTTTTCAGCTTCTAATTATCAGATTGAAAAGACCAATTTTCAATCTTCCAGCTTGACAAAGCCCAAAAGACCCACACGGGAAGACTTGCCGAACACCGCCAATACATGTGAAAAAAGTATTTGAGCAATTGTGGCAAAATGGGTTGATGATCCCTTACCATTTTGGCCATGTCCAGTAAGCAAGATCCCAAGAAGTCTACCCATGCTGCAAAAGTGGATTGAGACATTGGGGTTTCATTTGGAATGGTAGGGATTATAATGGTCATCAAGCCTCCAGAGACCATCTCTTGGGCCCTAGCATCAAGAAAGGACAGTATATCCTTGGAGAATTGAGCCGAATAAGCCTCTAGGACTTCATTAGGGGCAGTTGCACAATGGATCCTTCCTTTATTCCATGCCGGAGAGGTTTTGTCCACCACTTCCGGTGGGACTGCAGAGAGCCAATGGAGTGCGTATGAGGAGTGTACAAAATGGAGGGAAGCCTTGGGAAACAGCCGGCCATGAAAGGAACCTGGCACTCCGGCTGCAAAGTAGGGCCGTTCGGGAACAAGGGATTTGAAAAGTTTGTTGAAATCATTGGAGGAGTGGTCAATGAATAGAACTAGAAATTCAGGAAGATCAGAACTGAAAACTCCATGAGAGTTGTACTTGAGCACCACAGCTTCTATTATGTTCTGCACTGCGATGAAGGTGTTGGGTCCAACCGAGCAGCCCAAATCAGCGATTGTGAAAGTGTTGGAAGAACAAGGGAGATGTTTGATGTCAAGCTTCTCAGCAACTGCTGCTTCAATCTTCGCCTTGGCCTTATCCACTCCCTCTTTCTGTAAAAGCAGAAGAAATATAAGTTGTTATAGTGAAAAAGAAATACTTGACACTAAACAGATCTGTTGAAGCTTTATTGTGATTGAGATCGATTGAAAGCCCATTCAGTACTCTTCATTAATAGTCAGAAGGACTAGAACATACATGAATTCTTGATGAGAAAAACTCTACTGTAAAATTAGAAAGTAAAGCTAGCTCTTGCGGAGGATTGCCTGATAGCTCGAATTGTGGGCATAGCTGTAGGGGCCGTCTCCACCATTCATGGGAAATGCTTGACTGATCTGCTTTGCCATCTCTGTGTGTGGGCGCGTCTGTGGAGTCCGGGTATCCTACACTCAGTATGTGGGCAGGGGTGCACTTCCTTCCATTAATAAATGAATACGTCTTGTGTTCAGAGTGTGAACCCCACGTGCACTCACATGGATGTAGTGAAACCAAACGGTAAAACTTCTGTTAAAGTAATATTTTTATTTTTTTAATTAAAAAAAAAGATTTATAGTGAACAAAATGGAGTGGGAACTGACCCTGGACTCTAAATGATAAACCCTTCTTCAAGCTTCAGCCATTAACGATGCAGAATTGTGGATGGGATCCACACTCTGAACAGAAGACGTATTCATTTCATCATTTGTTATTGTAAGTAAACGCCCTCCCACATGGCTGACATGGTTACAGCACTCCCTTGTCTTTGTTTAAGGTGGGGCTTGGAAACGGCAAAGAGGTACTGCAACTTGCAAACTCTTGCCTAACATGGCAAAGCAGTCACTGCGTGGATTTCTCGTTTTAGGAAAAGTATTTGGTGTCGATGTTGAGAATATCATACCGTTTTCTAAAAAAAACAGTACTGATAGTGCTGGCAGCAATATTTTTAATATGGTCTATCTTATCCGATGTCCAAGATGTCACATCATTGCACTGCTAGCAGTGATGCAATGTTTTCTCATAAAACAAAGAATTTGATATTGCTTTAAACCATACTTTTCCGAGACGTGGCCGAAATTAAATAAGAAAGCATTATTTGAAATATCACTTTCTCTAATGTGTCACTGTTTTTTCAGAAAATGACATTAATGTCAAACACCCACTACAATCCCTCATTTCCTATGCTGCAATATTGAATTCCACGATAAATCAATATACCAAAGAGTATGGCTTATCCAGATAACTGATACCTTCCAATTGGAAGGTGAATAGGTAATTTACCCACAGGCCAATGACACGTTCTCCCTCCTACCTCTCGGTAACGTGTATTGCAAAAGAATGCTAAAACTTCACTTACCTTGACAAGTAAAACCTGTAAATTAAATACTTGCCTTAGTAAATATACTTATATACCTATGTAAATAAAAACAAATAAGGCCTTAATAACACTATTAAGCAATAGAGTCTAAATGGAGTAAAGAATAAAAACTTATTCAGGGACCTCACCAAAACAAATACCATCTCAGGAATGTCTGACTCTAACATAATGAGATAAACCAGTAATATAACCAACCTTAAAAACCAACTGACACATCACCCTTCCAACACATCAACTCCAAACTTCTTAGATTTATTCCACAGCCGTTCTCTTGATCCTCTTCCTGTAAACTTCTAGGAAACTTCACCATACATTAATAGTATTAATTGGCATTTGGCACTTCCTACTTAGTCAATATAACCAACCAACTTAATTATGGCGTACCATTGCTTGTCATTCATTTATTGAATATTGCAATTATATTTTAAGGAGAATGACGGTTCAGTCCAGGGTTAGAGTTTTTAGGCCCAAAATACAGTTAGGTGGGTGTTAGTTTGAAATTAATGCTAATTCATGGGTAAACATTGATGTATAATATAAAGGTTTTTGATATATTGAATATTTAATTATAACTCTGCGTAGAAATCAGAAATCTGCAATTGGGCCTGTTAAACCTCCGCTAATGCTTCGTTTAAATATTTATACATTGTGATTTTTTATAGGATTTAAACCTCTCATGTGAAATGATGTTGCTACATACAAATAATACCCCTCCCCTTAATTATCTTCGATAATTCTGTCTGACTTTGACATCATATATATATATATATATATATGCTTTCAAAACTCTACTTTTGCCCTTTAAGAAATTAAAATAAATAAAATCTCAAAAAACATAACTTTCCAATACAGTGAGACAATGCAGCATTGAGTAACATCACAGTTGGGTTTGTGGTGGTCAGTGGCGAAAAGGTAAAAGGAACCATCCTTTGGGGACAATGAAACTTGAACTCAACCCTCTAAGTTTGAATTGATAACACCGTTATTTAGAGAGAGAGGACGTTTTGAAAAATCGTAGATCATTATTAGTTCATGTTTGATTTGTATTTGCATATATTTAAAGAGATCGGATTGCTCCCAACTAAACCAATACAATTTATATTGAAGTAGTGAAGTAATGGGTTGTATAAGCTTGTATTATTATAATAATTGAGGATACTATAATAATGTATTAGAAAAGATAGTGTTGATTGCACAAGATTTCTATCTTACATACCCTTATTATGTGGGATCTTTTTTATTTTTGAATCTAATCTTAGAGCTTGGCTTTAGAAATAAGGTTGCACAAGATCTCTATCTATTCAATTGAGGCAATCTATAGTGGAGATCATAGGCTTTCTTGTTTTCTTAATTCAGATGGAGCAGTTTTAATGGTTCACTTTGAAATTTTGGAATATATTTAAGCATAAGAGTATTCTTTTATGGATTCTGTCAAATATAACGGCCGTTATATATATAGACAGGGAAGGTTTAGGTCCTGCTAAAAAAGAACATGAAAGGTATAAACATTTATGAGAAAATTCAGGGGAGTTTTAAGTATTTTACAAAAAAAAAAATCAACTCCTTTGTTTCTCTATAAAAAAAGTAAATTCCTTTGCGTAAATTCAGAATCTTATATATATATATATATATATATATATATATATTACGGAGTGGGTGATTTTTCCTTGTGCTAAATGGAATTTATTCGTGCGAGTAGATTAGCGCTCTCACGTGCAGATGTTTTGTATGTGTAAAAGACATTTGTTTGTTCGACCAAGGATTTGGTTACAAGAGAACGGCGAGCATCGAGGAAGAAATCCAACGGCGAGCTTCGAGGAAGAAATCCGATCTGGTGACCTCGGATGGCTCTGTTTTGCCATCCGAGAAGAAATCCAAGGAAGACCATCTTGTTTCAGTTGTGCCCCCCGTAGAAAACCCTGCTGCTCTTTGATTCGCTTCTACTGCAACCCTTGTAAGGTTTTTGGAGATGGATTCGTTCCCTTCCAAGTAGACCTGTTCATGGGCCAGGTAGCCCGATGGCCCAGTCCACACTCCGGTCGGGCTTGGTCATGTAATTAGGCCTGTGAGCCTAACACAGTAAGCTCGAGTGTATTACAGGTCAGGCTCGGGATTTGTCAAAAAAGCCTGGCCCGACTCAGCATTATATATTTTATAAAATACATAATATGTATTTTATATATTATATTAAATATATAAATATAATATAATATATATATTTTTTATTTTTTTTTATAATCTCTCTCTCTCTCTCTCTCTCTCTCTCTATTCAGCCACTTCAGCAGTAGTAACAATATGGGCTAAATTTCAGGCTTGGGCCCTGGCCCGGGCTTCGGCCTTTTTATGAGGGTTGGGCTCGGGCCCAAGTTGTAGGCCCGATGGTCGGGCCGGGCTCGGGCTCGGGCCTTAGAAAAATCTATTAATACAGAGTGAAAGCCCGGCCTGAGCCTGGCCCGGTCCATGAACAGGTCTACTTGCAAGGTATGTGGTTTTAACTTTTTTTTTTTCATTGCATTCGTTTTGATTTTTTCTCGTTCTTCAAAATCTAGGGTTTTTCAACCTCAGTGTTCTATTGTATTTGTTCTCATTGTTTTCTCTTTCCCGGTTCTCGTTGTAACTAATTTGCTCATCTTCTGTTCTCGGAAGATGATTGAGAGAAATTGGAAGTAATTGATTGAGAGAAAAAAATGTGGAAAAAAAGAGATAAAATAGGAAATAATAAAAAATCCTTTCTTATATAACAGATTTTTTTTCCTTGCATCTTGTCTGAAATTTTGAAATTCCTACAGTTTCTTTTTTCTTAAAAAAATCGTTTTGAAGGAGGCCAAAAACTATACCCAAACCAAAATTAACTACTTTGGTTGCAGACAAGTAGATCCATCAGAGTTAAGGCTCAATACCCATAGGCTTTTTCCTAAGATGTCCAATTTTGATTCTTATGAATAATCTTGAAAAGGGCTCTTGAGTTTGAGATGATGCCCCCATTATTTGGACTTTCATTTTAGCTCAAATTCATCTCTTTACACTGAACCAGCATTTACACCCTTAATCTAAAGTATCTATGAACACACACCCATTTCTACTTAAAAGAACCACAAAACCAAATACCACCAAAGTGATTATTTTAGGACAAAGAAGCAAAGACTTTTGTATGATTGTAGTCTTTAGGTATGCCTTTAAGTTAGACCCTTTTTCTTCCTTGGGGCTCCTTGAAAGTCCATAGTCCATACACAAGACGAAACCAAACAGGAAATCGGAATTGAGAAAACAAAATCATATCATCCTCGAGTGGAAAGGACCAGACCCTAAAGGAACAGTAAACAATTAATGTCCATGTCCATCTAACTTTCATAGATAGACACATGAGGAAGGAAACAATAGTTGACAGCTATATGTTCCAACTTCCAACCCAACAACGCGACCACTCACCACCCGACGTAAGCCATGTTGAGCAGCAGGCAGGGGGTATGACTGATGATTGTGATGTACTCATGCATGCAGCTCTTTTAACTACCGATTAAACCCAATCCAACTTGCATCCCTAAAAACAGAAAGTTGAGAGAAAATCTAAAGGAATATTTAACAACTTTTTCCTCAACTTTCTATTGCTTTCTTAGTTTATATTAAATCAAACACAAAGTAGGGTTTTCGTTTGCACTGGCATAAATACATGAAGGCAAATGAGTTAAGCTTAAATTCTGGTTTATTTTTTAGATAAAAATACGAAAATCTCCCCTAAAATTTCTAACAATCATAAAAATATCTTCTATAGTTTCACTTTAACAAAAACTTCCCTAGATTTTTTAAAAACCCAACAAAAATCTCAGACGGAAAATGTTAACTACCTATTTTATCATTTTTCAAATTAATTTGCATCTATTTTTACTAAATACTTCAATCAAAATTTTATCCTCTTTTCCTCTTATATCGTTCTATTTACCCTCTTATCTTATCCCAGTTTATCAAGTTTTAATAGTAGAATAATACAGCACAAGGGTTCAAGGGATTCTATTGACTTTATTTTTCCTTTTAGTTTTCTTCATCTTTGGCGATTTCTTGGTGATATTGATTGAACACTTAATTTGCATGAAAACCACTTGTCTCTCCCTCTATTTCGCACGTACGACTCGTGTTTACTCGTGTTTCTAGAACTTTTTTCCCGCTCTCCCCATCTTCCTCTGACTATTTCGTCTCACTACTCCTCTCTCTCTTGCTTCGACACACTTTTCTTTCTCTCCCGGTTTCCATTTCTATCTTCCCGCCCTCTCTCTCTCACCACTTGCTCTTAAAAACCGGGAACTTCCATGACTTCTTCTTCAAGGTTTCTCCTCTGCTTGGCTTCTATCTCGTCTACATCGGTTGCAGATCAGACCATCCCCTCTTCCCCCTGTTTTTCTGTCTCAACCGTCGAACCGGCGGTAGATCAGCCAGAAGGAAGCCAGACCCACCGTCCCCTATTTGGTGGTAGTTCCAGCCTATCATACTAGTCTCTAGCTGGTTTGCACGTAGTTCCAGCCATGCCAGACCCAACGTCGCGGTAATTTCTCTCTCTAGCTGGTTTATCTCTTTGCCTTGAACATACAATCTTCTCACAGAGGGGCCTATTCCCTTGGGGCATACAGCGATAACACTAATGTTCTTAGGGAAATCAAGCCCTAATGACTGTAAATGTCCAGGAAGAAATCCATGAGAAAGCCCAAGTATGGTGTTTGGCTTCATGTGAGAGAATACTTTCTGATAATTATCTGCTTGTGCTGCATCGGAAGTCAATAGCAACACCAGATCACTACCAGAAATAGTTTCCCATATATCACCAAGGGTACCACTTTCTTCGGTAAAACCAGCAGCACGAGCTTCCTCAAAGGAACGTGAGCCCTTCCTCAGACCAATCTTGACCACAAAGTCGGATTTTGCTACTACAAAAGAATCTCTCAAGTTCCTGAGCTTGGTTAGGCCCCTGAGACCCCCACCCAATGACGCCAATCTGCTTGATCCCCTTGAAGGCATCTGGCAGCAAGAACGTAGGACCACTCAGAAACATGTCTATTATTGCAGATATACAAGGAGTATATTTTACAGATTTATATACATAATTTTGGAGAGATTTAAACCTGCTAATCTTTGTAATATACTTTTTTTTTTCTTCCTATGCTTTTTCAGTCAAAGGGAACTCAAAGGATATTGACCCCTCCATGATTGTGAGCAATGCGGCAACAGAAAGGTTTCATGTTAGCCATTTTAGTGTCCAGTGGCAATTGTTTACTGACATGAAGTGGGCAATACTTTCCTGTTTCTAGACTATTTTAAAAGCTTTTTGCAGAACTCTTTTTATTCTTCCTCCACAGCTCAAAACCCACAGTATTTTTGTTAGGGAAAAAATTACAAATTTGAATAAACGAATTGTTGTTCTGTAATTGCACAATTCGCATGTTTCTCATTCTAGTTGTGTTTGCCTTAATATTGATGTGTTTGAGTGGTGGTGTGTTTATTGTGGACCTTTCTCATTTTAGTTGTTTGACCGACTCTTTAGGGACTGGGTAGCTTAGGCTAGCTCAACAATGAATCCTTAGTTGCTGATTGCCTATACATTCTTTTTTCAATACCAATAAAGATCCAATGATTAACAATTCAAAAGAAAAAGAATGCTGTAGTCTATTACATACATTTAAATTGTAGGTGGGGAGCAGCCAAGGGCCCTGCCCTAATTTTTCATGGTTTTTTTCCATGGTTGTTGGTTGTTCTTTGAACTTTGTACTTTCTGTTCTTTTTTTTTTCCCTATAACA
The DNA here is from genome assembly GCF_056320005.1 of Nelumbo lutea. NCBI lineage: Eukaryota > Viridiplantae > Streptophyta > Magnoliopsida > Proteales > Nelumbonaceae > Nelumbo > Nelumbo lutea. The sequence continues at coordinate 16,885,996 of NC_142689.1, read as the reverse complement.
AAGCTTTACTCTTATTGATTAAAAAGAACATAGCAACAAGTCCGACAAAGTGCACCTAACAATGAGCCTTGCTTGGGAACCTAGGTGCACCTTCTAAAATACTGTATGTACCCTCAATTTTTTTAGAATTGATTCATTTATGATATCATGTAGAGACCATTGATCAGTTCAGGTGCATTAGTTATAAGATCTTGAACTGCCATTTGTTTGAATGTGCCTCACATGTACTTGTTGAATTCTGCTATTCATGGGGCAACTTTTAACCGGGAAGCTTTTGCCAGTTTCCAAAAGTCCAAAATAAGCCTTTTGTTGTAGGCATATCTTAGAATTGAAAAATGAGAACTCTGGAAAGATATGCCTATATCTTTCCATTTAATTCATAAATCATTTTTCTCGTGAAGTTTAGCTTATATCCCATTTGAGAGGGCTTTTGCATTGGAGTCGAGGTGTGTTGATTCAATTGTGGTGGTGATTGAATACTCGTGTTTTGGAGAAGCTACATGTAGTAATTTCCTATTTGAGTAAATGACGTTTCTTGCATCTAAAATACAATGATCAATTTTTCGGTTCTTACCAAATACACCTACTGTTCATGTGTTGGACCCGACTTGATGCACCAGAAGCTGTGTCCCAAATAAGTCATCTCAAATGGGCACTTAACCTTACTCTATTGCATTGCATGCGAGATTTCTTCTCATCATACCCTTGTGATCTCATCAGAGTCTGGATCTTTGCCCACAACAATTCTATCAACGTCTACTTGTATAACATCGCAGTCACACATGGAGAACATCTCATCTTTCTACATAGTATTATGCACAGGGAGGTATTTCCAATACACAGGGATAATGTATTGTGGGTAGACATGAACAGAGTTATAGTGGATAGGAGATCCAGAGCCGTTCAGAATTGTTTTCTTATTCACCACCGTGTGCAGGGTCTCATCAAGATTGCATCTATGCCTCAGATGTACGTCTCAGTGTGGACTGGAAACATCTCCCACAGTTATCATTGTGTGATGCTCCTAATATACAGTTGGAATGTGTTGTGAGGCACCTTTGGGGCATGCTTTGTGGGGGTGGGGCGCATATGCAAATTCTGTCTCATCCAGCCAAGGCCCTTTTTTATTAGTGCACTAGTAGCCAAGTATTTGCTGAAGCTTGTGCATTTCATGGTGGCTTGGAGATGGCCAAAGTTTTGGGTTTTCATATGGTTCATGGGTGTTGCAGTTCTTTATCTCGAGTTAATATTATGAAGAAAGTCTCCTCCTTGCCCATGCTATTTGTCAAGTGTTTGAGGTAATGTTGAAGATCATAGAGAGTGTAGAAGTTTAAATTCTTCAAAAATAAACATTGGGAAGGCAATAGAATGGCCGATGCTCTCTCTAATTTAGGTGGTGTTTTGTACAACTTTAATTTATTTGATAAACGGTGCTATATTATTCTTAAATCAGCATTTATCCCATCATATTAAATAGTACGCATAAATATTCACAAAAGAACTTGATTTATGTATGCATCAATCATCCAAGAAACTTCATTAATTTTAACGATTCTCTCAACAATTGAACCCGTAAAGAAGCCGTTTGTAACAATGATTTCATCTCTATCCTCTCCTGCATGGGATAAGGGAGGCATGATGCCAAGTCATGGTTGTGTGGGAAATATCCCCAACATCACTACTGTTCACATATATCTATGCCAATGAAAATATCTAACGCTTGAATGGTAAATGCCATAAACACGTGGTCAAATTACAAGAAGCTGATGATGGTCTGAAAATATTTCAATATCGCAAACATTATCCCTTCAAGGATGGGATGGTTCAGTGCCTATTACTTGAAAAGGGGATGTAGTGATGTTAGGAAATTCTCTTACATCCATGCCCATTGTGCAATCCGAGCTACGTGTGTCAATTGGACTGGATTTGGTCCGATCCGACCCAGTTGAATAAATGGATCAAGTTCAATTCAATCTAATGAATGTTTTGAATTAATTTGAACTAGTCTAATTTAATGTCTAGATCATTCAATTTGTTCAAATTCATTTTGATTTAGATTGATTTCAATTCAAATCCAGTTTATTGATACATATTTTTATCTTATATCAATGGATCAGATATTGACTTAATCGAACCTAATCCAATATAAATTTGTTACGGACGAACCAGGTCCAATCCAATCTAATAAATATTTTTGATCAGATTGATCCAATCCAATGTCTTGTTGGTGCATCCAATCCATCCAAATTGATTTTAGATTGGATGGGGTCCAATCCAAAACCAGTCCATTGACACCCTTAATCCAAGTTGCCAAATGTTTTTACATTTATTGGTCTATTTATTCAATTCCCTATGGTCACATTGTGTTATGATATGATCCAAAGGGGATAGAGAAGGATTATTTTCTCCGCACTTTATAATGTGCAAGCTAGCTCCAGCCAATATCTTTTGGCTTAATCTTCTTCGGGACATGGCACTCTATTTAGGCTTCGGCTCATAAGACTGATTTATCAGTGTTTTCAACTCGTCGTTCATTCGGTCGATCGGATCATTTGAACTGCCACCCAGCCCAGTCAAGATTTCGGATTTGGTTCAATCAAAGATCCGTCAGACAGTAAAAAATAATTGACTTAGTCAAGAAGCATTCAATCTGTCTGGTTCAACCGTTGACCCATTCGATCTGGTCACCGGGTTGCAGGTTGCACATTCGATATATGTAAACTTTTGGAGGCCATAACCTTGCACTTCAATGTCTGATTGGGGTGATTTTTTTTTTAATTTTTTATTTTGGGTAGATTTTCGAGATCTATGCATTCCAAGGTGATGTAGGCGTCTTGACCCACTACTTTCGCAAAAAAAGAAAGAAAAAAAAAACATTTTTTGGCCTCAAATTATAATTTTTAATATTTTTTATAAATAAAAAATTAAAAACTGAGCTAAAAATATAAATTAAATACAAAAATACATATAACATATCTAAAACATATTTATACATTATTTATTGATAAAATATATATTTATACACATATGTATATAAATATATATATACTCAATACATATATATATATATATATATATATATATATATATATACACACACACACACACACACACACACACACACACACACATATATATAGAACGGTCTGAACTATTCGACCCGATCAGTGGAATCCGTGACCCGCGACTCGGAGGCAAAAACGGTTCGGCCTCCGGGTTGGTTTTTAAAACATTGGTTTCAACTCTCATGTAGAAGATGATTAAATGAGACCTGAATTATCATAGACTAAGGTGGCATTTGATAAATCTAAAATATGAAGTCTGAAAAGTTAGAAATATATTAAAACTATCTGAAATCTAAAAAGAGGCATTGATGCTTTTCTACTTTTGAGAAGCTCTAAATACTTTGGCTTGTTTGTATTGGACCGAACTCTTAACATCTAAAATACCCTGTTTTTACTATTTTACCTCTAGAATAGACTATTTGGTATATTTGAACTCAATTTGTACTATTTCATATATAATAATTATCAAATTCAAAAATAATATTAAAAGCGTACAAAAATTAATAAAATATATAATAATTACAAAAAATAATTAATAATTAATGAATAACGTAATTAAATTAATAAAAAATAATTACTCACTATTAAAAAATAATAAAATAATTAAAATTTAATAGTGCAATTAATAGTTATAATAATATTGAACTAACATAAAAAATAATTAAATACATAATAATTATGAAAAATAATTAATAATTAATAAATAACGCGATTAAAATAACAAAAATAATTACTCATTATTAAAAAATAATAAAATGATTAAAATTTAATAGTGCAATTAATAATTATAATAATATTGAGCCAATGGGAATAAAAAATAATTAAATACAGAATAACTACGAAAAATGAATAATAATTAATAAATAATGTAATTAAATTAATAAAAAATAATTATTCACTATTAAAAAATAATAAAATGATTAAAATTTAATTGTCTGCCTATCAGAGCCAAACAATGAGTTTAGCAGAAACATTGACTATCATGGGCCCAAAGGTTGCATGAACACCTCTAGGAATGCCATGGAGATGAAGAAGGCAGAAGTTGGAGCTAAGGTCCAAAATTTTACAGAATGAGCTCTAAAATGTATAGACTTCTACTCCCATTGTCGGGGAAACAAGGATAGAGTAAAATCAAAGTTCAGCTGTTGAGATCCAACTCCAATTGTCAGCATTAAAAACATTTCTAGATCTTGCTGGTAACTAACCAGCTTAGAGGAAAGGATTTAACAAAAGCTTTTGATGTGGAATGCTTTCCCCTCAATCTCTTCTCTTAGCTCATCTGACCCTGGTTGGGCATTTGGTATTTCTACTACTGCAATTCAGGGGTTGCTGGGAATGGTGGTAGAAGGTGATGCGAACAATGCCAACCAGTGTTTTCTTGAAGCATCATGTTTTGGGAGCACCAAGCTTGTCCGTATCTTATTGCAGATAGCTCAAAGGTATAGCTTAGATGTAGATGACCCATAGAGTAGGAATAGCACCTACTCTATGCAACTCATTGACAGACACAGTGAATCTGATCTGTGAACCTGAACTTGATGACCAGTGATCCACTTGGATTTCCATGAAAGTGCACACAAACACACTGCTAATCATCTCAAAATATCCTTTAAAATAACAATTTTGTGTAATATGGAATGACTACTAAAGCAACAACATACATTTGGTTAATGATACAGTGATATCATTAACCAATATCCCATGGACTGATTCAGCCATATCCCATGCATTTTTCTGTTATTACTGGTAAAAACTATACAGTGACATCTCATTAGTTGATAGGTTTATTCAATTCTGCTGGCAAAACTTATGTTTACCCCAAAATTTACCAAAAACCGTATCATTAAAAAAATATGCAATTCTGGGTTTAAACTAGTTTCAACGAGATGATTTTGAAGATGCCCAATTGTCTTCTGCCAACATACTTCAAGGAATCTAAAGATGGGTTGTTCCCCATATTCGATAAATTGAAGAAAACTACAAAATTAAAAGAAAAAAAAAAACTCCAAAGAAAATGAATCTAGGTCAGTTCTTCTACCCAACATACATTTGGTTAAAGATAAATCTTACAGAGAATCTGGATAAAGCAAATCAAACGAAAATCATTCTTGTTTATCCATATACCACAAAGAAAACGAACCCAAATGGTTGAATAGCATAAAACATTCCTGTTTATTCAACAAGCATGGCAATAAAAAAGAAAAAAAAAAAACTGAAGATTGCGAGGGTTTTTGAGGGAGTTTCTTCAAATTTGGTTCAAAGAGAAGGTTCTTCAGTTCGAAGCAAGAAGAGAGCAGATTCGGTTCGAAGTGAAGGTTCACAGAGAAATGGCAGTGGATCTTGCTTGCAAAGAGGATGACAGTGAACTCTTTCTCGGTTCAAAAATAGGGTGAATGACCTAATTTTTTGGGTTTTATTTGAAGGACAAATTGTTGTCATTTTTAATTTTTATGAGGAGAATATCATCCTTTATCGAGGTCTGAATGGCCTCTGAGCACATTAAGCACTTGCCCAACCATTTTCATTTTAAGATCTGAAAAAGCATTTCATACCCAATATTAAGAGGCACATCCAAACGGTTGTGGCACCTGAAAATCAACTATTTCAGACTTGAAACGTCCGAATAGTGCGATGAAACGCCACCTAAAAAAAATTATGACCAATCAACACGTATCATAAATATGTTAATGGGATGGATTTTATCAAAATTTATGAGTGAGTTTTGATTGATCAAAATGCTTCCTGCATGTCTCTCTGGCAAAATAGATTTTCCCATAAAATCTTCTTTTCTACTTATATTAATCCACGTCTTTTAAAATGGAGAGATGACAACTGAGAACCCACTTAAGCCCACAAACTTGTTAGCCCATGTGACAAGTAGTTTTTGGGGCCCAGGTTTTCCTTTACCTTTTATATTATGAGTTAAATTTTAACCCAAAAGATCTTTGGCACGTGTAAATGATAACCTATTTTTCAATTTCCTGCAACTGCCCTCAAAGGCCTACGAAAAGACGAGGATGCCCCCCAGGCAGCCACTTATCAAATACCAAGTGGGCTGAATAATTTGTTAGTATCAATAATAATAATAATGTTAAAATTATCTGATTATTCTGGTTTTGATGTAAACAAATGTTTTCAGCACATTAATGCTTTTACTCTTTAATTTATTCAAAAAATTGTAGCTACAACATCATTAAAACCATGCTGTTTTTGTTAATATGGTAGTTGTGGTCGTTTTTAAAAAACAAAATCGTTCATATATATTGACGAATGACGAATACCTCTCCTTGATGAGCTTTGTGAAGATCCTATTCACTATGAGACAAAGGCATTTTGATGATGCCAAATTCACCAAGTTAATTACCACGATGCTGATCGATCGAACCGGCAACAAAGTTTGTCCAACTGTCGCTCATTGTATCTCCAACTATTGCTAAAGCAACGAATTGGGAACAAAATCTATCACCTATTAATGCTGCTTCTTGTATTTCCAACTGTACTGTTACTAAGTCAATGTAATGACAACAAAGGTCGATCAACGTCTATATTGCTGAACATTGGAAAGTTTTCCCTCGGATGCATACCTCGGGACTCTCTGTCTTTCTTTTCTTGCAGGTGCCTACGGAAATAGCTCAGTTCATACTTCATACGACCTCCTCGGCTTATCCAGTTATCCAAGTCCTCCTTCTCTTTATATTGCATTGGCCTGGGCTTTCATGGCGAATTCATTCAAATTTTTAACAAAACGCCAACGTAAATCCACCCGAGTTGCACTCATAGAAAGTAGTAAAACCATTTACGTATCCATTTTATTCCAAACACCACTCAAATTAATTACTCGAATGGGGTGACAACAACGGCAACCAGCGAGGTCGAGACCCCCTGCGATCCTCCACACAAGCTTAATTATAATTAGCCTTTGACTATGATGGGGCTGCAAAGGAGCCAAAAGCACTGTTCATTGGCACCTTGAAGTAACCAAATTGAGTGACATCATCAACAATGGGGACGTTATTTATTGAGAGCCTTATCCTCCACGTCTGGAAGAAATACATCATACACCAGTAAAGCCTGTCAATGTTGACGATGGGATTGTTAATTGTGGAAGTAGTGCATCTCAACAACCAAGACGAACTCCACTGTTTCATGGAAGTGTATGTCTCAAATATTTCCACGTTTTCCCTCTGAAGCTTCCATTGTTTTTCTTTTCTTTCTTTTTTTTTTTTTTTTGTGCCTTAATTTTCATTGCCATTTTCAAAGAAGTGGCCAAGTCTGGTTGTGTTTGTTTGCGGTCTAAGAATCGGACAAATGTAATTAAATGTTCCAGTCCGATTTTGTAGCTAATTTAACATCAATTGATGTAAATGTTCCAGTCCGGTTTTGTGCAACTCCATCGATGTAATTGTACTCTTACACCACATTCAAATGCAGTCTAAAGAGTTCCATACCGGCCCAAGTGGGCCAATAGATCACAAGCTGCTGAATTGAAGAACTAGTTGGGTATATATGTGTAGAAATCAGCAAAATCTTATTAACAAAACTCTAATCTAAATTTATTGCATGCAAAGGAAAGGTGGATTTGGGTTATCACCTCCTATAAAGTTCAAGATTCGTATACTTCAGTGTCAAATAGGGTGCTTACTAACTAGGTCTAGAGTTGGACTAGATTCCTATTGAATCTTGGATCAGAGAGAGGCCCATTTATGTTTGGGTCCAAGGTCCCTATTCCCTAAGCATGCCCATCTGTGTATTGAAAAATCATTTCAGTAATGGGAGAAATTAATGTCTTAGAGTATATTATAAAGCCGATGATGGTCACTTGGCACCCCTCCAAATAGGAGGCACCATGGAACTGCAGGCTATCAGTGATATGGCCAGTGGGCCTCACATACACCCTCCCCTACCCCACCTAAGGTTCCTCTGTCGTGTAATGTGTAGACCGGAGAGAGAGATGGTACATTAAGATTATGTTGGATTTGAAAGAAAATGCAGAAAAAGATAAGAAAATCTTTACAAATCTTATATAGGTTTTTCTGTCTTTTCCTTTCTTTTCTACCGTTTCCTTCAAACCAAACATAGCCTAAGTGGTATCCCTTGCCTTGATTTCTGTCTTTACCATCACTAGGTGGTCTTCATGACCATGAGAGAAAGTTTCTCTAACAACAGTTTCTTCGGTTCACTGGGTAGCAGGCCCATGTGTTCTTCTGTGATGAAGGAGATAGGATGTCTGGGGGATGTCGACTACTGATTTCTCCGGACCTTATTTGTACAGAACAAATTATGGCCCAAAAGACAATTGTCAGGACATTACATTCATATTGAGTCCTTTTGGAATAAAAATGATTAAGACTTTGAACAACCGATATTAATTGAAAAAAAAAAATTAGTGCCAGGATAGGGTATAGGGCTGAATGCTGATGTTGTCTAGACGATTAAAAAAATGTGGCCAATCCAGATGGGCCTCTATTGAGTATCCGTTTGGGAGGGTTGAAGCACAGCGGCTTCTGTCTTTCTAAGATGGCCCCCCGCAAAGGCATTTAAGCTATATTTTGATTAAAAAAAAAAAAAAAATCCGGAGAGCCCACATCGGCTGTCAATTACTTATTTGAATCTTGCCCTCCCAAACAGGTCCTCAGCCATACCCACACCATCCTTTCTTGTGGCTGAATTAGGTTAAGCTATAGGTTTTATGCTGCATTAAGAATTTAGCTAATATCCAGATGATTCTCCACTCAATGGGCCGTCTGAATCAGTTGGATCATCCTTTCTCATTGATGAAACTGGAGAAGTTGTGTAGATTAACCTACTTGATCCGACCAGTGTTTTCAACCCGGTCATGATTCCGGTTTGATTCAACCTCCGACCTATTATGTTACAAAAACCCATTAACTCTGTCCTTTCAGATGGTTGAACTGTAGATGTGTTTAGACCTATTCATGGGCCGGGTAGTCCGATGGCCCGGCCCAGATCACACCCTGGTCGGGTTTGGTCATGTAATTAGGCCCATGGGTCTGGCCTCGGGCCTAACACAGTAAGCCCGACTGTGCTTCAGGCCGGGCTCGGGATTTGTCAAGAAAGCCCAGCCTGGCCCGACTCAACATTATATATTTTATAAAATACATAATATGTATTTTATATATTATATAAAATATATAATTTAATATATACATTTTTTATTTTTTTCTTTATAATTCTCTCTCTCTATTCAGCCGCTTCATCAGTAGTAACAGCATGGGCTAAATTTCGGGGTCGGGCCCAGGCCTGGGCTTCAAGCTTTTTATGAGGGCCGGGCTCGGGCCTTAAAAAAATCTATTAATACAGAGTGAAAGCCCAACCCGAGCCCGGCCTGACCCATGAACATGTCTAGACCTGTTCATGAATTTTTTATTTTATTTTAATTTTTTATATTAATGACATCATGAATTGATCCATCCACCCAGATGGTTCAACCACTGACCCATTTACTTAGAGGGAAAAAACCATTCTCTCTCTCATACACACGAAAGTTTCTCCATCTCCCACCATCCATTCCCATGTCTGGCCTCACCTTGCCCTGCTTCTACCTCTGCACAAAAGACAGGATTAATTGTAAATTTGTAATTATATGTAACATGTGAAGCTTCGTGGAAACCACAGCCTAAACCAGGCCAAACATAATAAGAAACACGAGTTACTCATTTTTGCTGATTTACCCCCCAAGTAGTACGAGTTATAAGCAAAGTCACCACAATACTTGTATATGATTCAAATATTTCCAAGTGAGATAGATTATGTCAGCTATTGAACTAACCTTACTAACAAATAGCAGCAAGCTAGCAATGTTGGCTGGGGTTGTTCCCAAAACTGAAGTCAATCAGACCAAAACATGACGTGATCATACAGCTCCAAATGGCTTAAAAAAACAGGAAGAAGAAGGGAAAAAAAAAAAGCAAGCAAGCAGAGCTCACTAATGGAGATCTATTGGCCTTAGCACCGACAAGCAACCCAACAAAAACTGAAAAACAAAGCAAAAAGGAGAAATCCTCCACTTAATAAAATCTATAAAGCCTGCAGTAGTCGTCAGACAGGACCCTCCACCCAGAGTCATGGATGAAATATTTTGTGCAGCTAATGCCAGGGAAAAGTTGATAGCCTAGATTATTAGGTAAGAAGTATTATCTCTCTTTGATTGATCTTCTCCAAGTGTTCTCCTTTCTTTTTGTTGATTTATTGATGATGGGAATATTGACATGGTATTGACCAGAAGAAAGAAGAGGAGAGAGAAATTAAAGAGAGTAATAATAACTAATAACAATGTGATGAGGTGGGCATGGAGGATTAAGAGGTGGCAATGCAATAGGGCTCCCAGATCAATAGTGACCTTCTGGGCTCTCTGCAACTCGCCAAAACAGGAACCACATAATCTCCCTTGTTGCCCTTCATGAGCACCATCTGTGGCTGCTCCTTGGGCTTGTAATTCTTGGACAGAAAGAAGTTGTTGTTTATGTTGGTGCCGATGGGTGATGGTGGTGGTGGAGGTTTTGATAGCGGCTTCATGGTTGCCGTTGCAGCCGGCTTGGTCCGCCAGCAGTAATCGTAAGAGTTAAAAGTGGCCGCTGCTGCTGCCGCCGGGGAAGGTATAAGACGGGCCACCATTGGCTGTGTTGGGAGTGACTGTGGCAGTGGAGATGGCTCCAGCTCCTCCCCAAGATCAACAATCTTGCCTAACTTGTGAGACCATGTTGGGTTTCTATTGGTCAAATCCATGAACTTATTCATGACAAGTGCTGACCTGTGTACGTTTATCACTCCAGATGGCAGCTTCTGAGGGACCTGACTTACCTTCACCTCCATCACAAGTCCCCTGTCACTCACCTCTTCCTCAGCTCTCTCAGTCTCTTCTTCTTCTTCTTCTCCTTCTTCTTTGTCAATTTCTTCAATCTCTTCTTCAAACTCTTCTTCCTTGTCTTCTTCATCCTCTTCTTCGCTCAATTCTTGCTCTTCTTCATCGATTATCTCTTCCTCGTTGCTGTAGAAGACGTCGATTGGTGTTCCATGGGCTGTTGTTTTCTTGGCGAAGCTGAGGAGAAGGCGCCCGTCTTGGCGCTCGGCGTGGAAGTAACTCTGAGAAATGACGGGGACGGCCTCGAGGACTAACCGGCCGTCTTTGCGATGAGATCGCATGTAGACGGACGAGCCGTCCCGACGAGAAAGAGAGGGAAGTGGGGGAGGGAACGATCGAGGGGGAGATTTCCTACTAAAAGAACAATTGTAATTTACAGCTCGGAATTCATCTTTATCTACAGTTTGTGATTCCTCAACCTTGGTTCTGTCATCTTCTTGTTCTGTTTCTTGGCTCTCTTCCAAGTCGCCGGACTCTGATGGTGGGTAGGAGGAAAACCCATCAGAACCCGTCTCGGATCCCAGGCTCTCGGTGCAGATTTCCAGACTCTTCTCACTCAACGAGCTGGCAGATCTTTTCACAAGTGGGTGGACATAAGGAGCTGCACCAGACGAGGCTTTCTCAGACTTCTGTGACAGAATTGAGCTCCAGATATCGAATTGCCCCGGCCTCTCGAGGTCCTTCTTCTCCTGTTCGGATTGGATTGAGTTCCAGACATCGAATTGTCCTCCAGCTTGAAGCTCTTGTTTTCTTTCTCGTTCTTCCTCATCACCATCTTCCTCCGACGACGACGATGAATCAATGATGGATGCAACAGGGAACCTCTCGGAAGATGCAGTCTTCTTCAAATGGGAGAAGCCATGTTGAGCCAACCACGACTTGGAAGACATGTCTGCTGATAGTGTCCTCCTCAACGAAGGGGCCGTCTTGGGTGGTTGGCAGTCAGACCCAAGAATGGATCCAATCCCCTGTCTCTCAGGAACCATGGCCTCTTCCTCCATTCGCAAGGCAGCCGACGACGATCGCTCGAGGCCTTTGCCAACCGAAGTCGACATCTCTGGCAGTCCAGTAAAGAACCCAGAGACAGAGGGAGAAAGCTGCCTTCACTCTGCAGGTACGTACACACAGAAATGAGAAAAAGAAATCAACCCAAGAAAGAAAACTAAAATTTTATACTCAGATTCTCAACAAACACAAGCACACCCATCAAAGCTTTCCTGCTGCAATCAGAATGGTGGGAGTGATATGATTTAAATTTTAAACAGGAGAGCTGGAGCTAGCTTTGAAGGAGAAAATGCCTACCTCAAACCAACAACACCACCATCCAACAACACAGAGAGGGACAGAATAAGCTCAAGCTTTGAAGGATTATTGCTCGGTGATTGTGTGCGTGAGAGGGCGATGAAGATGAAGAGGCCGTGGCCGATAACAAACTGAAGGGGGAAGGGAGCTATTTATAGTAGCAGAAAAGCCTTCGGAACCGTGTCCATGGGGTCCACTCGCACCACCACCAAGAAAAGATTAAAGATGATGTTTTTTTATTATTAGTATTTAATTTCGAATGTTGAAGAGAAAGGGGAAAAGGGGTGACGACTGAGGAGATAGAGGAGCCTAAAGACCCCGCTCTCCATCACTTACTAATTAAGCTAGGAGGAGAGAAAGCCAGAAAGGCAGAGAAACAGGGGAATCCCAAATTCCCAAGTCCCAACATGATTGGGCGGCCATGAAGCGGAGGAGAGGGAGAGGGAGAGAGAAGAGAATCGTTGAGATGAAAACCATATAACAATTAAAATATAAGGCAGGAATAATGGGAATGGAAACAATGGAACACGTCACGTCCAATATTGGAAGCATTGGCATTCTAGCTGGGAAAAGCCCAGTGGGCAATACGTATGTTAAAGCAGTGCCCACGATACGTCCTCCACTCACTCAAAAGGTGATGATGTTGATCAATTTAAAGAGTGCAAGAGAAAGAGAGTTAAGGGAATATATAAATGTATATATATATATAATTTTCTTTAATTAATACAGAGAGAATAGAGAGAGAGGTAGAGAAAAACCCTTGTAGCACAAGAAAGCAATATCCACTACTTCATTGCTGTGTATCGGCTTCTGTCACTGCAAGGCCTGTGTGTTCGAACAGCCTTTACAGCATTGCATCCGGGTTTCGAGGAAAACAACAGAAACCCGGATGCGGATGCGTTTGTCTGCTTAGAAAGCAAAACCACCACTAGTTGGTAATGGGCCAAAGCTGGTGAATTAAGCCCATGGATCCACTCCCCCACCATGGTTATTAGGTACAATAGCTCCCTTCCCCCCACCATGTTTGTTAATAAGATTAGATTGTGTTTTGATAAGGATGGAAATGGACATGGGTGCATTAGGGGACCATTTTGACAAGTTTCTAGATTCCACAGTTTGGTTCTAAATCCCTAACAAATTTGATGATTTCAATTCCTTCAATTCTACATTTGCTTTGTTTTTTTCTCTTTTTCTTTTTCTTGTGGATTTAGAAATTGTTAAATGGGTATCATTTGAATTCCTAGTGCATAGGAGATTCCAGCTCTATAAAATATTCTTGGTCAGGACCGGCCTAATCATGACTCCCAAGAGTGGTCTAGCATTTTTGTTATAATTTTTTAGTATTTTTCGTTAACCAAGGATATTATTATTATTTTTCCTTTAAATTAATTTATTATTGTTTTTGGGCAAGTATATTTTAAATCTTAACCTTGTTTGGACGTAAAACTTCTATGATAACTTGGGCATAAATTGCTTGTCCCCCACCATTCTCACCCCCTTTCTCTTAAAGTTGCTTTAGCAATGTTTTGGGCCTCAAGTTTGACCTTCTTTTGCTAATATTGGCTAAGCAAACCATCCAATGAAGATAGAATGATGAATAAGTTACCACATTAACATTAACTTATTGGCTGTAGAAAGCGACTCAAGTGGCTGAACTGAATTACTTACACTTTTTGTGTCTTAGTGGATAAAGTGGTCATACATTAAAATATTTTTGGGAATATATAGTATAGTGAGTGTTTGGTTGGAGGAATTGTTTTGTCAAAACCATTTCCTTAAAAATTGGTGATTTTGAGGGATTTGGAGAATCATTGGTTTATCCAAGAAAAAACATGTTTGATAGAAATATGTTGATGAGACAATTTGAGAAGCTATCTCCTCCAGTCAACTAAAAAACAAAATTGCAAGGTGTCAACCGGCTGGTTGGTAAGGTCTCCTGTTAGTTGCAGCAGATACTTGGTATGGAATCCTGCTTGCACCTGGATTAAGGGTTATATCGTTATGGTTGGAGGATGGGCTACCCCCTTTGTGTAACCCTTGGTATTAAAAAAAATTGAAAAAAAAAAAATCAACCCCTGATTTGAGAAGCTATCTCCTAATAGCAACCACCTCAAAAAACAAAAACAGTGTATGAGAACCCTCCCAAACGGGTACTAAGTTTTTAAGGAGGCTGTGTGCTTCTAATGCTGAAGTTAGGTAAATTACCCTACCCTAGAATATTTTTTATATAAATAATTTTATCTACAAACAGACAAACCTACATGTTCTTCAGTTATCGTTTCATTAAGTTTGGTGACGGATATTATAATTTTTTTTTCCATGGGAACAAAGATTCCAATCTAACAGATTTAGCACAAGGTCCATAGGCTTGTGACCCAGGCAATAGAAATTATATTCACTTCTTGTTCCTTTAACAAAGACATTTCAAAGGATTAGAATAATCCTGGTTGTAACGCAGGTTAGCAACAACAAAGGGGGAAGCTTCATGGACATATACTGTGAATGGGTCGCTAGCAGCTCCTTATCAAGACCGCATATCCTAGGTTTCCAAGTTTGCTTTGCACATTTTAGGAAAATTACTGGATGCTCAGTTGATATCAAGGCCCATCCTTGGAATTCACTTTTTCTCCATTTTTAATGCTCCTTTTTGACGGTGGATAACACATCAATCCTATCTTGAGGATCGTGCCTTGTTAGCCTAAGAAAGATCCCATACTTAAAATCAGCGCTTATTAAGGTTGTGTATGGTTTTGTTTTTTCAAATCAAAATCAATGTTATAACATTGGTATTGCCAGTATGACCTCAGGTTTCATAGTTTTTTAATTAACACTTATTATGAATAAAATTGCAATTATTTTATGTCACGTGGTATGCTTTTGCTGATTATCCCTTGAACATCGGTAAAATCATATACATTCCAATCATTGATGTAGCAATCAAGGTTTTAAGTAGAGATACGTCTGATATGTTGATAGGGCGTATTAGTAGTATTGGTACTTTTTTATTTTTTATTATTATTTTTCAAATCGGGTTCAGGGGGCTGGTTTAAGATTCCTCCACCCCCTGAATCGGTCAAAACCCCAATACACCTTCTGTAGGGGTATATCGGGTTGTTCCCTATACGTGCTGATTTTTTGAGCCTTGGTAGCATTTTTTTTTTTTTGAAGAAAAATTTTATGATGCCCAAAAAGTATGCATGATATCAGAATGATTTTAATCAATCAAATCCTCCGTGAATTTTAACGAAAATCCATCTAATTGGTTATCACTTTTATGATGCCGGTTGATTGGTAATAAGTTTTGAGGACAAATAGACTACACTCCACTTTAGAAATCTGAAATTACAGCCCCTCCTAGTGTACTAGTAGCCCCCCTATAAACCACATCCTACTCGTGGATTTGACATCAATCCACGGTCATCATTCATCCCACCTGTACGATGGACCTAAGATTTCTAAGGATGGACTAAACAGTAAAAACCCCATGGTTTTTCTGGTATTATGTCTTTTTCCAGCATAATGGTCAAACCTACAAATGTGGTGTTGGACAACATGGTTGGTTCTGTTTATGAACCCCCCCCCCTCCAAAAAAAAAAAAAAAAAAACAACTGTCACATTAGCAAAATTACATTGTTTTTACTGACATAATAGTTGTTTTGTTTTTATAAATAAAACGAACCATGTTGTCAATAACCCCCAAAATCATACACGTTATACTATCTTGAGGATGACGACCAAGCCTTGTTAGCTTAAGAAGTGACCCCAAACTTGAGATCAACATTTTTCACCAATGTGTATGATTCTGTTTAATTTTTTTCAAAACAAAAACAATTGCCACAACATAAAAAATATATTGATTTTGATGATGTGGCAGTTGCTTTTATCTTTCGAAAACAAAACTAATCATCTTTCCCAATCCCCTTTAAAGTGGAGTTGTTGATTTTGTTTTAACACCATTAAGACATCAGCATAATCATGCACAATCCAATTTCAATTGCGGATGTGACAATTGCTTTTGTTCTGAAAAAACAAAATCATACACATTGCCAAACACTACGCGGGTTCACATCAGTCCTTGATCAAATCCTATTTTCAACATTCCAGTGACAAATTGCCAATGATTTTCTATTGCAAACAATAACTTAGATAATAAAGATAAATCTGAAAAATAAAATTCCTCGTAGACTTGGGGGATCGATGTTTGTCAATATGTATGATTTTGCTTTTCAAATAAAAATAAAAATAACCACTATATCAACAAAAATAAAATCAAAGATATTGACAACACCCCAAGAAAATCCGAATTCAAGTGTGAAAATTGGAAAATTTATTAAATGATGCTGCAAGTTAAGACAATAATCCCTGATTAAAGAAAGGGATGGAATTCCAGACAGGCTTCTTATGGCGTCGGGATCTGGTACAAAATGGGCTATGGAGAAAATTATGAGCTAACACGTCAGTGTTCTGTAGGCATGCCTTACCTGTAGGGAACATTGACTGTTCACTACATAGTCTGATTAGCATCCCATACCTTATTCATACGGAACTCTGGTTTGTTCAGTAGTGATTGATTATGTAGCTCATTTTACATGTTAGTGTTTGCAGCAGCATAGCTCCTGTTTGTAGGGTTTTTCACATGGGTGGTCACATTAGGGAGTGTTTGTTAATGCAAATGGTTTTGTTTTGAAAACACAAAATAATATAAATTTGCTTGTGTGGCTGTTGATTTTGCTTCAAATACCACTTGAATTACAAATGAAAATATTCACATTGACAAATAAGCCTTAATTACACAAGGACTGGTGTCAAGTGGATCCTAATACCAATGCAATAACAGATTCAAAATGGATGCATAAGAAACCCCAAAGCTATATTTGGTTTAAAGGAAAAATATGTACAAACCACTGCACGAGGATGTAAAAAAGGCTCTAATCCAATCAATCAATCAACGCTGGAGTCTAAAGAGGACACCCATGTTGGTACTCCTCACGAGGATTCCAATTCCAGACCAACTGCTTTCCGAGACCCATTTTTTATAAATGACAAAGCAGTGGATAAAAACAGAAAAGAATTACTGATGACAAGAGACAGATTGAGACGGAGAGAGACGATATAATACGTAGGAAAAAAAAGGAGACCAGGCGTTATGGAAAGAGAGCATATGGTTCTGTCTATCATCTTTTTGACAAGTCTCCAATTCCCCTCTCTCTCTCTCTCTCCTAAGTACTAGAGTGAGAGGAGAGAGACCGCTCAGACACCCTGACCCTCTTTCTCTCTCCTTCCATTATAACTATAAAAGAATCTTCAGCCACACGCACAACCTGCATTATGTACGTCGCTGCATCTATTGCAACTGTTTCTGTTATCTTTGTACTATTTCGGTATCATACCTTACCGGCATCATAGATATTCTCTTTATAAATTCAATATAAATACTTTTGTTTGGGACAGGTGGGCTGCAATCCACCTTAGAAATCTGAATTTCAGCCCACTCCTAATCTATTAATAGCCCATTTTATAAATTACATCCTATTTGTAAATTTGGTATCAATCTACGGGTAGATTTTAATCCATTCCTAGAAATCTTAATTCCACCCTAAGGGTGGATTGAACTATAAGAACCCTTTGTTTTTTTCTCTCTCTCTTTTTTTTTTAACTTAGTCAACCGAGAGGGTGTAAATTGGATATCCAATTTGAATATTTATATTGAATGAGGGCCGAAGTTTTTGAGCCGAATTTATTTAAATTTTAATAAAATCTCAACCCGTGTTTGGCTAAGTTGCACCCCTATTTAAGGGGGTGTTTGATAATTTCCAAATCGATGATGAAAGTGGAATGCATTAAATAATTTTAAAATTAAAATCATGATAGCTTTTGTGGGAGTAAGATAATCACCCCAACGCCCATGTTTCGTTAGTTCTTTTAGGCAAGTAGGTAGGTTTAGAGTTGAAATAATACAAAAAAATAAAATATTATTATAATTCGAATCTTTTCGGCATTCCACTTTCAACTCCATTTCAACAGTTATCAAAAGCCACCTAGTCCGACCATAACTAACACCGACCGGTGTCAACTTCTTATTTTCTTTAATAGACAATCCCCCGTCAATCTAACGTCAAAAAATAATCATTTATTTATTTACTTTTACTACAATTGGTCAAGATATGTTAATTTATTTAAGTAAAAATTATACCTTTTTCTCCTTTCCATACTATTCTTTTGTAAAGCTTTTGGACTAAGGACGTCAGCGGCATCACCATTTCTCTCCTTTTCCAAAATTCTTTTAATTTCTTTTTGATTGAAATTTAAAGGGAAAAAGAGAGGCAAAGAAAAGGTGGTGAAGCAAAAGAAAGAAGGAAAAAGAGATATTCTCTTCCATTAAATTCTGCTTGCTTTCTCCTTAAGCCTCTCATTAAATAGGGCTCTTGTTATTATTAAACATTTAAGCCCAATTCGAAAGAGCGTGGACTTAAGCTCCGTTGTTAGTTTAGAGAATAGAGATAGCCATGAATAATATTGTTTCTTAGGCTAACCTAAAGAATTGATAGGATAGAGTAACAGTCGGAGGTCTGAATTCTTCACATTTGGCTTGAATTCCATTTGACATTAATCCAATGATTTAAAGTGCCGCCCCACATGAAAGATATCCTTTATTCAATCGCGGCGAATTTCTTTATACAAAGTGAGGTTTGGTCGATATTTTGTTTCCATGGTCAGTGTTAAAAAGAAAATATTGTTATTCCACTTAGAATTAGGACAAATTTAGGGTCTAGAAACTGTCTACTAGCTTGTTGATAAGGTATTTGACTGGTCGTAGCGCTATCCCAGACTTGAGATCAAATCCCACCAGAGTTTTTAAGGTTTTAATTAAATAACGAATGAATGAATAAGGTCGCATTAATTCAAAATGGAGACATGGGCCAGAGCAAAACCATTGGAAGACCAACATTGATTGCATATATATCAAGTTGAAGTGGTTCCATTGATGATTAAAGACCAACCTCCCAAGGGCTGTTCCCTAAGCTGTTTGGAAATTTTTGATTAGTCTTGTGCATCCTTAGAAAGGTACTTTTGTCATCATACATGAAGTGTATGGTTATAATCAGAACGCATTTGCAAACTCATTCAGGGGTCCCTCACATGAAGTGGAGCATTTAACCAGTGGATTGGAGCCCACTTGATAACAGGTTTTTCTTTTCCGAAGAATGAGAATTCATTAGCTAGAGCAAAAATGAACACAAACAAACAAATAAAGTAGATAAACTGCTGCCCTTTTAATGCATAATAAAATGGTTAGGTATTTAGTAATCAATCAATGGTTCAAATGCTTTAAGGCGCTTTGGATAAACTATCTAAAGAGGCTGACGTGAAGAGCCCGAAAAATGATCGATAGTCGATTTGGGCTCTCTGAATTTTCTCACAAAACATCGCGTAGAGGCTTTTCGCATAGGACCCACCTCGGTTTCATGCCTTCTAACGTAGTGCAATCTAGTTGTTTTCTGTTGGAGGTGATCTGCCTTTGAGGCGGACGACGGATTAAGTTGATCTGCAAGAGAATGATCAGAGAACCCGAGGTCGCTCCGATGCTTAAGTTAGTAGACTGTTGTGAGCTAGAAAGCTTTAGAGTGTAGAGAGCTAGAGAGCAGAATAATCGCACTTACCTTGAACCTCCGGAGGTGGAGCCTTTATATAGTCGAGTCCTCGCGAGTTCCGCGGATCGGTTTCGGGATCTTCGTCATGATAGGATCCGCTTCTGCGCTAGTTGGAAGATAACGCTGCCAACCGACAAGGTTCATCAATTCCGCCCGAATCACTCGGGGAGATAATGCTAGCTGCTACGCGGTGTGATCCCGTGAGGCTCCGGATCCATTGGAGGGGTTTTCCGAATCACCACATAGTGGCATGTCGGTATCCCCGAGCTGATGTCTATAAGTCCCGAACTGGGTTGGATGCCGAAGTGCCTCGGCATCGAGGGGTTCTTGTTGCGATCTGGTACCGAGGCGATTTCGTCCCCGAGGTGGCCTTGTCCCGAGGTCACTTTAACCCGGGGTGGTTGGATACCCGAGCTCGATCTGCTGCGGACTGGTCATGATAAGCTGAGTTGTCATCTCTTGGTCAGGTTGTGTCCATGTGTCCCCTCTTCACTAGGTTGGGGCAAATCACCCTTCATCAATTTCCCCCCACTCCCCGAGCCAAGGGTCCCAACCCGGTGCGAGGAGTTCATGACGAGACAAGTGGATTTGGCCCGAGGTCCGGGCGACTTGTCAGACGAATCGCTGGTCGGACCTGTTTGGCTATCCGGCTCAACCAGGAATAACCCAAGTCGCATCTGGTTTACGTGCGGACATCACGCGATCTACAAACTCCGCGGACGTCAAAAAATGCGCTAAACCGATTTCATCCTCGGGGGTCACGCAATTGGTTTTCCTAAGAGCCGTTTGATTGCTTCGATCTCAACCTTTGATTTTTGGACATACCGGCTATAAATAGAGGGCCCGAGACTCATTTGCTTCGCCACAAATTCACAAATCTTTGTTCTGAGGTCACGTTCAAGCTTCTTAGCTCGGTTTCTCCAGTCCGGTGTCTTCTTTCAATTCGGTCTCTTCTTGGTGAGTCTTCCCTAGCTCTCATTTATGATTCAGTTGTCATTTCCATGTCTAGTTTTAGCATTGATAGTCTCCTAGATGGGAGCAATGAATCCGCTGGGGCTGAGGTGGGTACCTCAACTCAAGTCGTAGATTGCCTTACCGAAGAAGCTACTTCGGGTCAAGAAGTGGTCCAAGGTATCACCTCAGGAGGCGCGAGAGGCCTCTAGTGGTTTGGCATCCACCTCGCACCGAGGTCGACAGCCAGATAACTTTGGTACATTGACGATGACAGCGGACAAGCTCCAGGCCTTAGTAGCTCGGTATAGGCTTCCGAGTGATCTTGTCTATAGTCTTCCGATAGGTAACTTTCCCTAGGAGCACGGTCACGATGAGATCGTGATCTTCGAGGATCAGTTCGCAGTTGGTCTTCGTCTTCCACTTCACCCCTTGATCGTCGAAGTCATTAAACTTTTTAGCATTACCATAGATCAGTTGCACCCGGACTCCATCTGCAACATAGTAGCAACCATCTCACTTTTCCACGACTATAACATGCCCCTTGATCTTGACATTTTTTCTTCTATCCTTTCAATAAAAAAGAACTCCTCCTGTGTTCTACCCGAGCACAGATGGACTTACTACTTGTCCCCACGTCCGGGATACAAGGGACTATTTTTTGGTCCGAGCACAGACGTACTTTCTTCTATCCTTTCAAAAGGGGCTACTTTTTTTGTCCGTAACACTGAGGGGTGGCCTTTCCCGAACAATTGAAGGGCATCCATCCATGATCCCGGTGTCAGGCTGGACTTGAAGACAAGGGAAGCGCTCCAGTCCCAGGCGGAGCTCGGTCTCAAGTTCGCAAACTACATGACCAAAGACAAGCTTGTGCAGGCCGGTCTGAGTCCTGGTACGGCATCACTTTTGTGTTGCCTTTGTTTTATTTAGATATTGTTTCTGACATTTTGCTTTTGCTACAACAACTATGAAACTTCCTACGAATGAGCTCCTTGGAAGGATGAAGGGGAAGAAGAAGCGGGCTGTCAAAAGACCTCGTGTTGAGTCTCCGCAAGCTGTCGTCCCTGAGCCCAATCAGCCCTCCACTGCACAACCTCCAATGATCGATCTGGTCGAGGAGGAAACAAGAAGGGTCTCCCCGCCTTGCGCGCTCGAGGAGGCAACATCTTCGGAGCCCGCCCCTGCGGTTGCAACTTCTTCTTGCAGCGAGGGGGCAATTCAGAGCATCTTGACTCCGAAGTAAAACCTTCTCAAGAGCAAGAATGTGGTATACGCCGAGGAGGTCGCCAACTGGGCCGAGCCGTCGGTCGCTCAGCTCGGAGCTTGAGCGGCTACTCATTGTATGGTGGTAAGTTGTCTTTACTTCTTCAATTCTGTACTTGAGAATTTTTCTTGTGCTAACTGCTATTCTTCTCTTGGCAGGTGAACTCCGATGTGCACGCTTTGACGTACCTATCCGAACTGCACCTAAAGCGAGCTATTGCAACTGAGTTCTCGTCTCGCGAGGCTCACACCGAGTTAAACCTAGCCCGCAGCTAGAATAACCAGCTGAGGAAGGATGCGCAGGCTCAGAAAGAACTAACCACACTGTTGATGAGTGAGGAGGAGCTCACGAGGCAGAAGGCTGCGTTACAGCAGAAGGTAGAGAATCTCGAGGCCCTTGTGAAGGAGCGAACTAAGATACTCCTTCAGGCAGTGGAGGAGGCCAAGACTAAGGCCGTTGAGAATTATAAGACCTCGGAGGAGTTCCATGGAGAGCTAATTGAGGCGGGGACAGAAGGCTACTGTAAGGGTTTCAAGCTTAGCAGGTGGCTGACCTGACGTGAATTTCCGCAGCTCGATCTAAGCACCATCACCACCTCAAGAGTCATAGATGAAATGGCTGTCAAAGCTGCCAAGGACCCGGACTCTGAGGTGGAGAGTGATGGCGAGCTACTCAGCGACATCGAAGAGGCCAGTGCTGATGAAAGGGTTGACCCTCCTACTGAAGCCTCAGGCAAGGGCGAAGAGCACCCAGACGAGTAGATCTTCCATATTGTATACCCCGGGTTTGCGAGCTCGGTCTATAGTAGAAAATCTCTTTCTTTCTTTTTTTGTAGCGAACTCCTCATATTAATGAAATACACTTGTCTTTTTGTCAAAAATGTTCCAAGTGCAAATAACTCCCTAATTGGCAAACTAACCAAATAGGTATAGGTTACCCCAAACTTTCGAGCTACCGAGCTGGACTACCAGTAGGGATAACTTCGCATGATGTACGCCGAGGTACACGGACATTGTAGGGCATATACCCGACCTGTTTGCGCACGGGCTACTTAGTAATGCTAGTTGTCCCTTAGCTAGGGTTCATCTTTTTCATTATATGCCGAAGTGGGCTAGACATCGTAGGGTTTATACCCGAGGTGTCTATGCCTTAGGCATGAGGAAATGAGTTGCCTATGCCGAAGAGGCGATTCAGCTCAGCACTTTAGTCCTTGGACTTCCGGGAGTGACTCGCAGTCCTCTCTCCAATTCGGCGATCACAGGTAGTATTGTCTTAGGTTGGCTCGAGGTACTTGTTTTCCTTCCAGGGTTTCGAGCTCGTACGTACCTTCCCCGAGTACCCGCCTTACTCGGTAAGGACCTTCCCAGTTTGGTCCAAGTTTATGGACACCGGGCTCAAGTACCATAACTTTTCGAAGAACCAGGTCACTGACACGAAAATGTCATTTCTTGACCCGTGTGTTATAGTACCGAGCCACTCTCTACTGGTAGGCTACAGTCCGAATGTATGCCAGGTCCCGTACTTTTTCCACCAGATCGAGGTTGCTACGGAGCTCGTTGCCATTTGCTTCCTCGTTGTAGGCCTTCAAGCGTAGCGTAGGCACCTCGATCTCGGTTGAGATCACTGCTTCCGTGCCATAGGTGAGGTTGAAGGGGGTCTCCCCCGTGGCGGTCTTAATGGTACTTCGGTAGGCCCATAACACACCGGGCAGCTCGTCTACCCACAATTCTTTAGCTTGGGCTAAGCGAGCCTTCAGTCCATGGAGTATGGCTCTGTTCGTGACCTCTGCTTGCCCGTTTGCCTGAGGGTGTGCCACCGAGGTGAAGTTCTGTTATATCCCCATATCGAAACACCAATTCTGGAAATTGATGTCCTCGAACTGCTTTTCGTGTTCAGAGATAAGTACCTAAGGTAGCCCGAAGCGACATACTATATTCCTCCAAAATAAATTTTGTATGTTGCGGGTTGTGATCGTTGTTAGGGGTTTCGCCTCCACCCACTTCGTGAAGTAATCCACTACTACCACTTGGAATCTCCTTTGTCCTGTTGCTGGTGGGAATGGGCCAACAATGTCAATTCTCCACTATGCGAAGGGCCAGGGGCTGGTGAGATATTTGAGGTCGACAGTAGGTTAGAGGGGGATGTTGGCATGCCTTTGACACTTATCGAACTTCTTGACGAGCTTGAGTGCGTCTGCCTTTATTATGGGCCAATAGTACCCCTGTCGCAACGCTTTCTGTGCGAGAGCCCTACCCCCCAAGTGTCCGCCACACAAGCTTTCATGAGTGTCGTGGAGAATGAGCTCGACCTATGAGTATCACAAGCAACGCAAGTAGGGGAGCGTGAAAGATCTCCGGTACAACTATCCATCTATAGTAATGTACTTCACTGACTGGCGCTCTACCCTTCGGGCCGCATTGCGATCTGTAGGGAGGGTCCCGTGAAGCATATAGCTCGGGAGTAGGTCAATCCAGCTCAGCTCTGCTTGTACTACAGGAGCGACCTCTCCTGCCCCCTCGAGAATTCTAGGCCGAGGCAGGTCCTCTATGTACACGGTCCTCATTGTGTTACTACTTGTGCTGGCTAACCGGGACAAGGCGTCAGCCTCAGCTTTCTCGGATCTTGGGATTTGCCTGATGAAATAAGATAAGAAGTCGCGTAGAACTTCTTTGACCTTGGCTAAATAAGCAGCCATGGTGGGGTCGCGGGCTTAATACTCGTCGTTGATCTGGTTGACCACGAGTTGGGAGTCGCTGCAGATGATGAGATGTTTGGCTTTTACTTATTTCGCTAAGGTAAGCCCGGCTATTAACCCCTCGTACTTTGCTTTGTTGTTGGATGCCGCAAATCCGAACCAGAGCACGTATTCCAGTTTCACCCCGTTTGGTTTGTACAGAATTATGCCCGCTCTGCTTCCTTGTTGATTGGATGAGCCGTCGACATGGAGGATCCAGGGCTCCGTGTCCTAGGTCAGACTTGCTCGAACCGGGATTGGTGCCGTGCTGGTTGAAGCTTCCTCCGTGTACTCGAGCTTGGCTAGTTTAGGGGTTGCTGTGCTGAACGTGCATTCTGCCATGAAATCGGCTAAGGCTTGCGCCTTAATCACCATCCGACGTTCGTACCGGATGTCGCACTCATTTGGTTCAATGGCCCATTTCGTTAGTCTGTCAGACACCTCGGGCTTGAGTAGGATTTGCCTCAGAGGTTTGTTGGTGAGGATGATGATGGTGTGGGCTTAGAAGTAGGTACGAAGTTTCCGAACTGTTGTGACTAGTGCGTACGCCAGCTTCTCGATCTCCGGATACCTTGTTTCGGCATTTTGCAAAACCTTACTGACATAGTAGATGGGTCGTTGAACCCGATATACCTCTTTTATTAGTACCAAGTTGACTACCTCGTCGCTCACAGAGAGTTACTGCTTTAAAGCATCTCCCTCCTCGGGTCGGGTCAGAACCGGGATGCTAAAGAAAGGCAGGTAGCGATTTGTCAATTTGGACATGAAGCGGCTATCCTGTCGTTCAGTCTCTGAACCTCCTTTAGTTTGCGAGGTGGTGTCATATCTAAGATGGCCCTTATTTTCTCGAGGCTGGCTTCGATGCCACGTTGGTTGACTATGTAGATCAGGAATTTACCCGAGGTGACACCGAAGAAGCACTTGTTGGGATTCAATTTCATGTTATACTTACGCAAGATTTCAAAAAACTATGCAAATCATTCAATAAAAATTTTGAAAACTGGGTCTTTATGACCATATCATCTACATAACATTCAACCTTGTTGCCGATTAAGGGCTCAAAAATTCTATTTACATGTCTTTAAAAGGTCGCCCCGGCGTTTTTTAGTCCAAAGGGCATAACCTTATAACAATAAAGGCCGAGCTCAGTTATGAAGGCCATTTTTTCTTCATCAGCAGGGTCCATCTTAATTTGGTTGTATCCTAATTATGCGTCCAAAAAGCTTTGCAACTCATGCCCTGAGGTCGCGTCCAGTAAGCGGTCGATCTTAGAAAGTGGGAAACAATCCTTTGGCCAGGCTCAATTCAAGTTTGGTATAATCGACACACATGCGCCATTTACCGTTGGCCTTTTTTACCAGAACTGGGTTAGCTACCCAGCTCGGTTAATGGACCTCCCTGATGAAATCGACTGCTAAGAGTTTCTCGACCTC
This sequence comes from Nelumbo lutea, assembly GCF_056320005.1. Lineage (NCBI taxonomy): Eukaryota > Viridiplantae > Streptophyta > Magnoliopsida > Proteales > Nelumbonaceae > Nelumbo > Nelumbo lutea. The sequence goes on along the minus strand of NC_142689.1, from coordinate 16,859,713 downwards.
CTCGTCGACTATCCTCCAGTGCTCCGGGGTGAGGTTGCATTTTTTCTGTCTAACGGGCTTAACTAAAAGATCAATATTTAACTTGTGAGTTAGGATTTTGGAATCTATGCCGGGCATTTTTGCTGCGGAGCATGCAAACACATCTAAATTTTTAAATAAAAAAATTACTAGTTGAGAGCGGAGCGGTTCCTCGATCGAAGCACCGATCTGGAGAGTCTTAGCTGGATTTTTTGTTGAGACTGGGATGTGAACAGTCTCTTCTGTTGGTGTAGCTCGCTTCTCGGGATACTCCATAGGTCGCTCGAGCTCGATATCAGCCGCTATCTTGGCTTTCCCCTTGAGAGTGGCAACGTAGCATTTGCAAGACTCGAGCTGGTCGCCTCGCACAACTCCATAGTCCGTAAGGAACTTCATCACCAAGTAGTAGGTGGATACTACTGCACGTAGGGCGTTCGTAATGGGCCAACCTATGGCATTGTACGGGAAGGGAGTCGCGACCACTAAGAATGTGTGCTCAAACCTCGCAATATTGGGCCATGTGCCAACCTTTACGGGTACTGAGACTCGCCCTAGAAGTTTGACTTCCTCGCCACTGAAACCTTCCAAGGGAGTATCTTTCGGCTTGAGATCGCCTTCTTGGAGTTGGAGCTAGTCGTTAACGTCCTTGACTTCAAAGTTGTTTATCCTCATCTTTATTACTAGTGCACATCGTGGGGGTATTGGATCCCGTGTGCATCATCTTCTATGAAGTAAATGGGATCTTCGAGCTTGGGTCGCTTTGGTGGGTTCTGCTCTTCATGTTCCAATTCGCGAACTGAGGCTTTACCCGCTACTGAATTGCAGCCCGCGATGATGGACCCGCCAGTAATCATGTTGATTACTCCGCGGATTGGTCTTTCTTCTGGTAACTGCCTTTGCGGCTGCTCACTCTGCCTGTTGCTGGATTCGGGAGCATTTCTCCTTTGCTTCCCCTGCTGATCTGTTTGGCGGTTAGCCTGATCTATATCTTCTTTCTGTATGAAATTTTTTAGATATCCGCGATGGATGAGCTCTTCAATCTCATCGCGGAGATTTCTACAAATTTCGTTGCTATAATCGTGGTCTTTGTGAAAATGACAATACACATTTCTGTTTCTAGTGGCAGGACCTCCCCTCAATCGAGGTGGCCACTTCACGTAGGAGAAATCTTTGATCGCCATAAGGATTTCCCCTCGCTTCGTGTTGAGGGGCGTGTAGCTCGTCCTTTCAACCGGTGGAGTTCTGGAATGCCGACCTGACTTATGAGATCGTGAAGGAGATCTGCTCCTGGATTTGTTTCCTCCCCTGGTCGAGGACTTGCTCTTTCTTTGTTTGCAGCCACCGTTACTCATGTTGCCACCTTCTCTTTTCCTCTTTTCCGTTGGATTTTCATTCTTCTGGTTCATATCTTCTTCGGTCCCGATGAACTGATCGTCGAGCTTGAGGAATTCGGTGATGTCCTTGGGCTTGTTGGCCACTACATTCCACTTGAACTCCCTGTGGGTAATACCTTTCTTCGCTGCCGTGAGCCTCACAGTTGGATATCTAGATCGGGGATCTGTAAGCAGGTGTCATTGAAGTGTTTAGTGTAGCTTCTGATAGACTCTCCTTCTCTTTGGACTACGTTGAGGAGGCTTTCTTGGGACCTCGGGCACTTCTTGCTGGCGATGAAGTGCGAGGTGAACATCTCTACGAACTGTGCCCAGCTTTTGATTGTCCCTGGTGCGAGGTTCTTGTACCATGTGCGAGCTACTCCTTTGAACGTTGTGGAGAAGGCCACGCACATGCAGGACTCGTCAGCCCCAGCTAGATGCATATGGGACAAGAAGGAGTCCACATGATTGTTTGGATCAAAAGATCCATCGTACTTGTCCAGCGAAGGCATTTTGAAGTCCTTTGGCATCAGGGTCGCCAGGAGCTCAGAGGACAGAGGGGATGACCCAGAGAGGAGAGGAGCGGTCTTTGTGGCTACTAAGCTCTCCTCCTCTTTACCTTTTACCTGCTTTGGCTGCCTGGGCCCGGCGAGCTGGCTATAAGATGTAGTTTGGCATGCCTTGCGACGCCTTTGTTGCTGCTTCTTGAACGGCTCCGCATTGGTGCTACTGACCTCTGTGTGGTCGGGTACCATTCTGGCGCAGAGTGGCTCTAGATGCTGAGGCTGACTGCCATGAACAGAAGGGCCTCGCTTTGCATCTGCAGCCAGAACCCCGAACTGGTTCCTTGCAAGCGAACCTTCATGATGCGACGGCTAGGGTAAAATGGCTCTGGCAGGCTGAGTATATCTTGACATGTTCGCAATGTTGCCCTGTGAAGCGGGCGGGGTGACTTGTCTGTCTTTCCTGCCGCAGAACGACACTTGACTCTTAAGAGGAAGTGGAACTTGGGAGGTCTCGCCTCGGCGGGGAGAGCAATTGTTCTGCCGACGAGATTGATTTTGTACCTCCAGGTGTTGGGGCGGAACCAGTTGTTGATTTTGCTGCAGAGAAGGGAATTCCTGTTGATATTGTTGCTGGTGGAAATGGTGGAGGACTTACTGTTGATAGTGTTGGTACTACTGGACATGTTGCATTTGGACCTGAATGGCCCGAACGCAGTGTACCTGGTCGTCAAGCTGGGATTATCCAACTCCAAGGGAACCATAGATGGTTCAGCGAACGTCGCGCTAACTACTGGAGGGAGCGCCGCGTTTACCTAAGTCGTCGCTTGGAGCATGGTCAGCTTTGGGCCCCAGCCGCAGTAAGCGGTATGGTGAACTGACCGATGCAGACAGACGGGAATTGAGGTTGCCCCGGAGACGTTCACTTCGTTGTTTTGTCCGGCGTTGCTGGAGGATGCCATGGATGTGATTATGTGATTGATGGTGGAACAATGCTTTTTGTAGTGTTTCCCACAGACGACGCCAAATGATGTAGAGCGATCTAGCTGATCCCTGTTGGAGGTGATCTGGCTTCCAGGCGGACAACGGGCTAAGTTGATCTACAAGAGAAGGATCAGAGAACCTGAGGTTGCTAGCTCAGTGAGGTCGCTCTGATGCTTAAGTTAGTAGATTGTTGAGAGCTAGAAAGCTTTAGAGTGTAGAGAGTTGGGGAGCAGAATAATCACGCGTACATTGAACCTTCGAGGGTGGAGCCTTTATATAGTCGAGTCCTCGCGGGTTTCACGGATTGGTTCTGGGATCTTCGTCACGATTGGATCCGTTTCTGCGTTAATTGGAAGATAACACTGCCAATCGATAAGGTTCATCAATTCCACCTGAATCGGTCGGTATCCCTGAGCTGATGTCTTTTAGTCCCGAACTAGGTTGGATGTCAAAGTGCCTTGGCATTGAGGGCTTCTTATTGTGATCTGGTACCGAGGCGATCTCGTCCTGAGGTCACTTTAACCCGAGGTGATTGGGCACTCGAGCTCGATTTGCTGCGGACTGGTCATAATAAGCTGAATTATCATCTTTTAGTCATATCATATCCACGTGTCCCCCTTTACTAGGTCGGGCCAAATCACCTTCCAAACGTGCACACTCAATAATTCAACAATTATTACATTATGCTTACGTTGTATTTGGTTTGAGGAAAAAACTAGGGAAAGAAAGGGAAAGCAAGCTCCTTAATGACTTATCTCTGCATTTCTCCTCCTTACCTTACTTTTTATCTTCAAATCAAACATAGCCTTAAGGAATTTACAATCTTCTTAATGACTTATTCACTAAACGACAAATCAATAAACTATCCAAGTCAGTCATTTCAGCTGTTTGATCATAGACAGCCTCTTAATCCAAGTACAAATTAAGCACAGCACATCACTTAAACAACACACATGAGTATCGATAGAAACTCATCCACTAACCCAACACATCACTTTCTCTGCCCAAACCCTGGCAGTGGCAGTATATCCGAAAACTCTGCCCTTTAATTCTGAGCCCAAACCCATCTTATAAGTTCAGCATCAGAGCCATCAGACGATGAAGACTTGAGAACCGGTCGCAATCTCAGACCTCAGACGGCACATTAACATTTCCCCATATGTGTTCCTGCTTGATGGCACTGAAACAAATGGGATAAAGATTAAAGGGAGAACAAGAAAAAAGAAAATGAAGAAAGAATACGAGAATTTTTTTGATCCCTCTTTAATAATAATTTCGAAAACGGTGTGCCGAATGAGAGGCTGCCACGTGGCAGGAGACGTTGACAGTGGGCTATCTATCATGGGTCCAGTCCTCGGATTGAACCACTCGGTTAGTGGCCAGCCTAGCGAATCTGGGGCCGGGTATATTCACCAGCCCATGCGCACGTAACGTAAAAAAAGACACTTACACCTTTGTTCAGTACCTGCACACGCACGCACGTAAGAACACTGGATTGTGACGTGGCATATGAGTTCCTTTTTTATTAATAAAAAAATCAGGGTTAGACACTAGACAGAGGGACAGGGGCTTTTGGAGTAGGGGGGGGGGGAGCGCTTTTTTATGGCTTCTAGATTTGGAGGTGGGCAATAAACCAACATGGAGTTGATGTGGTCGGATCTTGGTAGCCCGTCCTTTCACTTTACTTTTTAGACACGTGGGTATTTTCTGTTGGCTGCTGAGATGGGCCGGAGCTTGCATGTTCTGTTGGGCTGATGGCCCGCATTATGAGCGTGTCGGGTATACCGTACTTGGGCCGGTCGGTAGGCGGGCGGTTATTTGCATTTGGACCTTGATGACGGCAAAAGACTCGTCATAGGAAAAGAGTGTTGATTTGGGCACTTCTCATTTGTTTCTGCCCACGCACTCTTCTCACCATTGTCAACAATGGGTTTTTATGCTGGTGGGGGTGAGAGGGGAAAAGACTCGTCATTTGGGCACTTCTCATTTGTTTCTGCCCACGCACTCTTCTCACCATTGTCAACAATGGGTTTTTATGCTGGTGGGGGTGAGAGGGGCCACGTTAGAAACCCTACAAAAATAATTAAGGGAGAGGCATTTTAAAATGGATAGCACACTAAGGCTGCATTTGGCATTCCTGAAAATATTAAATTTTTAACTGTTAGAAAAAAGAGATAAAATCCTTAAAATAAAGAATGTCAAATGCAGCCGGGTCAAGGTTTTACCGGTTAAAAAGGGTGCCAATTGAATAGTTGGCAAGGATTTTGGCTGGTTGTACTAAAGACTAGAGGTCGAATCATGCCTTCTTGCAATAGTGTTTGCGGTGGTTATGGGTTGTAGGGATGGGCTAGCCCACCCATTAAAAAAACGAGGGTAACCCATCCCTAAAACCCATAACCCTCTTGGTGGCAACGGGATTTGATCACAAATCTTTATTACAACTAGTTAGAGAACTCAATGGTAAGGGTCTTTTACTAAAAATCAAAAAACAGAATTGAATCGAGGAAATCAATTCAAAAAATCCAACGAACCAAATTAACTGGTATATATATTTTGTGTATATATTATAAAAAAAAACGATGTTAGAGATATCGTCAAAGGATTTGTTATGAATAAAGTAATAAAACATGGTTTTATGGCATTATTCGAGTTTGAAGATGGCTACTTTAATAAAGTTATTAAGTAAATTACTTCAGGATCTATGATGATATAAAGTCAATTGAGTAAATTAAGCCAACTATATAAATTAAGCAATTGAATAAGTAAATTAAATAAAATAATTGTTTTTTATATTTTTTTATATATTTTAATGGCAATAAAATAAAATTGGATTGAACCTGAATCTGATCCGATTTGGTATTTATATCAGATTTGGATTTTAAATTTCAATAGCCGAATTGGATGCAGATGTGGTGCATTAAATCTAAATCTAATTCATTTACAGCCCTATATAGGAATTGTAAAACTAAAATAACTATGGCTCAAAAAGCTCGGCAGTTTAACCTCCAGTCCAGTCTAAACTTAACCGACATTAACGCAAATACATATGTAGATTCAAGTATGAATGGATTTGAGCCGCAGTGGATTTTTAGTTATTTGAGCTTGGCTCGGGAAAATAAAAACATAAAGATCAAGCTCGATTCAAGTTAAAGATTTGAGCTTAAAATCAGCTCAGCTCAAAAGCTCTTACATTCAAGCTCATCTTGACTCAAGTTCAACTGTGAGCCAAAGTTTCAATAAAAATAATATATATATATATTATTATATTTACATATAAAAATTATTTATTATTATATATACATATATACACATAATTATAAAAATTATTCAAGTATGTTTGAGTTTCAATTTTAAATTGAAGTTCAATTTTGACTGACATGAATCAAGCTTTTCATGAGTCAACTCAAATAATTCAAAAACTTGATTTGTATCCACCCTTAATGGTTTGAATTATTTGAGTTGATTTGTATCCACCCATAATCTGCCATGAATCAACTCAAATTATTCGGGTAAGTGATACCCCTTTTAATGATAATTTTTTATGGATAAAATGATCATTACCTTATTTACATGAGAAATTAAAGAATATGAATAAATGCACTTATCTAGATAAGTATTTTCCAATAAAAAACTTATCTAAATAACTGCATTTACCCAAATAAATAACTTAGAGCCTAGACATTAATTTTGCCTCCACATCTACCAACTCTTTAAGGTTTTGTCCTTTTTGTAAGGTACCGAAATAAATATGGGCACTTTTATCTTTTAAAATAAGTGTTATTTGCCTATTAATTAAGGTTTAGGGCATGGTCCATTGATTAAAAAAAGTGGTAAGTGCCCAAATCATCTGTATTGTTAAATTAATGTGATTTAATCTTCATTTATCTTGGATGCTTGTAGCCATCGAAGATGACCAAAAATCAATTATATCTTATGATCTAAGTAAGTATTCAACAAAAAAAAATGATGGAAGTATCTAACAACTTAATAATTTTGTGTAGGAATGGACAGAATTGGTGGTTGGCGTCTGGAGATGAGACATCTAATTCATCAATTAGATAACCGACCAAAATTAAGCACCTATAAAGTTGTTGGGATCTTGGAGAGTTAAAAACGGATACATAATTAACCCACGATCCGATTAATCCAATCATTTAGGGTCTACAAACAGTACTCAGCTAAAGTAAACCACTATTAATGGCATCATCCAGAGGCACCTCATAAGGGAGCTCAGCCATGAGATAGGAGTACTTGGACTTCGGACGGTAGGACTGTAATAGGATTCGGACTGGATTAGGGTGCAAGTCTGGTATCCGATTTGAAGATCCTATATTGCATCGGGCCTGGAATTTCGGATTAGGATTAGGCCCATTTAAATTTTAACAAAATTCTAACCCAAACCAACACAAGTTGTACTTTGAACGGCATCAAATTTGGATTTAATCTAAATTCGTTAGATTTAAGTCAATTTTCAGGATGAGTTGGCAAATGATATATCCTAATCTTAAATATTCAGGTTAGGGTTAACGCACGGGTCAGAAGGGTCAATGGTTCAATCCCTGATATTTAATCAATTCAATATTTTTTTAACCAAAAACGCAGATTTAATCGTCTTATTCAAATGGTTTGAATGGTTCAATTGCCCAGATCTAACACCGGTTTGAAAATAGGTGGCCTAACAGTGACCATGGCAGATGGTCTTCAGGTTCGGATCACTAGATAGGGGAACCCCTTTTTTTTAGATTGGACCCGATCAGGTCACGGGTTCGGTCGTCTTTTATGAATTGAACCGAAATCAAGGCAAGCATATATGTGTATTTTATTCAAACTCGGATATTAATGGGATCGGGTTTCCAACACTTCCAACCCATATTACACAATTTCAAAGCGATGATCGCACTGACGGCTGAACAACCTCGATAATAAATTTTTTTCTTAGACCGACTTTCTTCTACTTAGAAGGGACCCCAGAAACATCTAAAATTGACCTTTTTCCAGCCCTTTCACGTCCAAACAAAGGGAAAAACAGGGCAAAATAGTTGAATTAGACCCGCTGAATATGATTTTTTTTTTTTCAAAATCAGATATCTCGAGTTCCTGATTAACATTTTTTAGTCGGTACCGACGGGTCGCCTATTCTTTGGAAAAACGAAATATCCAAGTAATCAATAACTTTTAATCCGGATTTATTCGGATACGGACACACATGATCCGACCCATTTCACATTTACCGATTACCGACCACTTGGTGTATCTTAAACTTTAAAATTTAAAGAAATAAGGAAAAGAAAAAGATAAAGGATCTGAAACCGTCCAAGGGATGGATAGATTAATCAGCGGTAGGGTCATCAGCAACGGATCTTTTTTTTTTTTCATCATTAGTTTTTTATTTTTGGTTTTTTTATAGGAAAAGGGGGGCTCGCAACGGCTAGTTGATACACGTGTTGCATGTGCTTTGGCTTATAGGGTCGAAGGAAATGTGCACTCTGAGGAACGTTAGGCAATGGCCACGTGTAAGAATTTGCCTGTTACACGTGTCATAATGATGTCTTTTTTTTTTTTTCTGTGGTCAAAGGGAGACAGTAAGTAGTGGAGGAACTTTCTATAACACTAAGTAGAGGTTGAGAGATTATTAAAAATAAAAATATTAATTTTATTGTTTGCGTTTTACCAGGTGGCGAATCAGGTCCGTTCATTTATGTTTTGATGTTTATAAACAAATCTTATTAGCCAACAGCCTTTTAATCACAAGTACCTCTACTTTCCCGCATAGATTGGAGCTCTGTTGGGGATGGCCAATTAAATTACTAATTAATAATTAAGCTCTAGAAGCTCTAATCTTTTAGAAGTGGGTCCTACATATGAAAAAAACATTGACCGTTGGATTGGAATCTTGTAATTGGTTTATACCTAGCTCTATAACGTTGCACCTTTTCCACGGTTACAAAACCAATGCTGTAATGGGGGACAACGTCATATTGCTTATGGTGCAATATTTATAGTTAAAGGTGCACTTACCAAAATTTCGCAACTCATATGGTTTTCTTAAAAAAAGCTTTATTATAAAAATAAATATATATTGATGAGGGCGGATTTGTCCCTCCAATGATATTGTGACACATGGCACCTTGGAACAAATAGGTGACACCTGGAATTATTTTGGCAATAATTTGCCTTATCCAAGTCGATGGTGTCCTATATAGCAGCCTGGCCTTGGTGCGAACTAGCAGCCCGGCATAGCCGCAAGCTGATAGCCTGGCACAGGCATGACCTAGCCCTAGCACGAACTGGCAGCCTGGCACTGGCACGACCTGGCGGCCTGGCCCTAGCGTGACCTGGCGACCTACGAAACATGCTCGACGACAAATTCAGCATGTATATCCTAACACTCCCACGATCCTTGGAAGTTGGCCCACGTGTTGAACGATCTGGAGGGTGATTAACGTGCATGACGGTTGCCTCAGGGAATCTCGGACCACTTAGATGACTTCTCAAAAATCTCGGATATGGTGCGTGAAGTCCACGCCAAACAATGCCTATATAAAGGCACCAACCCCAATGACATGAGGGGGGGCAAGTAAACACATTCTAGCTCTCATACTTTGTGATTTTTAACTCGTAGTCTACTATGAGAGTAATGATTTAAGCATCGGAACGACCTCGCCGGGTTAGCCACCCCGGGTCCTCTGACATTGATTCCTTGCAGGTCCCTAAAGAACTACAAAGCTCAACAATCAATCCAGTTCGACCCAGTCAGTTCGGCACCTAACCTGTCCAGCTCGGACCGATTCGGCACCTAACCTGCCCAGCTCGGACCGATTCGGCACCTAACTTGCCCAGTTCGGCCTGATTAGCTCGGCATCCAGTAACAGTTCTCCACTTTGGCCTCTAAGTCATCGGCCACTTGGAAGTAGACCAAATGACGAAGTACTTAGCCAAAAAAATTGATACATCACCAAAAAATTGATTCAACATATATTATTTTCACCCCCTCCAAAATTTTGAAAAATATAAAAAAAATATAAAACTACTAATAAATGGAAATCAAAATTTCAAATACAGAATTAGTAATTATTTAATATGATGAAAAGTTGTGGCAATGACGTGAAGCTGTTTGGGAAAGCAAAATCTAAAGATGATTAAAAGAGGATGCTCCCACGGTGAGATCCCCTATGTCTACCACTCATTGGCTTAGAAATTTGGGCAACAGAAAAGCAGAAATCACTTCAGTTTCTGTAAATCACGTGGAATGGAATCACCGAAAGATGGATGGGGTTCAGTTCCCACTTCCCATTTCCCATTAGACTTTTTATAAACGAGTGAGGATCCAGCGGGAGCGCGATCGCGTTGAAGAAACGGTGTCAGCGATACATTGTCGACCACTCGCTGGGTCAGCAAGAGTTTAAACCAATGAACAACAAACATGCTGGGGATCACAGGGCTTGTTCCGTGGTACCGCGCGCTCCCGCCGGAAGATCATCAACAGTGGGGGGAAAAGAAAAGGGTGAGAGAATAACTACCAATTACCGAACGAAGATAATCAACTAGTGTGTGTGTGACTGGCTGATTGTTTATCCAGAAATGGGAGGAATTCATTGGGAATAGGCGATATAAATGGCGAGGCAGATTTTGGGAGCGGAATCATGATTTTTTAGAGATTTCCGAAAGAAGAAATATGTGTATGTGTCAGAGTGTGTGGGAGGGGGGGTCAGACTCAGGGGGTCCAATTCCGCGTCGAAATCCAGGGCATGGAAATGAAATGAAGGTAGTTGTGCATGCCAGCAATGTATCCACCTCCAAGATGAAGATGGGGAAAGGACAGGGAACAGGAGATCGGAAGGAGATCTGATCGTACAATGTGCAATCAATAGGTTGTGACAGCGAAAGATCGCTGGGGACCATCTTTCCCACCCCATATCGCTTTTGTCACGTTGTAGGGATCATCTCTCCCTCTCTTTCTCTCTCTAACTTTCTCACTCCCACGTACTATCTCATCTAACTCTGGCAGCTCCATTTGGGTGGCTAGAAAATAATTTGGATTTCACGTAGAGCTGTTGGGGCCCAAGAGTGGAAATGGGTCGGGTATGATTCCATCTTAACATAAATACGGTCCACCCCTTAGTGGACTAGGGGTGCAACTTGGGTTGGTCGGCCCAAATTAACATTTTACACTGCTTTAGGCTTTGGGCTTCGGGCCAGGCCGATCCAACTTGAAATGGTTTGGGCGCTAGGGGGCACTGATGCTTAGCCTCTCAACATTGTTTTCCAACAAAGTCCCCCATAACTTCTGGATTCTAACATTTTGCCCCTGCCGTTAGCATTTGGTGGGTTAATTTCATGGACTATTTTGTTAAATATTTCTAAAATCTCTAATATACCTTTAAATTTTATTTTATATGACCATTTTCCCCTTTTGACTTAATTTTTCTAAAACCAAATTCTTGAATGTTTCTCTTAACTTTTTTTCTCAACAAAGTCCATCTTTGAGAATGCCTTTGAGAACCATTTGTGCTTTCAAATGCTCTCCTTCATCAACTTTGATATTTGTTGTAATTGGCTCATAAGGTCTGAAATGGGAAATTTTAATTTTACTTTCATCTTCAAACCTTTTAGTGGGTCAAGGGAAAAATGCTTAAAATCTCCAAGTTCAACTCTTCAAGGAGCCCTTGTCCAAAACAAAGTTCCAGTGCCTAAATGTTGTCCCTCTAAGGTGGTAGGTAAGTAATTCAACCCATCTAAGTCAAATAGGTAAGTCTGTGATGTCACAAATTAAATAATAAAAAAATACAAAAATACAAAAATATAGAAAAATAATAAAATATAACAATACTGATTTCAACTATGTTATGCTCAAATCCATTAAAATTTAACAAATGGTCAACCTAACTTGACCCAAAGTGCACCCCTATATTAATGGTAGAAACCAACCACACCAGATTGACAAAGGGATGGGGTATATAAAGGGTTATTATACTCAACACAACTAAGCATTTCCCCAATTATATGGGGTCCTCTACATAAATCCTATTCTCTCATTGCCCAATTTGAAGAATTTCACTTAATATTTTTATAACAATGTGGAAATAGAAAATGTACAAAATTACAAAAAAGAAAATTGAATATGCATCTAATATTTATATATTCATCGTATTAAATAAATATAGATATGATAATGAGAATTATTCTTGATAAATGATGGAAATGGCTAAAACTACAAAAATAAAATAAATTTAAACGATGGCTACTAATTGGCTCAAACGGTTAAGCAATTCAACCGACCAAGTTATTAAATCATTGACCGAATCAACAGGTTTTTGCAGGTTAATGGTTCAAGGGTGAAACAGACCCATAAATATGACTGGGTGGTGGAACAACAAATTCAATTAGCTGGTTTGACCATGGGTTTGAAAATGGGTATGGAGCACCCATCCTCTTAAGGGGATAAGGCTTATCTCTTAATAGAGTCCAAATCCAAATTAGATTTGGATAATCTCCTAATTTGATTAGGAGAAATGCTCCATAAAGTGAAAAAAGAAGAAGAGGGTGAACTATACTAGAACACCACTCTCTCTTGTTCTCTCTTGTTCTCTCTTGTTCTCTTTTGTTCTCTTTTGTCTTCCAAGAAACCTTATCATGACTTAGGCTTTCAAGGACTGATAGAGATCAATATTTTTTTTATTTTTGCAAGAAAAATCTAGAGAAACTTCAGGCTCACCTTCCCCAGTGCGATCCAAGCAATTGGGTTGTAATTTTGCTGAAAACTATGTTGTTGAATCAACTTAACCTACACATTGTGCCATCTTCCGTGGATGCTGGTTTTAGGATTGATTTGGATGTGAACTTCCACCTTGGGATCTACATTTGTGGTATCCGTATCAGGTATACATTTTTCTCTTTGATTTGTTTTAAATTTGTCTGATTCAGTGTAAGACTGATCTTGAAAATGTATTTTTTTAAAACATAGGGAATTGGATTCCCAGAAGGATTAGGAAATTTTTGAAATTTCACCCATCCATCTAACATGGTTCAGCCATCCATATGATGGATCCTAACCCTTCTAACAATGGTATAAGAGCACTAGGTTCAACCCTTGGATTAAACCAAACCATATTTGAACCAAAACTCAAATCGGCAAGAACTAGTCTAGCCAATTTGAATAGTTAGCAGAAAACTCTGAGAATTCAATTATCAAAGTGGGCTAATGATTTGAAATTTTGATAAAATACATTTTTATATGTATACAATGAAGTTTTCACCATAGAGAATTCGGTTCCAAAAGGTAGTGTTATGTGACGGATTACAGAGGAAGACCTCACGCCAATGAAGTGTTCGCCATAGAGAACATGGACCTCAAGGATGAGATATGTACACAACGCAACCAACTCGTGGAAGACCTCGTCCAAGTACCCCTCTTTGATGGTGATAGAGAAAACCGTCCAGATAGGATATCTCCTAGAAGACAGTCTCTGGGACAACAAATGTATTCGCATGGTCTATAGCTAATATGCCAGGGATAGATCCCAAGGTCATAATCCATCGGCTCATCACCGACCCGCGCTTCTGACTTGTAAGGTAGAAGAATAGGAGCTTCATGTTTAAATGGTGGTAGGCAATCAATAAAGAAGCACAGAAGTTGTTAGATGCTAGCTCCATTCGAGAAGTGATGGACAACTTTCCCCTACCGAGGATAGACTAGCTCATCGATGCAACGACAGCGTATGAGCTCTTGAATTTCATGGATGCCTTCTCTAGCTATAATCAGATCCAAATGCACCCAAACGACTAGGAGAAGATTGCATTCATCATGGACAACGGTCTCTAGTGTTATAAGATGATGCCTTTGGTCTCAAGAATGTTGACGCCACATATTAAAGTTTGGTGAACCATATTTTCATAGAACAACTCGGCCAGAACGTGTAGGTGTATGTAGATGACATGCTAATAAAGAGCAAGAAGGCAAATCAGCCTTGGTCGATCTGGAGGAATTTTTCTGTCTCCTTAGACAGTACCGCATGAAACCGAACCCAACAAAGTGCACTTTCAGGGTCAGCTCCAGCAAGTTCTTAGGTTTCATGGTAACATAGAGAGGTATCAAAGTAAATCCAGAGAAAATCCAGTCCATCCTAGACATACAATCACCGTGGACACACGAAGAGGTGCAACGTCTCACAGGTCAAATAGCCGCACTAAGTGGATTCATGTCAAAGTCCGCAAATTGCTACCTATCCTTCTTCAAAGTACTGAAAAAGTAAAGGATTTTCTGTGGACTGAGGAGTACAAACAATCCTTCTAGGAGCTGAAACAATATTTGAGCTCACCGCCCTTGCTAACAAAGCCGAACCTCGACGACCAACTCCCACTCTATCGTCGACCGAGGACAAGGTGGCCATCTCAGTTTTGTTGAAAGAGGAAGGCCCAACCCAACAGTCGATCTACTATACCAGTAAGGTCCTCACAGATGCAGAGATGCGGTACTCAAACATAGAGAAGGTCACCTTGGCCCTTGTCACCTCGACATGGAAGCTCAAGCCCTACTTTCGAGCACACAACATCCGAGTTCTAACTGACCAACCACTAAAGCACATACTATAGAGGTTGAAAACGTTTATCCAACTTATCAAGTGGAGCGTAGAGTTGAATGAGTTTGACAATGATTATGCTCTTCAACCTACCATCAAGGCCCAAGATCTATCCGGTTTCTTGGCAAAATGCACTTTCTCGGTCCAAGATCCAGCTGAAGGCCCCCCAGCTTGGACACTCCAGGTCAACGGATCGTCCAACTAGCAAGGGAGCGATGTCGGTTTCATACTCCTCATATCGGAGTGTGCGTTGTGCAATATCAAACCTCCATACTCTCCTCTATTATTTCTAAGGAGTGTAAATCAACTCCTATTAAAATACCGAAAACAAAGCATATAATTTTCCAATGTGAGATAAATTCAAAACTAGGTTTCGTAAGAGAAAAGCTAATTTTTCCAAACAAGTGTGTTGGTGCAATTTTTCATGTAATTGACCATTCAAACACATTGGATGTAATCTCTTATGAGATTAAAATCCAACAATCCCCCACATTGATTGGTCAATTACATAGTTCTCTCTCAATCCAAAATACTATGACACAGTTATGCATATAAAAGGTGTTTATCAACTTAAACCTTTTGTTATTATAAATATTTCAAAGCCTTATCAAAGTTATTGGTGGTAAAACCTTAAACCAATTACTCTCAAAATAGACGAAAGATACCCATAGACACAAAAATGTCCAATCTTTGCAAGAGTTTAAAATCTTGCTCAGCATTGTTATGGTCATGTGCTTTTTTCTTGGTTTCATGAACAATCCCAAAAGCAAATCCGAACTCTCATGAGAAGCGGCATCATTTCTATGTTCACATAGATGAAATTCCGCTATGTGTTCCATTATTTGACACATTTCAGAACTTCATTAAGAGTTTAACTCAACCTCTCATCATAACGAACATCACTGTTTATATTATGATGGAAATTTTCTCAATGTCAATATTAACATTTACATTGTTGTAACTTGTTGTTACCCATTAAACCCAATACTGATGGTTTTTCAGTTCAGGTCAAATTACCATTACAAGTGACTAAGTAAAGGGTTTTAATCACTACAAGAAAATTGACCTATAGCTATAGACAAAGCCGTAGCTATAAATGCCAAAAACCATAGCTATAGGGAATAGCTACGGTAAAAAAACCGTAGGTAGTGTTGTGGTGGCCATAGGCAATAGCTATGAATGATAGAATCCGTAGCTATAGCTAACCTATAGTTACGGTCTACACCCGTGGCTAAAGCCTGAATTCATAATGATGTCTTTTTAGTTACGACTTTTAACTTGTTCGTAACTAAAAACTTGAATTCATAACTACGATTTATTCTGTAACCGTAGCTAAATGTCACTATATAGCTACGGTTGTGTTACATCCGTAGCTATAATATGTGGATCTATACCTACGATTTTTTGCTGACCGTAGCTAAAAATATGAACCTATGAACTTATAGCTACGTAATTTAACCATAGCTAAAAATCTGAAGCTATAGCTAAGGTAATTTGACCATAGATAAAAATATGAACCTATAGCTATGGTAATTTAATCGTCGTAGATGAAAAAATAAACCTGTGGCTACGGATTTAAGTTATCCGAAACTAAAAAGTTAAAAGCTATAGTCACAGTTAACTGCGGCTTTTATTTCATTCATAATATAAGATCGAGTTTGAACACAAAATTCCAATAAAAGATTAAATAATTAAAAAATGAATTGAATCTCAAGGTGCTTTAATACATTTATGTGTTTAAAATCTATTACAATTTCAGCAAAGTTCTTGAATACATGACACTCAATCCAAAAGAAAAACTTGACGTATAAAATTTAATCAAATTTGTCTCCATCCGCACATGTAAAGTTTCTCCTTTACCATGCTCAACCTATATGAAAATAATAGAAAATAAGTTAGAAATCATATTTATGAAGATACAAAATAATGTGTGAAAATCTAATTAACCATGCAATATAAATAAAAGAATACAATAACTTAGGCCCCATACAACCAAGAGATCCTTAAGGAAAGCATGTGCCGTGCATGTAAGGTGGGTCACTCTTGCATGTAGGATTAATACTCTTTAGTTTTCCTATTTCTTTCTCTTTTCCTTCATATTTATTCTAGCTAGTGGAGGGTCCCCCCAGAGGATATTTTGGAACTTAGGCCTTTCAAGTATATCTAGAAGAACAAATATCCATTTCATTGGTAGAAGATGAGAATAGGCGTCAATGGACCAGGTTTGGGTTGGAACCAATCTAAATTAAAAACAATTTGAACAGATTGGATGGTCCAAAATTCTGAGCAACAACTGATTAAGGATGACAAAAATCCGAGAGGAAAAGTTAGAAGCAAGATGCCCACTAAGGAAGAGGAAGAACTTAGGATCAGAATTGTCCATGAAACACCTTTATGAACAATTAGCTCTATGATACAAAACCAATCAGACATAGATACAAAAACATCAAACAAGTTTAACAAATTCGTAGTTAATAACATAATATGAAATGTGTCATGTAGTTGTTTCCAAAATCAATCACTTGAAGATCTCAAGCATCTAGTCTAGAACAACATCAATCACATGAAACCAGACCTTACTATCAAATCTTTTACATGTCTCATTTACAAGATTTTTTTTTCCGACAAAGTTCCCATTACAAGTTATGTTCCTTTAACTTTTAATTGATCTCTGTATCCCATGTTGTTAGGCATCTCTTATGAAGAGACTAGAATAAACTATCCCCAAATAACTTCTCCCCAACACAAGAAAGACCTCATCACCCCTCCCCTGAATCATATGTCTATTCTTGAAGCCAGGAGTCTCAAGCTCCAATAGCCTTCTTTTATTCATCATTAACCAATTCAACCCCCCAATCCCCCCAACCCCCACAAAAAAAAATAAAAATGAAAATTTATTATAAATCACTGAAATGCTTGTTTTCTTTTTTTATGTCACTTCAATCCAATAAAGAAACATTAGTACTTATATTCTTAGCATCATCATAGCCATGACCCATGACTTCACCATGTAATTCTAAATTAACCACCTATTGGTAGGGGTGGCAACAAGCCGAGCTTTTCACGAGCTGCTCAAGCTCGGCTCTGCTCGGTTTCAACTAAGCTCAAGCTCAAGCCCAATACAGTGGCTCGATTATTAAACGAGCCGAGCTCGAGCCTACTAGAGCTTGACTCGTGAGGCTCGCGAGCCGACTCGAATATATATATATATATATATAAAATAAAAATATTATAATTATTAATTATTATAAATCTTAATTTTTAAATACAAAATAATTTTTTATATATAATTTTTATTTTTATAAAATATTTTTTCTCAAAATCGAGCTCGAGCTTATGCATTTTTTACTCGAGCCGAGCTCGAGATCAAGGTTCTGGCTCGAACTGAGCTCGAGCTTGGTACTATTCGGCTCAGCTTGGCTTGAATCCATCCCTACCTATTGGTGAAGGAGTTATGTTCCCAGGTGCACAATTGTCAAATTTTTAGATTTGTAACTCCCTGTTGTGCATGCTAGCCAAGAGGGCCTAGTTGGTGCACACTCCTATTTTCTTTTCTATCATGCATTTCCTTTACGAGCCTCTCATGGTCAGGACCAACATTGGTTAATGGCTCTTTTTCTTCATCCTTTCATGTACAATACTCTTTTTTCTATATTTAATACAATATATCAGTTCCCCCCAAATATATGAAGGAAGAAAAAAAAGTGAGATTTAAACTGATCATCAGATTTGTTTTTTATTAGACAATTTGCTTCTAAACTCAGAATAACCCTCTAATAAAGGGGGTATGTATAGGAGGGTGCAATACAGTTAAAGAAGTATGACTACACAGAATAACCCTCTAATGAAAATATGGCTAAATATTACAACTCTCTGAGAAAAAAAACTCCTAAGCATATAGTTTTAAAATATTAGAAATTTCTTTTCCCGTGGTTTGAAGAAGGTATAAATTAGTATGACTGAAACAAGTATAGATCAGAACCCATGTATAATGACGCTTTATAAAAAAAAAAAAAGTAGACTGTAAATCAAGTAATAGATTGTAGTAAAAAACATGGATGCATAGAGAACTTCTCTGACTTTTTTTTTTGTAGTAACAACTATAATCTAAGTGACTTGAAAGCTCTCTGCTGAAATTGCTCAGAATTTCATCAAGCATATCTTAATTTCAAGACATATTGGTCAAGTCCAATCATAAATATATTTTCTCTTCAGAAAGACAATATGTAGGGTGCTCATTTCTAATCGGGCCTGGTCCAACCCACAAATTTCCAATCTTGGGCCTGGCTTTTGTGTTCAGACCTGGATTGAGACTAGCCCAGCCCCACCCAAGAACCCAATTAATTGGGACCAATCTATAATTTGACCTTTCCATCAATCAGCAAAAGGTGTGGGGCACTCACAAATGGGAAACTAGGAGAACATTGGAAAATATCTAAACTAGAAATATCAAGACAACTCAATCCACAATTACTAGTGGTTGAAATCATCTGAACAGAAATGAATTTTAGGAGCGATATATGCAATTTCTTCAGCAATGCTATGGAAAATGAGGCTAGAAATGAACCATGAACATTAGTCAAGTGTGAACAATAATGTTCACACTAATTTAAGATAAAGATGCAATGAGGGACGTTTAGAAAATTAATCCATATACTAATTTACTCTTAAAAAATTCAAGTGTAAGTATCTTTTAGGATTTCTGCACATGGATCTAATAAATTTAATCGTTGGACATTAGTCAGCTTTCCGTACATGTATCTAATAAATGTAATCACTGGACATAAATCAGCAATTCAAAGTGCCATAAGCTTTGTTGGTCCTTGGGTTCTCAAGAAGAGACAAGTTCCTTTCCTAATTCCACTATGTCCCTAGTCCTCCTTCCTCCTAACGCATATGACCAATAATTCTAAAAGATTCATACTAATGTAGATCAGCCATCTATTTATAACCAATGGTCATGATTGTATCAAAAAACATCTCTTTGGTATTTCTCCAAACACTTACCTTGCATCTTCAATATTTGTTATTGGAAGATAACCCAATAAGTGAAGAACCAACAAATCATTTTGTATTTAACCTGAACTTGAATCATCTGCATGGACTCCTCTTCCCAATTCAAATTCCCGATTCTATATAACTTTTCAAATTAAATGTATTTATTGTTAATTCAGATATGGATTTCCAAGTTTCAATTAATGTATCATTTACTTTATCAACAACAAGGGATTGAATTCTTGATTCAGGAGTTTTTGTACCAAGAAAATTTCCGTTCCAATTTGTCCATAAGTAATAAAGCTAAGTACAAAGCTTATTTGAATCATTCAAGTGAATTGGCAATGATGGCTAGAGACTAAGTTGCAGTATTTTAGAGAGAGAGAGAGAGAGAGAAGGATTCTTACCTTGAGACTGCTGTCAATCGGTCTTTAGTTGGGCTGTATTCTTCAATTTTGGAACGCAAAGTTTCTTGGCTACAGCACCTTGGCATAATCAATCACTTTAACTAGTAGATCAGTGGAACTACCGGAAAAGACAACAAGGGTTCCTTGTTTAAAGGTACAGAAACTAGAATAAAAGAAAAGTCGAAGAGGTTTCGGGAGGGGATGAGGAAAAGAAAAACATGATGGGCATGAATAGAGGGTTTCTGGGGTGAAGTAAGAAAATTTAAAATCTACCTTTGGGCGGGGCTAGGCATAAACAAAAAACCTGTGCGCAAGCCCATTTGTAGGCTTCGCTGAGTTTGAGTTTTCGAGTCAAGAACCCCTAGTAGCCTAGTAGGGATGATGATGAGCTAGGTTTTAGCAAGGTAGTATGATGTTTATGGCTTCCCACTTCCCAGGCCCAACATGGGTGCGGGTCGGGCATTCGGGCTTAGTTGTATTAGAAAGCCTTAATTAATTAGCAAAATGTTTATAATTAATACAAAATATTATTATTTAATTATTTCTTATTAAAAATTAATTAAAATAATATGTAACATTTAATTAATTAGTAGTTATTATTGGGGTTAATTTACCCCTACTAATGGTTTTCAGATCAGGCAACCCTAGTAGAGATGATCATCATGAGCCAAGTTTTTACAAAGTATCAATGATGTTTATGGCTGCCCAAGCCCAACTAGGGTGTTGGTCAGGCATTCATGATTAGTTGTGTATATAAAGAAGCCCTTATTAATAAATAAATTAATTGATTAATTAATTAATTAAAGGGTATTAAAAAGTCTATGTCAGGGCCCAACTCGGCCTAGGTTCTAAGCCTAAAACACAAGTCGGGGCCAAGCCCTACACATGCTCGTGCCTAATTAATTAAGTCGTTTATGTATAACTTATATTAAATATGGTATATAATATGCATATAATTAAATTTATTTTATACATTATATAATAATATAAATGTCACATATTATTATATTTATATATGATATATAATATAATATAATATAACATATATAACATATATACATTATGTACATATATTTAAATATATACAAGCTAGGCTTGGCCTAGGATTGGTTCAACATTTTTTTGACTATTTATGGGGTTTAAAATCATGCCATCTATGACTCGGGATCAATTTGGTTAACGTTGTGTGTAGGGGTACAAGTTGGTGGACTAACCACCCAATGCTAACCTGAACTTCAATCTTACCCAACTCAATCCAACATTTTCTAGTTAGGTTTAGGCTTACTTGGCCAAAGTTGGAGCCCTAGTAAGAACTTATTTACTAAGTTATTTTAAATAGTATTCTACATTTTAATTATTATTTTATTATTTCATTCTAAAATATGTGTTAATTGTTATTATTAGTTAACAATTAATAATAATTATTTGCTATTTGACTAATTTAATCAATGATTATAAATAGGGCCATTATATAGTTGGAGCCCTAGTCATGTCTTTCTTCTGTATATTTGTTCTTTTAATTATTTTTAATTAGTAATCATTAATTATTATTATTTATATTATTATTATTATTATTATATTCATTAATAATTAACTATTAATATTTATTAGTTATTAATTATTTTCAAGTTTTTCATCCATTAATTATTAATTATCCTTATAGCTATGGTCTATGGATAATTAAAATTCATAGCTACATCTACAGAGCCTTCTGCAATAAGATATTTATTCGTACTTGCAATTACAAGTTTTTCATGAACTTGCTCCAATATGGGTTTATGGTCGTTCATGGTGAAATCAAAGTATTCTGCGATAAGATACTTATTCGTACCTGCTTCTTGCACCTTGTATTTGAATTACAGAGCCTTCTAGATTTCTTTTGGGGTTGTAAGTTCCTTATAGAGCCGATCTGATAAGGCATTCAATATGTGTCCTCACTCTTTCCTTCTTCAACTTTTCTGAGTCTTTGTCAGTGGGTTCAGGAAGTGATTGCAAATTCGGACCCAAGAGATAGTACAATTTTAGTGTGGTCAGAAAGAAGATCATCTTGCCTTTCCATCGGCTAAATTTTGCTCCATTGAATTGGTTCAATCGAACAAGATCTTGGTTCATCATCTTGATCGAAGTCATGCTTGCTTCCACCTCCATTGCAGAATAACGTTCTAAAATTGTTGGAAAATGAGGTTACTGAAACTTTAGAGAAGTTCTGATGCGCGTCTGAAGACACTATCTTTAGAATGGTATTTGCCCCTACTCAGTTTCACTGAGTTTGTTGTTGGGTTACAAGTAAATCCGTTTTCGGAATACAACAGAGCCTTAGGCGAGAATCTGCAACCAGCAAAGTTGAAGAGTCTTTGAAGAAACCTTCTGTGAGACTGTAGTAGACCGGACTAAGAGAGAGAGAGAGAGAGAAAGTAAATTTCAAAAATGTGTGCTTGAGAAGTCTGATTCATGCTCCTTAAATAGTTTATGAAGAGGTGTGAAGAAAATGTAGGTGTTAGTTCAAAGAAGGCACCTTGAATAGTCACAATTTCAAACGTTGTGACCGTTTAAAAGGTAGTTAACAGTTAATGACCGTTAACTTTGAATTGTGCCTCTTGATCACACGATTGAATCGTGACCTCAACGATCAAGCATCACACCAAAACCAAAGTCGCCATTTGCGAGCCACGCGGATGCGAGCAAAGTATGCATCTAAAGTGTCTCATTGTATTGCACACACGCGTTCGCACACATTGTGTGGTATCAAACCTCTATACTCTCCTCTACTATTTCTGAGGAGTGTAAATCAACTCCTATTAAAATACTGAAAACAAAACTTATAATTTTCCAATGTGTGACAAGTTCAAAACTATGTTTTATAAGAGAAAAGCTAATTTTTCCAAACAAGTGTGCAGGTGCAATTTCTCATGTAATTGGCCAATCAAATTCATTTGATTTAATCTCTTATGAGATTAAAATCCAACAAAGGAAAAGTCATATTTTGGGTATTTTGTCATTGTGATTGATTCTAAGTCCAGTTTGAGCCTTTTAGTTGGGGTAGGAAAGGGAGAAACGTGATTGGTTCAACATGCCCAATTACGTGGCTTTAAAAAATAAGAATATTCAAAAAAGAATGAAAAACTTAGAAGAGAGATTTTAGAGCAAATTTTGAATGAAAGCAAGGGTGACATGTGGGCTACTTTGCTTTATATAATTAGTATAGATATAGCATATTATCGAGAGACCTAACCCATGCATGATTTGCATGCTCCGTATTTGAATAAAACTCAAACTCTATCCTCTCATCTAACTGACTTAATTCTATATATCATCACTTTATCAGGCTCTGATAAAGTGAACCAAAGTACAAATTTACCCTGAACCGGGATTTACACTCTATTTGCATTGTTCTCAAACGCTGCCTTACTTAAAATTTTCAATTTTAGAAGAAAACCAAGAATGAACAAGTAATACATAGATCATAAAATACTACCCTAATGAATCAAGTACAATTTGAAGTCCTGATTTGAGAACTAAGAGCAAAATCCCAAGAAACATCATCAATTAAACTTTAGATGATTCAAGAGTATTTGTACTTTAATCCAATAAAATGTTTGTTTAATTGAACAAAAGATTAAGAAAGAATTCAAGATCATTGTTACCAATTCCACCAACAGCTCAATAGTTGGATCTTGGACAAGAACAAAAATGCCATTGTGGGTGGTAAGGAGGATAACCTTTGTTGAGGAGCAATCCATTAATACTTTCCTCCGTTCCTTTATCTGAAAGACTTGTAGCGAGTTGTTCAGAACAACTCTCTGGATCTTTACAAACTTGCTAATAAACTATTAATTAAACTTAACTTTTGGCTGGAATGAGATTGAAGCTCACTTTTAGTTGCACCAGTTTATTTCTGTCATTAATCAGGTAATTGATCAGGGGCTCGTATTCTCATTGGACTCCTCAGAAGGTTCTAACAACCATCGGTTAAGGCGTTCATGTGCCTTTTTAACCTATATGAGAAAACAAAGTTTATATATTAGAAACTTAAAAAAGTTATAAGTGATGAAACCAATGTAACATGGAAATGAAAACAAAACTCCAATCTGGGCCTACCAAGTATTCAGGTTTAAAAAATGATTTAACACCTAAGGATCTGTTTGTTTTCAGTGCATAACTGAACCAAATACAAACTTTGCACTCGATTCAGTTTGAAATCCATTTGTTTGTAATTATGATTTGCACTCGTGCCTGATATAAAAATTGTACTTTCTATCAAATCTGCACTCATTGGCAATGCAAATTTTGTAACTCAAAAACAGATGCAAAATTTGCATTACTTTCTTCCTACTTCAATTCTCTCTCATATAAAATGGGGATCACATGATTTTGCTTCCTACCTTATTGCCAAGTAAATAACCTTCCTCCTACCTCCCTTACTTATCATATAAGGTGGGGATCACATTACTTTACTTCCTATTTTACTCATCACAAACAAACAAGACAAAATCAAATTTGAAGCAAAAGTAAATCAGAATTTGCAATCAGCCCATTTATACTCCCATGCATTTGCACTGCAAGCAAAAAAACAAACTAAGGCTGCGTGCATTTGGCATTCCTTATTTTAAGGACTTATCTCCTTTTTGCAGTTAAAAACTCAGTGTTCATAGAGGCATTTTAACTGCAGAAAGGAGATAAGTCCTTAAAATAAGGAATGCCAAATGCAGCCTAAGACTGATTTTAAAATATAAAATCCGGCCATATATATCTTTTCAATATTTACATGCTCTCCATTCTATGTTTTATATTCCATAACTGCGTTTGAAAATTGAAAGGACTCCTAAAAAAGGAGACCAACATCTTGTTATCCATCTCATTTACAAGTCTTAATAAGATGTATCTTCTTACCTGATCATTCCAATTAGTTTTCCAAGTAATAAATATAAGCACAAGAGTTTGTAATGCAACTCCACAGATCATTCCAATCCAGATACCCTGAGAAATTAATAAAACAATTAACCAGATAAGTTCTTGGTAGAATGGGTTGGATTTTTTTTTTTTTTTGTCACTACAAATCTAAAAGTAGACAAGTGGTTTAATTTCTTACCCTAACTTGGAGCCCAGCAACATATCCAAGAATAATCCCAACAGGAACTCCTACAATATAGTAGCAACTAAGATTGACATATGCCACTATAGCTTGCCAACCAGCACCTATAGCCACTCCTGTTCACATATATAGTTTATGAAACATATAAAGCACATACATAGTTAAACCATTTGCTTATTAATTTGTATCAACATTAACAGAAAAAAATTAAACCACTTGCCTGAGAGTACTGGTTGAATACTATTGAGCAAGATAGAGAAAGCCAGTAGGACGGAAAGACTTGACACAGCTTTGGCAACCTCTGTGCTAGACGAAAATGCATAAGATATGACGTGACCAAAGACCAAAGCCAGAACCCAGAAAAACAACCCAATACACAATGATGTGCATAGATTGACTTTAATTGAGAATATTGCAGCTTTTGCATCTCCCCTTCCCAATTCATTTGCTACTCGCACACTGTGTGTTAATAAATAAATAAATAAATAAATATATATATATATATATATATATATATATATATATAAAAGAAAGTCACTGATTGAAAATCGAAATTAAATGTGATTGTCTTTTATAAGTGGGAAGATTTTGATTGAGAGACTGAGATAGACTGAGAGACTGAGAGAGAGAAGTGGATCAATACCTAGCTGAAGACAAGAATCCAAGTGATACCATAAACTCCCATGTAGTGATGTTGAGGCTACAAGTTCAAATAATTTAAAGGAATGAACTTGGTCAAAATGTTGTAGATGAAAATAACAATGTGAGGAAAAGAGAGACCCAAATAGTAAAACTTACCAAATTGAGAAAGCAGATATAGAAACTGTAGCATTTTTCATGTGGCCCGCCAATAAGACTAGAACTGCATTGTACCATAATTCTAAGCTAGAAAATTATGATATAAAAGTCAGTAAAATAACATGTACAAAATTATCACTGTTTTAATTAACAAGTTAATAGGAAATTCAATGAAAACAAACAGTGGTGAGATTCATGTCTATTATGAGATGATTTTTGAAAGTTGAGTTGAGGATATTATATCCTCTGAAGTATGAGCAGCCAAAGGCTTAACCATTCATGCAAGTGGGCACTAATTATATTTATACCCCCAACAGCCCCTAAATGTTTAAATCCCTCAAATTTGACACCTAAAAGCAACCTTAGATCAAGATATCTGTGGAAAAATCCATTTGAGTGATTTAAATCTTATGTCCAAACAACAAGGATGACCCAAAAGTCAAAACCTTGTTTTAAATTTTATGTCCAAAACAATTACCCAAACCCCATTGAGAATTTCGGATGCATTCTATCATGTCATGAGACCCAATCACACACCCTATCAAGAAGACAAGAACCCATGGAAATAAATAAAACATTTCTGATGAAGCAAAACAGCCACATTCAAACAATTCTAATTAAAGAGATGCAAGAAAGAATAGCATACAAATCAGAAGAAAGGAAAATGAGGGAAAAGAAAATTTACCAGAGCATCACACCAGATGAAAGAGAGACCTTCACCACAGGCCAAAGTTCAGAGAATGCACTTTTGGAGAATCCCCTCCATGTCTGAGGGCACCAACTGCCGAAAACATAGAACAATTCTCTTGTGACCATGGACCAAGTAGAGATTATCATTGCACCCATAGCACCAGGTATTTCCAAGTTCAATTTGTACACAAAAAGCCAGGACAAGATCAAGTGAAGTATAAATGATGCACCAGATAACCATCCAATGCTCATGTTTTTGAGTTGGGCTTGCAAGAACATTTGCATTGTCATGGTAAAGGCAAAATAGTAGATAAAAGGAAGAAACCATAAAGCAATTTTTCCTGCAACTCTTGATAATTCCTCTTGGCCAAGAAGTCCGAAAATGGGACCACTAAATATGAAGAAAGGGTACAAAATGAGTGAAGTGACAAACAGAACAACCCATGATCGCGGTAAATAGATGCCCATCATGTGGTATTTAAAAAAATGGTAGAATCAATCTAATGGACGCCATGATGGTTGCGGAATGGGTGGGCGAATTTCAAAAATTTTCCTACATTCTCCCAATTGGGAATCATATTCCCTAAATTTAGAATACAATATTCAAATATTCTACTTGAACCATAATCGAACCAGATCTGAACCAAAAGGGAAAAGGGAGGATTATACCTGATCCGGAGAAACAGTATCTCCCAAAATTGGTGTTCATGCCCAAAGAAGACACCAAGATCTGCTCCTGCTGAAGATGGCACAGTTGTGGATGGAACGGAACCAGTAGGGTGCATCCTACACAATGGATCCTTCGCAAGAACCCTCTGGAAATTCTAAACACCGAACCTTTTTAATCTTTCTTGCAAGACTGATGTCAAGAACTGATTTCTTTACTTCCTATTGTTGCAAAGATCAAATCTTGCAAGAGGGAATGGCGGCAGCTGGAGGAGAACTCCTGGAATGAAGATGGCTAGATTGCTTCTCTTCTCTCTAGAGTCTGTATGAGATCTAATCTCAATTCGCAGGATACTTTCTTGCTTACTCAAAAAACCCTGATTTGAAATCTGATGTATTTCTCTTAGGGTTTATCCTTCATTCCTATTGATTAAGAAAATCTCCTAATTAGGAGTTATCCCAATCCAAATTAGTATTTGGATAGGAAATTATCTTGATCCTATTTGCAGATTAAGTTAGTTTACTCCTGATCTTATCTGGAGGTTACCAGATTCAAATCTGATTTGAATTTGGTCTCCCAGAGTGGATAAGATTAAAGGCCCAATCATTTTACTAACATTAATCTCATATTCGCCCCATAAATGGGTGATCATATCAGACCAGCTCGTAATGGGCTTTTGGCCCATTAAGTGTTCAGTGTTTAACTAGTTTCCAATCTACTGCCCAGTTGGGCTTCTTTGTATGGCGTGAAACCCAAGCATTGATCTACACACCAGCCACATGGGTTTGGCCCAACCTTTATTACAATGCCCAGTCATATTCACTGAAAAGCTCAGTGAACCCCTGAGCCCATCACATGGACCCTATGGGCCCAACGCTTACATTAAGTGGTCCCTAGGCCAAGCCATCTTATAAAAACCCAAGGACTGTGGGCAGGTGCAAGATTAGCCCATCAAGTATTATCCTAAATGGTCTTACACTTAACCTCTCAGCCCTTAATGATCAAGCACTGCCCGACAAGAGAGGACGTCTCCCTCAGCTGCAAGGAACAGTGTCGCACTCTCTACTCACATGGATCCCGGGAATTAAAACCATTTGCAAATTTTTTGAAATCGTATATATATATATATATATATTGCAAAACAAAATTCCAACGATTGAAATCAACTATCGGCAGTTTGATTTCCATCAGAGATAGTGCATTCCCGATCATTACCATTGTCCGACAAAGGGGCTGATCCTATCACTATGATCACTCACTCAGATGAATTCTCAGACTGCCCCAACATGCCCAGGTTTTGACCCCCGCTAAGGATCTTACTGATTGACATATCAAATACAGCCCGATCCGACACCTAGTGAAGTGTCATAATCGAGTCTAACGGTCAGGTGTAACTTTCCAATTTTGCCCATCTGTCTCCAAGGTCTAAGGCAATACTGTAAATCTGGTCCGGTTCAAAGATTCAAGTAATCCCATAGTGCATGTGCCTTGGGTCTTACCCTGGTGGCCGAGACAAACCATCCGAATACTTGGTGGCACACCAGTATCATCAGCCTTGACAGGATAAATCTCCTTAGACTTATCCAATGGCTATGAACATTTAAAACTAACACAAGTCTCTATAAGTGTCAAGTTTTAGGGTCTTACACATAATTATACCAAACAATATGAATCAAACATGCACTTTATTTATTTACACTAAATGTCAAAAGTACATCAATTTGGATTGACGCTAAAGGCATACAAAACTGTCTAACAGTATTGTTTAGCTCCAAATGCTTGCCCACATAAAGTTTCAAGAGCACTTGCCTTTCCCAACTGCAAGGAAAACAGAACCAAACATATATATATATATATATATATATATATATATATATATATATATATATCGTACAAGGATGTTTAGAACTAGTGCATACGAAGCCAATTCAGTTTCCCCAATATGACCCATAAATGATTGTGTTGCAATAAGGAATCCAAATGCTGCTACTCTTGAGATTATAGAAGGAAATGCAACCCTCCAAAGCTTCTTTTTTTCTGCCCAAATCCTTTCTCTCAACTCCCCTGCTGTATCATCCTTCTCTGTTCCAAGAAGCCTATCTTCAGTCCTGCTCTCCATATTTCTCTGTGACTATTCTTAGTTATGCACCTGAGACATGAAGAAATAAGCAAATTAAAAGGGAAAGTTCAAGAATGTGCGATTTAAATTTTACAACATTAGTTAGCAATAATAAGGAATTTCATTATCATGAGAGACCTTAATGGGTTGGCCCTTACCAATTCTTTTGGGCCGGCCCAAAAGGTTAACAGATTAGAGTATGATTAGGGGTGTCAACAGTATTCGGAAATCTGATTTCGAATTTGAGATTCGATATAATCAAATCGAATTCGAATAATTTGAATAGTTAATTGATCGAATTCGGATATTCTATTTACACCGAATAGCTAATCGGATTCGAATTCGAATATGACTTGATTCGATTCGATAAATATCCGAATTCAATCGATTTTATTTAATTTTTATATAAAGTTTTTAAATGTTTTATATAATTTATATATATAATAATTAAATTATATTAATTATTTATATACTTTATATATATAATATTTATTTTATATATTTATTAATTATTTAAAATAATTAATTAGTCAAATTCAAATCAAATCAAATATTCGAATATTTACTCGGATTCAAATTCGAATATTAATTTTTGATATCCGTGAGATATCAAATTTTTTAATCAGATTCGAATTCGGATATTGCTTGATCTTATTCGAATTTGATCTGTTTACACCCCTATACGTTGCCACTTAGAGATGGGTTCAGATGAGGTAGGCATGAAGTTGTAAGCACGTTCAATGAGCACTTGAAAATACCCTCACCCTACCCTTGAAAAAGATTAAAACCCACTTTTGACAATTGTCAAAATACTTACCAAGTGCCCATTTAACGTGCTTACTTATTTTGTGCCTATTTGATCTGGTTAATTTAGAGATGACAATCTGATCCACCCCCATCAGGCCCCACCTCACGGGGCTGGATGTAGTAGGCACGTTAGATAAGCACAATGAGTGAACATGTAATAGCTATGTAACACATGTCCCAGCTAATGTGCCTTTCATCCAAACGTTTTTGTTCCATTAGACAAAAATTATCCATTATTTCATTATCTTTGTTTAAATAATTAAAAATAAAAAACAATAAAAAAGGATGGAACGGGTGCTGTATTTATCCACCCCACCCTGATGCCCACCCGGAACCCACCTTGATATATACACTGGCATACCCTTTAAAAATTAAAACATTAAGATATTGACACTTTTAGAAGAATTAAAAAAAAAATAACTTGGTCAAGTTTCTATCCTTTATGACGGAAACCTATCAAAAAAGTTTCAATACTTTATGTCTTTACCCATTTAAATCTTAATTATATATTTTGTAATTATTTTTCATATATAATATAATATAATATAATTATTAATATATAATATATTGAGAGAATTTGAAGCAGAAGCCAAAAGGCAAAAGCTAGAAAGAACTTTATGACATTCCCAATTGTTTTGCAAGTTTGGGGCCTCTGGAGTCTAGTGTGGTTCGAGTCAAATCCAAGCAATGTTTTTAGGTGAATTACCTGTCTCTGAAATTTAAATTTTTATTATTTAATGGATTTTAAAATAATGTAATTAAGATTTTTAATTTTGCAAAAAGCAAATGGTTTCTTTTAGGTGAATTATTTGTCTATAAATTTAAATTTTTTATCAATTAATTTTAAAAATTTATTGATATAATTTTTCTAAATTTAAATGAACTTTGATTTAATGGTATTAAGATGTGAGAATGCAAATGGTATCTATGCTAGCAATGGTTGGGATGGAATGGGGCAAATTCTGAGATCCCTGTTCCCTGCGGGGAGGGAGATGGGGATGGGATTTACAGCCCTGCCGGGGCAAGGGACAAGGTACATGTATTCGGGGTTGGGATGGGATATGTAAAACCCCACCCTGCCCCGTTGCCGTTCCTACTGCCAACAAAATCTCCAATTATGCTAAACAAATCCTTAGGA
Source organism: Nelumbo lutea (assembly GCF_056320005.1). Classification (NCBI taxonomy): domain Eukaryota; kingdom Viridiplantae; phylum Streptophyta; class Magnoliopsida; order Proteales; family Nelumbonaceae; genus Nelumbo; species Nelumbo lutea. The sequence goes on along the minus strand of NC_142689.1, from coordinate 16,828,543 downwards.
TCATGATGAACCCAAGTACATCACCATGTAGTAGTATGGGGAAGAATTTTGGGCCTTTGGCTGTTGGGAACATTTTTGAATGTGACACGTTATCACGAGTTTGGTTCTTCTGAATGGGTTGACATATCACGCCCATAAATGTTCCCAACAGCAATGTGATAAGGATGTTACTTTAGTGGGTTAGGCCTGGTTTAAGGCCAAACCAGACCCAGCCCTAAGGCCTGTACCTCAAGCTTTGGATTTTGGGAAAAGGTCCAATCCTAGTGAATCGGTCAACCTTAGCTCGGGAGGTAGTCTAGTAGACCGGGTTGGGTTTATAGGCCTTGTTTCTCATATTTTACACTTTTTTTTTTTTCATTTTGACTTTGGGGTAAATTATATATAGATATCATGTACTTTGGGGTAATAATCATGGTTTTTAAAAATGAACCGGTCAGGGGTCCGATTATCGGTTTGAATGGTCCAATCGTTCGACCCAAATGGCTGGTCCATTCTGACAAAAAATTTAAAAATTGGAAAAATGGTCAAAATGGTTCAAATGATTCGAACGGTTAACTGACCGATTCAACGGTTTGCTGATCAAAATCAACAGTTTTGGAGGAAAACAGAACCAATCAAGTGATTGGTTTCCAGCTTTTCCAGTCCTACCGTCCGGTCCAGTACGGTTTTGAAAACAGTGGTAATAACACTTGAAGGCCTAAACTTTTAATTAACTGTGATAATTAAGTATTTAAACTTGTAGAAATTTACACTAAAAAGTTCAAATCCATGAAAACCTGATGTTAAGATAAGAAAAAAATTATAAAATACCCATGTTGAGATACTCTTTTTCATCTGCTTCTACCTTCAAAAATAAGCAATGGCAGCAAAAATTTTTGGTGGGTGTTGCATTTGTATGGATATAGAAACCAACAATGATATTCATCCATCCTCATTATTTGAGGCTTCACTAGTGATATTTGTACACATGGTGCCCATATGAGACCCACACCTTAAGTGTACAAAACACTGCCGTGTTCACTCATGGTAGGTTGTCCATCCCACTACCTAGTCTTTAGTCAATCCGATTCTCATCATCCATCATAGATAGGACTGTTTCCTTTTTTTTTAATAACTAGTAAAAATCTAAACAAGTAAAAGATGAAAACTAATTAAATCTATACTATATGGATGTATAGTGGAAGCTTTTTGGACTAAAATTATCCTTTATTTCTTTATCTAAAAAATAGTATAAAAGTCATTTTATTACAACTTTAATTGCTACTAAAATGTCCATATTTGTCTACTTAATTCATGTCTAATTGTAAATGTTGAAAATGTAAATTCAATTATTACTTTTCATCTCATTTAATCCTCTCTCATTAAATCTTATATTTAAGGTATTAACACTCATTTTCTCTTACTAAATCCTATATTTAAGTTATTTCCATTAATAAATGCCAGCCTAAAGCACAAATCTTTGTGTTTTTGGGTAAGAAGGATACAATGGAGTTCCATCAAGTTCATGGAGTCCTTGGTTGAATAACCTTGCTTCCTCCTCCTTCAGAGTAACAACATCACAACCTATTTCCTATTTATCAGTGTGATTCTTCTGTTCGAAACAGAGAAACAGACTTAAAAATAAATAAAAATGGGAGAGAGAAATTTACTGTGGTTCTTCTGTTCAAAACAGAGAAACAGACTTAAAAAATAATAATAATAAAAATGAGAGAGAGAGAGATTGACTCACTTAGCTTGTGCTTCGGAAGGACTTGTTCACTTTGGAGAGTCTTACTGCTTTCACATCCTATCACCACGGTTGTGAGGACTGGGGATAACAGAAACTATAATTATTTATTATTAATATTTTGCTTAAATTACAGACTGCCACACTACACTTTGGGGCTAATGATCGTTAGACCCCGAGCTATAATTATTTATTATTAATATTTTACTTAAATTACAGACTACAAGAAGAGATGCCATGTTTTATGCTTTATTATGCCTACCTTTGTTATTTTGATTTTTTTTTCATAATCAAAATATCAAAATTTGGGTGTTGGTGTGTATTGATATGATTTATACTTCAATTTTTTAAAGCTTTTTATTTTATATGCATTAGAAGGATGAAATAAAGCAACCTAAAGTTTTAAAGCTTTGAATGTAGATGTGCTAATTTCAAAGCTTTGAAAATACACAGCAAATTATATCAATATTTTAATCCTTATTTCAAATAGATATTTTAAAAATTTTACCTTTACTATCATGACCAAGGGTATAAAAACCGGACCAGACACGGAACTGTTCTAGTCAACTGATTCTCAAGTCGAATAGTCCGATCATCTGGTCCAAATGGATGGTTCATTCTGATTTGAAAAATAAATAAAATAAAAAATAATCAAAACTATTATCTAGGTCGACGAATTAATGGTTCAATCACCTGGGTCAGAGGCACTGACCAAATCAACAGTTTTTGGCCTAATAGCAGTTTTAGGATAAAACAAAACCAATTACTTAATCGATTCTCAGGTCAACCAGTTTGACCATCTGGTCCAATTTGATTTTCAAAACCATGATCAAGACCATTAAGGAGGTGGGGGCAAAGTGTCAAAATTTGAAAATTTAAGGTGGGTTTTGAATACAAATTAAAAAGTTTAAAGTTGGAGAGATATATAACAAGTATCATTGCAAGGTGCCGACTGGCTGCTTGGTATCTTCGATTAACAATGGGAAACGGATAATATAAAAGTGAGCCCTACTGCACCACGTAACTAGCATTTCATTTTCCCTTGTCCACAAACCGGTTGGAACAGTTGGGTCGTAGAAATCGTATCGATGATGACCATGAAAAAATAACAACCGGTCAGCTTGAATGGCAGTAAACGTAAAATATCAGCTAGCTACTGCCGTTGGCATAGGTTTGGATTTTGTGAAATACCAACCGAGCCACCATTTAATTGGTGCAACAGGAGGTTGTCGGGATTTTGGGATTTGTTTTTCTGACAAGTCATCGAATTTTTAGAATCGTGGATCACGGCCCTTCATGTATTGATGTGGCCCCACTTTGAATTGGATGAAATGACGCTATGGTGAAACATCGATGGCCATGATGTTACAGATATAGCCCAAGGCTATATGGGGTTTGACCGTGGATTTGGTATCGATCCATGGTTAGGATTTATTTCATCTGTATGGTGGGGTAAGATTTGTAAGGAGATCATATCTCTGCTTCATAAGAAGTCGCCCCACAAGCACATCCCCATATGTATTGGGAACATCTCCTGATGATGACATCATTAAAACTGCTACTATCATTGTGAGATATTCTCAATATACGGCGAAAATGTACTATAGGGTGTTTGTGGGGCGGAGATGTAAACTCATTTGTAAGGGTGGAATGAACAATAAAAACCCCTTTTTTTTTTACTTGGCATATTACACTACCTTTTTCAATAATAATATGATAACTCTTGTAGAACCTATAGTGGTGGGAGCCAATAGCAGGACTCAAAACTTCATCGCTAGGACTATCCAAACTTAAGCACCAACCGAGCCACCGTTCAATTGGTGCAACTAGCGGTTGTTGGGATTTTGGGGTTTGTTATTTTGTAGTTAAATTTTTTGTTTATTTTTCTGACAAGTCATCAAAATTCTAGGGTTCAAACATGCGATATCCATAGTTTCTTTTATTTTTTTTTGAAATTATCTCTAAGTTTTAGGAAATCGATTAATTCTACCTCTACTTGTTTATAAATTTTGTATCAATTGACTAGAGCCCTGCTGGTTTGCTCTTAATATATGTCTCTTATCTCTTATCTCTTAATGTTAAAGGCATTAAGAGTGCTTGGTTCTCATTTTATCTTCTGCCTTAATGTGCATCACATCATGTTTAATATCAATAATGTTCACTTTTCTTTTTCGAAAATACCCCCAAAAGGTAACTCCTTTTACATATTTAATTATGCTATTATTTGTAATGATTATTTTAGTATTTGTTCAATTATTTAATAATTGATGATTTTGATTAATTAATTAATTAATTAATACATAATTATTAACTAGTAACAATGATTTTAATTAATGATATTAATTATTTAAAAATAATTAGTTATTATTTTAATTATTGGTTACTAAAAATCATTATTAATTATTACTAATAATTAAATCTGTTACTTGATTAATAACTATGTAATTAATTCATAACTAATTATTTTAATTAATTATAAGAACAATTACAAATAATTACATTTTATAAATTATTAGTTACTTAGTTAATTATATAATTAACTATCTCATTTCTAGTGTTAAAATGGTCAAATGTCAATTTTAAAACTCAACATTCAGATTTCAGATCAACATTCCTTACATTCAGACTTTATAATCAAGAAAAGTTCACCAACTCTAATACACCTCTAAAAAAGTAAATATTACAATTCCAGATTCATTTAGATGTCAAACTTCAATGCAAAGAACAAACATTCTCCTATAAAAAAAACTAATTCCCTATTTGATATCACTTATTTTAAGCACTTATTCAAATAAGTACTTAAAATAAGTGGTGGGACTATAATAAGTGGAAAATAAATATTTATTCATGCTTGGCAAAAAACACAAAACCCAAATTAAGTGCTTAAAAATTTAGCAAACTTAGGCCATCTTATTTCAAGCTTTTAGTGAATAAGTGTTTTTGTGGGACAAAACTATCCTCAAAACATTTTGAAAATTCTATCATTTGCCCCTCTACTTAGAGGAGACAATAGCAAATTAGAAACCATTCTACATGAACTAGCAATGGCGACAGTGAACTTGCAATCAGAAGGGCTTTCATGCTCTAGGTATATGAAATCCCCCTATTTTTTCCCCATTTTGGTCAATCTTCTCTAGTTGGGTGTTTGCGCCATTTTCCCCTAAGGTTCAGTTTGGGAGAAGTACAAATGCAAATATGTACAGCACAAATACATACAAAATACAAGGTTTTGCACTCTACATATTTGTATTTGTATTCCTTCCAAATTGAACCTAAATATGCATGAAAGAGGCAAAAACAGTGGCCTCTTGGTTGGTAAGTTCAAACTCGCTTTCTTTTATTTTTCCTATCTAAGTACAAAGGACAACTATGAAAGAGGCAAAATCAGTTGTCTAGACGGTTCTCAGGCCAAACGGTCCTACTCTCCAGGTCAACTGGGAGTTCTCGATGTGAAATAAAGGACAACTATGAAGTAGAACTCATAACTATCACTGTATGATCGTATTAATTCTTTTATATGAGATGCTTTGCTGAAACAATAAAAAATGAACACATGATGATCTCTTTTAAGTTTTTATGTGATTTTCAAGACTTGGGTACTTATAATTGCAAGTTTTTTATTAAAAAACCATTATTTTTTTTTTAATAAAGCAAATAGCAATGTTGCAATTCCAACCCTTGCGAAGCAGGGGACCCTCTGCTAGTGAGTTTTTATATGAAATGGGCCCCTTCCTTGTGGAGGGAGATTCAGGTTCGAATTAGCCCTTTGCCAAAATCTATTTCTACTAGAAAAAAAAAAAAAAAAAAAGAAAAGAAATGGGCCCCTCCCAACAAAGGAGGAGGAAATCAGATTTGATCATTATAAAACCGTCTTAACACACAAGCCCTTGCTACAAATCCTCTGAATAAAAGATACAAGTATGGAGATGTTACTAATGCAAGGCTGCAAAAGGCTGTGAAGATGATGTAATGATAGTTTTGTGAGGAATGGATCCTAACTCATGAGATTACCTATGATATTGAAACAATGTTAGGACAATTTTTGTTACAAGGAGATCCCAACTCATTTGAAATAAGTGATTTTTCACCAAACACCGTAAGCGCTTATTGATTACTAGCAATGTTTTGAATCGTCATTGAACCGAACAGTCGGACTGTTCGGCCCAGAAACCGTTCAAGCAACCGGTTTCTATTTCACCCCTGATCTGTTCTTGGGTAAAAAACCGTTGATCCAGGTGGTTGAACCATCAATTCGTTTGACCCGGACAACAGTTCGTGGTTTAAGAAATTACAAAGAGAGGAGAAACTCTGACTCTCTGAGTCTGAGATCTAATATCCATAGAGAAAAGAAGAAGAAGAAGAAGAAGAAGTTGCAGATTTTTCTCAAATCTCAGAAAAAAAAAAATGAAAAATCAATCTCAGATCTGAGATCCAAGAACTTGTATCTCAGATATGTCATCCACGCTAGTACGTCGTTGCCATCTCATCATCGCCGTCGCCGGTGAACATCAAATGATTCTCCTCTTCCTTCTTCTTCCCTCTTTCCCTCTTTCTTCCTTCATTTTTTTTCCCCCTTTTTCCTTTTTTTTTTTTTTTCCTTTCTCCTTCTTTCTTTCTTTCCTTCTTTTCTTCTATCTAAGCCGACAAAACTCTCTTCTCTATTTCTTTTTTCTCATATATAAGTATATATAACTACTTGCTAGTTTGCCCTAATGCAAAACTGTCTGAACCATTCAACCTAGAAGGTCGAAACCGCTGACCCAAAAATTGGTAGCTAAAACGGTTCGTTTTCGAATCATTTTTTTAAAAGCTTTATTATTAGGGTAATCACTTATTTTTATTTTTAAATACTTATACATCCAATAAGTCAAATAATCACTCTGTGCGGCCTCTGTGCGGCCAAAACATGCTGTGAAGTCGGTGTGAGTTGCTCTCCGGACTCTAAACCCCACATCTCATAAAAAATTGGGATCCATCAGGCCATCATGGCCGCGATGTATGGATACAAATCATGTTGGAACATGTTGGAATAATTTGTGGTTGTGAGCAGAAATAGCTGGAGAAAGAGAAGCAGAGAGAAAGAAAGACAGAAGACACGGAAGAGCGAGCGCGAGAGAGACCTTGAGTATCGCAGAGGAAGAGGCGGCAAAGGCTTCTTCAGTTCTTCTCCTTTTCAGGTATCTTTTCTCTTTGATTCTCGTTATATAGTTTGTTCGTAAAAGGCATTGGTTTTGTTTGATTCTCTTGTCGCATTTCAAGATCCATTAAAAATGTGAAACCCTCTCTCCATCTCGATGAAGTTTGTAGATTCCAAGCTTTTAAAGGGAATGTGCAAGGTTTCCCATTGTCAGGTTCGTTTATTTATTTATTTTTCATTTAAAAAAATAGTCGAAATAATTCATTGATAATACTGAAAATAGTTTGCAAATCCACACCTTGTAAACATATATCCACACATTGATCTCTTTTATACTTACAAGCCATATAAGTTAGAGAATGAGCTATAGTTTCTTTCATTAAGACCTATGTGTCTGTTCATCTTCTTCTCCTCGATCTTTTTTTCCCCTGATGTAGCTCAAACGTAGCACGTAGAGATGCTAAATCATCTAATGAAAATTACACGCTTTTCCTGGAAATTATTTTATTGCATAAATTGTTTTGTCTATGAATTTATGGCTGGAAATGATACTTTTTGGTATTTACACCACTCAAAAGTCGAATCTGGGAGTTGGATTTCGAGCTTCAGTCTTGATATCCGGATCTCAAAACCCTCTTTTTGTTTTTAATTTTCAGATGCTTTGTGATATTTAACTATTGAGCTGATTTTCTCCACTTGTCTGCATTTTGCCTCATAAATTGTTTTATTGTATTGGATTTATTCCAATTTATCGCTATTGCTTTTCACTTAATTTCGTTATTTCTTGGAACATTTCTATCATTATAAAGGTAGTTCATTCAATCTTTTCACTTTCAGAAGCTTCAAAAAAAAAAAATCCACTTTCGGTCAGTTTTGGTTAGGGAAACCAAAACGACAAAACTTCATATACTAAGACAGTGGTAGTTATTGATATAAGCCGTTGGGTCTGTTATGATCAGGTTTTTTACAGTGTTTGCCAGTTTGGACTACAATAAATTACGGAGATTGAGAAATTGGTAGATAGGGATGTTAAGGTTGGCAAATCCCTAGGATTATTTTTCTTAGGAGGAGAGGCTCTTGTTAGGAGAGCTTTTGAAAAGTTCAAGAGGAGCAAAAGGGAAGAAAAATTGAAGAAATTTGTTGCTGAAGGAGGGGAAGTTTGGAACGAGGAGGGTGGGCAGGAGGAGTTTTCTGAGGGGAGGAGTGAAGTTGAAGTTGAGTAGGGGGTGGGGCCGCGAAGCTTGATTTTGGGGAAGATTGTGTTAGCGTGTTGTTTGTCCAATGTAGTGATTTTTTTTGTTGTTGAAAGGGGAGTGGGTGTCACGTATGCAGGTGTCTGTTCTTTGAGGCTGGTGTTTTGTTGGTGTATTCTCTGCACCTTATTGGTGATTGTATGTTGCTTTCTTTTCATTTTCACCATAAAAAAATTACTGGGACTGTGCTTGATCCGTTTAATAGAGAGTGTGGGGTGGGGCTTCAATTTAATTTGGTGAAGGGCAGATGGCTACCTAACTGTACCTTTGTATAGTAAGTGCTAAGTAGCCTTGAATGGAACAAGGAAGGCCCATTAGCCATTAGCTTTATGTAGGCATACCTAGTTACCCCTGTTTTATATTTTTGCACTGGGTTTTTGACTTTTGATCCAATGTGGGAAGCTCTCATTAAGGCTGTTTTTTTATCAGAAAAAAGTTTTATATTAATGGATTAAAAAGGTAATTAATATAACGTGATCATAAGAAATTTATTCCTTATGCTCAAAACCCCATTACAAACCAGCCCAAAACAACTGTTTCCTTGTTACACCCTGTTTAGCTAGAGAGTCCTTCTGACCCACTTAAACTCAGCCCCTATGTCTTTTGCAATCTCAGCCACTTCGTGTTTGGTTTGAAAGAAAAGGCTGGGACCCCTACATCCCTATATTTCAACATGTGTAACTTATTATTATCCATTCTATATGCTAATGGGAATAAGGCTCTCTTTCTACGTTTTCTATGTTCTTATAAAATGTCTCTGTCCTTGTATTTCTGGTCTAAGTTTACTGTTTCCCGTCTAGTCACGGACCTGTCTGTTTTCCCATGTAAACCAACCAAACTTCAAATGAAGTCCTATCTGAACTATTCAGGGGCAGCCTAGAGCAGAAGATATTTTCCCTCTTTCCACACTATCTGGATCAATTTTTAATTTTCTTAGTCTTTTTCCCACAGACCCATGAAATGGCACGTTTAAGATAAGGTTGGATATGTTTTTTGTTGAACAAAAAAAAGGATATGTTTTCACAAGTCTCCTCTGATCAGAGAAAAAAAAATTCAAAAATTGCATTTCTCTGAGCAAATAAACCTTTATATAAACAAAAATTAAAGTTTAACACAACTCCGGAGGCTTATTCCTCCAAATAGATACAGAAAAAAAAATGGCATTCTTAATCTTCTGAACCACAATCACCAGCTCAATTACTGCCCCTTTTAATATTTTATTAAACGAATTTTTTTCAAAACAAGACAAAATCAAACCTAATTTTGTCTAAAAGTCAAGGATTGCGTGAAACTTGTCGTTAATAACATTCCATCTTTGTTAGGTGTTATGTTATACTGTCATAAACAGTGATTCGGAGAATTGCTGACTGAGGCTGAAGTTCCTATAAATCAATGTTACGAGAGGAGGGGGGGATCATCTGATATGGTGTCCAAAGTTTAGAAGGCCTTTACTGGACAGAGAAGTGGAGGAATGCATATATCTATTGGAGAAACTAGAGGAAGTGAAGAAATCAACTCAGACAAGGGATGAACTTTGGTGGAAAGAGTGCTCAAATGGGAAGTTCTCTGTTAAATCCTGTTACATAGCTATTCTCAGTGATGATTCAGATCCAAATCAGATAGATGGTGTTTGGGGAAATCCAGTCCCTCCAAGGGTTGAAGTGTTTGCTTGGCTCATGGCAATGGACAACATATTGACTGTGGATCATCTGAAATCCAGGGGTTTTAGCATGGCTAACATGTGCTTCCTATGCAAAGAACAGGAGGAAACTGTTGGATATCTATTCCTCTCATGTAAGGTTGCTGGGTTTTTGTGGGAAATCTTCACTACTTTGTTTGTGACTTTGTGTTACCAAACTTTCAGACAGAATCTGCTGCAGAAATTTTGTCTTCATGACCGAAGTTAAGAGGAAGCAAGAAAGCAAGGTTGCTATTGGAGGTGTATCCCACTCGCAATCTGCTGGAATATATGGAAGGAAAGGAATAGAAGAATTTTTGAAGACGAATGTTAAAATCTGGACAAGATTGTGGCAGCTGTTAGCAACTTGGTTGCAGACCGGGTTCTGGTATCTCCAGAATTTAAGCAAATTTCTAGAGAGGATTTAGGGGACAAATTGGGAGGTGTCTTGGGGTTTCAACTTTCAACTTTGTAAATTGGATGGCTTATTTTAATTCTGCTTCCTAGCAGTTTTCTTCTGTTGTTTTGTATGTGGGTGTTGCCTTGTCACCATAAAAAAGATTAAATTGATTAAATGGTTTAAAAGGCTGAATACCTACATGCCCAGTACTAATATTTGGTATCAGTGCTCATCCTCAAATCACATGTTCTATTTGTTTTTTGGTAAAGCTCAAATGGCATGTTCAAATGAGGGAAGAAGTCTACGAGCAAGGAGAGGTATTCCAAGCAAAGTAAAAGCCTTGTCTATGGTCTTAAAGGTTAAATGGGTGTTTTGTTTGTGGCCTTCTATCAGCATTTATGGGGTACTAAAAGGCTTACCTATGATTATAGTAATGACACTGTAGAGAATTCAAGTCTTCATTTGCCCTGTGAATCATCTATCTAACCTGGTTTCCTTGAAAATGACCAAATGGTCTGTTTGGTTTCAGAGAAAGAATGGGATGCAAAAGGAAATTTTGTTTTCTCATTATGCCATCTTGTGTTTGGTTGCTGAGACCAGTTATCTGAGAATATTTGTTTTCCAATGTTTGATTGTTGAGAAAATTTTGCAGGATACCTGATTTCATTCCATTTTGATAAATTGATATGTTGTCCGACCCCACAATACAAACCTGACGTTTTATAAGATGACATGGCATAGTAATGACCAAAAGTTGCCATGTGGCAAACATATTACTGTGCCCAAACAAGCGAGAACGATCATTGGATTGAAATTCAAGATCCAAATGAGTTACAGTCTGGGGTTCTAAACCGTTGATACAGTTCATTGGAGTCCTACTTTTTTGCATACCTCAGGAATCAATCTACAATTAGCTTTCACCCTCAAACTTGCATCTATGAATGTGTTAATCCATGATTGAATAAGGTTGTATATGTTTCCATCTTTTATTGTATATTCTCAGTCATGAGACCTCTATATTTTCAATGTTTAGGTTATTCTAGAGTCTTCTTAATGGCCGCAATATACAGCCTCTTTATCATCAACAAATCTGGGGGATTAATCTTCTACAAGGTATTCTTCTTTCCTTTATTGATTCATAAGTTATTTATTTATGGATTGCACTTTTGGAACATTTTGAAAGAATTCCCTTGTTCTTATATATTTTTGGTAAGTAATTCTGTGTTCTAATATGGTTTTTACATTTTAGGATTACGGATCAGCAGGGCGAATGGATACAAATGATAGCCTGCGGTTGGCAAGTTTATGGCATTCAATGCATGCGATCTCTCAACAATTGTCGCCCACTATGGGTTGTTCTGGGATTGAACTCCTCGAAGCTGACACATTTGATCTTCATTGCTTCCAGTCACTTACTGGTAATTCCAAATAGTATTTGCTTAGGCATGTTCATTGTTGAGTAATTTACAGTTTCATTATCTTGATAAATTCTGTTACTGCGGCTTGCTCAACACAATATTTTAATTTGTATATTTGGATAATTCTCACATGTGAGATTTGATCATAACTCAATATGAGAATTCGAAATGGATATACTGTATTATTGATCTCTTCTTTGTACAGACATTAATGCATTGGCTAAGTTCTTGTGTATGTGGCTTGTTACAGTTTTTTTTCTTGGTAAATGCTTATTACTAATCAATATAAAAAACTGAGATGGACTTTATGGTTTAGACTTGTTCAGTATTGCATTTCAATTAAGATATTTGTTGCATTTTTTCTCATGAGGCTTGATAATAACACAGTACTAGAAACCAAATGCAATTTGTAGTTTTGGGCAACATGCTCTATAATGTGTTAGTTTCTGGTTTGTGTAATAATGGAGTCCAGTGACTCCAGCCTAGTACGTATAGTAAAAGTCTTATGCACGTGCTAAAACAGTTGTTGTGAACCAAAACCAAGTTGACATAGACTAAACAGTTGTCCATGCTAATCAAGCTAGGTTGGTGGCAGGGGTTTCAACAATTCACAAGCAACAGTTTTTTTTTTTTTTCAATATCAATAACCACAAATGTTTTTTATTAGTGAGAGCAATTAGAAGTACAGTGAATATAGGTACAGAACAAAGACAATGAGAGATAAAACCTTTTATCTCTTCCCATGGTATTTTCTCTCCCTTACAACTATGCCAGAACAAAGTTTCTCTCCCCTTTGTTTAGCTAGAGCATCTGCTACAGAGTTAGCACCCAGCTTAACCCAACTGTAATTTACTTCCATGTCTCTAATTAGCCACCTGATTTTCTTCCTTTCATTGTCGTAGATCCATATCTCCATCTCCTCATTTTGTATCCAGTTGACAGCCAATTTTGAATCTCCCTCAACAATTAGTTCACTAATGTTCATTGTCCTTGCCCTTTATATGCCTTCCAGCATTGCCATTACTTCTGCTCTAAGAGAATCTCCCTTCCCAATCGTCTTGAATATAAAGCAATTGTCTAGCCACCTTCCAAAACATTATTTTACATTGAAATTATTGCTTCCACCTTCCACCATATAAATCTAAAGGGAGAGTTGGATTCTCCTATGCTCTAAAAGAAACAATCTTGATAACAAGCTTTTTTTTTTTTTTTTTTTTAATCAAAAGATGCCTTCAATGCAAGAAGTGTTGCTTGATGATATTATCTTAAGACATGCCATCCATCCTCCTATTATTCTAAGCTTCCTCCCCAAATATCTATTCAACCATATCTAGAATTTGGCATCTTCCATTGGATAAATTGGATATCCAATCTGCTAACTTTGGCATAACAAGTCTCCAAAAATATGTTCACATATTTTCCATTACCTCATGAACACTACTTCTCTGCAGTTAGCTGCTTGTGCCACCCTTTGTTTGGCTTGCATTACATTTCCGACATCAAATGACATTATGGTGTCATTGTATGAAGTTGCCGCATCAGTAGTTTAGATGAAAGAGGCAAAAAATCTTACTTGCTAATGCTGGTTTTGCCCATGTTAATAAACAGAACAGCCACCTTAAAGTGTTGTGCTTGGGCAAATGTCAAATTGCCATTATTTATCAAAAAAAAATGTCAAATTGCCATTTTTTACAACTTAGGATGTGCTTGGGGCCCATTCAGGAACCAACAGCTTTGCTTTGATTCCTCCTCTAACATGGTGCATTTTTTGATAGTTCCCTCTAACATGATGCATTAAAAAGTGAACCACCATAGCTCCTTATTAGTTGTCAGTTTTCACCTCACAATTGCACCATAATTTCTAAAATATACAAATCCAAACACAATGTCGTCTTCTCTTAATGTCAGCATTTTCTTTGCCAAAGATGTTTCTACTGGAAATATTAACAAAATGTTTATGGCGTTGCATCACCAATTAAGGCAAAACCATCATCATCCATGCCTTGTTCCAACTATATGGGGTCAGCTACATCAATCCTGTTTCACCATTCTGTTCTGTTCAGTGCCATGTCCATTTTTTAATTAAGAATGCTTTATATCATTTGTTACTACTTCAATGCATGTCCTAATTAAGGCAAAATGGCTATGCTAATAAACATTTTGATGCCAAACACCATCTTATTTGCCTGACATATATAAGATTTAAACCAGTCATCTTGAAAATCATTATTTCTTACTCTCTTTTTGGATTCTTTACCACAATGTCAACCACAGAACTAAAACTACCCTCATCAAACATTCCGAATTCTAACACATTCTCTGAAACGTTATCCTCATTACCAGCATTAAGCTTCACTGTCATTAGTTACCAAATGCACTATTATTATGTTTAGAAAAGTTCGTCTTCATCCCATCCTTATGGGAGCCATGTTGTGCCTTTCTGGTTGTAATTGAAATCATCTTCACCAATAGGAGACTTCATTACAAAATCTTTATCTTCCCTTGTCAATCCAAACTCCACATTACTATAATTCCTCTGTTGCTCATCATCGTCATAATGTCATCATCATTGTCCAGGTGATTAACTCTTCACTAAAATCACCTCTGGAGCATAGAAAGATTGAAGCAATAGATGGGAAGGTTATTTTTTGACCAGGAAGGAAAGACCATTTCAAAATTGTTCTAGAAATTAATTTTAACTGAAGAAATAGTTGGCTAGCCACGAGGGTGGGGTTCCATACCCACACTCAAGCTCTAGTGTGTGTGGTTTCATACCCACACCTAGTTGTTTCTAATTTCTTTTATTAGTAGTTTCTAATTTCTTTTATTAGAAGTTTCTAATTTCTTTTAAGTTGGGTCAGCTGGCCTTATTGTTTATAATTTTTGTTTATTTCCTATTCTTGTAAGGAACCTAAAGCTATAAATAAATAAGTGTATGGGGTGGCAGATCATTCACCACCGAACCCCTTTTTTCTTTTCTCCTCTCTTCACTCTTCTTCTCTCTCTCTCTCTCTCTCTCTCTCTCTCTCTCTCTCTCTCTTTCTTCTCTTAACCTGTATTTACTTCTCTAATACAGTAAACGGTTCTTCTTCTTTCTAGTTTAACTGCTATATATAGAAGATTTCTAATCAGCAGAAATACTCACTGATAAAAAATGTGTAATAAGTACTCCATTTTGTTGAATTTAACACTAAACCCATAGAAAACATATTTAAATGACTATCTTTGTCTCTTAATATTTTGTAGAAAAAGATGGCATTCAATGTGTATATTAGCTGTCCATTTAGCAATGGGATAAAGAAAAATGTCACCTAGAAGTGTCAAGAATCCACAGGGTGTTAAGAGCCCAAGGTGTGTCCAACATCCATTCAGAAGACTCATGCAACAATGCTAATCGGTTGTTGTATTATCGTTCGACTTTGATAATTACCAACTGATTGTACCATGCCCAAAATGATTTCACTGTGCTATTCAATGTTATCAAAGCATCAACTGAGGGTCATACTCTGATGTAGCCATTTCTGGCCACGTACCAATGTTTTGTAATGTAAAAATTTTTTGGCTAAGTACCTCGCTATTTGACCCGGTGGGGATGTGCCTTGGTGATGAGCTACTTGGTGGCGAATTGCTTGGTGGCGAACTGCTTGGTGGAGAACTGCTTGGTGGCGAGCTCCCTGGTGGCGAACTGCTTGGTGGCGAACTGCCTGGTGGCAAACTGCCTAGTGGCAAACTGCCTGGTGGAGAGTTACCTGGTGGCGAACTCCCTACTAGGCGGCCTGTGACTTAGAGAATGGTGGAGCTCCCTGGTGCAGCGCAACCTGACTGCCCTTTGCATGAGGTGGTCTTCTTTCCTTTGTAGGCAGTGGAAGCTGAGGGACCTGCGAGAACTCCATCTTTTCCTCCTCTTTGTAAGCGGCGGGAGCAGAGGGACCTGCAAGAACTGAATCAGAGGACCCGGGGGTATTTTCCCGGTGGGGGCTCTCCGACGCTTAAGTTAGCACTCTGATTGTAGAGAGCTTTGAAGATGATATTGGAGAAACGAGAGAGCTAGAGAGCAGGGATTACCTCCATTTTTTTCCCATCCTCCTCCCCTTTGGGGGGTGAGGTCTTTATATACCGGAGTCCTCGCGGGTTAGGTGGGTGAAAAGCCTCCAAACAGTAAGACTCGTCACATCCCGTAAGAACCGGGGTACAGTGATGAATTCCTCGAGGTCGTCAGGCTGGCGTTTGTATCAGGCGGCTAGGTCGACGCCTGGGCTAGGTTGTTAGGACGGCGCCTGCGTCAGTCGGCGGGTCGGTGTCTGGGCCAGGTTGTCAGGTCGGCGAGTCAGTGTTTGGGCCAGGTCGTCAGGTCAGCGCCCGTGTCAGTTGGCGGGTTGGTGTCTAGGTCAGGTCGTCTGGCAGGAGATCTTCTTGCGATATGTCAAACTACTCCTGTACCGAGCTACCCTACAAGTGGCGAGCTGCCTATGCAATGCCGAGTTGTCTAAGTTCCCAGGCTATGAGGGTGAGTTGCCTGTGGCAAGCTGCTTATGGCGAGCTGCCTATGGGGAGCTGCCCGCGGCGAGCTGCCTGTGGCAAGCTACCTATGGCAAGCTGCCTATGGCAAGCTGCCTGTGGCAAGCTGCTTATGGCGAGTTGCCTGTGGGGAACTGCTTATGCGAGTTGCTTATGGTGAGCTGCCTGTGGCGAGCTGTCAAGAGGCCACACTTAGTTGGCATGAGGTGCCATGTGTCTAAGTTGCCAGGCTATGAGGGTGAGTTGCCTGTGGCGAGTTGCCTGTGGCAAGCTGCTTATGGCGAGCTGCCTATGGGGAGCTGCCCGCGGCGAGCTGCCTATGGCGAGCTGCCTGTGGGGAACTGCTTATGCGAGTTGCTTATGGTGAGCTGCCTGTGGCGAGCTGTCAAGAGGCCACACTTAGTTGGCATGAGGTGCCATGTGTCACAATTCCACTGGAGGGCCAAATCTGCCCTCATCAATTGCCACCCCACTCCCGAGCTGAGAGTAACTCAGCGAAGGGAGTAGATTTCTTTTGGCCCGTAAGTAGACGAGCTAGTAAGTGCTGATCCAATTCCTAGTTGGCCCGTAGGCTTTGGGAGTGACTCGTAGTCTACTCTTCTTTGACTTTTGCCCGTGCCGGAGAGGCGACCGGGTCTTAAGTAGTAATGTGGCCCGTAGGCTTTGGGAGTGACTCGTAGTCTACTCTTTTTTGACTTTGCCCGTGTCGGAGAGGCGATTGGGTCTTAAGCAGTAATGTGGCCCGTAGGCTTTGGGAGTGACTCGTAGTCTACTCTTTTTTGACTTTGCCCGTGCCGGAGAGCCGACTGGGTCTTAAGCAGTAATGTGGCCTGTAGGCTTTGGGAGTGACTCGTAGTCTACTCTTTATTGACTTTGCCCGTGCCGGAGAGGCGACCGGGTCTTAAGTAGTAATGTGGCCCGTAGGCTTTGCCTGTGAGGTGTCGAGCTATGATTGTGCTGCATCAGCTTCGTAATGCCGGTCACCCTACAAGAAGCTACTAGGAGCTCGACCTTCGGGGGCAGCACTACCAACTTTAGGTTGCCAGCTCACACGGGAGCCTTGGAAGGCTCGACTGGTAAGGACGCCTATGTAGTCGGTTGGCCGCCAACTCCCGCGGAAGCCACAAAGAGCTCATCTTTGTAGGGGGGACCTTGTAGAGAGGACTGATGAGGCATTATCTGAATTGAAAGTAAGGTTGGTAGAGCTACTTAGTCTGTTAGCTCCCTACATATTCTTTGAGTTCATAAAAGGTGTAAACTATAAAGCGATAGCTTCGATTTCTAAAAAAGTGAGGATTTAGCTTTCTAGGAGAAGAGGACTTAGCTTTTGTAAGATGAGAACTTAGCTTTTTGTAGCGTGTTCCCACAGACGATGCCAATTGATGTAACCGTTTCTGGCCACGTACCAATGTTTTGTGATGTAAAATTTTTTTGGCTAAGTACCTCGTTATTTGACTTGGTGGTGACGTGCCTTGGTGATGAGCTACTTGGTGGCGAACTACCTGGTGGAGAGTTACTTGGTGGCGAACTCCCTACTAGGCAGCCTGTGACTTAGAGAATGGTAGAGCTCCCTGGTGCAGCGCAACCCGGCTACCCTTTGCGTGAGGTGGTCTTCTTTCCTTTGTAGGCAGTGGGAGCTGAGGGACTTGCGAGAACTCCATCTTTTCCTCCTCTTTGTAGGTGGCGGGAGCAGAGGGATCTGCGAGAACTAAATCAGAGGACCCGGGGATATTTTCCCGGCGGGGGCTCTCCGACGCTTAAGTTAGCACTCTGATTGTAGAGAGCTTTGAAGATGATATTGGAGAAACGAGAGAGCTAGAGAGCAGGGATTACCTCCATTTTTTCCCCATCCTCCTCCCCTTTGGGGGGTGAGGTCTTTATATACCGGAGTCCTCGCGGGTTAGGTGGGTGAAAAGCCTCCAAACAGTAAGACTCGTCACATCCCATCAGAACCGGGGTACAATGGTGAACTCCTCGAGGTCGTCAGGCTGGCGTTTGTATCAGGCGGCCAGGTCGGCGCCTGGGCCAGGTTGTCAGGGCGGCGCCTGCGTTAGTCGGCGGGTCGGTGTCTAGGCCAGGTTGTCAGGTCGGCGGGTCAGTGTCTGGACTAGGTCGTCAGGTCAGCGCCCATGTCAGTCGGCGGGTCGATGTCTAGGCCAGGTCGTCAGGCAGGAGATCTTCCTGCGATACGTCAAACTACTCCTGTACCGAGCTACCCTACAAGTGGCGAGCTGCCTATGCAATGCTGAGTTGTCTAAGTTGCCAGGCTATGAGGGTGAACTGCCTGTGGCGAGCTGCCTATGGCGAGCTGCCTGTGGCAAGCTGCTTATGGTGAGCTGCCTGTGGCAAGCTGCTTATGGTGAGTTGCCTATGGCGAGCTGCTTATGGCGAGTTGCCTATGGCGAGCTGCCTATGGCAAGATGCCTATGGTGGCGAGCTGCTTATGGCGAGCTGCCTATGGTGGCGAGCTGCTTATGGCGAGCTGCCTATGGTGGCGAGCTGCTTATGGCGAGCTGTCAAGAGGCCACATTTAGTTGGCATGAGGTGCCATGTGTCACAATTCCACTGGAGGGCCAAATCTGCCCTCATCATACTCAATTACTCATTCCAACTATTTCACTAACTAGTCAACCGATACTCATGATGATGTGGTTCCTTGGGACGACTAAATATCAACTAACTAGTTGACCAAACCCAGCTGATGTTTTTCCCTATCCATTGCTGTTTTTTTCATTCTCATTTCTATTATTTAGTGAGTTATATTTCATTCACATCTAGTAATTGGGAGAAAGTTTGTATTCATTGCTGATACGAGTCAACTAAGTGGTTTAAAAAGCTGCAAATCTATGGTCTGAATGTGGTACCCTTGTACTATAATGTTTGGCTAGGTATTATTTTTAATGATTGTATTGGTATATATGATAAAAGTATACTGTGATCATCAATTGGTGGCTTTTAAATTGGTTCTTCTGACTATTTTGGTTATGGGGAATCAATAACTGTATTTTAAAAGTCGTCCATTTCTGTAGAATTTGATTCTGTAATCACATGCTTTCATTGTTGACAAATTTGTGAAAGGGAAACCCCACCTTTAAACTTATGAGATATATTTTATGGTAATCTCCGTACTGTTTCTTATTGCAGGAACGAAATTCTTTGTGGTTTGTGAACCTGGAACACAGCACATGGATGACCTCTTAAAAATCATCTATGAACTCTACACAGATTATGTGTTGAAAAATCCCTTCTATGAGATGGAAATGCCAATTCGGTGTGAGCTTTTTGACCTCAACCTCTCCCAGGCAATTCAGAAGGACCGTGTTGCATTGCTGGGGCGATAAGCCTTTATGTAGTGACTACCATATGGATAGTCAATCTCTGTTTATTCATGTTTTAATAATGATGGCATGATATAAACTGTTTTTTATTGGTTTGTTTAATCTTTTTGCTCGTGTTAATTTTGTGAATTGGTCAATAGCATAGTAATTCAAGGGTTTTAAAACCCTCATCCAATCTTTCTATTTGTCCATCGACTTTGTGAATTGGCACAATGCTACACTACTAGAGCAGACTCTTAGGCGATGTTTGGTACCGTGATGTTGTGTTCAGTTGTGATTCTGTTTTAGCAACACATTAGTGCCACATAGGCGATTATACTTGCATCTTGTTTGGTAGGTTCATGAAGTACAAACGTTTTGCTCTTTTCTTATCTCAAGTTACGCGTAACTCACTTTTAGAGGAAACATCATTTAATGTTTCCATTGTTGTGTTTTTGTTTCACCTATGTGGCGTCTTCTAGCACTTATGTGTAATAAAACACAACAAACAATGCTGGATGTTGCATTGCAATTCATGCCTGTAATGTATTTTTCTCCAATTTTCAATGCATAAACACAATGGACACACCACCGTGGTACCCAAACACATTTAGGGAAGAAAGTATTAGAAGTTATGGCATGAGGTAATTGCGAGTATTCATGACAAAGTGGGAAATGGCTGGGATGCAAGTGTATCATACAGGGCTTCTCTGGCGTCACCTTGGAAGGCTATTTGTGATTTTCTTCCCCTTTTTCTCTGCTTTATAAGGTATGATGTATGCTCTGGGGACTTTGTTTGGTTTTGGGAAGATACTTGGCTGGGAAAATCTCCTCTCAAGGATCTTTTCCTAACTTTGTTTGCCATTTCTTTGCTAAAAAGGAGTCCAGTTTCATGTTTTGTTACCCCTCCCTTACTTCCCTTGCCATGGGCCAGAATTGGAATCTTGGTTTTGTAGAGGGTTGCAGGATGATGAGCCTAATTCAGTTGTTAACCTTGTATTTCTTGATAATGTCTGCTTGGACCCCTCTAAACCTAACAGGCATTTGTGGATTCCTCATCTTGAGGGTGTTTTCTCTTGTGCCTCCTTTAGGTCCCTCTGTCAATTGCCTTCTCCCCAGGTTGTCCATTCTAATGAAGTTTGGTGTAAACCAGTGCCTCCCAAAATAGGTGTTTCTGTGAAGTGTCATGAGAAGGTTAACACTAGGAAGAACCACATCTTTGTTTATCTCCTCATTGGTTTATCCAATGCAAATCCAACAGTGAGAGCTGTTAAGTGTTACCACTTACTAATTTTTTGTGTTTTTACTATAGATATTTGGAATTTTTTTTTAATTTATTTGGATGCAGGTGGAACTTGCCGGTGGAGGTAAATGGTCACTTTGATCCAATGACTCTTGTGTTGCTGAATAAAAGGGGAGGATTATGTGGAGATGTATAAGAGCTGCTTTAGTTTGAACCATCCAGGAAGAGAGGAATGCAAGAATGTTTCTTTCAAGAGAAGGTAAAAAGGAAGCAGTGAAAGAATGTGTGCTGACTATGGTAAGGCTATTCACTGGTTAAAAACCATGGGTATCTTCTCTAATTTCTCCTTTAATGATCTTTGGAGGAACTGGTGTATTTGCAAGAAGCTATTCCAGCAAAGAAAGTAATGTCAGTGTGGAAGCCCCCTTTAGATGGTGTTGTCAAACTAAATTTTGATAGGAGTAGCGAAGGTAATCTGGGTCATCTGGAGTAGGGGGAATTTTGAGAAATAAGGAAGGAAACTTCATTGCTTTTTCTTGGGACCAGTGAGAGTGGGGAACTCTACTAGAGCTGAATTGCTCAGTGTTGCAGGGTGTTAAAATTGCTAATGAGGCAAACTTGGGAAATCTGTTAATTGAAGGCGATTCTAGTGTGGTGGTGGGGTGGCTGAAGGAGTTGGAGTCTGTAGTTTGGGGTTACAAAAATGAATTGAAGAAATTTAAATGGCTAACAAGAAACATGAGTATGGAAATACATTGGGTGAGAAGGGCTGCCAATACTTTTTCTGATACTCCTGCTAAACAAGGGGTGAATAGGGTTCTTTTGTTTTGGGCGCATTTGTAATTGCTTTTCTTTTTGGTAAAATTCCGCTTTAGTACCCTGAATTTTGGGGGTAGTGTCAAGTTTGTACCCGAATTTTCAAACGTGTCACTGCAGTACCTAAACTTTCAAAAAAAAGTGTCAAGTTGGTCCCTGCTATTAACTGACAATCAGTTTTCTGTTGAAAATGTCAAAACTACCCTTCAAAAGAAGACATTGTTCGTTGTTTTCTACCTTGAGACTGAACCAGTTATCTTCAAAGAAAAAGAGAGAAAAAACATGAAATATGATAGAGGGAAACAATAATTGAAAGCAAAGAAATAACTAGACAAGATTGTTTTTCAGATCTAAAGGTAGAAGACAATGGCTTCATTAGTCTAGATTCTCAACCAGTTCAGTCTCAAAGTAGAAGACAATGAACAGTCCTTTTGAAGGGTAATTTTGACATTTTCAACAGATAATTGACGGTTGGTTAACAGCAGGGACCAACTTGACACTTTTTGAAAGTTTAGGTACTGCAGCGACACATTTGGAAGTCTAGGATCTAACTTGACACTACCCCCAAAATTGAGGGTACTAAAGTGGAATTTTCCCTTTCTTTTTTTATGAAGGTAGAAGTGGCATCTCACACCTCTCTTGGGGTTGCTTGCACTGCATATACTTACTGATGTCTACTTGTAATACTGTCATTTTTAATTAATAAAATTTCATTACTTGTCAATAAAAACAGAATTCAATGTGTACAAAGGTCGGCTAAGAGTATGGCTGATGCTTTAGCTAAACAAGGGACTATTAGGGAGCAGTTGTAGTGATTGTATGGACTTGGGAGTAGTAATTTTTGTCTTACCTAAAGATCTCTTGTAAACTATGTACATTTTTTTATACTTCATACAAATTGCAGCTACTTGATACAAATGGCTGGTAAATCATGTCGTGACCTCCAATGAAATGACAAACAGTGTCAACTTAATATGCATTCTGAGGAACTTTACAACATTTGAGTTACAATGATTGTATCCAAAGGAAGAAAATGGCTTTAGGCACACAATGTAGAAAGCAGGTTAATGCATCCAAGCGACTGTGGCTTTGGACCTACCCCACAGATTCACCCTCTTGTACCCCTAAGAGCTTTCTAAACCTCTAACCAGTTTTAGTTAACCCAACCATTTTAACCCTTGTTTTAAATCATTTAAATTCTTTGAAGTTTTGTCCATCTTCTAATTTGCGCATGAATGAAGAATGATTATCAAAATAAGAATATTACTGATGAAAAAAAAAAAAACAAAACAAGCAAGCTCAAGGCGTTGTGAACTGTTTGCAGTTTGAGAAAAAGTCCTAGTCATTAATATTAGTTATAATTTGAGGTTGGCACCAAAGTTGCGCTAAAGTAAAGTAGCATGCCTTGTACCAAAAATTCTACGACTTTCAGATACCTAACCTCCATATTAAGGGTGCAAATAAGGTAGCTGATTTAAAGAACTTCCATTGCATCAGCTTGGGCACCTAAGACACTTTCAAAATTTAATAAATGCTCAACCCAGGCCTGCCCAAGTCACACCCGGATACGTAGCCAGTCCATTGCTTTGATTCTTGCTAGGGGCAGTTTGAGTGATGCAAAGACTCTTACAGTTAGACTTGTTCACAGGCCGGCCCGCCCTAGATCTCGGATGGACTTGAGCATGCATTTTAGCGTGCGGGCTTGACCTCGGGCCTAAAAGCTCGAGTCCGACTATTTTATGGGCTGGGCTTGGGACTTGTTAAAAAAGCCCGGCCTAGCCTAACTTTTGTATAAAAACCCTAAATATTCTAACCGGCTAACCCCTCTCTTTTCACTCATTTTTCTCTTAACCGAACGAACTCACCTCTCACAGTCATAGCCTCACACAACCAAACACTCTCAGGAAGGCAGAACTGGCGAACACTCTCCCCGGTGCAACCAATGAACTCCAGTGGTGACTGGTGAGTCCACTCTCTCTCCATTGTTCGATTGTTCCTCTTCTCACTTTTCACTCTCACTCTTAGAATCTCAGCTTAGCTCATTTATCAAACGCGAACTTAGGCACCGACAATGAGTCCTTTCTCTTTGCCCTTTTGTTCTACTCTTCTCTTATTGTTTGCCCGACGGTGAATACAGACATAGCCACAAGCACCGGCAGCGAACACAAACACAAGCACCGACCTATCTTTTTGTTAGGTCAGGCCCGGGCTCGGGCTCAGGCCTAACAAAATCCTATTTATGAAGAGTAAAAGCTCGGCCCAAGCCCAGCCCAATCTGACCCATGAACAGGTCTACTTACAGTATGTTTGGTTTGAAGGAAAAAGTAGGGAAAGGAAATGAAAGGTAGGGAAACCTTTACAGATCTTCTATGGGTTTCCCTACCTTTCCCTATTTTTTCCTTCAAACCAAACATAGTCTTAAGGTTAGACTTCTCCTAGGGTATCTTAAAGAGGTATTAATCTCTCCCAATGGAATGGAAGGTGAAAACTGGAATCTTAACTTGATTGAATTTTCTCTAGTCTTCCCCCCTCTTTGAAATCCTTTGTAGTGGAGATGGTAACTATCCTACTTTCCTTTTTTTAGTGAGTGAATATGGGCTTGTTCTTCCAAAAATCAAAGTTGTTTGTTAGCAAATATCTCAGATGAAAATAAACATCTATAGTATACTTCAAAGAGAAGAAAAATGGGACTTGGAAATACCTACATATTTTCATCCTTTAGCTTTTAATTGGACAGTTCATATTCAGGATATTTTTGTGCTTGTTTTCTTTAGTGTTAGTATTTTTATGTTTTTACGAAAATACTTTTATAAAAGCACTTCTATGAAAGTACTTTTATCAAAATACTTTTATGAAAGCATTTTTATAAAACTACTTTTGCGAAAACACTTTTATCAAAGTACTTTTATAAAATGACTTTTATTACAACAATACTTTTATGAAAGCACTTTTATAAGAATACTTTTGCGAAAACACTTTTACCAAAGTACTTTTATGAAATCATTTTTATAAAAGTGTTTTTACAAAAGTACTTTTATAGAAGTGTTTTTATTCATTCAAAGTATTTTTATTCATGAAAGCACTTTTGTAAAAGTACTTTTATAAAATCACTTCTATCAAAGTACTTTTATTCATTCATTTTTGGATTGGGTGTTTTGAAATTTTGAAAGAAAATGAAGGACAAAAGAGTCAAATTTGCTTATTTAAATGCTTATTGGAGAAAAAGACCACCAAACACCCAATATAAAACAAAATAAGCACTTATTTTTAACATAAGCACTCCCAAACATGGCCTAAAGCTATTTATGGAATGGCTTTTTAATTTAACTAGGGCTGCAATTTGGGCCTTAGGGTTAGGAACTTAGGATTGACTTTTGCTAATCTGACTTCACTTCAAGGTTGGGTTAGTGTTGACCCCTTGGCCAAACTGACCCAATTTAGTGATGGTTTGATGGTTTGAATGGACTAATCCAACAGTAAATCAATAAATCACGAACCATTGGTTTTTTAACCAATCCTAGTTAACAATTTGCAATAAACAAAATAATAAAATAGAAATAAATAAATGAATGATTAAAGAAAAGTCTCATTCATTTTTTTTTTTTATAAATACACACTCAATCATTTTCTGAAAAAAAAAACATTAAAGAAAACAAAATGTGGGTTGCTATAAATTGTAGTAAATGTTGGAGAAGAGGTAGCTAGCCCTTTATTGAATTCATCATTTTCCATGCCACAAATTTAGTTATGTCCGTGACAAACACAAATGGGAACTCTCTATGTTGAGACACGAAAAACCACCTTTTCCCACTCTCTGTTGATATGCCCATGTTCTCACACACAACCTGGCATGACTCACACACGATAGGGCAGTATGCAATGCGGTACTCTGCACTGGAGCTGTTGATTCGCTCAATCTTGAACCAATTTCTCATAGTTGAGGAACTAGGGTGTCTTGGTTGTCCACCGATTGTAGCACACCTTCTCTTTCTTGGGGATGATGAGTTGATGACCCTTGTAATTCTTGGACCTGCAAAACTACAAGCATTGCAAAGAATCAAATGTTCACGTCCATCAACTCATGGATAGTTCTTGCCCTAGATGATGATGAGATTCCCGCTCCATGAAGCATCCTCCCAATAGCTCTATCTTTGGGGAATGAAACAATTCTACCTTCTGTCAAAGTTCACTTTGGAACCATGCTGCCTCATAGTTGAAGAGCAAGACCTCTCCCTTCTGTCAAGTGACACATCGCCTCCACCACCTCGAATGGTTGAGACAATATAATAGGGTTGTCCTGCTTGGAGCTGCTTGCCATCTGTATCCAGACTGGTTAGTGATGAGACTCATGAGATGAGGCTATGACCTCAAATTGATTAACTAATGATATCACAATCAAGAGAGATGAAATCAAGAATGTAGTGCCCATGGCCAAAAAGAAGATATTTCTAATAAGCTAAAATTAATAACTCACTTCGCTGCTTAGTAGTTGTGTGGGAATTATTGGCATTTGAGAGAGGAAGAGAGGAAAGTAGGTTGTTTTCTGTTGTCACAACAATCCATTTTGAACATTCTCCTAAAATAATAACATTTTTATATGAAAAAGTATTAAAGTTATACTAAAATCTCTATAACCAAGTTTTAGTTTTGCTTTATTTGAGCTTATTCAATCCTAATATATGAGAAAGTCATGTATCATAAAACAAGTGACACCATCATTTGTTAGGATGTAGTAAATATGAATTTGTAAAAGGGAGAGTAAAGGGGATTTTTTTTTTTTCAAAAATAAACCGATGTATAGCACAAGTGCCATGGATGTGTAGACTGATTAACCAATGGACCCTCCATTTTTTGTGTAAAAAAATAATTTTACAATGGGATGGATCTATTATAGATAGATTTAGGAACAAATTAAATGAATGGATAGATCCAATCCTTTGGCAGGCTTGGAGGCAGGTTTTAATCCTTTCTTGACCATAACGGCTGGTAAAAGTAATAAAAATGTCATTTGTTAAACAGTCCGGCTGCCCACGTGACCGTTAGTATAAGTTACCATGATAGCAATTTAGCCAGGGCAACGAGATATTACCACGAGCTCGGGAGTTCACATATGCGCCCCATGAGGGGCGCCCCACAATGCCCCACAACACATCCCACCTCGTGGGGTGTAGATGTGAATTTCGAGCGCTCAGGTTTAAGCTTTAAACATTAGATCCAACTATTTTTCAGGCTAGGCTTTTTCAAATAAGTCCAACCCAGTCCAAGCCCGACTTGATAATAGTATATACATAGCAGAAGATATATTATATATTATATATTTATTAATAATATATAAATAGTATATTATAAAAGATCTATCCAAATCGGGCTACGTGTTTTATATAGGACTGGACTCGGGCTCAAGATCTAGGGCCGATGGTTGGACCAATTCGGCCTATGAATAGGTGGTCTACACCATAATAGCCACCATTAACCCAATAAACTGAACCCTTTGATTCATCACTCATTCCTTAATTTTGGGTCCAATTCTATTAAAACCCGCCATTTAGTCAAAAAATTCACCAGGTTGTGTTATATACTCAATTGAAATTTGAAGCCATAATTGGAGTGTGATTGAGGTGATTTTATTTTTTTTGAATAACTTTTGGAAATCTATGTACCACAAGATGTCAAAAACTCCACCGTTTTCACAAAAAAAAAACCATTTTAGTCCTCTAGTTGTTTACAAATAAAATTTTAAAAACTAATTTAAAAATATAATTAAACATAAAATAACATATGATGAAGGAAGATTTGGCCCAACCTCATAATCACTCAACACATGGTAAAAGCAATAGCTTGGCATAACAGTTTGCCAAGGCGTGAGCTTCAGAGGAACCAGCGGTCCGAACTCTCCGCAAGGAGTCCGAACTCCCAGTACAGAGCCCGAGCTCTCCCTTAGGCCCCAAGCCTTATGAACACAAAGGGCAACAACCCGAACTAGCTTGCCCCATGGCAGTTCGGGCCACACCTCTCTCCGAACTCAAGACTTCGTCTCGCACACCACTCTAGCACTTCGCCCAAGACACCGAACTGAACAAACCGTACCTGACACCGAAGGAGTCCGTATCCAGGGGCGGCGCACCTGACTGACTTGGGATCTGACGCTTGACAGCCGCATTCCAATGGCCACCTGCCACCACCACCCGACCCCGCCGTCTCTAGTTACAGAGACAGTTCCGACAATGAGCAGTGGCGATTCTATCCCAACAAAGGGGATGACGCCCGAACTAGCAGAAGCACAGAAGTAATCATACCCAAGCTAACAGAAGCCTCGGAGTGAGTGCGCAAAGTGGTTATAAAAAGCTCCCTACCCCCAAGAACAAGGTATGTGAACTTTGCGCCATCTGGTTTTATTTTGCCTTCAAGAGAATACTAACTTGAGCTTCGGAGCAATCTCACCAGATTCCTCCCTGGAGATTCTTCATCTTTTCCGTTTCAAGCTCCCTGCTGCTCCCGTTGGAGACAAGGTCGTTGACAGCTAAGACCAACCGAATTGCGCATTATCAATATATATTATATTTCATAAATAATAATATATTTTTTATTGATAAAATACACATATATTTACTTCGTATTTCGTACATTCACGGGACTTACGTGCACGAGTCACGCGCCGGCGATTCGAGATGAAGAGTCAGCATAACATTTGGCAGCCTGCGCTGTCTACTGGCTCTATATCCATACGACACGTTAGTTTATACTGATGCCTTGGACACTGTTACATATGATTGTGAGTTTATGGTGAACTACGGTGTCACGCAGAGAGAGGTCTGTGGAGTAGATAGCGACAGCCAAATATTTTCCGCGTACAAGTATGGCAAAGGCAGAAATCGCCGTCAACTTCCTTTGTTCTTATCCGTCCTATCGCATATATCGGAGACCATAGGTAACGACCAGCCAGAAATCCCACCTACCTCCAAGCGTCCAACGCCATAGGGAATCAATTCGAATCACCGGCGTTTTGATTTCAGATTACTTTAGGTTATCCATTTGAAATGTCTTTTCTTTCTAATCATTTCTCTCTGTCTCTCTGTTTAAATTTCTTCATTATTGAATTGGTGTCTGTTTGAGATTCTAGTGGATATCCCGGAAATTTTGGGTTCTGGTGGATAATTAAGAGCGTAAGTTAGAGAAGATAGGTGATTTGAAGAGCATTTCTACGCATAGCGTAAGGTACTCTATCTCTCTCTTTATTTATTTTTTCCATTTTCAAATCGAATTGTTTTGTTTCCTTTTTGATTGTTATGTGATCTGTGATGTTGGATCATAGAAATGCGTTATGTGAAACCTTTGTTGAATATGATGATGACGATGATGATGCAAGATATAAACAAATAATTCTGGAGATAGATTCTGAATTTCTTTTAGACGAAGGTGATTTTTTTTTCCAGATTTGAAGAAGATTGAATATGCCTAATAGCCCTAATCTTAGAATTGAAGTCCTTTCTAATCTTCTGAATTGAAACGTTTCAAAAACTGAAGATAAGACTACTATGGTACCCGTCATCTAACAAGCCACTAATATGACAATCATGTCCATAACAAATTATAGAAAAGTTATGAGAGAAAATATGTGAGAGTGGTTTCGAATAGCTATTGCCCTTTTTTTTCCTTTTTTTTTTTTATGAATAGGAATATGGGAATTGAGTTCACTTTTGCCAAGACAGTGGGGCTAAAACCCAGAATCAAGACCTTTGATTGTTGCAGTGGCCCCACCGTACTTCATCTAGTTCAGGTGGGGTCATAGAAAGGCATCAAACGCCTTGATTTTGTTGTTTCAGCGAGAGGCGACGACAGTGTCGTAGCAAATGTTATTTGATGGGGGATTTGGGGATTTCTTATGGTGTACAAGTGAATGAAAAAAGGTTGGTTTACCAAAAAAAAAAAGTGAATGAAAGGGTTTGTCAGAAAGAAATATAAATTTGGGGTTTTTTTGTTCAGTCCACCCCAGAAATCTGGGCCCCACTGAACAAGTGGGATGAATCCTGACCATGGATCGATGCCAAATCCACGGGTAGGATGGGTTTATAGGGGATTACTAGTAGACTGGGAGAGGGCTATAATTTCACATTTTTTAGGTGGACTGCATTCTACTTATCCCTATAAATTTTATGTATGCAAATACATGTGCATTCATCACCTCATTCACTGCCATTTTTCTATTGCCACCTTCCATCACCATCGTCCACGCATCACTTCCTTTTTTCTTATCTCATCTTCACCCCTGCCTTCTTTTCCAGGATTTTCATTTGTACCTTCTCCATTACCAGTTCATCCACCTCCACTAGTACCTCTGCCTTCACCCACACCACCAGATTTTTATTGTCATTTGTCATTTCTACCTATTCCATACTAATATTCTCTTCTACTATCTCCATCACCACCACCAACTCGCCCTCTCTCGAGTTTTGCTTTAACAGCATAAAAATGATATGGGTAATTTGGTAATTACCTACTGCTAACACCTACAGGGGGTTCCACCTTGTATGTCAATACAGTATAGTTAAGTCTAACATATAGTAGTACAGCAAGCTGTGTCAAATCACCCAAGGCCTGTGATTTACCGTGATAATAACTATTCGGATGCATTGAAGAGGTATAGGCCCATATAATTGTCTAAGAAAGACTGGTAGCCAAAACATTGTGGTGTCTAAAGGGTATGAAATGTTCACTTCCTATTCACTTTGTATTTTAAATACATTGAACCTTCAGCATATGATCTTTGCTTCAACCATTGCAACTTGTCAGTGTTCATGGCCGTTAACTTCTTTTCCTAGCAGAATTTCTAAAATAATGCTTATTGCATGTTGAATGGTCAGCTTTTGATAAGATAAGGACGAAATTCAGATCAGTATAACAATTTTGAACTTTGACTCAAACATGAAGTTCTTGGAATACGCTCCTCTAGACAGGTATTTCTTAAGTCATAGTATAGTATGAAAGAAGCATCAGAACTTTGGTTTTAAGAGCCCATCACTTAGGACGGCTTTAGCAATTTCTTTAGGAGTGTGTTTTTTTTTTTTTTTTTTTTTTTTTCTTTTTCCTGTCTTCCATACAGTTTCTTTTTGTCGTTCACTATTAGGCTTTTCTAATAAGCAATCATTTCTTTGTTCAGCATAAATGATTTCCTTAGTCATATAAATCTTGGGGAGTGTACCATCAAAGGAAAACTCGAAGCTTATTCTTGTACGTACAAAGAAATTGCAACTCCAAGTTTTCTATGTTATGTGATTTGAAAAACATGATTAACTATTTCTACTTCCTGTTTGTAGGCAAACAAATCGGAGTAGATAGGAAGCTGTCTCTTAGTTTGGAGCATGAGGTAACTAACATGTTTGCATTTGTATTATAAACTCTGTACATTAAATAGTAATATTGCCAAATGTATATCTTGGGAAATTAACTTGTTCGCATTCATTGCTATCTTGAATTATCTTCATACAGAGTGTCTTTTTCTTATTAATGAATTTTTCAGATACATTTATGAGATGTTTTTGTGTGTGCATATATGTATGTCTAAGCAAGATATGAAGATGTTGATGAAACACCCTTGGAGCTTGTTGATGACCTAGGGAAGGTTTATGATAGAAATGAAGTTCCTTACTAATCCTTGTGGTGTGAAAGTGCTAGACTGGAAATTTAGTATAGAAGCTTTTGCAAGTGTTGTTGGTTTATAATCATAAAAGATTTTATGATGGGAATGGATAAATGTCATGCTGACTTTATCCTCCAGAGGGCTCCGTTGATGGTTTTCTGGACTTGATATGAAGGAATGGATTAAAGTTTTCCTTGACACTACTTCCCCCCATCAATCTTTAACAAGATTCTACTAGGAATTTTTAAAAAGCTGAGAGAACTTTGACAGTGGATGCTGAAAAAAGGTAATGTACTAAGCATACTTTTTCAAATGGTTGAATTGGGTTGTTGATTGGAAGTTCTTTTAGTTGGTCATGCACCTCCAATCATGTTCCACCTATATATGGAAATGACCATTTCTTTTAGTAAGGCACAAACATGCTGATATATGAGAGCACTCTTGTGTATCTTGAATCAATTATAGGCTTCAAACCATGTAGTCAAGCCTCAGGTGGGTCAGTCAGATAGAAGGTGCTGGAATTGGTATAGGTCAAGCTGCTGCTTGGTTAAGCTTTTTTTTTTTTTTTTTTTTTTTTTTTTTTTTTGAAATTGGAGCCTGGAGGGTTCACTCTCCAAATGGATTTTCAAGTGCTAAGATCTGGTGATTTAAGGTGGTGTCTAAAGTAGCATTTTTTGTGTAGACAGGATCTCTGGAATAAATGTCCAATGCATCTTGTGTACATCTCAGGTAGAGTTTGTAAACCATTTATTATTACATTATCTGTTTATTTCTTAGGTTTGGACAGAGTTCTTGACACTTTTGGTTGGAGGGGATGCTTTGTGGAATCAGTAGAATACTTTCTCCATGGCTGGAGGCCAGTAGGTTTAAGTAGGAAAACAAAGATTATTTGGGAGGATCTGGTGTTTTTGTTTTTTGGTGCATTTGGACAGAAAGAAATATGTATGTCTTTCAGAACAAGGAAAATGAAATGGCGGCAGTTCTAGGAAGAGTGAAAGGGAAGTTATGTTCGAGGTTGTATGACATTAAAGAGTTTAAAGGAATCCCTGGTAACAGTTTTTTTTTTTTTTTTCTTTTGGCAAGGATAAGGTGTTTATAGGCTGAAAGGTTACTATTTTATACTTTTTGTGTTCCCATTGTACATCCCCTCAGTGTGTAAAAGCATGGACATGTCCAACACCATCATAAAGCATGAATGGGTGTACAAAACAGCCACACTAGCCACTGAAACATTGCTAAATACCATCCTCTATATATCTTGATATGTGAAACTGTACTACAGACAGCAACATGTGGCTGAGTTTGCATTTGGGAGATGCCTGTGGACTTGAGAAAAATGCTCAGTCTAGTACCACATTCCCTGTGTGTCTTTCCCGTAACTCGTTATGCTGACCTGGCATAACTAACTGAGATATCTGACAGAAGATATTCCTGCGCTAATCACAACCTCGCTTTTTTCATGATATCTTAGGCCCTGTTTGCTTTTCGGTAAGTTACTTACCTGGGTAAATGCAGTTACCTGGGTAAGTTTTTTCCTGGGAAACACTTACCTGGGTAAGTGCATTTACCAATGTTCTTTTATTTCTCATGTAAATAAGGCAATGACCATTAAAGAGTTTAAAGGAATCCCTGGTAACAGTTTTTTTTTTCTTTTGACAAGGATAAGGTGTTTATAGGCTGAAAGGTTACTATTTTATACTTTTTGTGTTCCCATTGTACATCCCCTCAGTGTGTAAAAGCATGGACATGTCCAACACCATCGTAAAGCATGAATGGGTGTATGAAACAGCCACACTAGCCACTGAAACATTGCTAAACATCATCCTCTATATATCTTGATATGTGAAACTGTGCTACAGACAGCAACATGTGGCTGAGTTTGCATTTGGGAGATGCATGTGGACTTGAGAAAAATGCTCAGTCTAGTACCACATTCCCTGTGTGTCTTTCCTGTAACTCGTTATGCTGACCTGGCATAACTAACTGAGATATCTGACAAAAGATATTCCTGCGCCAATCACAATCTCGCTTTTTTCATGATATCTTAGGCCCTGTTTGCTTTTCGGTAAGTTACTTACCCGGGTAAAGGTAACTGCATTTACCCATGTTCTTTTATTTCTCATGTAAATAAGGCAATGATCATTTTAGCCATAAAAATCCATTATTAAAAGGGGTATTTTTGTCCCATTCTAGTGTTGGCAATTTTCCCCCCTGGGTGGGAAAGTTATTTACCCACCTAGGAGATGGGTATCACTTACCCGGGTAAGTGGTACCCAGGAAAATAAACTTTCACTGGTTCCCACATAAATCTGAAAAAAGAACATGAGATTCTTGGTCAATGGAAGCCAAAATCCCATTGATCAACTTTCCCCCCCTCTCAAAATCCGAAAAAAGAACGCCCCCTTAAAGGCACACAAATCAAGATGAACAACTATAAAAGGGATTAATGCAGAAGCTTCTAGAGCAAGAACAAAAGCAGGGATCAGATCCCATTACAGACAATCAGAATATCAGAATATTCAGTCACATGCAGAGGCATCAGAACCCTAACCTGCATCTCTCTCACTCCAAGGAGAACCAACTTTCCTCCCTCATCTATCAGTTCAGCAGAACCAGAACCCTAACTTCTTTGATCACCAGATTGGGAATCATTTCTCATCTTTCTGCTCTGATTACATCACTATCTGCAACTTTCAGAAATTCCACAAACCACAGCTGCTCCATCATCCTACACAGTGTACATGGGTATTTGATGTAATGGGTTAATCCAATTAATATGATGGTGCAATACTACAAAAAGCAATTTGGGCTTCAACCCTAGCAAGAGCAAGATGTATGGCATCAAGTGGTGAAGAAAATTGGTAGAATTGATAGATACTTTTGGTTGCAGGGTTGAAAGC